>NW_022589720.1:8612989-9212989 GCF_004348235.1 Phoca vitulina | reverse complement strand
ATGACTGCTCCACCAAATATATTTAAGGTGGTAAGAAAAGTTGTGAGGTTCTTAGTCCTGTTGTGTATTTAGTTTCCACTGGACTGAAAATCCCCAAAAATGTGCTCATTTTCCTATTCGGCAAGCAGTGATTTGGAAAAACAGTATTCAGGATCCTGTTGAACAAAGGGAGGGGAGAAAGGGGGCAGAGATACAAAATTAGAAATTGTAATCCTTACAGGAGTATCTTATACTTCCTGTTAGATATATGGTCAGTCCTCATTACTTGCAGATTCCATATTTGTGAATTTGTCTGCGTGCGAAAGTTTATTTGCAACTCCCAAATCAGTATTCACGTGTCTTTTGCAGTCATTCATGGGACTTGCTGCAAAGTGGCAGATGATTTTAGCTTCCTGACATGCGCATTCGAAGCTGAGGTCAAACAAGGCAACCCACTATTTTCTTGTCCCAGCTTTCCTACTGTAAACAAGGGTCCTTTTTGCACTCTATTTAGTGCACTTTTTTTCACTTTTGTGCTTTCTTGTGGGTGATTTTGCTGCTTCAGATGGTCCCGAGGCATAGTGTTGAAGTGCTGTCTAGTGTTCCTCGGTACGAGAAGGCTCTCCTGTGCCTCACGGAGAAAATACATGTGTTAGAAAAGTTTCAGTCAGGCCTGACTTAACGGTGCTACTGGCCGTGAATTCAATGTTAATGAATTGACCAGACATATTAAATAAGGTGTCTTTAAACAGAAACACACATAAAGTTATATATATTGATAGGTTGATGAAAATGTGTGGCCTGAGGCTCACAGGTACCGCACCCTTTCCTTCTCTAGGAGTAATGCTTCATGTTTCCCTAATTTAGCCTTCATGTTGACTTTGTAGAACGTAGCTAGTAGTAAGCATCTACTGTGTTATGTTTAGGCTGGCACTTAAGTTTAGAGAAAATTCTTAGAGTAATTATTGATAATAATAGTCATTCATTCAACAGATATTTACTGAGAACTTTTCTGTGCTAAATGTTCAGCACTGGGTGGCTCAGTCGTTAAGCGTCTGCCTTCGGCTCAGGTCATGATCCCAGGGTCCTGGGATCAAGCCCCGCATGGGGCTCCCTGCTCAGCGGGAAGCCTGCTTCTTCCTCTTCCACTCCCCCTGCTTGTGTTCCCTCTCTCGCTGTGTCTCTCTCTGTCAAATAAATAAATAAAATCTTTAAATGTTCAGAACTGATCAAAAGACACAAATATTCCTGCCCTCAGGGAACTTGCATTACAGTTCACGTTTATTGATTTCTAAAGGCCTGTGCAATTCATGTGAATCATGTAATCCCTTTAGCAATACTATGAAGTGGGTATTTTAAGCTCCATCTTAAAGAAATGGAGCTGTAATTCAAATAATTTTAAATAAGTTGCCCAAGATAAAAGAGCGTATCTCCTCAAACAGGGTTTTAAACCCAAGCTGACTTGATCTGCAGTCTCCATTCTTAAATACTATGCTACTGTCATCATTTATTTTTAAATTAACACGGTATGCTGAGAATATAGTTATAGAAAACCCACATGACTACTGAAAATTTACGTTTCACGCATTAAATTCTACAGAATAGCACTTTTTCAGATTCAGTAATTCAGGTGAATATTACATCATGATACTAATTTTGTTTTGCCTTTGGTAGATTCTTTGTCAGCTTGTTCTTCTTTGGAAATTGGAAGTAACTTTTAAAAATGTTCTTGGTTTCTGGCCTCTTGTTGAGTTTGCATGTAGCAGTATGTGAAAATGGGCAAGCCAGACATTTTTAGGATTAAACTTTAAAGAGGGAGAGAGATTTTTTACTAAAGTTTCAGGGCAGTATGAAGAAAGGATTTTATCAAGTATCTCACAGTTACATTCTGAAAATCTTGTTTAAACATCTGCCTAGTTTTCCAGATTTCACTAATACGCATTTGTCATCTCAGCTTCATTTTCTTTGGTCCCCAACATCTCCCAGCCCCCTCTGGAACCATTCCATATCCTTGGGACCCTCCTCAGTCCTTATGGCCTCTTTCCAACATTTCGTTTGTTGGCTCCCTGGTATGACAGTTTAGACAGAGAGATTTCAGCAGATGATTTTTATATAATCGTTTCATTTTAACACACTATCCTTTACCAGTATTCTTCCAGTTCGGGTTTTACACTTTTAAGATTTTGTTTGTTTATTTGGGAGAGAGAGCGAGCGAGGGAGAGCACGTGAGTTGGGGGAGGAACAGAGGAAGAGGGAGAGAGAATCCCAAGCAGATTCCCCGCTGAGTGTGGAGCCCAACGTGGGGCTCAATCCCATGACCCTGAGATTGTGACCTGAGCTGAAACCAAGAGTTGGACGCTTAACCAACTGAGCCAACCAGGTGCCCTTCAGGTTTTATACTCTTAAGATGGCTTAGGAATTGCATTTCCTTATTTTAAAAATAATTAAAACTTTGGTGGAAATTTTAGAAAAAAAGGTAAAGTAGGAGGGGGGAAGTTAAAATCTCCAGTAATTACATGTTCAATATTACACAAAATTAAAATTCAAAAATATATTGCAGTCATGTTTCCAAATCATTAAATATTCATCTGCTAAAACATGGTGAAGCGGAAAAATATACTTATATAGTAGTTTTTTGAGATATTAGGTAGAGTGAACATTTTTTTAGCCAAAGTTTCACCATACACTTTTTAAAATTATTATTAGCTACATAAACTTTAGATTGTGGAGAACCACCTTAAAGTAAATGTTAACAAAGAGTGTGGAAAAGGGCACTGAGAACATTTAAAAAATGCAGTTGCATGATTGGGAACCAAAATATTTCTTACCTTTTTCATTATATGCTTAAAGTTTCCTTCAGAAACAATACAACTTGTATCTGAACTGCCTATCTTTAAGATGAAAGCCACTTTTCAAAATATTGATGCTTCTGTTGAGGGTTTGTGTGTCTGGGGAAACTATAATACTTTTCAAAACTCACACTAAAGACCACATTCTGTGATGTGTTAGCTAAACATATCATTTCTTTGCTGATATTTACTTTATGCACATTCCTTTGTTCTTATCTTGTGGAGACTCCATATCCCATGGATTATAAAAATATATATATAACAAAACAATGCAGCTGTTGTCATGGTCAGAATCCTTCAGGTTAGTAAGCTGCGATTGTTCTATGTGGAGTTATTAATTTCGTATTAACCCATAGTGCCTAGAACAGTGTTTTATGTACAATTATAATCAAGTGTAGTGTTTTGGAAAGGGAGTATAGAATTGAAGACACAGGTTTCTTAAGGCAGAGCCCCTATTGCTGGAGTGAGTGAGTTATTTGTGCTTTTATACTTGGTTCCACTGCTCTATGTTACTGTAAAAATGAAGCAGCATGGAGGACCATGGAATTTCCCATAAATGTGCTTCCTTATTCATTTGTAACCTTGTTTGACAGATTCTTTTTTGAACACTGAGTTGTACTTTTAAGCTGCTGTGTCGCTGTGTAAATATTTGTCAACAGTTACACAATTTGGAGCTGCCACATTGGATTCCGTTCTCTTCCAGTTCACTCCTGACACGGGTTTTTATTTCCCCACCAAAGTACAATTTTCCTTGACTTTGTCATTTTCATTTAAGTCATTCTACAATGGCAGCAATTTGAAAATTGCCCAGCTTGGAACGATAATCTTTTAAAACTTATACTCAGGTTACGAGTTTCCCCCCTGAGGTGTGAGTGGTGCTAAATATTTTCACAATTTTGTGTAGGAAGGAAGTAAAATGGAGATTCGTTCACGTTGTTCATTTGCTATCCTAGACTTAAGCCAGGGATTGTAACGCTGCTGTGACAAAGGAACTTCACTATATTACAGTATACACTGTTGGAAAGAGACGATAGGGTCACTCATCCTCATAGCAAGTTGGAGGAAATACATTTCCTTTCTTTAGCTTTCCAGATAATTTGATGTAACTGTTCCCTTATTTCTTTATGATCACAAACTCTTACAGCTTCTCCTCATCAAATGTTACAATATCACCATAATAAAAATGTAGGAATAGTATTGCTGAATAATATACTTGTTAGACTATGTTGGTAATACAGTTATTATTAGCTACATGCAATTGTGGCACATTATATGCAGGGAAAAAAGTAAGTCTCACTGTCTTCTACAATGACATTCACAAACTGATGTATTTACTCAAAGGTAACATTAAGATATGAGTGAAGAATGGAGTATATTTCTGGTTTTAGGTGTTGATAGTTATTTAGATGGTAGAAAAAATCTTTAATATATATTTTATAATAAACTAAAAACAGTAAAATATCACATAATTTTTAAAAAAGATTTTTTTAATTTATTTAAGGGGAGAGAGGTGGAGGGGGAGGGAGAGGGACAAGCAGACTCCCTGCTGAGCACGGAGCCCACTAGGGGCTCTGATCCCAGGACCCCAAGATCAGGACCTGAACTGAAATCAAGAGTCAGATGTTTAACTGACTGAGCCACCCAGGTGCCCCAAATATCACATAATTTTAAGACAACACCATCCACAAATATACAGGGAGAGAGATTTTTTATCAACTCTTACCTTCATAGAACACTTCATTGTTTTTAAGATTCTACCCTATAATTCATCCTGTAACAAATCTTTAGCATAGACGTTGTCATCCCCACTTTACAGATAAATAGGCATGTTCCAGGATCTCATAGGTGGTAGATACAGAGTCTCTCCCGGATCTGAGCACAATGTTCATTAGCCTTTGATGGGTGCAACAGCTGCTTCGCATTATATACCACAGATGGTCCTGCTATGGACGCATCACAGGTTGATGAAAATACAATATAATAAAACAGGGTTTGGAGAATAGACACCGCTGGTAAGAACTTTGGTGTAAATACTGTTCTTTCGAGTTGTCTTGGCAGCTCCTAGCAGCACCTCTTGTTTTGTGGTCCTCACTGTCTCCTTCAACAAAGGAGTGCCTCCATCTGTGATTAGTGAGTGCAGGATGGACTTCCTTCCTGGTGATGGTCACACACCCCCGCCCCCACCCCCAGGACAAGTCTTGCTTCATCAGCTCAGTCTGTTGTCAGGGTTTTTGTGCCTCACCTCAGCTCGGTTCTGCTGTGATGCTCTGCCATGCTCTCCGTGGCAGAGCTCTCCGGGAATAGCTGTGCTGTTCCATATGAGCAGCAGGGCCCCTTCACAGGTCAGGGCTTCCTGAATTACAGGACTGAGCCTGCCATTGGCTGCATGTTTTGGGGAGGGCCTCAATTTTATTATGTGGAAAACGGAGATACTTAAATCAGAAAAGCACGGGGTTATTTTTGAAACAGATTTAAATAATACGTGCAAAAATTTTGAAAATTATAAAACGAAATAATTTTAGCAAAGTAGTCTTGTGTCTCTGAACCTCATTGCTGATGGAGCTGAAAATTCAAACATGATGACGGAAGACAAACGGGAGACATATGCTTATTTTCCATCTCTGTCTTTGGAATCTTATGTAGTATAACCACCTCACTATGGCATCGACACTTTTCATGGGTCTTCTGAAAATGTGTTGCTTATGTTTCATTTCTTTCTTGAAAGTTAATTCATTCTTTGTTGAGCTCTCCCTACATGCTTGTGCACACCCCACAAATCACCGGGGATACTGAGATGAGTAAGTGGGCCTTGTGCAGCTGCGGGGGTGGGAGGGCTACTGTAGTAAGTGCCAAGGTGGAGGTACCAGGTGCCCCATGAGAGCAGAGACAGCGGGCTTCCCTCCCAGCCTGGAAGATGGGGCTAAAATTTCCCAGAATGATTAAGCGATAATATCTGGCAGTGGAGTAAAAATGGCATCCATAACATGGCCCTCAGACCACAGCCTCTCTCTCTGAGTTCATTCTGACACCCAGGCACGCTGGGCTTCAGCCTCGCTGGTGTGCCTGCTACCCCCCAAACTTGCCAGCCATATTCCACCTTTGCTTTGCTCTCTTCTCTGCCTGAATGCTCTTCCCCAGACGTCCATGTGGCTTACCTTCTTGTCTCCTTCATGTCTCTGATCAAAGGCCACTTTCTCCATAAGGTCTTCCCTGCCTGCTCTGCTTAAAATAACACTCCTGGCTAGCCCTGCTTTAGTTTTCTTCATGGGATTTTTTACTTCCAGACTATCTGGAAGTAAAATATCTATCTTTACTAGAATATGTGCTTTGTGGGCCCCCCCAACCCTGTTAACAGAGTTCACAGAATGAAGTATAATACATTCTTAGCTCTTCAGAATAGGGACCTGCAATATTACCGGTGCATGAGCCGAGCACGGTGTGGACAGCTTTATGTGCATTCTCTCATTTGATCCTTAGAGCTGAGCTGTGAGCTAGGTCTAATTACCTCTTTCATGTTGCAGCAGAAAGCACGGCTCTCAGAGGCACAGTAGCTTGCCCACGCCTCAGCTGGTGAGTGGTAGAAGTAGGTTTTGAAGCTTAGTAGACTGCTGCTAAAGCCCGTATGCTGAATCTTTACCCTTGAATCTAGAAAGGAAAGAGAATATGGCATATTTGGGGCGCTGCTGCAGCTCCCTGTGATCGGGGTGGTGAGTGGGTAGGCGGTGCCAGGAATTGAGACTGGTGAAGCGGCAGGAGGCCCTTTGTTGGCTGCGTGATGCAGTCTGGTTTTTACATGTGACAGTTATTGAAGGATGCTAAGCAGAGGGTGATGTGATCAGACTTGTGTTTTAGGAAGATCACTCCGGCTGGCTACAGAATGGAGAATAAATCAGTGTTACATTTGGGAAGCCAATTGCGAGGTTATCAGAGTAGCCTAGGCAAAAAAAAAAAAAAAAAAATGACAAAAAAACTTAAGCAGGTGAATGGCAGTGGAAATGGAGTGAGAGGTTGGAAGGCAAAATGGACTGCAGTGTGTAAAGTTAAGTATGGAGGGCAGGTGGGAGAGAGTCTTGGATGGCACATTTCCAGGACAGATAGGAGATGAGAGGAGCCACTTTCTTACCCTCTGGACTAAGTTTTCTGCTTTCTTTATATTAAAAAATAATGTATATTACTAGATTATATATAGTTATGTATGTTATTATGTAATATTAAATATTGTGTATATATATGTATGTGTGTGTATATCTATATATCTGTATCATCTATATCTATATATTTTTATCTATATATATATTACTTCCAATAATAAACCATGTTGTGAAGTCTATGAGTGTGCTAACATTTTGGAATGTATCACCCTCACACAATTCACTAGCTACAGCTGCCTCTTGAGGAGGAGCCAGAGATACGAGCTCTGCGAATCCTGTCTGGAGCTCACAAATGCTCCTGGGAGAGCCCTTTGAATATGGCACACATAAAAATAAATATAGTTTATTCATTAGTGATGATATCATCATTATTATTATATATTTAATAGCACACCCCCCTCCTCTGCCACCTGTCTGTGAACGGCTCACCCTCCCAAAGACTGTTTTCCTAATTCTGCCTGGAAAAGAAAAATCTCTGAATGTAAAGGCACACTGTTGACAATAACCAATGCAGTGGTCTGCTGTTGGTAGGTTCTTTTGCCTTGCCTGGCAAAGTTACCCATGGTCTCTTATTACATACTTTATATTTTACAGAAGAATTTTCCAAAGTGCAATCCTTCACATAATTAAAAAAAAAATTAAGCTTGTTTACACAAGGGATGTAAAAGTTAAGGGAACTTCTTTTTAGGGAGGGGGGCGATTTAATGATAAACACTTCTGATCTTCAGTGCTTCATCTCATCTTCAAACTAGGGAAAATAACCCCAGTGAAGGTTTGATGTGTGGGAATTACATGAGATAATGTTTATAGAGTTTCTCGGAACAGAGATCAATAATCTTGCAAGTGTTCTTCAAATAGCAGTTAGTAGTAATAGGATTGATATCATCATTAAAATGATTATTGTATTATTTACTGATGTAATTTAACCTAGAAAAACCATTCAGGGTCTACGTGCAAAGCTTGCTGTCTTCAGAGTTTCTATATTAGGAAGTAAAAGTTTGAGTTTAAGAATATGATCTTTATTCTGTTTTAGACCCACAGAATGGCACTTCTATTAGGTTCCATCACTAATAAGATGACGGCAATAAGTTACACACATTAGTCTAATGATGGTTTCATGAGAGTGATCAGCCAGTCATCAGTTAATAGGGAAGAGGGAGTGGGGGGGAGTGGATCATTTTCTGTTCCTCCTTGTTGAACTGTAGATAGTAGCAAGCATTTTAAGAAAGGAAATTCAAGGGGTTTCAGAAATGGGGAACATCTTCCTGTCTGTAAGGCAGTTCAATAAGCAGATGATTCACATAAAAATCTTGAAAAGCCCAGGTAAGGTGCCTTACCAGAGTGATGCTCCGAGCACACAGTAATGAGAGGGACAACCAATGGATCATGTTAAGAGTACTACAGTAAAAAAGTACTATGGTACTGTCATTCTCTGCAACATCACCTTTTTATAGCACACCTTGATTGTATTTTATCTGGACATTTATGATAAGCCTAACACATTGTTCCTTCTTTTTTGTCTTTATGTAGTTTGTTGGGTTGCCTACTGGAGTAGGCAACTTCTCTAGTCTTCATTTGTCCTTTGGTTCCCTCATCCCATTTAACAAAATCAAAACTGTGAATGTATAAAAAAAGTTGTTAGGCACTCCTCCTGATATGCTTGGTCGGTATAGTAATCATTAACTGTGGTTTTGAAAGCCATCTTGACCTTTTCGGGGGGAAGATCCTTCTACCTGTCTAAGCATTCAAGTTCTGTTGACATCATGCACAGACTCTAAGATAACAACTTCTCTCCGAAAGTGGGGTTGCCGTGAAAAGTGCTTCTCTCCCTGGGATGTATTCCTTAGTGTGCTGAACACAGGTAGATGTGAAACAATCAAAGAAACAAACACAAAAACAAAGGCAATATTCCTTTGCCTGTTCTTTTTCCCAGAGGCGGCACAGCTGCAGAGACCCTTTAAACAGCCTGTCTTTCTCTTCCCTGGAATCATGCAGTCCTGGCCCTTTGACGGTCACAACATGTGAGACCCCCTGAGAGCGCAGAGTTTATTTCCCCCAAACCCTTCATGTTACACTTGAGGAAACGGAAGCAGATGCAGCAAGTAGTGATTGGGGCTTTGACCGAGAGTCACTCCGAGTCTGTCGCTCAGGCACCATGACGGAAATATGCTGTCATGCTGCCAGGAGCTCTGTACATTGTTTCTCCGTGGGGTCTCACCAGAGATTTCTGGTTTACCCTCGGTGATTGCAAGCTTTTTGAAGGAGAGAGATGGGAAGCTCACTGCAGCTCGTTAGGGAGATCTGTCTTTTGCACACTTCCACTTCCTGGCACATACTTACCCTCAGTGAAAAATACATGCTCATTCTCCCTTTGAGCACTCTATAAAGAATAGCCTTGTAGAAAAGAAAAGAAGAATACTAATTATTGGCACAGTATCATGCAAATGCAAAGTGGTCTTCAATAATTTGAGGACCGCTAACTTAGGTTGTGCTGTGAACCATTAAAAAGAGAAACATGGGTTTTGGAAAAAAAATATCATTTTCTTTATACTGGATTTTAAATATTCTATTGATTTTATGATGGATTATAAATCAAGGTTTAAATCGGTGACCAAGGAGAAAGTAAATCTCTGGAGTACATGAAGCCAGTTCACGTTCTACTGTTTGATAAATGGTTCGTACAGTGCTCATAATATTTAAAATTGTTTCAGTATATTTTTTATCATCTCTTTAGAGTTCACATTTTTTGAAGATTTTATTTAATAGAGAGAAAGAGCAGGGGGAAGGACAGAGGGTGAGGGAGAAGCAGGGAGTCCGATGGGGGGCTCGATCCCAGGACCCTGAGATCATGACCTGAGCCAAAGGCAGACACTTAACGGACTGAGCCATCCAGGCGCCCTAGAGTTCACATTTTGACATGAAAACTTGATATTCTGTTTAATACATTGCATTTAAAAGAATTTTTAAGTATCTTGAATCTCCGTTATTTATCTGTGGATTTCTAAGTGATACACAGCGAAGGTTAAGTAAGGTATGTTAGAATCTAGTTAGATGACCCATAAGCACATGACAAGTTAGCATTGCGAACTGAACCGTAAGACATTATAGGGTGACATTATAAATTAAAGCATGATTGACAAATAAATGATGTGGGAATGTGTTTTAAATTGTGTTGTGGGGCTGTGTATTCTGGTTTGAGAAATTTATTAGTACTCCTTACTTAATCATTACGTTTTCCACACATTTTCTTTTCTTTTTTTTTTTTTTAAGATTTTATTTATTTATTTGATAGAGAGACAGCAAGAGAGGGAACACAAGCAGGGAGAGTGGGAGAGGGAGAAGCAGGCTTCCCACTAAGCAGGGAGCCCAATGCAGTGTTTGATCCCAGGACCCCAGGATCATGATCTGAGCTGAAAGGCAGACGCTTAACGACTGAGCCACCCAGGTGCCCCCACACATTTTCTTTGTAAATTTTAATTCCCCCTCCCTTTCTTTTCTTTCTCATTTATAGGTGTTTATTTCTGTGATATTTCAAGTTGGGGGAGTTATGCTAGTGGTTATTTTTTTTTTTTTTAAAGATTTTATTTATTTATTTGAGAGAGAGAGAATGAGAGAGAGCACATGAGAGGGGGGAGGGTCAGAGGGAGAAGCAGACTCCCTGCCAAGCAGGGAGCCCGATGTGGGACTCGATCCAGGGACTCCAGGATCATGACCTGAGCCGAAGGCAGTTGCTTAACCAACTGAGCCACCCAGGCGCCCCGCTAGTGGTTATTTTTAAATCACGTTCTGAACATCGGACTATCTGTCGACATACTGAGTTTCATAGTCTGGGTATTTGTTGCATTTCTATCCAAGAACAAGGACCCTTTGTCTTATCTGCACTTCCCACAGTTGTGGTGCATTTTAGCTGTTCAGTAAATTTAGTGATGCCACTGAGTACAGGAACTGTCTCCTTATACTGTTCGCCTTCTGTTTATTGTGAAATGTGTTAGGATTTACATAACACCAAATTTGTTGACCTTAATAAATATAGCAAAAGGATTATTGAGAAAGAAATTGAAGGAGGACGCTTATTTTTTCTGTGACTCTTACACACACATGAAAATCCTTTCACTATACATCCCGTGGGACCTTTTTACTTTGAACATGTCCACCATCCAGAGTAGACATCCCCACATTTTTATGGGTATATCCAGATGTCATTGTTATCATATGCAAATGGTTCTGAGTCAGTTGTGTTTGGATCATCCATAGAATATTGCATGTCGGGGTGCAAGGGCAGCCTTAACACCTGGGCTTGTCTCTGTCGTCTTTCCCCCATCTGTTGGTTCTAATAAATATTGTCCCCAGCCTGGTAGAAGAACTCAGGGCTTCAGGTGCGGAGAATAACTTTCATAGGAAGATCTGACTGTCTAGGAAGAGAATACAAAACTGCCATACACTAAGCCAGAGTGCAGCCTCTGTGTTTCTTCTCCACGGAAAGCAGAGATAATTCAGATGCGACATGACTTTGTGCTATGACTCAATGGCAGGAAGTCACAGCGAGGCCCATGTGCTATTCCCAGGTACCTGGGGGAGAACAGGCAGAGTACTTACGTGTACAGAAGGATAGCAAGCTGTTTCAGTTTCAGTCATTTCAGATGTAGACAGCTTGTCTGTTTCCTACTAAATTGTGATAATTACTTCAAACGGTGGCCATGGGAATGCTGCTGAGAAAAACTAACCCCTTCCTGATAGGTCAGTAGATTTTCATAACAGGTAATTAGTACCCTTGCAGGTAGCTGGCAAGATTGGCCTTTCTGATGAGCGTAAGCTGACTTGTTTTAAGAAATTATGCATCGAATTATAACATGTATCTACGTGGAATGGTCAATGGTAATTACCTTGTGATAAATGACTCTATAATTATGATTACTGTGTAGTAATGAAAAATGTTGGCTCTACAAATAAATTAGTCT
The DNA here is from genome assembly GCF_004348235.1 of Phoca vitulina. Lineage (NCBI taxonomy): Eukaryota > Metazoa > Chordata > Mammalia > Carnivora > Phocidae > Phoca > Phoca vitulina. Next base: position 9,201,052 of record NW_022589720.1, on the reverse strand, counting down.
TATGCTTTCTGTTGCATTTATTCTTCCTTCATTAACTCTCCCTGTTGGAAATGGAAAGAGAATGTTTTGTTTCCTGAAGAGCCAGGGTGGCTTAGGGAGTTCTTTAGCAGGTGCCAGGTAGAAGCACCTTGGAACAGGTGGCAAGATCAGGTTTGTTTAAGAAACCGAAGCGGTACTGTATGATCTGACTTCTGTGTGGAATCTTAGAAAGCCAAACTCACAGAAACAGAGGCTACGGTGGTGGTTGCCAGGGGCTGTGGGGTGGGGGGAAAGGGGAGCTGTTGATCCAAAGGCACAAACGTCCAACTTTAAGATGAATAAGTTCTGGGGATCTACAGCATAGTAATTATAGTTAATAATACTGTACTATGTATTTGAAAGGTGCTAAGAGAGTGGATCTTAAATGTTCTCATCACAAAAAAGAAATGGTAATTAGGTGATGGGATGCAGATGTGAGCTTAAGCTATGAAGGTAATCATTTTGCAATACATACATGTATCCGGTCAACACATTGTACACCTTAAAGTTGCACCATGTCATAAGTCAATTATTTCTCAGAAAAGTTAGGGGGAGAGGGAAAGTAGCCAAGCCAAGAAAGAAAAAGGCCACCCAAAAAGCAGGACTCCTATCTCAGTGCTTTTGATGCAAGATTTTGACTTAAAAAAATTAAAAAGTAAAGTTTTAATTAAGGTCTGAAGTCTGCAATGACTTAGATTCATTCATTTGAATACTTTTTGAGTGTCAGCCGTGGACTTGGTTCCATTCTCATCTTACTTCATCTGCAGACTCTCTTCTATGCTATCGAACACTCCATCCTTCTTGAAATACTTTTCCTTGTTGAGTACAAGTAATTCTTTTTCTCTGAGTTTCCTCTTACCCCTCTGGCTCTTCTCTCTGTTTCCTTGGCCAGCTTATTCTTCCCTACCCAACTTCTAGATGTGGAATGAATGCACAAGGCTCAGCTGGAGCCTTTGCTTGCACCTCATCCTGCCCTTCCAAGATGAGCGCATTCATATCTGTCGCTGACATCTCTCAATTGCATCAACAGCCCAGCCTTTCCTACTTCCTTTAAATCGTTACTGATTTCACAGGCACCTTGAACTCAACATGTCCAAAACTGAACATGTGGTTTTCTCTCCAAAACCTGGTCCTCCTTGAGCATTGGCCTTGTTAGTGAACGGTCTCTCTACCTCCCCACTTGCAAAAGCTAAAACGATGGGAGTCATTCTTGGAACCTTCTCTTTCCTTGCTCCGCATGGCCAATGGTAAGCGAGTCTGTTGGTTTTTGCTTATGGCATCTCTTGAATATGCTCACACTTACCACCTCCATAGCCACCACGCTCATCTGTGCCACCATTTTGTCCTGTCCTCCTGGAGTTTGACTTCCCTCCCTGTTGGACATCCCCACATCCACTCCTGCTCTCTTCTTCATTTTCCTCATAGGAGTTCTAGTACTTTGGTTGTTTGAAGTGCGCGTTGTACCTGTTTTAAGACAGGGTCTCTTAACCTCAGCACTATTGACATTCAAGCCAGACAACTCTGCTGTGCTGTCCTATACAATGTAGGGTGTTCACATCATCCCTGGTCTCTACCCATGAGAATGGGACCAATGGCACACCACGCCTACAGTTGTGACAATCCAAAATGTCTCCATTCCACCAAATGCCCTAGGGCTGGGAGGAACAGTGTAGGAGGAATTGTAAAATCACCGTAGTTGAAAACCACTGCTCCTAGGCATAAAGAGCAAAAAACCTAAGCACAACCTTAGGTTCTTACATAATGTAATCACTGCTTTGGCGCCTCAAACTTACTTCCTGCTACCCCCTCACTTTTCCCGCTCTGGCCTCCTCACTGTTGCATGGCACACCATGGTGTTTACATCTTGGAATGTTTTCCTAGGCTGTTTCCTTTGTCTGGACCCTTCTCCCTCCCTCTCCCACCCCCATTCTCTTTGCCCTAGTAATTCCCATGTTTCCTTCGTATCACTTCAAACACTGCTTCCCCCCTCCAAAATAAACGTTCTCTAACCTCCAGAATAAGTCCTGTACCCTTCATTGCACTTCACAGGGAATTGTGTTTTCTACAAATTGAAGATTCGTGGAAGGCAGCCCTGTGTCTAGCAAGTCTGCTGATGCCATCTTTCCAACAGCATTTGCTCACTTCATGTCTCTGCATCACATTTTGGTAATCCTTGTGATTTTTCACACCTTTTTATTATTACTGTATTTGTTATGGTGATCTGTGATCAGCAGTTAGAATGCACTGGAAGCTCAAATGATGGTTAGCAGTTTTTAGCAATAAAGGATTTTTTATTTAAGGTACATTTTGGGGGGATACCTGAGTGGCTCAGTCGGTTAAGCATCTGCCTTCAGTTCAGGTCATGATCCCGGGGTCCTGGGATTGAGTCCCACATCGGGCTCCCTGCTCAGTGGGGAGCCTGCTTCTCCCTCTGCTTGCCACTCTCCCTGCTTGTGCTCACTCTCTCTCTGACAAAAAAATAAATAAAATCTTTTTTTAAAAAGACGTAATGGTATTGCACAGTTAATAGACTAGAGTATAGTATAAACATAACTTTTAACCAAAAAATTCATTTGTCTCGCTTTATTGCAATATTTGCTTTATTGTGGTGGTCTGGAACCAAACCCATGATATCTCCAAGGTATGCATATACTTGGATTATACTCTTTTATGAACCCTGTAATTGTACTTAAGAACATTCATCACACTGTAATTAAATTGTTAATATATAGTTGTTAAATTTCTACATCTCTCACTGGAATGCAAGATCTATGAGGGCAGGGCCTGGTCTTTCCTGTTTCACCAGTGCCCAGAACACCATGTGTTAGAAATATTATGGGGTAGAATTCAACATTCAGCGTTACCAAGCGTGGTAGGCTGAATAACCCCCCTCACCCCCCAGGGTATTCTCATCCTCAGAACCGTGAATATTACTTTATATGGTCAAAGAACCTTTACAGATGTGATTAAGGATCTTGAGATAGGCGATTATCCTAGATTATCTGGATTATCAGAGAATGTGTTTATAAGGGGGAGGCAGGGGAGATCTGAAAGAAGGCGGCAGTGTGCTGACCGAAGTAACGCACTACACTGCTGGACGGAGAGAGAGAGGAAGGGCCATGAGCCAAGGAATGCAGGTGACCTTTAGCAACAAGAAAGGCAAGGAGATAGAGCCTCCTCTAGAGCCTTGAGGACGCAGCCCTGCTGGTACTTTGACATTAGCTCATTGAAACTGATTTTGGGCTAACAACCTCCAGCAGTTTGAGTATGTTAAGCCACTATGGTAATTTATGACAGCGGCAATAGCAGATAATGCATCAAGCAAGGCAAAATTTCTAGCCGTGATGTGATCTATAGAGAGAAGACAGTTTTTGGCATCAAAGACCTCATAATCTAAAAGTAAAAAATATGCATAATTATAGGACAAGATAAATGGGTCATAATTGAGGCACAAAGAATGTGCTGTTCTGGTGCAAAGGAAGGAATAGTGATATCCTGTTACATCAAAAAAGGCTTATTAGAATGTTTGCCATTTAAAGGGGGCATAGAAGGACGCATGGTGTTTGGATGCAGAGATGATTTGAGCTAACTTCAGGCAACAGAAAGAGCTCGCACGGGGGGGGAAGGATGACAGAAAATATGAAATGCATTTGGGAAAAGGCCTAGTTTACCCTGAGTGTTGAATGCACTGGAATTAATTGAAATTAACCCAGTGATCTGAGTTTGGTAAGGTAGGCTGGGACAGATGACTGACAGCTAGGTAGTTATTCACATTGTTCGGTAGCCCATGAAAAATCACCCAGGTTTTTGACCAGGGAATGAGATTCTAGAGCTTTGCTTTGAAAGCAGACTTCGATGCATTGTATATTTGCACTTGTTTAGAGAGAGGTTGGAGGCAGAAAACCAGTGTAGGTATTTTATCTATCTCTAGGTTAGAGATAACTAGACCACGAAGAAGGGTGGTAGCAGAGGGAATAAAAACCAAAGGAACATCTTAGAGATATTTTGGAAGTAAGAGCCATAACAGTGTAATGAAAGGTTGGGAGTCCAAGGAGATAGTATGTCAGGGTCTTGAACAGATCTGGGTGCAGAAAGTAGAGAGGCTGATGAGTGTGGGAAAAAAAGGGATCATCAGATTAGCCCCTTTGATTGCAGCCGATAACACAATTATTTTAGAGTCTAGACCTACAACTTTTGGTTGTTGTTAAAGTTATTAGCACCCGAGAGAGGGAGATCTCACCTGGATGAGAAGTCCCTGACTTCACTGCAGACTTTTTACAGAGATCCCTGCTAATAATACAATCCAGCGTAATGGACCTAACGATGGTATGAAAATGAGACTGCAATTCATTACAGTCCTTTAATTGTGACAAGAATGGGAAGCGACATCAGTTTTAATTCCTGTGTTTCTGGCTTCGTAAGGCTTAGCACCAGGCCTGGCCCATACTAGGTACTGAATAAATACTGTCTAAGTTGACTGAAAAAATAATTTGTCTGTTGTAGAAATAAAGTGTCCATGCAGCCTTTTTGTATGGTTCTGTTGGGATGGTTGATTCCAGTCTTCAGGGGTGCAGCGGTGACTCATGAGTAGCCAGTTCAGGATCTCATCTCCCTGACCACAGGGTTTAGTTCCTGGATGGGCATCATCCTGGGAAAGGCCATGGAGTGTGGACCCCTCCATGGAGTGTGGACCCCTCCATGGAGTGTGATATAAGGATGCTGAAGAACCAGCATCCCTCTGCCATAGATGAGATGTTTGTATACTCTGCAAAATTCGTATGTTGAAACCTCATCCTCAGTGTGACAGTATTTGGATGGGGAGCCTTTGGGAGGTGCGTGGGCCATGAGATGGAGCCCTCATGAATGGGATTAGTGACCCTAGAAGAGTCTCCACAGGGACCCCTCGCCCCTTCCTTCATGTGAGGACCCAGTGAGAAGGTACCCGCCATGAAACAGGAAGAAGGCTCTCACCAGAGCTTGACCGTGCCCACATCTTGATCTTGGACATACTGGACTCCAGAACTATGAGAAATGAATTTGGGTTGTTTATAAACCACCCAGTCTCTTCCTCTGGGATCTCAAACTTTCAGAATGATGTAATCCCAGAAGCATCAGTGAACGTCTTGCCACTGTGTGGAGTATATATGGAATAGATGTATCTGTCAGTGTGACCAAGCACAGGCCAGTCAAGAGAAGAAATAGTAGGCAGGGATTGTGGGGAAGGAGGATCACACCCACATTTCTTCTTTGCTCCTGGAGCCAGCCGTGCCAGTAACTCATGGACTCTGGACTTCCCATTTACATGAGCCAGTAAATTTTACTTTATTCTTGGGACACCTGGGTGGTTCAGTCGGTTAAGCTTCTGCCTTTGGCTCACTCAGGTCATGATCCCGGGGTCCTGGGATCGAGTCCCATATGGGGCTCCTTGCTCAGTGGGGAGCCTCCTTCTCCCTCTACCTCTTTCCCCTCCTTGTACTCTCTCTCTTTCTCTCTCTGGCAAATAAATAAATAAAATCTTAAATTTTTTTTACTTTCTTCTTTAAATTGAGCTATAACTTGCCACAGTCTTTGAAATAGTGTTACTTTTTACCAAAGAAGAGCCTTCACTATTTTCATGATCTGCATGGTTTGCATTATTTTAGCCGGGTTAATTTGTGGGGCAGTTGCTAAGGACACGAAAGCTCATGTTAAACGTAATCCTCGGGGCGCCTGGGTGGCTCAGTCATTAAGCGTCTGCCTTCGGCTCAGGTCATGGTCCCAGGGTCTTGGGTTCAAGCCCCACATCGGGCTCCTTGCTCAGCAGGGAGCCTGCTTCTCCCTCTCCCACTCCCCCTGCTTGTGTTCCCTCTCTCTCTCTCTCTCTGTCAAATAAATAAAATCTTTAAAAATAAATAAATAAATAAACGTAATCCACTTGTTCATATCAGTGGTCAGTAGTGCCAGAGGGCTTTGCCTTAATAATATTTAATTTCCTAACCAGGGCTGATGATTGTTACAGCATTAACAAATCTTCCTTATTTCATTTGAAGTCTTTCAAAGCCTCCACCATATGCATTGTGGACTCCTGAGCTGTCCAGATGAAGGATTGCTGGTTGGGGAGTTTTATTTTAACTCAGCTCAGCAGAGTTCCATAAGCTCTTGCCAATTCTATTATTATAAAATACAGTTGTGAGGTTCTGAAGTCACCACTCAGAAAACCCAGTCTCCTCTTGATAGATAATGGATTTGTTAAGCTGCAGCTATTTGATTTTAAGTAAGTGAATGCACATTCCTGCCAGAGTAGGAGGGAACTCCAAGCTGGCCTACAGAGGATTGATCTGATACATTGATTTTCTAAAATATCTATCCAGATTATTTTCCTGATAGTGAAGGGAATTCTGACATTACAGATTTGCTCAAGTAATGTGTGTTTATTGTCAAAGTTCTGATGTGATATTTGTTATTCTCCAAGGGTCTGTGGTACAGTGGATGTTTTTCCTGCTCTGATGAAGAAATCTTTCCTCTCTTTTTAGCTTACTACTTATTTCTGGGATGTTGGACCAGAGTAATATTTTGAAAGGGTAGAAAATAAGGACAGAAATCCATTTTGAAAATCAGTAAAACCCCTGCAGTGTCCTGCTCAAAGCTTCCTGGTTCAGATTAACTTGACCTTTGCCCCAGATCTGGACTTCTTGTTAGAAAGGTCAGTAATGTCATTGGACGAGCACCTGTGAAATTTACATGTTTTGTGAGGAAACTACACCTGTGATCCAAATAGAATTTACTTGTATGTTCTCTTTCACGTTCATGAACAGCAACAGAAGGAAAAAGAAAAAGGAAAAAAAAACCCACAACCAAGCTTGAATACATGGGTTTGCATAAGACCAAATGTACATTTTTTAATTGCCCACATTTCTTAAATACATTATTATACATATCAGAGTTCTAAACATTTCTACTCAAAACCATTTCCTTTTCTGCCTCTTGACGTGTCTTTGTATTAACCTCTGCTTCTTGGGAGTGCAATCGGTATATCGTCTGTGGGATGTTTCTCTACTGGAAAACCACTGCAAGCCAAAAAGTAAGCACAGAATCAGTTAGACAAGGTGGTAGAGAAACAAAGATCGGTTTGCAGTGGAAGCAACTAATTGAGCACCAAGTTTTGAATAATCTTTTAGAGCGGAAGAGATAATTTTGAGAAAGTGAAATGTCTGGTAAACTTAGTATCATTTGCTGGTTATATATTAATTTACACAAAAGGGAACCAGATTCAGTATTAATCAGAGTAGTACATTTCATAAGAAACGTTTTGGGATTAAGAATCAGAAGGCAAGAAGAGCAGAATAGTAGAAAATCAGTAGAAAACTATTAATAGACAATCTTGAGAACATAAAATACAATGTATCTGTACCAAAGAAGAATGGCTCAAGAGCCTTCTAATGCTAAGATGAAAGTTCTATGAAGGAATGATAAAATACGGCACAGATTCATTTGGGACTAAATGATTTTTCAGGTACTAAAAAATCACAGCTAGCTCGGAGAGACTTGAAAGATGTGGATCTTGTTTTTTTTCACTTTTGTGAGCAGTGCAGGACTATTTGGACAGTTTAGTATTCTAATTGCTGTCCTAAAACTTCAGAGATTTACATCACTCATAAATACTCATCCATTTCCAGTCTGTGGCTCCTCACTGTTGATCTAATCACAGCATTTCTTCCTGTTCTCCTCCTGAACTCCTGTCCCCCATAAATTAGGCTCTAAAACCTCAGGATTGATGTTGCTGAGGATGGGCAAAGCGTTTATTTCACTGCCGTATTTTATGACTCTCTAAGGATTCCCCACCTCTTTTCTCAGTAACTGCGATGCACTTGAGAGCAACACAGCCATGGTGACAATATTAAGCCATGATGTACACTTCCTTGCCACATCTAATAAAGCCTGTCTCTTTAGAAAGCAAGATGCTATATAAAGCTGTCTTTATACCTGAAAGGTGATAAAGAAAAAAAGGGAAAATTATATGGAAGCACTTGAAAAATGTTATGTATATGTAAGACTTCCATTCTTTTAAAAAAAATTCATATTTAGTGGATTTACGAGTATTTCATTCACAGGGAGAAGTTTGGGTTGTTGCTGCTTCAACAAGCTCTTAAAAATCCATCTCATTAAAAATCTTTTCAGGGTCACCTATGATTTGGACTGACATGCAAAATGCAAGGGAGGAAGGAAGAAAAAGAATACAAAGATACACAAATTGGAGGGGGTATGATTACCCAGAGGGGAGAGAGAAAGATGGGGCTCTGGAGGACCAAGGACTGGTATCTCCACTTGGGCTCCGACCGCTGGTTTCCCTCCCTTCTGTCTGTCCCACTCCCTTGGATTCCAAATGTCTGTACTTGCCTGGCGAACACAGGCTCTGTTTAGATCAGTCTCTCTTGGGCATGCCAGTGGATGCTTCCAAAATGGAATAACAAAATTAAAACAGGGGCCGGGGTGGGTACTGTGAAAAGTTTCTATCCTGCTACACTTCATTTTACCTGATTGGTTTATTTCCTATTTCAAGTAGGAGTATGGCAGATCGAGTGCTCCTCCTCCTCCTCCTTTTTTTAGTAAATGCTATATTTCCTTCAGTTCTCTGTCATACAGAATAGTTCCATCTGCAATCTGACTCTGAATATTTGAATCAACTCAAAAATTCTGCTTTCCTTACAAAGAACTTAATGAGACTTGACCCATGTTGTATCAAATAGACCCTTTTTAAAAAACTCACTGTAATTTTGAAAGCTAATGGATTGTTTCATTAAGAAAGACAAGCTCTAGATATTATTTCACCTTAAAATCTACTGGTGTACCTTATATTTGGTATTCAAAGGACACTCAAAGAGTCAACACCCAGACTAACCAAATTGTATAGTTGTTTGGGACTTAAAGAGTCACTTACTCGTTTTAATTTACAGATGACTTTTTCTGGTAATTGGATGCTCTTCTCTGTTTCCCAAACCTCTGAAGTAAATATGGATTCATTTTTTTTAATGGGAATGAATATGCTCAGGTCTGGTCAGTATGGTTTAAATTGAATTGTTCTTCCCCAGATCTTGAACTTATTCAATCATAATTATGGCCTGGGGGAGATACATGAATCTAAAACCTCACCCCTGAGCCAACACCCAGGACACTTCACTTTCTCTTTCTGTGGTTCTGATTTAGGATTTGTGTTGATCAATGATAGAGCCTCCAACTAACATCAAATTTTACATACACACACACACATACATATATATGTTTATACATACACATATATGTATACATACACATATACACATATATTTTTTTTCGTTTTGTATCCCATTATCTCTTTATCTGAAGTTATGAATAATGTCCTGCCTAAAGTATCACTTCACTTTTAATGTAAACATCAGCTAAATTCCTAATATTGAATAAGTAAATCAGCATGATAATATCAACTTGAATTCTTGATGCTTCTGGCTGGAGGCTATTACAAAACTTCCAGAACAATAAAACACAGCCCTTCAGAATCAGATTTTAAAGTATGAGAAAAGAAAGATTAGACTCAATTCCCAAATGTAAAGCAACAGCATCCCAAGTTAATTTTAACTCATAAAAATGAAAGCATCTGCATAATTATTTACTGTAATTTGAAATAAGTCTTTGCTCAACGTTTGAAGCAGCTTTAAAAAAAAAAAAGACTGCAAAGCCACAAACATGCATTTGTAATAGAGAGGCATTTATATCTGTATCTCTATATATAGTGAGAACTATATCTATAAACAGAGAGATAAATATATATCAAGAGCGATAACTGCAGACAGTAAAGATCAGCAGCAAGTAGCTTATACTCTCCTGCGGCTTCCTACTTCAGTGGGAAAATCAGATTGGTCCTACCTATGGACTGCCTAAGTTCAGACTTTCTGGAAAATTTGGAAGGGGTGAAGTGTTCTCAAAACAGAAGTCCCACACTTCCTGATTGTAGATTGTATAACCTGTGATATAATCAACTGAAACGTTAGAGGAGATTCAGCTTCCTTTGCATCTCAGATTCGTGGACTTCATATCAGTTTCATAGAAATCCAATTCTCTCAGTTTGAAGGGAAGAAGAATTCATTTACTTTACATTACAAAAGAGTAGTTAGGACTCTTCAGTGCTTTCCTTCTTTTGTAAGGCAGGAGCAGGCCTTGCAACAGTCTGTCTCTGCTGCTCAGATGCAAAAGAGGACAATTTCAATAATGAGGCACAATTAGCTCCATTTTATGATTGCGTTACAGTGCACTTTTATTTTTACCCAAACATATTCCTCCAACTTAATCTGGGAAAAACTCTGTTTATTTTGTAATCTCTGACTATTGAAATAATTCCACTTAGGAAAATTCTTTATAAAACTTCCTCTCCAGAGGGTAGAAGGGTATGGTGATCTTTCTAGGCAAAAGCAGTTCCTAGTCTTTTGTCTTTTTCTTAAAGTACTTGTTCCATTCTTGGCCTTTTAAGGTTTGTCTTTCCCTCTGGGCTGATAAAAGCCCACTGATTCAGGATGTTCCTTCTAGAAAGACATAGCCCTAGACCAGGGTGCATAGTTTATTTAGCCAATGTAGTGAGGGTCAGATTTCAGTCTCTCATTACCTCTTCTTCCATTTGCTTTTTTGGCAGTGCACGAACTGTGCAGCTGGACCTGGAGGCTATAATTTTATCTCAGGTTACAATTTGTGTACATGCCTTTATCTCCCTAAACCTTAGGTTTGAGACTTACCTCTCATCTTTCATCTCCATCCTTCTATAGTACAAATTCAGTGTTTGAAGTAAATTTAATAATCATATGGTCACTGTAGGGGCACCTGGGTGGCTCAGTCAGTTAGGCGGCTGCCTTCGGCTCAGGTCATGGTCCCAGGGTCCTGGGATCGAGCCCCGCATCGGGCTCCCTGCTCGGCAGGAACCCTGCTTCTCCCTCTCCCACTCCCCCTGCTTGTGTTCCCTCTCTTGCTGTGTCTCTCTCTGTCAGATAAATAAATAAAATATTTAAAAAAAAAAATCATATGGTCACTGCATACAGGTTTGGTGAAGAGCTCAGATCTTTGGAAACTGTTTATATTTCTTTGCTGATAATACGTGAGATTTCTAAGTGGTGATTAAGAAAATATGCTGCATTTTCTTTTTTTTTGGTTTTATTTATTTATTTATTTATTTATTTATTTATTTTCTTCTGATGTATTTCAGCTGTTAAATCTTCAGCATGACATTGTATTTGTGAAGCAGGGGGGTTACTGGTCCATTTGGAAGGAGAAAGCAAAGGGATTCAGCCAAGGTTAGACAGTGAGGTTGAGGGGATTGACCTCCAGGAGTCCTCTTGTCACTTAGCTGGTCTCCAAATACACTTTTTACTCAGTTCTCAATTTTGCATCAGTATTAAGATAGAGAAAAGAAGTTGATACTTTTCATTTAACATAGGTGCAGTTATGTTAATCTTTCATTATGGAATGTTAAAAGTATCCCGGTAATAGCCATGTAATAACACATATAGCATTAAAATATAAAACCAAATTACAACTCCTGAAAAGGAAGAAAGCCCTTAAATCACGTAGTCTACTTTCCCCTCAAGCAAAATACCTAAAGACAGCAAAATGGTGTTTGTTGAAGTATAATAAGAATTACACACAGGTCTCAGGAGTTCTGTGTTTATTAATTGACTGGCTGTATGCTATGCAGAGCAATCTGCAACCTGTGTCATAATTCTTTAATATAGCTGTCATTAATCCCAATTCCAGCAATGAAGCAACTCGGAATGGCTTGCTCACCATCTCATAGCTGCTATGGGGTGAAGCTGAGATTCACCGGCTAAGATCTCAGCCAGTTCATGTCCTCATTATCATCTCTTTGAGCCACATAATTTCACTCTTGAGCCCTGGACTAAGAGACAGTATGCACAGTCAGAAATACAAACTCAGTGATGACGTTAGTTATTCGGAGGAAATCTGGTTGGGGTCCTTACTTTCCAGTTCACCCTCACACTCATCATCTAAAGAGGGCCGATACCTTGCGTATTAGAAAACCAGGTGACATCAAATATAAACATCTCAGTGATTTCTCAACCATGGGAACCATTCCTTTAACTGGGGTTTTTCCTTTAAAGCAATGATTTCACAATGCAGTTAATTTGCTTTCAGTCCACAGTTACATATTTAATCCTACAGTGAAGAGCGACTTCATAATTCATTCCCTGAACAAGATCTTTTGGAGCAGTTCATTCTGTCGAGAATGGGAAACTAAGTTGTCAATTCCAGTTTTGCCCAATAAGTATCCATGGGGGGAAATAGCAAGTCAAATGAATTAGAGCTGATTATTTGGTTGAAAATTATCTCAGCCATCTGAGACCCAGGAAATGAGCAAATGTTTTTCAGTGATAATTTTTGTTAATTCATTCATGAGTTTATGTTAGGAAATTTAAGGCAAGATATCTATTTTTATTTTTTAAACATTTCCTTAACACAATCAGTCATGAGAGTTCTTTTTTAATTTTTCTCAAAGTATGACAAAGAAGTGATCTTTTTTTCAAACACTGTTTTGATAATGATACGTACATAAGTATTTGATAGACATATGACATTTTGAGCAAAGATATTAATGTTAAGCAACCGATTTCTATTATTAAGGAAGAACATTTTCATTGGCAACTTCAACTGAGGCCAGATCTCAATGAATTTCAAGACTAAACCTTTTTAATTAACTACTCTGTCACTTTGAGATATGTTGGCAGCTAATGGAATTTGAAGAAGGAATGGCATCTGGTCTTGAGATGGTTTCTACCATCTTGGCTCACTAAGAAATGCTTCTTTGGAATGCTGCCAATCAGATCCTTTCTACCATCATTAAAATTAATTCCACAAACTAATATAATTCAAGGACATAATAACTTATTTAATGTTATTAGCCATGAATATACTGGTAAATAAAGAGTATTTTTAAATATTATTATGCTACATATCTAATATCTTATAATTATTTTCTTATTCTTCCTTGGTTAAATTCTGACTCCTTTTCTGGATTATTTTATTAGAAATAAACTTTGATTTATACAGAGTCTTTGAATTGAATATACATATTTTAAGACGTGCAAGTTTAAAACTTGGCTTTATTAGCCTCCCATTTCTAAATATGGCACTAGAATGTAATATTTTAGGATGGTAATTAAGAAGAATTTTTATCCTGTGTTAATTGAAAATACATTTATACATACACACATGTACTATTAATTCATGGTATTAGGAGCATATCTTATTTCAATAGTTTTTCTGACTGTCATTGTAAAGAAAAAGACCATTTTATTTTCCAGGAATAGATATCTTTTCTTCTAGTAATATCTTCACCCTACCTGTTAAGCAACTCACTTGTTAATTTGATTCTATTTTCCATTGCATACACTGACAGGTTGTATATATTAAAATATCAGTTGCAAATGGGAATGGAAATGCAATTTCAAGTTTGATGTTTTCTCCTTACTGGGAAAATGTGATTCTCTTTTCATTATAGATTAATCTACAGACAGAGAACATTAGGGTAGTTGAGAACATTAGGATAATCTAATTTTTTTAAAGTTTATATTTCAAATCAATTATGTAGACACATTTTCTATAATGTCATGATCATTCTATTTCCAGAAAGTCCAAATGCATGGAAGGCCATCTGCAATGACTTGAGGGGTGCTGTGTTTGAGTCTTGCCTTAATTAAGAACCAAATTTGAGGGATTTTTTTTTTTAATGAAAATCTTAAAAATAGCTAAGTACCATTTGGTGCCATCCTCACTCCTATAACTCCCTTTAACACATGCCTTAATAAAATCTTGATGTAATGTTCCAGTGTTTTCCTTCTCAAGTGAGTCTAGACTGGAAATATTTTGGCTAATTTATTTGTTTGGTGATGGCTTTTATCTAAGCAATTGTCTAGTAATCATGTTTAGGCCTGTAGGATGAATTAAAATAAAAGCCTTAATTTGTTTTTCTTATTATCTACATCAGTTAGAAGGACTTACATTTCACTCTGAACTTATTTCTGTCTCCAGAAGGTAATAAGAAAAGAACAAGTGTTTTTTTGTTTTGTTTTGGGTTTTTTTGCATCTCTGAACTAGAAATCTAAAATTCTTTCTTATTTGGTCTTTCTAATCAGAAGGAAGTAATTGCTGTCTAAAGTGAGGGGAAACAGCTTTCTTTCCATTTTTAGTATCCATAATCACTGACTTTCTTAATGGCCTGGCAAAGAAAAGTTTGCTGGCAAATTTAGATATGTACTTTTATAAAACTCTCCTGTTTGCATATTTTTCACAAACATAAAAATAATTTTGAAGTGGGAGGTGGTCCAAGATGGTCACACAGGAAGACCCTGAACTCCCTCCCCTCCACCCATGGACACACCAAATTTACAGCTACATATGGAATAGTTCCCACTGAAAAATAACTTAAAACTAGCTGAACAGCTTCCACAACAAGGGATAAAAAAGCCCACATGGAGACAGGTAGGAGAGACAGGGATGTGGTCTTGCTAAAAACCCCACCCCCATGCAGTGACACACAATAGGGAGGGATGTCATGAATCCTGAACTTCTCCTTAAGGAATGAAGGGTTTATGCCCCACATTAGACACCCCATCACTTGAGATCTGCATGGGAGAGATGAGGCCCCCCCAAAACATCTGGCTTTGGAAACCAATGGGGGGCTCACACCAGGAATTCTCAGGGGCTGTGGGGATCTGAAGTATTCCTTTTTAGGGGTGTTCATATGGACTCATTTATCTCAGGACCCAGCACAAAGGCAGCAGTTTGAGAGATGACTGGATTATATGTGAAGGAGAATCATTTGCTGATCTGAAAGCATCTATGTGAGGGGCAGGGAGCCTCTGGGACTTGCTTCGGAGACAGAGATGTTGATGAGTGCCATTTTTGCACTCTCCCTTTACCTTTCTAGCACAGGTGGTTGGGCATAGACAGAAACTTGCTAAAGCAATGGGCATGCCCCTCCCCCAACACTCTTCTACATGGCCAAAGCTGAGGGAGTACCCCACCTCTAATGTGCATCATGAGCTTTGCTAGGACAGGATTCAGGTTTACCACACATCCAGATGCTACAGAGGCAATTTAATGAACCATAGGCAGGGAAGTGCCATCTTGTGCTCTACCTTGGCCTCACCACAGCTCACTGGTAATTTCCAGAAAGAAGTTTATACACTTGTCCAAAGCCCTGATTCTTGCTGCTGTCTCCCATCTCTCAGGCAACGCATTCAGATCTGGTTTGGAGGTCTGCAGGGTCTACAATTGTGGTTCTACAGGACTGTATATAATTACATACATTAAAAGCTGTCGCCGAAGGATCTGGCTTCCAATCAGCCTGAAACTAGGTGCTGACTGAGGTCACTCCCTTCAGAACACTGACAGGTCCTGGCACACCCTCAACAATTGGGGCCTATCAGGCATAAATCAGTCTACTTAGGAGAATCCCAAAGGTTTGAGAGACAATCAAGAACTAGAGCAAGGTTGAACAATAAGGTTCATCTCCTACACAAGGCCATTTCTTCAGGACTGGGAAAGGTAGCCGTTTCACCTAATACATAGAAGCAAACACAGAGAGTCAGGCAAAATGAGGAAGCAAAGGAATATGTTCCAAATGAAAGAATAAGACAAAACTTCATAAAAAGACCTAATGAAACAGAGATAAGTAATTTACCTGACAAAGAGTTCAAGATAATGGCCAAAAGGTACTCAGTGAACTCAAGAGAAGAATGGATGAAAATAGGGATAACTGCAGCAAAGACATAAAAACTG
The DNA here is from genome assembly GCF_004348235.1 of Phoca vitulina. NCBI lineage: Eukaryota > Metazoa > Chordata > Mammalia > Carnivora > Phocidae > Phoca > Phoca vitulina. The sequence continues at coordinate 9,185,239 of NW_022589720.1, read as the reverse complement.
CAAGAAGGTACCAAACAGAAGTCACAGAGGTGAGGAGTACAATAGCTACACTGAAAAATACACTAGTGAGGTTTAACAGCTGACTAGATAAAGCAGAATAGATCAATGATCTGGAAGACAAGGCAGTGGAACTCACGCAAACAAAACAGCAAAAAGAAAAAAGTAATTGTAAAAAGTGAAGATAGCTTAAGATACCTAGGAGAACAGACCAGCAGAATAACATTCTCATTATAGATGTCCCAGAAGGAGAAGAGAAGAAGGTGACAGGTAACTTATTTGAAGAAATAATGGTTGAAAACATTCTCAACCTGGAGAAGGAAACAGACATCCAGGTCCAGGAAGCACAAAAGAGTTCTAAATAAAATGAACCCAAAAAGATCCACATTAAGATACATTATGATTAAAATGTCAAAATTTAAATATGAAGATAGAATCTTGAAAAAAGCAAAGAGAAAAACAATTTGTTATGTATAAAGGGAAACCCCTTAAGATTATCAGTTGACTTTTCAGCAGAAACTTTGCAGACCAAAAAGGAGTAGCATGATACAGTCAAAGTTCTAAAAGGAAAAAAAGGAAAAACAAACAAAAAACTTCCAAACAAGATACTCGACCTGGCAAAGCTGTTATTCAGAATTGAATGAGAGTTAAAGACAATTATCATATGGTTTCACTCATATGTGGAATATAAGAAGCAGTGCAGAGGACCATAAGGGAAAGGAGGGAAAACTGAATGGGAAGAAATCAGAGAGGGAGACAAACCATGAGAGACTCTTAACTATAGGAAACACACTGAGGGTTGCTGGAGGGGAGGTGGGTGGGGGGGATGGGGTAATTGGGTGATGAGCATTAAGGAGGGCACGTGATGTGATGAGCACTAGGTGTTATATGCAACTGATAATTTATTGAACACTACATCTGAAACTAATGATGTACTATCAGCTGACTAATTGAATTTAAATTAAAAAAAAAAAAAGAATTTTCCAGATAAGCAAAATCAAAAGGAGTTCATCACCACTAAACTGGCCTTACAGGAAATGTTAAAGGGACTTCTTTAAGCAGAAAAGAAAAGGTACTAACTAATAACAAGGAAACATGTAAAAGTAATATCTTACTGGTAAAGGTGAATGTATAGTAGAGGTGGTAGATGAACCACTTCTAAAAACTAGTATAAAGGTTAAAAGGCAAAAGTAGTAAAATTAGCTACAATATTAGTTAAGTGATACACAAAATAAGAAGTTGTGAAATATGACATTAAAAAACACGGGGGGGAAGGGAGTAAAAAAAGTGGAGTTTTTAGAATTTATTCAAATTTAAGGTATTATCAGCTTAAACTCTTCTATTTTATATATGTATATAGGCTGTTAACATCTAAACCTCATGGTAACCACAAAGCAGAAACTTATAGGAGATACACAAAAGATAATGGGAAATGGAACTAAGCATAACATTAATAAAGAAAGTCATCAATCCACAAGGGAAGAGAACAAGAGAAAAAGAAAAGAGCAGAGAGGAATTACAAAAACAATCAGGAAATAATGAACAAAATGGCAATAAGTACAAACCTATCAATAACTACTTTAAATATAAGTGGACTATATCCTCCAATAAAAAGACAGAGAGTGACTAAATGGATAAAAAACAAGATCCATCTATATGTTGCCTACAAGTGACACAGTTCAGATCTAAGGACACGCACAGACTGTAGGTGAAGGGATAGAAAAAGTTATTCCATGCAAATGGAAACAAGGAAAACTGGTATAGCTATACTTATGTCAAATAAAATAGACTTTTAAAGGCTGCAATAAAAGACAAAGAAGCACATAATGATAAGTGGGTCAATCCAACAAGAGGATATGACATTTGTAAATATTTATGCACACAACATAGGAGTACCTATGTTGACATATTTCAACTCATTGAATTTTTGTATCGTACTTTAAAAGCAAAGGCAACAGAAGCAAAAATAAACAATTGGGACTACATCAAACTGTAATAGCTTCTGCCCAGCAAAGTAAATCATCATCAAAATGATAAGGCAGTCTTCTGAATGGGAGAAAATATTTGCAAATCATATATCTGATAAGGGATTGATATCTAATATGTATCAAGAACTCTTAACAACTCAATAGCAAACAAACAAACAAAAATTCCCCCAAAGCCCAATTTAAAAATAGAGGGTCTAAATAGGTATTTTCCAAAGAAGACATACATATGGCCAACAGGCACAGAAGATGCTTAACATCATAATCAAAAGCAAGTCAAAACCACAATGAGATATCACCTCACACCTCTAGAATGGCTTTTATCAAGTGTTGGAGATGATGTGGAGAAAAGGGAACTCTCGTACACTGTTGGTGGAAATATAAATTGGTGCAGCCATTATGGAAAACAATATGGAGATTTCTTGAAAAATTAAAAATAGGTCTACCATATGATCCACTTCTGGATATTTACCTGAAAATAACAACAATTACCAGAAACACTAATTGAAATGATATATGCACCCCTATGTCCTTTGTAGCATTGTTTACAATAGGTAACATATGGAAACAACCTAAGTGCCCGTCAGTGGATGAATGGATAAAGATAAGGTACATTCAGAGTGGGATACTACCCAGCCATAAAACAGATGAAATCTCTCCATTTGCAACAACATGGATGGACCTTGAGGGAATAATGCTAAATGAAATATGGAAATCAAATGCCATATGATTTCACTTATATGTGGAATCTAAAAAACAAATGAACAAATGAAATAAAACTCATAGATACAGAGAATAGTTTGTGGCTATATGGTGACGGATGGTAACTAGACTTGTTATGGTGTTCACTTTGCAGTTTATACAAATATTAAATTGTGTTTTGTACCTGAAACTAATAAAATGTTGTATACCAATTTTGCCTCAAAGAAAATAATTTTGAGATGATTTAATCATGTTTTAAGAAAAGAAATTTTGAGTAATACAAACTTTTGAAGAGATCACGTTAAAGTCACAACATTCAAAAAAGTTGACATTTCAAGAAATACCCAGTCCATGGACTCCCCCAAAGAACTGGTGCCTTCATTTAACAAATCAGGAACTAAATCTCTGAGGGGTCCTAGCGGTTCTACTTGTGCTATTTTCTTTAGTACACACTTTGGCAAAATCTTACCTCTTTTTGAACTTCAGAGCTTCAACTCTCAAATGAGTGATCTCTAAGATGTCTTCCAAGTAATACTTAGGATTTATGTGGCAAAATAGAGGGTTTCCTTGCCTTCATCTAGTACTCTTTTTAAATCTAGAAGCTCCTGCCCATTTTTTACTCTTTGCTATAATTATAATCAATTTTTAAAAACATGAATGATTTCCTAATAGCTTCTTAAATAACTGCTTTCTTTTGATTTGGGGGGGAAAATCCCAAGTTCATAGACTTGTATTTCGATCCCTAAGAGTTTATATTTCAGGTAAGATAGACTGATTTCTTTCTATGTTTTCCTCTTAAATTTAAATATTTTATGGTAAAAGTTATCATTGTTAGCAAATAAAATTTATTGAAATAATTCCTTAATCCAGGGGTTGATTATACATGTAATTCTGCTTCTGGCCATGAAGAAGTAATTGATATGAAAGGGACACTTATGGCATAAGCACCTGTAACACTGAACAAGTATATGAGGCGGTAGTTTTCAGGCTTTGCACAGCAGGTTGTGCAGGACTTGATTCCTGAGAAGGAAGAAGCATATGAGGTGAGACTCCTGTTTGTCCCAGCTTTCTGCCTAGGAGTGGTTTTTCCAAAACTGCCAGAAGGGGAGAATGTGGACATCTCTGTGAGTTAAGAAGCAGATGTCAGAGTTTATGCTGCTGGAATTTGAACAGCCGGGTATCAGGGAAGAGGAAAATCTAAAATTTGCATGTGATGGCCCCTTATGCAGAGGATGAGACTCCAAAAGGCTCTAAATAGAACAGCTGCTGTGACATTCAGAGCTGAATGGAGATATCTGAGGTCATGTGGTACTGAGTGATGCTGGAGTCCTGGTCCATCCAGAAGGAAACAGCTGTGCTGAGCACCTGGGGCATTCCATCGAGACCTCACAAAAGCCACATTTGGAAGTAAGAATCACAGCCGAGAGTCAATCTGATGACCTAGTCTTAAGGAGAGAAACAGAATGTATTGACACTATTAAATCATAAAATCAGGCCTGACTCTGGGTGTTTTCCAACCCCAACTACCAATTCTCTGACTCTCTGGATACCAGTTGGGTGTTCGATAATTCAGTTGTGACACTAACAACCCAGAGTTAACATAGACCCCACAAATTAAAGACTCAGTCCAACAAGTCTGCTCTTTACTTCAGATGCCAGTCACAAGCCCTAGGAGCCACCTGTACTGCTGGCCAACCAGCTATAAATTAGGGGTTCCCACAACCCCCTTCTCAGGTCTCATAATTTGCTAGAATGATGCACAAAAATCAGGAAAATGCTTTATTTACTGTTACTGGTTTATTACAAAGACTACAACTCAGAAACAGCAAAATGGAAGAGATGTGTAGGGCAAGGTATGAGAGGAGGTGTGAAGGGCTTTCATGCCCTCTCGGCCTGCATCACCTTCCCAGCACCTCAATGTGTTCACCACCCCAGAAGCTTTCTGAACCCCATCATTTAGGGCTTCACAGGGTTTTGTTGAGGTTTCATTGCATAGGCATCATTGACTAAATCATTGGCTACTGTTGATTAACTCAATCTTCGGCACCTCTCCCCTGCTCCATTCCCCCCACCCCCACATAGGGGACTGGGGATACGATTCCAAGCTCCTAATCAAGGTTTAGTCTTTCTGGTAACCAGGCAACCTCCTGAAGGTATCTAGGAGCTGTCCATGGGTTGCTTCCTTAGAACAGTAGACACTTCTATCACCCTTATCACTCAAGAAGTTCTAAGGGTTTTAGGAGCTCTGTGCCAGGAACCACCTGGAGAGAATCAAGATGTTCTGATTGTAATTCAACTATCTGTTGGTGGACACAACATATTTATTGGGACACAACATAACTCACACTTCCTACAATGAATCATCACAAAAGAGAAAAATATAGAAATATGGAAAATTAAATCCAACCTTTTTAAGAATTATATTAAGTGTAAATGGACTATATATTCCATTTTAAGGGTAGAAATTGTCATATTGGGTAAAAACAAGTCTAACCTGCATGCTGTCTACAAGAGCTGTGCTTGAACTATAATGTCAGAGACATTTTGAAAAAAAAAAAACTGAAAAAGATATAATGCAAACAGTAAGCATAAAAAAGCTGGTGTCTGATCAGTAATTTAAATAATTGACTAATTGTTGACAAAGTAGATTTTGAAGAAATAAGAATTAATAGAGATAAAGGATGTCTTTACATAGATGCAGAAAGATTTAACAATCTTAATGTGTATACACACAATAACAGAACTTCAAAATACATGAAACAAAAACTGATAGAACTAAAAGGAGAAATACAAAATATAGTTGCAGATTTCAATACCCCTTTCTTAGTAACTAATACAAGTAAATGAGAACTCAGTATGCATCTTGAAGGTTTGAATAATGCATGTGGTTTTGTTGTAAAGGCAGTATATCAACGGAACACAATGAAGTTGAGAAATCCACTCTACCTTCATAGTCAATTGATTTTCAAAAAAGACACCAAGGTATTTTGATGATGACAGGAAAATCTGTGATAGATGGAGGAGGAAAAATCAGGTATTTGTATAGGAAAAAAATTGACTTGACCATACCTTACACAACACACAAAAATTAACTCAAGATGAATAATAGAATGAAATGAAAAAGCTAATAGTATAAGGTTTCTGTAGCTTTTCTATGATTTTCCTAACAGTGTCTTTTAATATGCATATTTAAAAACATTAATACAATCTAAGGGTGTCTGGATGGCTCAGTCAGTTAAGTACCCGGCTGGTGATTTTGGCTCAGGTCATGATCTCAGGCTCATGAAATCAGCCTGGTGTAGGGCTCTGCACTGGGCATGGACCCTGGGTGTAGAGCGTGCTTAATATTCTCTCTCCCCCTCTCCCTCTGCTGTTCCCCCCAACTCACACTCTCTCGCACTCTCTCTCAAAAAAAAAAAAAAATCTAAATTGGCTTTTTAAGAATTTATATCTTAGAGCTCTTCTGTTCTCTGTAAGAAATCCTTTCCTATGATAAGATTATTCTCTTATGATAAGGATAATACAGCAACTGGATTTTCAAAGATTACAAGTTAGAGTCTAAATGGTATAACCATTTTGAAGAAATTTTGGTAGTTTGTAATAAACGTAACCTTACATCTACCATATGGCCCAGCGATTCTACTCCTAGATATTTACCCAAGAGAAATAGAGACATAGGACTAAAAAGATAGTGGCACCAGCATGTCGTAGTAACTTTATAATAATAACCCCTGGCTGAAAATAATGAAAATACCTGTGATAGATAAGCACATTTTGGTAGAGCCATAGAATGGAGTATTGCCCATCAATTAAAAATACACACTTCTGAAACATACAACAACATGAATGTATCTCAAAAAAATCATTCTACTGAGCAAAAGATCCTGGACACAATTTATTTATGATTCCATTGTATAAAGTTTGAAAGCAAACACAACTATATTATAGTGACAGAAATTAGATAGTGTTTGAGGGTTGTATGCAAAGGGGCATGAGGATACTTCTAGAGATGATAGAAATGTTCTTTATTTTGATTCAAGTGAATTACCTGGTTGTATGTATTTAACAACTGATCAAATTGTATACTTAAGATATGTGCATTTCACCTTAGGGAAATTTTATCTCAGATTTTCAAAAAGAAATCTACTTTAATAAATTCAGTTTGACCTGGAAAAAACAAAGAAATGAGAAAAAGTACCTTTTAACTCCCCTTCTCTGCATTTTTGTCCTGTTCTTTTTAATTTATTTTCTCCCATTTAAATTTGACCAGTCTTCCAAGCCCACCTCAGCTGGCCTCTCTGGGAATTACCCTAGATCTAGATGTGTGCGTTCATATAACTATCAGAAATTATTGTGCCTTACAGCTATTTGTGTAAGTGATATATTTGCAGATGTAAATGTACACTACTTAAGGCACATAATATACCTGTTCATTCAAGAGAAAATAATTAAACCAGGCATTGCACTCAGAGTTGAAGACTTTGAGAAGTAAAGATACGGTCTTAGTCTTTAAGGCTGTTTTCATTCTGAATGATTCTGTTCAGTGAATGAATCTATTATTAGAATTTAGTCCTCAACATTCATTTGACAAATATAGAAATATTACCTACTTATACTCAATAAAATGTTCCTAGGCATTAAGAATAACAAAGAACTTTTACAACTCAACACCAAAAAACCCAAACAATTTGATTAAAAAATGGGCAGAAGACCTGAATAGACGTTTTTCCAAAGAAGACATACAGATGGCCAACATGCACATGAAAAGATGTTCAACATCACTAATCATCAGGGAAATGCAAATTAAAACCACAATGAGTTATCACCTTACACCTGTCAGAATGGCTAAAATCAAAAAGACAAGAAACAACAAGAGTTGGCAAGGATGTGGAGAAAAAGGAACCCTCGTGCAATGTTTGTGAAAATGTAGATTGGTGCAGCCACTGTGAAAAACAGTATGGAGGTTCCTCAAAGAATTAAAAATAGAAATATCATGTGATCGAATAATTCCACTACTGGGTAATTACCAAAAGAAAATGAAAACATTAATTCAAAAAGATATATGCATCTCTGTGTTTATTGCAGCATTATTTACAATAGCTATCATATGGAAGCCATCTAAGTGTCCATCAATAGATAAATATATATCACATCTTTATCCATTCATCTATTGATGAATTATAATGGAATTATAATGGAGGGTTATGCAGCCAAAAAAGGGTTGAGATCTTGTTATTTGTGATAACATGGGGGGGCCTAGAGGGTATTATGCTAAGTGAAATAAGTCAGATAGTGAAAGACAAATACAATATGATTTCACTTGTACGTGGAATCTAAAAAACAAAACGGATAAGGAAACAAAAAGCAGAATCAGACCTATAAATACAGAGAACAAATTGATGGTTGCTGGAGGGGAAGGAGGTTGGGGATGGGTAAAATGGATGACAGAGATACAGGCTTTCACTTACGGAATAAAAGGTACATTATAGAGAGTATAGTCAATGATATAGTCACAGTGCTGTATGGTGACAGATAGCAGCTACACTTGTGGTGAGCATAGTATAGAGATGTTGAATCACTATGCTGTACACCTGAAACTTGTGTAACATAGTGCATCAACTATACTCAAAAAATTTCAAAAAAAAGAGTAACAATGATGTCTAATAAAATACAGCTCATGACTTTAAGGCACTCACAATTAATCTTCAAGTCAAACAACTGAATAAGCAACTTACAAAAATACAGACAAGTATCAAATGCTCATAAGATTAAAAGAAGCAGAATGGAAAAATGTCCTGCTTGGGGGTGGATGGGTGGGGGGGGGCTTTAAGCTGAGACCTTATACCCTTAACGGCCTTAAAATATTGCTGAGATTCCATTGTTTTTGACATGTAGAAATAACAGTTGCATATGGTTCAAGCTAATACCTGTGAGGGAAAGTCTTTTTGGCAAGATTATATATGGAAAGACCCCAAGGAAAACAAAAGTGTGATGCATTCAAGAAATGGAAAATTTAGTTCAGTTCCAGTAAGGCTAAACCATGGGGTGAGAGCAGAAACTGGAATAAAATACAGAGTCAAAACCAATGAGGAGAAACAAATGTTAGAGAAGGAAAGAGATAGAAAAGCCCTGAAACTTCAAGCCCCAACATAAGATCTGATGGCCATAACCAAAGCTTCATTTGGCCTTCGCATGTCTTAAGCTTGATATTTTGGAGACACGACTACACCCATTTGGGGAGAATCCCCTGAACAGGCATCACAAGTCCTTGTTCCCATGTTCCCTAATCTAGTTCACGTTCCAGTCCTGGAGGTATTACTGGCTGGTGCTCTTGCAGTAAATATACATGCAAACACTTAAAAGCTACAATGCACTAGCAAATATGAGAATTGTGCCTGGATATCTATAGTCCACACCTAGCTTCTTCTGCGGGAATTAAGGATCCATTCTAATACCTTGTACTATATTAAGAATATTTGAAAAAAAAAAATAGCCTACCATTTGTGCACTATCTACTGAAGTGAATTTTTAATACTTTTTAATAAAATGTTAAATGATTCCTAAATGCTCATCATTTTATAATATCTAATTTATGATAGATCTCTAAGTTCTTTTTGCTTATCCTTTATAAACTAAATAAAAATGTGATTTGTTTTTATTACATAAAACCTCAGTTTATAAAATTTCAATTTCTATACTTGTTTTTTGAAACACTTACCATCCAATAATGCCAAATGTCAGGAAATGTTTTCATATGGTGCAGTGTAAATTTTTAATTCACTAATTTGTCACTTCCTCCCATCAGCAATCTGCCGTCATTTATGGAGAGTTTTACAAGCTAAGTGCATGGAGCCAGAGGGCTTAAGTGACTTCAAGACATTGACTGTAATGTTTTTAGGACCTTGACAAAGATGAAGGATGTCAGGGTTTTTCAGTTTAGTCAGTTTCCCACCGAATACAGCAATACAGGATAGAATAGGGAGACAGGAAATAAGGGCTCTCCAATAATGGATTCTGGGTTTTTGCTGGTTGTCAGCAAGTTGACTTGACTCCTTCTGATGCAGCCTAGAATGGCAGATAAACTCAGAATGCACCATCATCATCAAGCTACCGTAATATCCGTGATGTTCAGACAAGCTTTTCTTAATGCATATTTATTTGTTTCTTCTTTTTGCTATTTGTCTTGACCTTCACTTCCAGTTATTATATTCTTTGTCATCCGTGGAAGGTTAGTTGGACCAATTTCATGTAGTGAAGACATGTGTCAGTGTGAACACCTGAACCTATACATACAAGATATTTTAAGTAAATATGTGTTATTTTCACTTGATGAAAAGATATAATAAGTTCCACGATCTTTATAAAACTTGAAGAGGAAGTTTACTATAATTTGTGGTTATAGACCAGAAAATAAATGTTGCATAATGAATAGATAAAAGATGGATAATAATTTTTTGAAGAAATAAAAATTTTAGGGGCACCTGGGTGGCTCAGATGGTTAATCATCTGCCTTTGGCTCAGGTCATGATCCTGGGGTCCTGGGATTGAGCCCTACATCGGGTTCCTGGCTCAGCAGGGAGCCTGCTTCTTCCTTTCCCTCTGCCTCTCCCCCTGCTCATGCTCTCTCTCTCTCTCTCTGTATCTCTGTGTCTCAAATGAATAAATAAAATCTTAAAATAAAAGTTTAAAAAGAATAAAAATTTTATTTTAGTAATAAAATTAAACATTCTCCTGGATGACGATGATTTTCACCTACTTCAAAGATAATTATAAACATCTATATGACAAAAACCATAGAGTTACTAAGAAACAACCCAGGTTTTTATGTCACTTAAAATACAAAGCATTAAATTTGAGTATTTGAATTTTATGTGCAAGAGGCTTATCAAAACGACTTCTAAAATATTTTGATTAGTATGGCAATGAAAATAAAGGCATTTAAAATGTGCTTGTGAAAAATATACTAATCTGAAAAATGGCTTTTTGTATTGTCAGTCTCTGGACTAATTATCACTGTGTGTGACTAAATGTCAGAATCACAAACCCTATTTAAACTATTGCCAAAATCTGAGATATTTTAAAATTAAGACACACCATTATTTTCTGTACCACTAAGAGAGACAGGATGAAAAGAAGAAAGAAGGAAGGAAGAAGAAAAGAAAAGGAAGGAAAGAAGGGAAATAGGGTAGTTGGATAGGAGGGAGGTGGAGAGGGAGGAAAGGAGAGAGAAAGAGAAAAAGAGAAAGAAGAAAAAAAGAAAAAGAAAGAAAGGCAAAGAAAGAAAAAATTGAAAGAAAGAAAAGAGGAAGGGAGGGAGGGAGGAAGGAAGACTAAGACACAAAGATTTTTTGTTACTTAATTTTTTTTCACTATATCTATTGGAAAAGCTGTTTTAGAGTCATCTAGATGTACATTTTTCATTATCATGTTGTGCACTCTTAAAAAATGGAAGGTATTATTGCACATTCTTAAAAAATGAAAGTCCAAGTTCAGTAAGTTGGTTAAGTATTCCCAAAACTTTTTCCCAGTCTTTCTCTTCTGATTCACTTTTCATGGTGTGTCATCAGCATCTGTTTTCCATGCACTACCATCCTCAGTGACACAGAAGTGGTGAGGGCTCAGAATCTTTTTAAGAAGTGTTTCACAGTTGCCCTGTGATTGTCTTTTGAGCTGTTGTGACACATTCTGCAAGTTTTGTTTTCTTGATCTCACCAGACTATGTCACTGGAAGGTTTTCAGACAACAGCCAGAACTGCTATTCCTTCCTCAAAGTACTTCAAGAGCGCTTTGAGTGAAACAGAGGGGCCACTTTCCCACATGTGCTGGACTTGAGAATAGCACCATGACCACCATCTGCCTAAAAGGGATTGTAAGAAGCTGCTGGCTCTAAGATTCATTCTGATTTCAGAGATGTTAAAATGTGAAAAAGTGTGTATCTCAGAATCATTGGAATGAACTACTTTCTCGTTCTTCTTTTTGTCACTATGATTATATATTTAAATTCAGAGATGATGGTAGTTTATCTTAGGAGGCTCTGCTTTCAAGTTCATCTGGGTAGGAGAGAGATGGAAGGCTTTTCCATGTGTAGGTTTCCACAGTTCATGGGTCAGTAGGAGTAAAAATTACCCTTTGAAATGGGGAGCTGGTGGCTTTGCTGGCCATGAGAGCATGATGTAGGTTTAGAAAAACCTCTGTGGTGACTGAGATGGGGAATCCAGAAAACAAAACACCTTTAACAAATACTCTGAAGACCAACACTGGGGTTGTGTAGTGGCTCTCCTCCATATTAGTATGCAATATTTCTCTGGCAGTGCTCAGCATAGAGTATGGAAGCAGAGATGCTGTAGGGTTGACCAATCAAAGGTTTTCACCAGCAAGTGTAGAAGGAAAGTCTAAAGTCCCACACTCCTCTTACTTTCTTGAACTTTCTTGAATGTTTTATAATGTTATTGTAAAGGGTAATATTGCAAACAGAATTATGGAAAGAGCAGAGACATAAAGCTACTTATTGATTATTTTTCTGTATAACATATGTATGATTAAAACTGAACAAGCATACATAAATGTGGATTACAAAGATCCGGATTCATCATGCTTGAGATGTTGGTCTTCTGACTGCAGTACTCTCCTGCCAGTTTGTAGGTGTTTGTCTTTTCTGTAATTGTACCTAAATTCTACAATCCTGAGAATATTTGGAATGGAATGATTCAGAGCTACTTTAAAAAGCTAAAATGATTTTTAAAAATCTAAATCAAAGAGCAACGTGCTGCAGGTACAACCTTTACAATGCTGCTACAAAAATAAGTCAAAGATCATTGATTCAGTACCTCCCATATTAAAAACCAAATGAGTGTGTGTCATCATTGAAAGAAAAAAACAAAACCCAGAAACTTAGAAGCCTTGGAGCCACATTAGCAGCCATTTCAATTACTGAAACCACAAGTGTGTGTAATGTTTACGTCCTGGGTAACCATACGTGAAATGTATGAAAGCGACTTAGGGTTGCTTCTAGTGCATTCGGATTGATCTCATTTGATTCCTACGCCCTGAATGAAAATAATCAAAGGATATAGCAGAGCTTTCTGCCATTTGAATTGTGATTTATTTCAATAAAAAATATGTGACCTTGAGCTGAACAATGCATGTCTTTCTTAAAAAAATACTGATTAGTATAATTTATTATGGAATGCTTTTAAGTGAACTTGGGAGGATTAATCATGACAGAGATAAGAGGCATAAACCCTTCCTCCCACTTCTCCTTTTATTCACAAATACAAGTTGTGCATCCATAGTGTGGCCAACAGAGCCCTACTGGGTGATAATATAGCTGTCTTCTGAATTGAATGGGTTAGAGCCCTATTTTGCAGGATGTGTGTGTGTGGGGGGGGCTGTCGTACTCTTTCAAAATAAAAGGTCCAGGGAATGATAATGAGTAACTGAATGAATGTAAGACTCTCAGTACCTGGTGTTTCCTTAACAGGTTAGACAGTACCCACCTGAAAAAAAAATAGCAGAAGTTCTCTTACTAGAGGCATCCCCACTGAAGTGGAACGTAAGACAGGTATAGGTATGTCTAAGGCAGAATCTAGTTAAAATTGTTCAGGAAGTGCCAGCCAAAACATTTTTTAAAAAAGAACATAAAATGGTAAATTTTGGATATTGAGAAACAGAATCTAGATTTATTTTGATGAGCTTCCTAAATAACCTTAGGATAATTAACTGATTTATCACTTTTCAACAGGATAGCAAAGTAATATACAAAAACCAATGAATGCTTTCCTGTACACTAGCAATAACAAAATACAAATGGAATGAGAAAAGTTCCCAGTCACAAATGTCAATGGTATATGAAGAGGTAAAATATACTTTATCTGTGATTTGAGTAATAGTTGAGAGCTTAGTGATCAAAAGTCATGGTTTCTGGAGCCAAGAAAGTATAGTAAAAATATCAGCTTTGCCACTCATCAGCTGTATGATATGAAGTCACTTAATTTAAAAAGACATTGCTGTGCCTTTATTCCCTCTCTGTGAAATGAAAATGGTAATAATAAAGCTAATGCCATAGGGTCATGGTGACAATTAAATTCACTAATATTTGTAAAGCATTCAAATAGGTGCCTACAATGTGGTAAGTACTCTATAAATATTAGTTATATTAACTGTATAAAACTTTAAGGAAGAACATAAATAATTGAACAAAGAATAATCATAGTACCGAATAGGAAGACTTAGTATTCAACACTGTCAGTTCTCCCCAAATAAATATGTCAGTTTAATCTAAACCTGAGCCCAATTTCTACAAGAAAGGAAGTGATGCACTGTAGTCATACAGGGTACATATTTTAGAATCAGGTGACCTGGGTTCCTTATTTAATGGTTCCACTTTTCATTCTTCTAATCTATAAAGCAAATGTAATAATAAAGTATACCTCATATGATTAAATTTGATTATCTGTGTCAATAAAGCCTTTATACAGTGCCTGACTCATAAAGAGCAAGCCATAAGTAATAGTGAGCTGTTGTTACCAGTATGTTTGGGAAATACAGATTTTACTAAAAAAATAATTGCACAAGAGTAGCAAAGTAGTTTTTTTTTTTTTTTAATAAGAGGAAGTGGGGAGAGGGGAGATTATTTTCCTAGATATGAAAATGTGTTAGCCTTCCACAGTAATTAGAACTGTATGGCACAGGTTAAATAATGAAAAGGTGAATGGGACTGAAGATAAAAACAGAAGACAGTGATTAATACACAGAGTGTTACTTTATATCAGTACTCCTGTAAGCATTTACATGTAAATTAACCCCAAAAGTAGTGACTATTGTTACCCCTGAGTTAGAGGCACAGGAAGTTAAGTGACGTGTCCAAGGTGTATTGAGTATCAGAGTGGGATTAGACCTGGGAATCTGGTTCTGGAATCCACACTCCTCTCTGAGGCACTAGGAGATTTTACTATTTAGTTGAGTTGAAATTTTTAATCGTTGGAGAATATTTGAAGAGTTCAATAATTAGTGCTAGGATAACTGACCAATTGGGATATATATATATATCCCAATATATGATAATTGTATAAGAAAGTATGTGTATGTGTGTATATATATATGTAACTATATATGTGTTGGATATAACTATATATATAAAATGTAGCTATATAGAGAGAGAATTAACTGTATATATACAATGTGACTGTATATAGAATGTAGCTATATGTAGAATGTAACTATATATAGTTGTATATAGTTTTATATATATAGTTAGATTCTAGGAGCATAAATTCCAGATCAATAAATGATTTCAAAATGCTTAAATACATCTAAATAAACTTGGGGGGTGATAATCATGGGGAAGACTTTTCAAAGTGTGGCAAGGTATTAAACGGAACCAAGATGGATCTGCAGATTCCTTTTCTCTGAAAAATGGATGGGTCAGTGGCTTCATTGGCATCAATTAACAAGAGTTGATAACCTTGGAGAAAGTGACTTTTGAGGAAGATGTTTGAGCAACCATCCCTAAAAAGTGACAGCTGAGACATGGAGATTAACAGGGCAGCTCAAAACAACCCAGCTTTGGTGGCCTATATTTAGAGAGAGAACCCAGGCAGAATTTAATTCCATTCTGTTCAGTTCATCTCAGTGATACACACACCTGTGTGCACTGTGCAGTGTTGTAAATACAGTAGTGGAAAAAATTAGTGTTTTCTTTGTCCTCATGGGGCCAGTTTACAGTCAACTGAGAAAGATGGAAAATTGTATAAAAAAGTATAATACAGTGTGCTAAGTGTTAGAAGTCCAGGGTGCTGTAGGATAAGAAGGCACTTAATCTAGATTTTGCACTTGTAGAAGGCTTCCCGTAGAAAACAGTATCTAGGATAAGATCTTAAAGTTAAGTAAGAGGGGCACCTGGGTGGCTCAGTTGGTTAAGCATCCGACTCTTGGTTTCAGCTCAGGTCCTGATCTCAGGGTCCTGAAATCAAGCTCCGTGTCAGGCTCTGAACTCAGCATGGAGTCTGCCTGAGAGTCTCTCTCCCACTCCCTTCGTTCCTCCTGCTTATGCTCTCTCTCTCTCTAAAATAAATCTTAAAAAAAAAAAAGTTAAGATATAGCCAAGAACTATGTCTCTTTGTGAGCAGAACTCTATTTTATCCAAGTGCTGAAGATAGAGACCTGGATTTCTAAGGAAATAGGAAAATAAACAATTAGATATATGGGCTGAGAATCAGGAGCAAGATCTTGGCTGGATGTGTGGAACTGAAGTATCATCAAGTAAGCAAACAGTGATGGAAAACATGAAAAAAGATTGTCAAGGGACAGAGTGTAGAGTTAGCACAGGTCCTACTGCAGCATCCTGGGGATTACCAACAGTTATGGGTGTTAAAACATAAAATTCAACTGAGAAAATTTTAAAGATCTTATTGGCTTTATTCAACAATTCATGAATTGGGCAGCATCCTACCTAAAAGATAGGAAGGAGCTCTGATGAGCTGTACAAAATGGAAGACTTTTATAGGCAGTAGGAAGGGGGACAAGGAAGTTACTAGCACAGAGTGGATTGTTTCAGGCAAGGTCACCTTGCTTTGGGCAAGCACAGGGATCTGTCAGGTGGATTACCTTACTGGTGCTAACCAGAACATTCCAGACTGACTGATTAAGCTTACATTTCTGGGACAGACTGAAACTTCAGTTAAGTTAGATGTTAAGTCTTGGTTTGGTGAGGTGGGCTTAGCACAAGTAACTCCATTTTAGGTCTGCTGTTTCTTTTTTAATATGGAACAGAGAGACCCAGACAGTGATGTGAGAAAAGGGGAAAATCATACTAGGAGAATACTGGGAGAGTGGGTGTCATGGAAACCAGTGGAAGAGGATCTCACTTGTACAGGGCAGGTGACATGTGATCATCACTGACAAACAGATGGCTGGTGTGAAGGCCCTGTCAGCAGAGTGGTTTACAAGAGAGCCAGACCACAGCGGCCAGAGCAGTTGGTGGGCTGGGTGACGAGGGACGTAGAAGGACGGTAGGAGGAGTTGGGGTTGGTGCAGCATGCCTTCTCAGAATAGTAATCCGTGCAGTTGGGCTATTTTTCCAGCAGAAATCATGTTGTTGGAACTCATATGTGAAGTAGGCAGATAGCCTAATTGGATTTTTTTGCCAGACTAGTAATAAAAGGAAAATTGACAAAGGAGTTGGGGGTACTTGAGAAAAGCCAGCTGAGTTTTTTTAATACAGCCTGGGGTCCAGCTAAGGAAGGACAAGTGTGAAAAGCACTAGAGTTTGCTGGATGAGCAGAAAAGGGGACGGGACAGGGACTGCAGTCATGGATCAAATGCACCATAAGTACAAGAAAAATTTTATTAGACAGAATGTACTGGTGGTCCTGGATGAGTAGAAGGTGAAAGGGAACAGAACACAGAAGAGGGGAAGGTTTTTTGTGAGAATTCTCTTGAGAGCTGGTGGCCTGCGCACACTCTGCTGCTTCATTGTCCTGGAAATATTATGAGGCGTATTGGGAGAGAAGAGGAGGAGCCTGCCCCACGTACTTGAGGACTGAAGATTCCCCAAGTGTCAGCAGTTTCGTGAGCGCTGAGGGCCAGCCCCCTGGAGCAGTTTGCACTTTTAGCAGTTGGGGGTTGTGACTGCAGTAGGAGGCCAGGCAGCTTTGGGAGACTCACTGTCCTCATACGTCCTCAAGATGGCTGCATAAGAAGGCTTGGGCCTCTCACATGCCCAGGAAGCAGGAGATAGGGAAGAGGCTTCTTCCTTAGCAGAATAGGAACAAAAAGACAAATTGAACAAAAATATTGTAAAATATTGAATAAACAATATTGGGTCCTAAGAAGTGGAAAACTAGGAATTTCCATGCATTTTTTGTAGAATGTTAATTGAAGAGAATTTGAAAGTATGAATCAGAATTTTTTTTTTAAATAATATTTTATTTATTTATTTGAAAGAGAGACAGCAAGAGCGAGAGACGGAACACAAGCAGGGGGAGCAGGAGAGGGAGAAGCAGGCTTCCCTCCGAGCAGGGAGCCTGATGTGGGGCTTGATCCCAGGACCCTGGGATCATGACCTGAGCTGAAGGCAGCCACTTAATGACTGAGCCACCCAGGCGCCCCATGAATCAGAATTTTTTAATAAATGTTATGAGTAGAGCCATCGATGGGAACTTAGTCTAAGGAAATGCTCAGGCAAGAGGACAATGTCACCTACTGAAGAAGGTGTGTTTCAGGGTCTATCACAGTGAGATGGTGAAAGGCTCTAGCTCTAGAAACTGAGCCTTCTGAATTTGGATCTCAGCTTTGCTATTATTCTTTTTTTTTTTTTTTTCAGCTTTGCTATTATTTTTGATGACCTTGGGCAATTTCTTCAAATCTCATTTCGATGATCTGTAAAATGGGTGGACTGATAATGATTACTTAGAAAGTTCTGAGGGGGGTTGTGATGATACAGGTAAAGCTGAACACAGAAGCTGGATATAACATGGTAAGTGCTCCGTACACTGTATTCATGCTAAAAAGGTAAGAGGGAGAGGATAGGAAAGTAGAAAAACAAACATAAGGTCAAGGATGGGAGGAGAGTAAGATTAATCACAGCCAACTGGTGAAATAAAATAGAGTATATCTCTACAATGGAATACTGTGCAGCCATTAAGAGTTTCGTTCTGTATTTATGCACATTGACAAGAACAACTGTGGAAGATAGACTCTCTCCCCCATAATTTCAGTTTTTTTATCATATAAACACTGCTTTTATTTTGAAAATGCAGTCCAACAGTACTAATTTTTTTCTTTGTATTTGTTTGTTTCTTTATCCTTTTAAATCAATTTACTGATGTATAGTTTACACACAGTAAAACGACATATTTTTTATGTTATTTCTTTACTTTTTTTAAAATTGAGTTATAATTGACACACAGCATTATGTTAGTTTCAGGTGTGCAATGTAATGATTTGATGTTTGTATATATTGCAAAATGATCACCACAATAAGCCTAGTTAACATCCATCACCACACATAGTTATAATTTTTTTTTCTTGTGATGAGAACTTTTAAGATCTACTTTCTTTGCAACTTTCAAATATGCAATAGAGTATTATTAACTATGGTCACCATGCTGTACATGACATTCCCAGGACTTATTTATTTTATAACTGGAAATTTGTACCTTCGCATGCATATGAGCAGGGGAGAGGGGTGGGTAGGGGTGGAGGGAGAGGGAGAAGCAGACTCCCAGCTGAGCAGGGACTCAGACTCAGT
The DNA here is from genome assembly GCF_004348235.1 of Phoca vitulina. Lineage (NCBI taxonomy): Eukaryota > Metazoa > Chordata > Mammalia > Carnivora > Phocidae > Phoca > Phoca vitulina. Next base: position 9,166,306 of record NW_022589720.1, on the reverse strand, counting down.
GCTCCATCCCAGGACCCTGAGATCATGACCTGAGCTGAAGGCAGATGCTTAACCGACTGAGCCATCCAGGCGCCCCTGGAAATTTGTACCTTTTGACTCCCATTTTGCCCACCGCCCCCACACCCCTGCCTCTGACAAGAACCAGTCTGTCCTCTGTATCTATGAGCTTGTTTTTTTTAGATACCACGTATAAGGAGATCATACTATTATTGTCTTTCTCTGTCTGACTTATTTCACTTAGCATAATGCCCTCAAGTTCCACTCCTGTTGTTGGCAAATAGCAAGATTTCATTCTTTTTCATAGTTGAATTATATTTCATTGTGTATATGTGTGTTTTGGAATATATATTTCAATATTATATAGAATATCATTTACATATTCCATTATACATATATTCATGTTATATATGTATACCTGTATGATATGTGATATATATGATATGACACGTATATGATGTTATGTGTATATACACACACATTCACATACATATACACACACATATCACATTTTCTTTATCCATTCATCCACCAATGGACATTTAGGTTGTTTCCATGTCTTGACTATTGTAAATAATGAATGAAATGAAATGGGGGGGTGCTTTATCTTTTCTACTTAGTGTTTTCATTTTCTTTGGATAAATATCTAGAAGTAGGTTTGCTGGATCATATGATAGTTCTACTTTTAATTTTTTGAGCAGTGTCCATACTGTTTTCCATCATAGTTGCACCAATTTATATTCCAACCAATAGTGTGAGAGGGTTCCCTTTTCTCTACATCCTTGCCAATGCTTATCTCTTGTGATACTAGCCATCCAAACAGGTGATAGCTCATTGTGGTTTTGACTTATATTTGACTTACATTTCCCTGATGATTAATGAACATCTTTTTCATTAGTTGAACATCTTTTCATGTGTTTGTTCTTTAAATGTATCTTCTTTGGAAATGTCTGTTCAGATCTTCTTCCCATTTTTAAATCAGATTGTTTTTTGCTATTGAATTATATGAGTCCCTTATATATTTTAGGTATTAATCTCTTGTTAGACTTACGGTTTGCAAATATTTTCTCTCATTCAGGAGGATGCTTTTTCAGTTTGTTGATTTCCTCCTTTGCTGTGCAGAAGATTCTTAGTTTGATGATGTAGTCCCCCTTGTTTGTTTTTGCTTTTGGTATAAAATTAAAAAAAAAAATCATCACCAAGATTGATGTTAGGAGCTCACCTTTTTACAAAAAAAAAATTATTTTATAAAACAAGTCTTACAAAAGCAGATAATAAAACTAAATAAATAGTATGATACCATTTTTTTAAGTTTTTATTTAAATTCTAGTTTGTTAACATACAGTGTAATATTAGTTTCAGGTGTACAATATAGTGATTCAACACTTCCATACAACACCTGGTGCTGATCACAAGTGCCCTCCTTAATCCCCATCACCTATTTCCCCCATCTCCCCTGCCCAACTCCCCCTGTAACTATCAGTTTGTTTTCTATAGTTAAGAGTCTGTTTCTTGCTTTAATTCTCTCTCTTTTTCTCTTATTTTTTCCCCTTTGCTTGTTTGTTTTGTTTCTTAAATTCCACATATGAGTGAAATCATATGGTAGTTGTCTTTTTCTGACTGACATACCATTTTTAATTTGAAAATTATTAATTTTTATGAGATATTAAATATAAATACAAATGAAGTCCACTGTGTTTTCTCAGGTGATATAATGGTTATTTTCCTTTTAATATTGTTTATTTTTCTGAATATTTTACACTAAGAAGGTAATACTTAGATGATCAGTAAGCTCAAGAAGTTTTTATTTTCCTTTTTTTAAAGGAAAGAACTAAAAGTGCACAAATAATACAGAAAATGTGTCTGAAAGTGTTATTAACTCTTAATTATTGCACCAAAAGAGAGTTCCATTTTGCTTAAAGGCTATAATGATTATTGACATGTTCAAATATCTAAGTAAATGGTTAATGTATGGATTAATTTATCATAAATAACTACAGAAAATGATTTTAATGTCTTTTAAAAAGTGCTTTGACAGTGAACAAAATTTCTGGTATAATAGTTTTGTGTTATATAGCCTGTTTTGTATTCCGTTGGGTCATAATATGATAAATATGTGGAAGAAATCATTATAACTTAAAGTTTCTATATCAGAAAAAATAGTTTGCTACTTGATGGTTCAAAAACACATCTACTAGGTTTCTGCCATCAAACAAATTACTTCTCTCATGTCTGTGTTCAAAAAAGTATCCATTCAAACGTGTTTAATACTTATTCTCAGTTTGATTATAGGCGACGAGCATCAATTGTCTAATTTTAGGCATGAAAGGGCAAAGTCATCGATCGTATGATGGACAATCATGATGGCTTTCCTCTGTCATTATGCTTTTGTAAAACCAGAATTAAAAAAAAATACATTGCTGGGTATTATTCACACGATTTGATTGTTACTGTAGTTAGAAATAACAATTACAGTTGTTTGCCTAAAACCGTTCTAGCTACTGAATGCAAGGAAACAGATCAGTTTATTGCCATAAATACAGATCAGGTGACAGTGTGGTCCCAGTGTCCTGCGTCTGGCACGAGGACTCCTATCAGGCTCCCAGTGTCTGTTATCTGTGCTGTTTCCACTTTTTTTTATTGATCCATTTATTGATTCAGCTATTAATGAAACTTTCCCACTGTGGCCAAAAATAATGAAGTCGGCCTCCAGACTAAAGTGATTTTATTGTACTTCGTGCGCTGAATATTTGGGAAAGGAAATCAAGGGCTTGCTCCCAGTCATTGGCCTACCTGGTGTATTTGACAACTGGAATGGGTCATTTTTTTAACATTCCCTTCTCTTTGCAAAAAGTTATCTTCAATAATAATTATGAAATCAAATGGATATAATGACCTAAGAAGAAGAAATGGAAATGAAATTTTCTTTGTACTTTGTATGTAGTTCAGGCTTATAGAAACAAATATTACAGTAGAAAAAGGAAGTAAACAATAGCGCAATATTTCTTAGTACATTAGAACAATTTTGGGAAAAAATTAGAGGGGCATCTCGGTGGCTCCCTTGGTTAAGCATCCAACTCTTGATCTCAGCTCAGGTCTTAATCTCAGGGTCGTGAGTTCAAGCCCCAGTTTAAGACCACGCAGCATGTGGAACCTACTTAAAAAATAATAATAATAATAATATAAAATAAAAAGGTGCTCCATCAAAAATAAAATACTTTTTGGTATATCACAGTAATAAGCAATATTACAGTTTAATAAGAAGTTACAATATGTAAGAATAACAATTTAAGGGGCACCTGGGTGGCACAGTCGGTTAAGCGGCTGACTCCTGGTTTCTGCTCGGGTCGTGATCTCAAGATCCTGAGATCGAGCTCAGCGCGGAGTCTGCCTGAGATTCTCTCTCCCTCTCCCTCTCCCCCTCCCACTTATGCTCCCTCTCTCTCTCTCACCCTCTCTTACACCTTGTGGTTTGCAATCTGCTTTGCTCTTTTAAATTTGAATTACAAATAAAATAACAAAGTGTCTCCAAATGTAACTCAAGCTTGGTTTCTTTGCCATTACCGTAACTGTACCGTTCTGACAGGAGCTGAAGTCGGGACTCTCTGGTTCCGTAAGGTATTGGACATATAGCCTTCACCCAACGCAAGTTCTGACCGTCTGGACCCTTACAAAATTCCTCTTGAAGTGAAAGCATGTGGCTGAGTCCACAGGTTTCAAGGGTTGACCGTATGGCAGGAAGTACATAGATTATATATGGTGAAAATTTTACAATTATTTAGAACTTAGACCAACAGAAAATTTAGGGGTTGTGTTCAATCTGTGATGTTACGTAGAGTTGCTGGCACATGGTGTAAAAGAAAAGCAGACTGAATTATTCCAGTTATCTTATCATTAATTTCCCCACGGACAAAGCACACCCTTATTGCCTGTGCCCAAGTGCTCTGCCCCAAGTGCCCCAATCAAGGGCACCCTGCTTCCTCCCTCCTTTAAGACCTGGCCGTGGCAGCTGGCCTCCTGTCACCTCTTGGCCTTCCCCTCCCAGCCCCTCCTCCTCACTCACTGTAGCACCTGCCCTGTACACGCAAGCGCAGACCAGTTTTGTCCTAATTCAGGGCCTCTGCACTGCTCCTTGCTCTTCCTGGAAAGCACATCCCTCAGAAACCCAGAGAGCTGGCTCCCTCACCTCTTCCAACTCTTTGCTCTGCGTCACCTTCCCAAGGACACCTACTTGGACCATCCTGCTTATATGTGCAACCTCACCGTCTCTCACGCTCTACTATTCTTGTTTAAAATGCATGATTGGCAGCTTCCAAGAGAATATATCATTTGCTGATTTATTACAGTAATCATTACTTATTTTCTGTCTCCTGCTACTAGACTCTAAGTTCCGTGAGGGCAGGGAGTTTTGTATGTTTTCCTCGCTGATATAGTCCAAACATCTGGGCAGGATTGACACATAGTGCTCAATCAGTATTTTTTTTTAAAGATTTTATTTATTCATTTGAGAGAGAGAGACAAACAGAGAGCGCACAAGCAGGGGGAGGGGCAGAGGGAGAAGGAGAAGCAGACCCCCTGCTGAGCTGGGAGCCTGACTCAGGGCTCCATCCCAGGACCTGGGGATCATGACCTGAGCCGAAAGCAGACACTTAACTGACTGAGCCACCCAGGCGTCGCTTAATAAGTATTTGTTGAATGGCTGCACCTAAATGTTTTACTCTGTGGCACTGGGCTACAATGTTGCTTCCACAACTTTGTGTCTTTTTTCACTGTTAAGAAACCATTTCTCTGATTTTACGCGTCAAGCCCGACAGGTACAATTTAATATTCACTGAGAGCAGCAAACAACAGTTATTGCCTGAAGCCTTATGGGAGAAAGATGTGATCATGTTATACAGCATCAGGAAGAGGCTTTGGGGAATGTGATGGAATCAATGAACAGCATTATCATTTTTAAACACATAAATTGTTTCATATTACCTAAATGAATTCTTCCGATAGTCTTGTGAGCAAGGCAAAAATAAAGATTTCCTTTTACTCTAGTTCTGACAAGGAGACAGATGCTGAAAGAGATTAAGTGCCTTTCTGATGGGAGGGACATGGGCTCTGACAGAAGAACGGACAATGTAGTGCTCTTTTCCTTGTTTCTAGATCAGTGAAGTTTTCCAGTGTATGCATTTAACTCTCGTATTACAAACATTAGAGCAAAATGTCGGAGAGAACTAAAATGCACCTATCTGATGATTCTGTGCTGTTAGGGAAACAAAACTATAATTTCACATGGGATCACGAGAGGTGATCACCTTTGCCAAAACTCTGTACTCGGGGTGGCCTTGAGAACATGCGTGGCAACCTTTGGGAAAGCCTCTCCCCAACACCTTGAACTCACCATTATGAGTTCATAGTAAACCCTTGATTTTTTTTTAACTTTTGTTTTTGTTTTTTGTTGTTGTTCTTGAATGGACACTACACTCAGTAAAATGTGGCTCTGGCGTTTATGCCTCCACTGATCAGCAGAATTGATTGGTTTACCCCTCCATTGATCAGCAGAATTGATTCTTTAATCATACCATTGATTGGCAGAGGTGATTGGGCTCATTATTCCTTCAGAAGCTCTGTCCAAGAGAGTGTCTTTGATAAACTGAAATGACTGTTTTTTACCCAATGATGTCTGAATAGCTAGACAGCCTTAAAAAGATAAATATTGGGGCACCTGGGTGGCTCCATTGGTTAAGTGCCTGCCTTTGGCTCAGGTCATAATCCTGGGACCCTGGGATCGAGCCCCGCATCGGGCTCCCTGCTCAGCGGGGAGCCTGCTTCTCCCTCTGCCCTTCTTCCTCTCTTCCCCTCATTCGCACTCTCTCAAATAAATTAATAAAATCTTTAAAAAAATGTACATATTAAATATAACAATAGTAACTGCTGGCAGAATGGTGCCGTATTATGAACAAAACCCTGTGCTCTGTTTTTCACGTGTCACATGCCTGGTGTCACCTTCTTCACAAGTGTTTGAAGAGGAAGGCACAGCTCTTTCCAGCATGGTCATGGGGGTGGGAGGCCTGGGGAATTTGCAGGCCTTACTAAGGAAGGGAGGCTGAACCCAGATATGCATGACTCCAAATCCTGTCTCTTCACTGTTAATCACACTTAGAAAACTGCATCTCTTTCCTTGATAATGTAACACTGTATCTATCTCTAGGTATCTACACTTAAGGATTGTCTAAGTGTTATGTAATCTGTGCTTCTCAAATTTGACGGTCTACTGAATCACCTGGCCACCTTGGTATAGATTGATGGGGCTCAGGTTTCTAACAAGCTCCTGGAGGAGGCCAAAGCTGCCAGAGACAACAGTCTGAATAGCAAGAATTTAGATGAAGATTCTGCCCTATTGATATTTTAGACAGAATAATTCTTTGTTGTGCTTGGTGTGGTGTGCATTATAGGATGTCCAGAAGCATTATTGGCTTCTGACCATTTGATGACATTATGGCTAGAGAGCGCCTCCTCACTCCAGTCTCGGCAACCAAAAATGTCCCTAGACATTGCATATGTCTCCAGGAGGCAGAATCGCCTTTCTTGAAAACCAGTGATTAAAATGGTTTATATTGAGACGTTCTGTCTCTTTGGTTTTGCACGTATCCCCTTCTCACTTCTGGACAAAACCAGGATATTTAAATTGTCATAGGTCAGGGAAATTTTTCCTTTTTCTTATAAAGCAAGGGGAAACTAGCCTTTTCCAAAGTTGGAGTAGTGGGAGCCCATGCTTCTGTTCAGTTAGAAGGGAGAGTTGGTGCGCCCTTGTCGACTTTTTCCAGGGAGCATATTTATGATTCAAAGGGACTTTCAAGAACCAGAGAACATAATGAGCACCAGATAATTTAAGGGCTTGTGTAGAGCTAAGGAGGAGAATTAAGACACCCAGTCTATTACTGGAGTAGCAGTGATTTCTTAGACTAATGCTTAGTGCTTCTGGCTAATTTTTTTAAGTGAAAGTAAAATTAAGGCATAAGAGAAGATGAGCAAACATAAAAGAAAATTCCTAAAGTAAGTTTTGCTAGCTTTCTGAGGAGCTGAGTTTTCTAGTGAAAGAGCCCTGGGCAGAATGTTTGGGAACAGATCACTCAGTCTGGGGGACATGTGCATTATAACTCCGCAGAGGAGAACCTGCTCCAGCCAGACCTGGACGTGAGCCAGTAATCTCCCGGATGGGCAGCTAGCAACAGGGAACCTGCACCCCCTCATCTGGCTCAACTAATCTAAAGTTCTAAGAAGGTTTTAACAAAACAAATAAATCTGCAAGTAATTCATCTGAAAAAAAAAGAGGCCATTATCTTTTCTCATTAAATTCAAAGACTTTGGAGACCAGTTCTTTACATTAGATTTTACATTTGACTTGTTATAAGGTATTACTTTTCTTGAGCAGATTAAACCTGTATCCAAGTTACGTTACTTCTCTGAGTCCCAATGGTCTTACCTATAAAGTCAGTCTATAGATGGGATGATCTGTAGGTGTCCCCCAGTTTTAAGATAACGGGTTTCAGCAATTCTTTAATAGGTTTTCAATGGAGGAAGGAGAAACCCAGGCGGGTGTGAAAACTAAATCATAAATAACAATTTTAAAAAATATATGTGTGTAGATATTACAAGCAGTTATTATTTGGTGACTAGATTGACCGGCTGGTTTTTAAGGTATATCATTTTTTTATGTTGTTAAAATATAAAAGTCATGATAATTTTCAAAATAAGGATTGAGACTCAGTGAGTTAGAAATTGGTACTGCTGAATACTTTGTGTATGCCCGTGTCCTTCTCAGTAACATTGTTCTGAGGCGAACGAGGTGGAATTGTATACCAAGATATTTTGATAAATAAGAAGCAATTCAAATAGGAGCAACTTGTCGTATAAAATTTTGCAGGAAAAGTCATTGGGAGAGTATTAAGTGTGAGGTATTGGTTTGCATATTCTCAAGATGAAGATATTTCTCGAGTTTGAGCAGAAGCCAACCTCTCCACTACTTTGGGCATTTGTAGTCATTTTTCCCAAGAGGCTGTTACCAAGATGGTCTTTTAGTACAGCTCTTTACTCATGAGTTACATGTTCTGTTAAAATGGTTCACTGACAAGAACTCTGTTTAATATACTTTATATTAGTTATTTAAATAAAACTCAGTGGGCATTTAGAAATAGATTTAGGTGCGCCTGGGTGGCTTAGTCGGTTGAGTGTCCAACTCTTGATTTCGGCTCAGGTCATGATCTCAGGGTCCTGGGATTGAGTCCACCTCCGGCTCCATGCTCAGTGGGGACTCTGCTTCTCTCTTTCTCTCTCTTGCTCTCTCTCCCTCTCTCAAATAAATAAATCTTTAATAAAAACAAAAAAGAAGGGATGCCTGGATGGCTCCATTAAGTGTTTGCCTTCAGCTCAGGTCATGATCCCAGGGTGCTGGGATCGAGTCCCACATCGGGCTCCCTGCTCAGCGGGGAGTCTGCTTCTCCCTCTCCCTCTGCCTGCTCTCCCTGCTTGTGCTTCTCTCTTTCTCTGACAAGTAAATAAATAAAATCTTAAAAAAAATAAAAAATATATAAAAATAAAAAAAAGAAATAGGCAAAATTAAATATTTTCGAAGGTCATGTTGCATTTTGAAGGTGTTATTTCTTTTTTAAAGCTTTACAGCCACTAAATGAAACGGCTGTCTTACTGTTCTGAAATTGTTACTTATTTGAGGTAATAATTCCTTTTTTGTGCTGGTCACCCTCTTTCCCCCATGGTTTTCTGGATCATGATATTATTTATTCCTACAACAATCCACCTGTACCTTGGAACCCAGAGAAATAAATTCTAAATGCAGAAAAGCCCACGTGAAGAATTGCCTCCAACTTCCAAATGGAAGGTCATTGCTTGATATTTATGTGGTCTCTGGTGCTCTTTCTTCATGCTCCATTCAATACCAGCACACACGTCTTAAGCTTACTCTCTGCGCATATTGAGAAATAGATCTGCTCCAAATGGTTGCACTCCAGCTGGTTGCCAAGATGACACACTTTATAATGTTTCAGAAGTGTCTTCCAGACTCGAACATTGGACCTGATTTTCTTTGATTAACAGTGTTCCACTTTTTCAGGCAGTAGAGGTAGCTTGCCAAGTTGTACCCGAAGACGGAAAATAATCAAGAGGGAGTAGAAATACTCAACTGAAAGTTGCCCGCACTATCTTAAAGGCCTGCTATTGGTGCATATTTGTGATTGGTACAACTTCTCCCACCTCAAGACTATATTCGTTTTTTTAGTAAAAGCTTATTTCTGTAATTACCGAGGACTTCAAGTCTCTGCTATAAACCAGGATCTGGATGGATGTAGCAAAGCACTGTCCTCCTTCCCAAAATTTATCCCAGAATAGGATGAAGGGGGAGACAAAGCTTATGTTTTCTGTAGAAGGATCCTGGGGCAAGAATAGATTTGATATTGACAGCAGTTACAGCTATAAAATATTCTTTTTTTTTTTCAAGTATGCCCCACACCCAATGTGGGGCTTGAACTCACGACCTTGAGATGAAGAGTCATGTGCTCTACCAACTGAATCAGCCAGGCGCCCCAGCTATAAAATATTCCATAGCCACCTTATAAAAAGGTTGATTTTGTGTGTGTCTGTGTGTCTCTCTGTGTGTGTATGTGGTATTTAATTTCTACTGGACGTATAATATACATGCTAAGTAAGTTATTTTGAAAGAATTATCTGTAGTATTCATTTAAGAGGCAGATTTTTCTCATTCTTCTTTCATCCCCTCGAAAACTCCACCAAAGTGACAGCAGTGTCACGAATGAGTGGGGATTCAGCTCCTAATGCTGGAAGAGCTTCAGCACATGAGGATTTGAACCCATTCCTAGAAGACTACAAACTAATGGGAGAGCTTTGATTTATGATATCACCTAGAGGGAAGAGAAAGTCATATCCCATGCTGAACGAAGCTGGCATGGAGGGGCAGCGTGGGGTGAGGCCTAATCGGTTGGCAGGACCCAGAGAGGCTTCAGTCCCAGGCGGTGTGTCTACAAGGCCAGACCAACAGTTGGCCTAAAATCATGTGGTTAAAAAAAAAAAACAGCCAATCTACATTGTGAGAAAAAGAGTACCCTCTTTCCTGTGAGGGATGCAAGGGCCCAATTTCCTATAGCACAGTCGTAAAAACAAAACAATCAACGGTAGAAGCAACAAGTGCATATGGAGTTTGGAGCTGTGGCTGGGCAGTTGTGGCAATTCTGAAAAGGAATCCGGAGCAATTTGGAAAGCCATGGAAGTTAATCATAGAAATGTCTTATCTCCAACATGCCTTCAGAAATTATGAATTCCTCTCTTTTCTGATCACAACTGATCTCCTAAAGCTGCCATGAAATTATTTCAGAAAATAATAAACACAATTCCTGGTGAGCTTTACTTCTCTCCTCCATATCCTAACTCCCTCAAGCTTCCTACTCCCTAGATCCCCTCAGCTGAGGAGAAGACCCTACAACTCCAGCTTCTTACTTTTCGGTCTAGTCATCACCCTCTTAGTGACGGTGCCATCTTCTCTCTAAAGATAACATTTAACCACACTACCCCCCCACACACACACACTCCTTTTTGTTACATATTCTTATGAATCTTGCTTCATAACCTATTTTCCTTCTCAAAGTTTTAATAACTGTCTACCCCCTTCCATATTTTTTGCCTAAAAGCATGCCCAAATCATTCCATCCATTTTAAATGTACAAGGGAAAAAAAATCTTTGCTTATTTTTTTTTCCTTTTTCAAACTGTCCCTTCCTTGCTGTCACCACCACATGTCTTGAAAGGATGCTGGGTATTCTTCGCCTCTAATTCCTCATATCCTCTTGATCTTTTAACCTGTTGGCTCTGTCTTCTGCCCACAATATGACATTAAAATTACTCAAAAGGCTCATGATCTCCAGACTGCCAAAATAATAGCCTCTTTTTGTTTCTTGACTATTGACCGGTTGAAAGCATCTGATACTGTGGGCTGCACACTTAGGAAAGTTCTTTTCACCCTGGGTTTCCTAGCATCATTGCTTTTATCCTCCCTTTCGCAAGATTCCTCTTACTTCCATCATTGGCCCATTTTCTTCCAGTTTTCCCTTAAATATTAAATACCCTGTAATTCCACCCTGAACCTTCTTGTCACTTGTCACATACTTATGGGGCCATTTCATCTTATCCTGTGTTCAACTACCACCTACTTAAAACAGTAAAATATTCAACTTTACTGATCTTTCAAACTTCGGTATGGGATTGCATAGAAACAGCAACCTATTGAGAACTCAGATTCTCTTGTGAGGGATCCCTGGTTGGTCATCTCTCCTCCTTCCAGAGAAAGAGTTAAGAGTAGAAGCGCACAGATAGTGCACAGGATTGGGACTGAGAAGAAACGTAGGAACCTGTGCATGCCCTTCACATCTCCATGGAACCAAAGGGAAAGATGCTTCTCTGGTTTCTGCTCCCCAATGTCCTGAAATGTGAATTCACAAGACAATCGATTGTGAAGTTTCTGAGTGCTTTCAAGAAGGGGGGGCAGCCCACCTGCTCTGTGGCCGTGGGTGTGTGAGCCCGTGGTCCTTCTCTAGTTCCACTGAGGCTAAAAGAGCACATTGGAAAAATATGCACCCAGATTTTTTTAGAAAAGGTAAAATTGTCTCCTTCTGGCAAATGTATGGCTTCTTGAAGGTAGAGAAGCTTGATCCTTTTGATCCCAAAAGTTAGGAAGGGAAGCATGGAAGCTGTGTGGGACAGAAGCACGAGCCTGATTCTATCAGCTGGATATTGGACTAAGAACATAGCTGATTTCACAAGGCACTCCCAGTGCCCGGCACCATGTCCCTTATGAGCTCTCAGCATCCACCAACTTGCATGAGAAGACGTTTCTCAAGTTACTGGCTGTGCCATGATGACCAGCACAAACGGGATAGCCATCTTTCCACTATCATGGTGAAATTGTTCACGTGCTTTACAAATAATTACCCACTTTCAATGACAGCCTCATAAAGAAACATCTTTCTCTTGCCCTATGCCTGTTCAAGGAGAAGATGGACTACAGGGGCACCTGGGTGACTCAGTCAGTTAGGCGTCCAACTCTTGATTTCCGCTCAGGTCATGATCTCAGGATCCTGAGATTGAGCCCCGCATCCAGCTCCGCACTGGGCATGGAGCCTGCTTAAGATTCTCTCTCTTCCTCTCCCTCGGCCCCTTCCCCCACTCACACTTGCACGTGAGCCCGCTCTCTCTCTCAAATAAATAAATAAATAAATAAATCTTAAAAAAAAAATTGACTACAGCTCTGTCTACTGAAAGTCACAGAGCCTCAAAGCTAGCCCTCATTAAATGAAGGAAATTATTTGATTCCCAATGAAGATTTTTAAAAAACGGACAGAACATTAATGGAGAGAACTTAAGCTGAAAAACACTGTTTTTAATAAGCTAACATAATTAGACAGTTATGCAATCAGACTAAAATTCTTTAAGAAAGTCTCTAGCTAACAGAAGTGTGTTTTATAAGGAATTCCAGTGCTAACCATAAATGTGCAGGTTTGTTTCTGGACTTACTGCTCTATATTTCTATCAAGTTAGTCTATCTACTACTGTAGGTGGGATAATGAAGTCTTCAACTAATATTGCTGACTTTTCTGTCTACCTTCAATTCTGTGTTTTTCCTTTGTGTCTTTTGGGGGCTCTTCTGTTAGCTACATGTATTTTTGGAAATTTTATTATCTTCCAGATGGATTGACCCTTTCTCATTAAAAATGTCCCACTTTATCTCTAGTAACCTTTATTGTGGAAAGCCTGTTTTGTCTGATAATAGAATAGCCTCTCCAGGTTCTCTTTTTTCCCTGTTTGCACAGTATACCTTTTTCCTGTCCCGTTGCTTTCAATCTCTTTCTATCTTTCAATCAAAAGGGTGTCCCTCTCGGCAGCATATAGTTGGATCTTGTTTTTATTTTCTCCAGTATGACCATCTTTGCCTTTTGATTGGATTTTACTTCATATATATTCAGTTTGTTGTAGTTGAATTGATGTCTGCTGTGTTTTTTGTTTTGGTTTGTTTTGTTATCATGTCTTTTTTCATCCTCCTGTTCATCTTTCCCACTTCCTCATGCATTAAATGAATATTTCCTAGTGTAATATTTTAATTCCTGTAGTGATTTTCTTACTACTTATTTATGTATTTATTTTTAAAGATTTTATTTATTTATTTGAGAAAGAGCCAGAGAGAAAGAGCACAGGAGCAGGGATGTGGGGGAGAGAGAGAAGCAGACTCCCCACTGAGCAGAGAGCCTGGCCTGGGGCTCCGTCCCAGGACCCCTGGGATCACGACCTGAGCTGAAGGCAGACCTTAACCGACTGAGCAACCCAGGCGTCCCCTTACTATTTTTTTTTAAGTTATTTTCTTAGTGATTGCTATGGAGTCCAAATGTACATATTAACGTATGAGATTTATACTGACTTAATTCCAGTGAGTTGTAGAAAAGCTATTCTTATATAGCTCATTTCCCTCTTCCTATTTTTTGTGCTGATATTGTTAATATGTTATATCTATCTACATTCTACCACCAAACCAACAGTATGTTATACATATACTTTATACAATTTATGTCTTTAGAAGAAAAGAGAGAATGAATAAGCTTACAGAATTTGTCATATTAATCTTCTTTTAACAATTTCTGGTTCTCTTTATTTGTTTCTGAGTATTCAGTATACCATCTAGTGTCATTTCTTACTATAATAATGCTTTCCTCCATCTTCTTCCTTTGTGCTGTTTTTGTCAAATAGACTATATATGCTGTATTAGCAATATTGCAATGATATACATACTGTTTTATGCAGTTGCTTTTAAAGCCAATTAAAAGAAGAAAGGGGAAGAAATAAGCATTTACACTTTTATAAGTACATAATTACCTTGACTGGTGCTCTTTATTTTTTTCATTTTGATTTGAATTAATGTCCAGTGTCACCTACTTTCATCCTGAAGAATTTTCCTTAGTGTTTCTTGCAAGGTGGGTGTGCTGACAACCACTATCTCAGTGTTTGTTTATCTGAGCATGTATTTATTTCACTTTCAACTTTGAAAGATGGTTTTGCTGAATATAAGGTACTTGGCTGTGAGTTCATTTTTCTTTCCATACTTGGAATATTTCATCTCACTGCTTTCTTGCCTCCATTGTTTCAGGTGAGAACTCAACTGTTAATTTTGTTGGTGTTGCCTTATAAATAGGGAGTTATTTTTCTCTTGCTGTTTTCAAGACTTCTCACTGTCTTTCTCTTTTAACATTACAGCTATGATGTGTCTGGGTGTGAATCTCTTTGGGTTTACCCTACTTGTTTATTGAGCTTCTTGGATTTGTAGATTTAATGTTTTCCATTGAATTTGAAAAAGTTTAAAATGATTATTTGTTTGATATTTTTTTCTATTTCAAATTTTATCTCTCCTGTCCTTCTGTTACTCCCTTTACATGTATGATGGAAAACACAATGGTGTTCCCCATTTCTCTGAGTCTCTGTTCATGTTTCTCCATTCCTTCTTCTCCCAAATCTTGGGTTGTGTCATTTTTATTGGTCTGTCTTCAAGTTTACTGTATCTTGCTTCTGCCAGCTCCGCTCTACCATGGATCCCCTCTAGTGAATCTTTGATCTCAGTGACTCTACTTTTCAACTCATGAATTTACATTTGGTCCTTTTTGATCATTTCCATCTTTTGATATTCTGTGTTTGATTAGTCATTAGTCATACATTCCTTTTATTCTTTAAGCACGGTTTCCTTTAGTTCTTTGAACACATTTGTACCAGCTGCTTTGAAGTCTTCGCAAAATCTACCATCTGGACTCCTTCAGCTGCAGTTTTCCAATGGTCCTTTGTATGGGTCCCTGTTTCTTTGTATGTCTCATAACTTTTCTGTTGAAAACTTGACATTTTAAGTAATATATTTCAGTTGTTCTGGACACTGCTCCCTCCCCCCTCCACGCCACCCCCACACACCTAGATTTGTTGTTTCTTTTGTTTCCTTGTTTATTTCTTTCTACAGAAAATTTCTTTCCTTCTAAAGAAACTTGGCTGGATTATTTCGGTGAAGTTTGTTTTCCCTATTTAGCATCTGATGTTGTTCTTCAGAGGCTGCATCCTTAGGATGTGCACATTTCACCCTCACATTGTGGTCGACTTTCTTTGATCTCCCTAGACTTTGAGATTTGCTCCAACCCCAGGAAGTGTCTTCAGAGCTGTCTCTTTCCTGAATTCTCTCTGGCAAACTTCAAGCTAGTCTACCACTTCATTTATTGCTGTCCTGGAACTGCCAGCCTTCTCTTAATTGCTCACCACCAGGATCTTCATTGTTTTCAGTAAACCTTTAGGCTTGAACTTCCCTATGCTCTGTTTCAAATATAGTCATTCCCTTTAGGAAGAACACTGGAGTTCTCTTGTTCTTACACATGTCTCTCCCTTTGTGCAGAACATTTGCACCAAAGCTCTGGAGGTGGGGGCCAGGAGAGTGGACCCCTTCTGGAGTGATACTGCTACTCTATGACAGGGGCACTAAGCTGGGATGGTAATTCTTGGTCCTCTCAGTCTGCCTCTCCCAGTATGGAACCTCCTCCTCTACAAGTGAGCTGGGTCAAGGCCAGTGAGAGCCAAACATTGGCAGTTTGCTCCAGCTGGGATGGAGCTTCCACCCTACAAATTGAACTGGGTGAAGGAAGACTGCCCCAGACACCTTGGTCACAGTTGCCTGAGATAGAGCTTCTGCAAGATACAGGTGCAGGATGACTAACGCTGATATTTCGCTCTTCCTAAGAAGAAACTATAGCCTTGGACTTGGAGGTGATGAGAGAGGGAGTCCTGTCTTTTTGCCCCAGGCATTTGGAGTAGAGCTTCCATCACACTTATCTGCAAGGAAGGGACTGTGCTATGGTTCAGATGCTGCAGATTCTCTTTTTACCAAGATTTAGTCAATGATCTTGAGTAAATGTTTCTCCATTTGTGATATGCCCTTAAGACAATTTCCAGAGACTTTAAATGATTATTGATTTTTAAAAATCATTCTCACTAGTTATGTTTGTTTCACTGGGGAAGGGGCTCCTGGAGTTCTTCATTTCTCCATTCTTGGAAGTACTTATCTACCACAGTCCAGTTTTAGAATCTCCGTTACCCTAAAAAGTTCCCTCATGCCCTTTTCCAGTTAACTCCTGTTCCCAACCTCAGTTTTAGGGAATCACCAATCTGCTTTCTGACTCTATAACTTTGCCTTTCCTAAACAGTTCATAAAAATGGCTTCATACCATATGTAATCTTTTGCCTCTGGCTTCTATCATTTGTCATAATCCTTTTGAAAGTCATCCAAGTTTGAGCATGTATCAGTAGTTCATTCCTTTTAATTGCTGACTAGTATTCCATTGTAAGGTATTCCACATTTTGTTTACCCATTTGCCCGTTAATGAACATTTATATTATTTCCAGTTTTTGTTTATTATGAATAATGCTTCTGTGAACATTTGCATGCACATCTTTGTGTAGACATAAATTTTCATTTTTCATAGATATGTTCGTAGAAATGTAATTTCTGGGTATGGTGAGTTTGTGTTTAATTTTTAAGAAACTGCCAAACTGTTTTCCAAAATGACTGTATCATTCTGCATTCCCACAAGCAATGTATGAATGTTATAGTTTTTCCACATCCCAGACAACATTTGTTATTATCTGTCTTTATCGCAGCCATTCTGGGGTGTATGTAATGTTGCCTCATTTTAAAATTGTGATAATGAAATGGTTACTTTAATGCCCCAAAGTAAAATCTTTTACATTTTTGAAAATTACAATAGGTATCTTCTACAGTATATGAAGAAACTAAATTTGGTCTAACAGGGAAATTGGCATAATTATAAGTTACCAGTATGATCTTAAGTGATATTACATATAGTATCATCTAAATAACAATATGTACTAAAAATGATGTAACATTCTCTTCAAGATCACATAAAGAGATATCTCAATTAAATTTTCTATAATGTTTAGATATAGGAGAGTATCTTTTTACCCTTACATAAAATTGATTCTTAAGAACATATTTGGGCAATACCATGTTAGAAATACCATTTTTGCTTGATGAAGTATGTCTACTCCTTTAACTCATATTTTATTAAATGGCTCATCCTCAGTCTTAAAGCATGTAATATTAGTAGGTATTAATTTAACTTAAAATTTTGTTGTCCTGTATTGGTTTTCCTTTTAATTTTTAGGTAACCTACTTGGGAATGAAAGTTGTTTTTCTGTAACTTCAGTTGGTCTACATACGATCTTTTGTTTGAGACAGGCATGAAGGTGAATGCGTGAGGAAAGCCTGCCTTCTAAGAAATTTGTCTAGAAAAAGAGACAGAGAAACTACCCTTTTTTTCACTAAAATTTCTATTTGGGTGATTTTTATAGGTTCATAAAAATTTTAAAGCTTAAATAGACCTTCAACATCGTCTTGTCCATTCCTTTTTTTTTTAGAGATGAGAAAACTGTGACTTGGCATCAGATTTTAGTTGTAAGAAACCTTGAACCTTATAAAACTTGCTCTTATATTAAAAATAAATGTTTATGCTTTAGTGTAAATGTGGTGAACAGAGTCTTTATCCATGGTAATATGTGGATGTCTTTGTGGTAACCTAATAATGTGTTCCTTCATCTAGTTAAAATATCATCAAGAATTTAATGTTTCCATTTGATGTTGTAAAATATAGACTGGAATGTTTTAAAATTAAGTATCTTATCTTCAATATATAATTAAAATAGTAAGGCCTCTCTTTACCATATAATAAGATCAATTTCATAGTAATAAATCCATGTCTACTTGTTCAGAAAAATACCAACAGATCTCTGCTGCAGAGGATTCCAGAAAGATCTCCATGAATATATGTGACTTTGATATGTGATCAAAGTAGAATAACTGCAAGGAAACTTGGCTTACTATGAGTAGAACATATAAAGTAGTATAACTTGCAAGGAAATTTGGCTTACTATGAGTAGAATATATAAAACTTCTGATGTTTTAAAGACTAATTGTGAGAGAAAATCCTATAAAATTATAGAAGAAAATGATGTCAGGATAGGAAATTCTTTCCTGAACAACTTTTTTTTAAAAAAAGCAAAAATTGTTAGAGAAACAGTAGACATTATAAGACTGCATCAGAATTAATATTTATTTTTTTAAGACTGATTTATTTATTTTTAGAGAGAGAGCATGCAAGTAGGGGGAAGGAATCTATCAAGCAGACTCCCTGCTGAACTAGGAGCCCCTTGTGGAGCCCGATGTGGGGCACGATCCCACAGCCCATGAGATCATGACCTGAGCCAAAACCAAGAGTCAGATGCTTAACCAACTGAGCCACCCGGGCACCCACAGAATTAGTATTTCTATTCAGTGAAGGACATTGTGGAAAGGTTAAGAGATGTATGAGATAGGTGACTGGGAGAACACATTATTAATTACCAGAAGAGAATTAATATATAGAATATATATAAGGAGGGGCGCCTGGGTGGCTCAGTCGTTAAGCATCTGCCTTCGGCTCAGGTCATGATCCCGGGGTCCTGGGATTGAGCCCCACATCGGGCTCCCTGCTCAGCTGGAAACCTGCTTCTTCCTCTCCCACTCCCCCTGCTTGTGTTCCCTCTCATGCTGTCTCTCTCTCTCTCTCTCTCTCTCTCTCCCTGTCAATTAAATAAATAAATAAAATCTTTAAAACAAAAAAAGAATATATATAAGGAAATGATATAAATAAAATTTTATTTATTTTTAAAGATTTTATTGATTTATTTGAGAGAGATCAGGAGACAGGGCAGAGAGCACAAGCGGGGAGGGGGTAGAGAGGGGCAGAGGGAGAGAGAGAGGCAGACACCCCACTGAGCAAGGAATCTGATGCGGGGCTTGATCCCAGGACCTGAGGATCCTGACCTGAGCCAAAGGCAGACGCTTAACCAACTGAGCCACCCAGGTGCCCCTGAATAAAATTTTAGATGGAAGGGTTCTATTCTAGTAGAAAAATGGACAAAGCGAGTCACAGACAAGTTGCAGAAGTAGAAACTGGAAATCCTTGTTAGTAATTTGTGCATGTAATTTAAGAAAAAGATTACCAGTCAATTTTGCAAAAGTCAGATGCTACCAAGTGCCATCAGGAGTTTGGGAAACAGATTTTCACCTGTAGTCCTGGCCGGTGGGTGTGCTGGTCAGTCCCACCCAGAAGCCAGGGGTATGAACCAGATGCCATGCAGTCTGCATGTCACCAATGTCCTGCACCCCACCCTCAAGTACATTACCAGGGACATTCTCCTGGCTCACAAGGAGACATGCAACAGGCACCCATACAGCAGAGTTTGGAGAGATCCCTGGGAAAGGATTAGGCAAGGGTGATACATGGAGAGCTCTGCATGAGCCCAGAGTCATGAATTAAATCTCTATACAAGCACAGGGACTCAGAAGCATACTGTTGGGTGACAAAAGGGAAACAATTAGAATTAAAAGACACAATATATCTTTTTTAAAGTTACACATATAAGTAGATAACCACATGGAGAATGGATTAGGAGAACTATATTAAATATCCTTCTGTGAGTTACTGTGAGGGAACAAGGATCGAACTGAGATGAAGGGGAGGATAACCAGAGCAGACACACACACAAACAAAAGCAAACATACAAAAAAGAGCAACCTTCCATAGACCAACAGGAAGAGTGTAACTGGGGGGAAATCACACAGATGCAGTTCCATTTTTTCTTCTATAAAAAAATGAGGTTAACTCTCGATTAATTTTAAGTAGCTTTTTTCAACAGTTCTATTAAGACATTGCATATCATAGCCTGCTTGATTTGGGGACCAACCGTATATTAAAACGTATATTAGAAAGTATATATTACAAGCTGAGTGTGTGTTCAGATATAAATAATGTGTGCCTACAAATACACCATAAAATGGATAACGCCGTAAATGAGTAAAAACAACCAGTAATTCCTTGGTGCTTGGTCACAATGTTATGATCTCTCCTAATTGCTGCTAGTTTTTACTCGATAAGTTCAAACTGTTCTGTTTTAGAGGTAGAAATACTTATATAATTTCTAAACAAATACCATTATCACTGTTAGTGATGTGAGCACCCTCGAGAATTTTAACAAGATGCAGGAGGTTTCTGAACCACCTGTGGAGAACAGCTGTTAGATTGTGCACCCAACAGATCTGGCCCATCTTCTTCTGTGTCTTTATTGGCTTCAGGCTTATTGACTCTCCTTGAATTTTTCGCTTTTCCAGGTTAGGCAGTGGATGTATAATGTTCAGTAATCCAAACAAATGATACGCATTTTTCAAAAATATTGACATTGAGTTTTCAAATCATAGTTTCAGCATTTTCATTTATTCTGCTAACTAGGTGGTTGATGGCTACAGAATTGTGGATACTTAGAGTGGGAAAGGAACTTTGGGCTCACCTGGTCAAATTGCCAGCCTGGTCCAGCCCCTGAACTCGCATCATCCACCCTCCAAATGAATATTCTCATGTGTAGAGGAATTTCCCATCTGTCTGTTTCTGGACACTTGCAATTGCTAAATAGTTTTTCCCACCAGCTCTTATTTCATCTTCTGGAGCCATGCAAAAAAGTAAAAGCCCAATTTGCAAATGACAGGTCTCTGAACATTTCAAGATGGTGGTTGTGTCCTCTCAAGTCTTCTTGAAAGTTGTAATCACTCTTTCTTTTTGGGCTCTTTACCACCCTAAAGATGTAATTTGAACAATCATAATTTTATAAGAAGTAGAAAAAGTGGGGCAACTGGATGGCTCAGGTGTTTAAGCGTCTGACTCTTGATTTAGGCTCAGGTCAGGATCTCAGGGTTGTAAAATCAAGCCCCACATTGGAGCATCAAGCCCAGCAGGGAGTCTGCTTGGGATTCTCTCTCTACCTCTCCCTGTGCCCCTCTCCCCTCTCTAAAGTACAAAAAGTGATAAAGAATAACCAACCTCCTTAACCTGGATATAGCACATCTATTAATGCAGCATCAAGTCTTACTAATATTTTGGGGGGCCTAGCCACACCTAGCCCTCTTTGAGAACCAATACAGCATTTTGGTCAAGTGCATGGGCTCTATGCCCAGAGAGCCAAGGGGCTCACACTATGTCATTTTACATATTATTTGTGTTACCTTGGGCAGGTTACTTAAGCCCTCCCAGTTCCCAGTGCCACATCTTTTAATTGCAGATTCTGATATTGCTACATTATGCTCTGTTGTGAGATTTGAGCTAAGTGATACTGGTAAATTGCTTAGCCCTACAGCTGATGCAGATCAACTGCTCAATGAATTAATTAATTGTGGTCTTCTCTTCATGTTATGATATTAAGCTTCAGTGTCTTGATCCTGGGCTGTAAAATATTTTTATCTAAAACTATGCTTTTCTATTTATCCTGATTAAATTTCATCTTTTAGGATTCAACTCATTGTTACAACATGGTGAAAACTCATTGATTTCTTCTGTCATCCAAGTAATACCCACCCCTATTGAAATCAGAAACTAAATAAGGAAGTCAGTTGGATGCTGTAAGCTAACTCCCTGTCATTTGAAATTGTAAATATTTCCATGTTCTCATTAAGTATCTACCTATATGTACTGTTACCCAGAGTAAGCTTTCTTCATTTTTGTCTCCAGGACTTCATCTACAGCTCTCTTCAAGTATTTATTGATACTTTAATGCAGGCCAAACATTATGTCATCTTATGGCATAGTAGAGGAGGCTGGTGTTCAAACAAATTGTTCAAAGCCCCGTGATTCACACATAAGAGAAGGGCACAGTGGAGAACATCTGTTCCATGGAGCCACAGAACAGCTGCAGGTGGCTCTACCTGTATTAACTGGGGTCTGCTTTGCAGCGTTGGCGGCATCTGGATAGGTCTTGAAGAATGATTAGAAGTGATGAGAGTTAGAAAGGCATTCCAGGATGCTACGAATAGTCTTCACAGATGCTTGACTAGTGTCCAGAAGCATTGTTTTCACACAGTTCCCTAGTTCTTCCAGAGCTAATAAATCTATCAAAAAGACAAAAGATCTGCCTTATGGGACTTGCTCTTCATGCCCCAGTTTTGGAGCCTAGCAATCGCCAGTAATTTTTCAAATGCTTTCCAAACACCTCTGCAAATTAACCCAAATTTTATTCACTGTCTCTCCTCTACCTGGCAGCTAAAAATAGATGAAACAGGTTCCTAGCTTAGCAGAAATAGTGAAAGAGCCTGCAACACACCAAATAAGGAGAAAGAACAATTGGGCACAGTTTTTTAAAACTTAGAGTAAAGCACCAATGGATTCTTCAGTGGTGTGTGTGTGTGTGTAAATTTCGTACTTCTACTTTCCTATTTGCGTGAAAAGCTTCCTGCGGAATCCAGAGCAAATGAGAAGTGTGCACCAGTGTGTTTCTGTGGGTGGGTACATGATGTCATAGCCTGAAGAGAGAACATTAATTACACAGTGGCAGCCGCCAGAGACAAAGTCAGAGAGTCTAACAAAACTGAAAACATTCCGAGACCCAACCACTTAACAACTTGTTAAGTGACTTAAACACCCTGACTCTTCAATTTGTGTTGGCTGATGGAATATAATTTTGTAATTAGCAATGTGTACGTTCCTAATATGATGGTGTTTTATATCATCTCAATGAATTATGTAAATGACTTACCTGTAAGCTTACATTTTAGTTATTACCTCATTACTAAATATCACACATGCTATAGTGTTCACTTTTAAGACAATGCAATTAAAAACTTTAAATGAGGTGATCAGGAGGCCACAGCAAGCAATCAGCCTGAAATATGCAATCAAGTGGAGTAAGAGGTAAACACTGCTGAGTGTTTGGGGGAAGGTAGAAAGTTGCTATTGCCATATAACAAAGGACGTGGGTGGAAGAACTATCCCTTTGCTGTGCTTGTAATGGGAAGCTCCATAACCATTCTTGGATTTTAACTGGGTTGCATTTCCATGATGGACTCAAGGTCTATTTCGTATTAGGCATCTGATATACTAGTACTTTGTACTCAGTCTTTTAAAGAGACTGATAATATTCTATACTGGTTAGCAGAATATTTAAAAAATTAGATCCTTTGGCTTCACACATTGTTCTGTATTACTAGATTTTGGTTTTGCACTCATATTTTTTTCTGACTTCTGACATCTGTGACTTGCATTGGGGGTGAGTCTAGCTGATTCCTAGCTGGTCAGCATAGTCACATTCATCTCTTTCCATGCTATACCAAGATTATAAATCTAGGGCTAATTGCTTCAAGGAGACTGGTTCCTAGTCTGCTAGTACTTTTATTCTTTCCTTGTATTCTCTATTGCTGAAAGAAGCTGCTTTGACTTTTCATATTGCTCTCCTTTCTTTGGCAGTAGCAGAATTTTAATGATCATGTCAGTGTTCACACAAATGACAGTGTTTTACTCAGAATGTATTTAGCTGCATTCCTTGTACTCCTCTGGAATGTGTATTTGGAGTGAAAAGAATATGTTTGTAATTTTAATTAAGGTTTAAAAATTAATTTATAGTCTGTATCTAAACTCTTAGCAAACACTCGATTAAAATTTTTTGTTGGCTTTATGGAGGTATAATTTATGCATCATAAAACTGCCCAATTTTAAGAATATAATTCCACGAGTTTTTAACTCAAGTATTCAGTCCTGTAACCACCACCCCAAGCTGGATAGGAAACCTTGCCATCACTCTTAAAAGTTTCCTTGTGCCCCTTGGTGGCAGAAGTCCCCTCTGCCTTCACCCTCTCACCCCTGGCAACCATTGATCTGTTTTCTGTCACTCTGCTGTGTCTTTCCTGGAATTCCATATACATGGATTCATAGAGTGTTTGGTCTTTTGTTTCTGATTTCTTTTAGCATAATACATCTATGTTACTAAAGTGTATCAGTGTTGTATTCTTTTTCTTTTTTGGGCTGGGGGTAGTATTTTATTTTATTTGTTTATCCAATCACCGGGTATGTCCATTTTTTGTGAATTATGAATAATGAAGCTGTTAATTAACATTTAAGTACAAGTTTTCATCCCCTTGGGTAGATACCCAGAAGTAGAGTGGCTGAGCCATACGCTAGGTGTATTTTTTTTTTTTTTTTAATCCACCAAACTGACTTCTAAAGTGACTCTCCCTTCTTGCTTTCCTCTAGCACTCTGGGAGCTTCCGTTGCTCCAAGTCCTCACCAACACTGGGTCTTATCAGACTTTTCCATTTTTAGCAATTCTAGAGATTTGTTATGGTATCTCACTGTGGTTTTAATTGTATTTTTTGAGTGACTAAATATGTTGTGAATCTTTTAATATTCATATTTATTATCTGTATATTTTATTTTTCAAAGCGTTCATTCAAATCATTTGCCCATCTTTTTAATCAAGTTGTTTTAATATTATTATTGAGTCTTAAGAGTTCTTTATATATTTTGGAGACAAGTCCTATATTAGATGTGTGTTCCAGTCTGTGGCTCCCCTCTTCAATTTTGTAAATGTTTTTTGAAGAGCAAAAGTTTGTAATTTTGATGAATTTCAATATATGCTTACTTTTATTGTATATTTTATGTATATATGTCATTTTAATTTTTTAAGATTTTTATTTATTTATGAGAGAGAAAGAGAGAGAGAGAGCAGAGGAGCAGAAGGAGAGGGACAAGCGGACTCCACACTGAGCACAGAGCCTAATGTGGGGCTTGATCTCAGGACCCTGAGATCATGACCTGAGCCAAAACCAAGAGTCAGACATTTAACAGACTGACCCACCCAGGCGCCCCTGTATATGTCATTTTAAAGAAATCTTTGTCTAACCCATAGTCACAAAGATTTTCTCATATTTTCCTGTAGATGCTTTATAGTTTTTGGTTTTACATTAACTCTATGATTCATTTCAAATTAACTTTTAAATGGTGTGAAATAAGGTAGAGATTTATTATTTTCCTTTTTTTAATTTTTGAATATGGTTACTTAGTTGTTCCAGCACCATTTGTTAGAAACAGTATCCTTTCCCCATTGAACGAGATTGACCTCTTTGTTGAGAATCAATTGACTGTGTGTATGTGGTCTTCTAAGTTTTACGCTAACATGTTTTCCCCCAATCATTTTTTTTTAATTTTTTAGTTTTATTTATTTATTTATTTTAATTTAAACTCAATTAGCCAACATATAGTATATCATTAGTTTTTGATGTAGAGTTCAGTGATTCATCAGTTGCGTATAACACCCAGTGCTCATCACATCACGTGCCCTCCTTAATGCCCATCCCCCAGTTACCCCATCCCCCCACCCATCTCCCTTTCCGCAACCCTCAGTTCGTTTCCCCAGAGTCAAGAGTCTCTCATGATTTGTCTTCCCCAATCATTCTAACAAAGTTGGTAGAATGAATTTTTGAGACCAAAGTCCCTTCCCTATGAAGACTAAAAGCAACATACAAAGGATAAACTGATTCATAGCTGTTTTGTAAAATGTCACTGATTAAATATTTTTATCTCCTTTTATGTTCTAACAGTTTCAGCCATGTGTCCATTTCTCTGCATGCCACATACAATCCATTTTTGCTGAAGTTTACTGTAATTTTGGTTTTTCATTGTTGCTGTTGGTATTGCTGGATTTTTTTGTTTTTGTTTTATAGTTGGATGCGTCTAAAATATAAACCGTAAGTTGTAGTAGTTTGTGCAGCTTCAAGTATAGCACCTGGCATATAGTAGACTCTAGATAAATATCTGTTGAATGAGTGCACAGTTGATAGGTACAATTTTAGTTACATCCCCACATTTCACTTTGGAACTTTTTTGGTAAAAATTTGGGACACCCAAACAAAATTCGGGGGAGGCAGAAGAGCTGTCATGAAATTCTCATCATTAATTTTCCTTAACTGGAAAAGAATCATTATGCTTTATTTTCTTTTTCTAACATTATAAACCAAAATCACAAAAAAACACTTTTTAAAAAATATTCTTCATAAATAATTTTTTTCTAGATATTGCTGTTCCATTCAAGTCTCCTTTTAGTTTTGTATTTGAAATTAAATCTGTTTAAGAAAATCACATCTGAAAATAAACCTCTTTAACAAAATACAACCTACACAGTATATTTTGACTAATTATTGTCAATGAATAAAATGACACCATTGTCACCAGCTGTTAAAAGGAATTCCATGTTGTCTTATGGGAATGAAAACAGCAGGATTATTCAATATTTTTACTCTTCCCTAGAGAAACATTTTACATTTGTGCCTTTTCCTTCTCAATAAGCCAGTTGATGTGAGCTATTTCTTTAGAATAAACTAGATAACCAGGAGCTCCCATATTGCTGAATGTTCAGTCTTGGTAAAGACATAACCTTTTCCTTATCTTAAGAATTGTTAACAATGTATTCTTCCATGCCATTCCTACCTAATTGATCACAACATTATATTCCAAGTACATATGCTTTTTGTTATTCCTTATTATATTTTCTTTCAGTCTCCTGAGCTCCAGGGTGGTTTTTTTTTTTAATTCATTCTTAATTTCAATTCTGATTTGAAATCTCATCCATATTATCCCTGTGCACACGGTACACACATGCATGCACACACGCATGCGCACACGCACACGCACACACACAAGTATACACGATTTTGTAGCACAAGAACTAACTCATCCAGTTCTCAACTGGTGGAAGTAGGCAATATATTCTCCCTTTCTTGTCTTTATTTATTTTTTTTTAAAGAAATGAAATCTTTTTTTGTTTTTTTAAGTTTTTTTTTTTTTTTTTAAAGATTTTATTTATTTATTTGACAGAGAGAGACACATCGAGAAAGGGAACACAAGCAGGGGTCCCTTTCTTGTCTTTAAATGCTAACTCCTCCAAATACTTTCTAGAATAAATCATCTTCTTATTCTGGTTCACAGTGACTTAATGACTTTCTCCCTAAAGTTATTCAAATGTGTAATTTTAAAACTGTATTTCATTGTTAATCTGTTTCTCCCAATAAAATGTAAGCTTCCTGAAGATAGGGACCATTTGTCTTTCCTGCTTTGTTATCCCCATGATACAGAATTTTTCCAAACACATATAGAGGTTTAATAAGCATTAATAATAGAATTAAAAACAAAGATGTGTAAACTTTCCGAATGTTAGCATCTTTGTCTGCAAAAAGAAAAGAATGATAGAGCCATTCTGAGGATCCAAGGGGATCTTACCTATAGCCCTCAGCACCGTATCTAACACATAGCAAATACTCAATGCATGTAAGGTCACATGTCTTTTTCACTTCTTTACTTCTATAATGAAATAAAAATAATCCAGTGCAAATTCATGAATGTATGCTTCCCCTAATTTGACTATTTCCCCTATAACATTAAAGAGCAGTCTGCCCGGAGGTCAAAAGTCTCATTCACTGTATGGAGGAAGGAATATTTCCACTGGAAAATTTTCAGAGACCAACAGGGCAATTTAAATTTTCTTATTCTCATTCAGTGGGAGCAATTTGCCAGTAAATATTCTCCTTATGATGCCGAAAAATAAACCTGTCATTTTGTTAATGTTACTTTGAAGGACATAATTGCAGTAGACTAAAAGTATCAACAATGAGGAAAAAAAGGTTTTAAGAAAGTGGAAATCTTACAGGTTTTGCAGTAGAATGTCTGTTTTAATCATTCTGAAGCTAATGTGAAAGGTATCAATGTTATTTACTAGTTCGTTTTTATCCCTTTAGAGTTTTTTTTTTCTCCCTTGATAATAACTGTCTCAACTCTGTTTTGAACGATAGGGTATAAATAAATACTTAAGAAGATACTGTTGTATGAAGGTGGGAAAGCTTTCAGAGCCATCCTTTTGTGGAAACACTTTTGCCTCTGTCAAGGCTATGTTTTTCTAGAAAGCACTGGAAAGAGCCATAGCAATATTCTCATTTTAGCCATTTTAACTGCAGGGTCAATTCAATCAATTGTGCCATTTAGAACGATTAGAATAAAACCATATCAACAGAAACTGTTCAGTTTATGAGCTGTCATGAATACAACTGACATCTCTATTTTAGACAAGGACTCTTTTCAAGAAAACAGGCAAGTCTATCTTATCATTGTGTTAACTACAAAATTTGTTAGATGTATTTGCTTTCTGTTGATATTTTATATTAAGCTGGCTAGTCTTTTATCCCCAATCAATGATATAGTCATCATGTTTTATGTTGGTAAATCTGTAAGAAGACACAGGTGTTCTTTTCTCTTTTCACTAAGTGAGCATGATGATGTAAACCCAGTATTTGAGACCACGTTACTCCTGTTTAAAGACTATTGGATTTTAAAGTATCCCTTTGAAAATTTGAATTTAGTTTTATTTTAAAATGATGTTGAATATTTCATTTTAAAAAGAGTATATTTTGTTTGTAGATTATATGTGCAAGCCACAAAGGCAGTGGGATAAGGGATGGGAAGGTGCGTAAAGGTGGTTATGGAACAAGCCAGCTGTGGCAGGCAGAACTTCAGATACATATAATCAACTTGAAATTTTTATGTAAGAGATTTTTTCCACTGCCAAAATAGGATTACCAGTAGCTATCCACCAATGTGTGTGTGTATGCATCCGTGTGTCTATATATATATGTGTGTGTGTGTGTGTCTCTCTATATATATATCACAAAATTATTTTCTAAGAAGTACAAATATGGTAGTCTGAAATCTGATATTTATTTTACATAATCTCTTTACTATCAATTTGACATGTTTGCATATAGTAGATTAGCTTAGAAAGTTACCTGACCGTATGTGTGTATGCATGTGTGTATGTACGCATACATGCAGACACACATGCACAGGGACTGGAATAAATGACAGTTAACCTGGACCTAGAGCTGGCCTTGACCCCTGGTATGTGGTAGTATCAGGTGGACCAAATATTGGCTAACAGTCATGTTTTCAGTAGCCATAAACAGCTACATTGGGGCCATAATGGGATTAATATGGCTGGAGCCCCAAATGCAGGCTTTTGGTATCAGGAAATATGAGCAGGTGGGTATCAGAGCCACCAGGCTGTATATCATCTGATATTAGGAAAAGCAACTTCAGGATCCAGATTCAGAGGGTCCGGGATGTTGCAGGTTACAAACAAGGGACTTATCAGCAAGATACTAAGACATGGGCCCAGTGACCTATTGTTTTAAAGTGTAGGTTTTATTATTATTCAGGTATGATGAGTTCAACAGATCAGGAGTTGCTTGTCATTGAAAAGATACTTACTGACACTTTGGATAGTTTTGTGGAGTAGGGCGTGTTCCATACCATGAAGGGCCTTGCAGGTAAAGGCCAGGATCTGTCAGGAGGCAGATGGAGCAGCAGATAAATGTGGGCAAAAGCCTTTGTTGTGGTTTCTGTGGTAAGGACCAGGGAGTCAGTGTATGCAGGTTTAGGATTGGCTAGCTCCTAGAATAATGTCAGTGGGCTTTGGGGTGCAGGGGCTGTCCCAAATTGTCTGGTTTTCGGCTCTGGGGTAATTAAGTCAAAGGACTTTGGGACATGAGTGAGAGAACCTAATAGAGGAGATGGTGGGGTGTGTGGACTCAGGACTAGTTAATTTTCATATGAAAGGCACATTCCAGGGAGAGTCATTGACTATCTCTAGGAATTGGCTAGCCCTGGGAGAGGCATCTCTCCAAGGTCTGAAAGGCGCCAAGATGTCAAAGCATCAGAATTACAGAAAATAAAAAGACCCGATTAATCCACTTGTGATACATAATGCTCTCGGGAAGAATAACAATAATAACATAGAAGATACTATTTTCAAAGATTTTATTTGAGATTTATGAGATTAAAAAAATCTAGAAATGCAAAATACCATGATTAAACTTCTTGTTGTTTTTGACATTAAGATGCATTTGATACATTATTTTAAACATTTCTTGAAAACGTATTTAGAAACAAATATAAAGCTCCATGTTTGGCCTCAAATTCAAATTAATATAAACCAAAAATGAATTATGCCACCAAATAGAGTGCACCAACAAGAAATGAGTCATGCCTTGTAAGACAGTACAGAAATGTAAGACATTGGGAAGGGTAGAATGATGATAACTTCAAAATTCAAATATAAGATGAGTCATGTGATTTCTCTTCTGTGAAATACCCAAATCACCACCTATTTGGATGCCCATTCCTTGAGTACCAACAGATGGCACCAGTAGTTAATGGAGAAGGATTCTGATTCTCACTAAGGGAAAGAATTAGAAGTTCCCAGCTATTTGTGCAGCATTAACAAATGTGGATATTCTGAACAGTGTCCTTTTTTATATACCTGCTTAAGCCAAAATGCTTACACCCTCTGTTTGGAATGTTTCCCTAAACTTCTCTGCCATCATGGAAACAAGTTCAGAAATTTAAAATATATTAATTATGACCCACATTGAGAGTGCAGACAGGTTCTGATCAGAGACTCTTGTGCATGAGATTAAAAAAGGCTAAATAATGAAGTTCCCACCAGGACCACAAATCAGCTATAGTTTCGGACCACACACAGGGCAGGCAAAGGCAGGAAAATACACTGAGAATATATTTTGAATTGTTTTCGTTTTTC
Source organism: Phoca vitulina (assembly GCF_004348235.1). Lineage (NCBI taxonomy): Eukaryota > Metazoa > Chordata > Mammalia > Carnivora > Phocidae > Phoca > Phoca vitulina. Next base: position 9,135,716 of record NW_022589720.1, on the reverse strand, counting down.
AGATTAAGTTTGTAGTGCTTATCAATACAAGCCATACCCAAGAAAACCCCTGAAAGAAAATACTGGCTTTTTAAAAATGCTTGTCTATTAATTTTGCCAAATTCTTACTTGGATTTAAACATCTCCTGAAGTTACATAATTTACAAAGAAGTTGGAAGGAAGTGTAATTTCCAGTTAATCAATAATATGTTTCCTAGAACTGATTTTATTTTTAGCGGAAAAAAATAGCATTTGATTAGTAAAATAATGTACTGATAAAAGGAGGGTGCAAATGATGCCAAATATGTGTGGAGGCTCATCCAGTTCCTGAAAGGATGTTTGGATGATAGTTGTAATGCTCCTTTTAGCTAGAATAGGCTAGAATAATTTGATTATTAAGAAAACTACCTGTTGTAAATTGTGCCACTGATCAAAATTTTTTTCTTGTTAACATCTCAGATGGTCAGAATATGGGAAAAGTGAGAGGTTTAAGTAGTATTTCTACCAAATTACATGTATTATTACTTAAGGCCAAAATCTATGAGGGGTGTGTGTGAATGTAGATATATGGTGAATGCTGCATTGTGAACATATTGCCCAGAAACAATTAGCAGTATACTGTTAACGAGGTATTAAGGAGAGAAGTGACTAAAAGCTTCCTATTTTGAATCTAAACATAACCTAAACTAACATGAGGCTATGTATCATGTTATTAATAATGGTAAATGTGAGTGAGTGCACATATCTTTGTGGAAACTTTAATGTGTTGATTCTGGGTTCTTCTCCTTGACCCCATTGTATATGTATAGTAATATCTTTATATTCAACAATTCTTAATTCAGAAACACATCTAGGTCCCAAGGTTTTGTATAAGGGATTGTTGAGCTGTAATTGGTGGAGAGCATGCTTTACCATTTTTCAAATGATATGAAATGAACATCATAACTTAAGTACCTGGTGTGGTCAGATATGAATGAGACAAAGAAAACCTGATAGGCTTAATTAGAGAGGGGCAGGAAAGAAGATGGAGATATAGAGTAAGTTGTAAAAGTCCTAAATATGTGCAAAACAAAGGAGAAAAACCTTTAGCAGACTTAGAAGGAGATATATTAGCCATCATTTTACAGTCTGTTACTATTATATAAGTTCCACTAACATCAGTTTTCCCATCCATAAAATGGGGACAGTCACATCTACTGTACCAGTGTGAGTTGTTTCTAGGTGCCAAGGGATAGAAACCTTTGTCTGGGATAATAAGTTAATGGTTCTATACCTCACCTCCCTTTCTAGGAAATTTACAGTGTCCATCAGCATATTCATGATTTTGAGAATCATATAATGAAAACCTTTGTTTAACTTTGGGCCAATATGTACCAGAATTATTTCCCCATACTACTTGTGGAAATACTATTCCCTAGCAGACAGTTTGGGAAATGGCTCACATTCCTCAGCCAGCACACAGAACTAAGGTCAAGAGTCATATTTTATTCTTATTCATATATTAATGTGCTCCTGGTCTAAAAAAAGAAAACAACAACAACAACAAAAACAGCTGAGCATAACATAGCTGCACCATAAATATTTGTTGAGTGATCACATGAAAAATATTCTTATCAAAGTATACATTTCAGTATCCATACCCCATAAATGATGAATGAATGATGGATAAGCTAAGAAATGGAAGCATAGACAGCAAAAGATGAATCAAGTTTAGGGCCTGTGATATAAAGCATCTTGTGGGTGTTAGATGAGATGAGAATGAATCCAGCTAGTGAGAAATGCCCAGGAATGTCTCTGCAGGGGTGAGAAATAATGAAGATGGTGTCACTAGAGGTAAATGAAGGGTCATATTTGACAGACCCTCTTGAGCTTGGAAATAAATGTAGGAGGCAAATGATCGAGAAGAGTCAAAGCTAACATCACGGTTTTTAGCCTGGGTGACAAGAAGAATGTAATGTTATGAACCAAGATTGTGAAGCTAAAAATAGGAGCATTTGTGTAAGGAAGAAACACGTTGTTATGAACATGATTTTTAGTAACCCCTTGGTTATCCATGGAGGTGTAGTAGATGATTGGAAATATATTCCTGGGATTTTATAGAAAATTGGGGACAAGAAATGATCAGAAGCCTGATACACATAGATATGATTTATGATGCTTTGGGAACAGAAAAAATAATGGAAAAAAATGTGTGAAGAAGAATCAGTTTTTGTAGGCAGCACCCAGAAGAATGCCTGTGTTTAAAGGGATGTTAGAAGGTGTAAGAAGATTGGCAAAAAGAAATAGCGTAGAGGTAGAAATTAGGATAGTATTAACATCAAGGCCAAGGTGTATAAAGTGTGTCTAGAAGGATGAGTCATCAACAGTCAGGTACTGCAGACATGAAATTAAGTGTCTAAGAAGACAGCCACACTTGGGAATTAGGTAACCATTGGTCACGTTCAACAAAGGGTTTCTCTAGAGTAGAAACTTTTGGCAGTGGACTAAGATAAGGATGGATGAGAGGAATAGAAGGAAATATTTTGAGATGCTTGGCAAAAGTTGTAGTGGAAAGTGTTTTGACCAAAAAACAAAACAAAACAAAACAAAAAAACCCCACCACATTAAAGGTAACTGTAATAAGTGAGCGTTTTTGTAGGGAGAGAAGGGTCCAATGGTGAGAATGTGATTAGAAAAGAAAGAAAAGATAGGGTTAACTCAGTAAGCCAGGCCCTAGAGGAGGCCAGCAGAGATGTGAGCACAATCCAGAGAGAGGGAGGAAAAAGTTTGGGCTGTAAGAGGAAAGGAAGGAAGCTGTCCGAAGACCCCAGTGGATTTAGAAATGCAGGGAAGTAAGAAATTGTTGCTGAGTTGATCATCTGTTGAAAGTAGAGGTGAGTTTGGAGAGGATAAGGGTTGGGGAGGCAGTTAGACCTCTAAGAGACTGGAGGTGTTCCTCAAACCCTTCAGAAAGAGTCCCACCTCAGGGTCTTTGCTAGGCTGGACTAGGTACCTAAGAAGCTCCTCCCGGAGATATCCGCAAGGTTGTCTCTCCTCCAGGACGTTGATACCTCTGCCCATCAACTGCATGGCTCTCCATCATAGGACAGGAGGTCAGTGATCTCATGATTGGCTTGTACAGCTATTGTAGTACCAGATGTATTTATTTAAAATGAGCTTATATGACCTACTAAAAAGAAAACCAACTAGCAGTCAGAACATACGTTTTCCAGTTACTGCCCTGTCCCCGACTCATGTGATTTTTTTGTATTTGTTAATTTCTCTGGGTCTCAGTTTTCCTCATTTACTCCAGTTTGGAATTTTCAAAATATATTTCTGAGAATTATCTTTGTCATTTCTAATTTCAGTATTTAATTTAAAAATTTATGGTCATGGAGCATCTGGGTGGCTCGGTCAGTTAAGTGTCTGCCTTTAGCTCAGGTCGTGATCCCAGGGTCTTGGGATAGAGCCCTGCATTGGGCTCCCTGCTCAGTGGGGAGTCTGCTTCTCCCTCTGCCTCTCCCCCTGCACGTGCTCTCTTTCTCTCTCTCAAATAAATAAATAAAATCTTAAAAAAAATTTATAGTCATGCTAAAGTGCCTGTTTGATGAATGACCTTACATTATTTTTAAGAATAGAGAGTATTTTAAATATTAATCCAATTAGGACTAGAAAATGCTTTCCATTGAGTGTGTACTTGTTTCTTTTTAAGTGACTTAAGACACATAATGATAAATATTGTCCTTCAGTGTTTACTAGCTGCTATTATTGTTCCAGTTAAATAAATATATATCCAAACTATTTAGTATGTTAAATATAACAAATATAGTTATGCTGTAAGAAATAGATTTGATCTCTTCTATATGTGTTTAATGAACATGAACATTGAATCTATTTGAATTCTTGTTCAGATCCTACTGTATTGTAGTAAATGATGTAAGTACTGAGAGAAGTACATACACGTGGCATTGCCCATTCCAATTGCTTGTATATAGTTATACTCATAACGTTCTCACAAGGACCCTATGAGCCAGGTATCATTATCCTCCCTCTAGAGATGAGGAAATGGAGGACAGAGAGGTTACAGAATTTTCCAAGGTCACACTGATATTAGTGCCAGACATGTTCTGGCTCCTTCATCTGAACTTTCAACCCCATGTTACCGCCACCCCACAAAATAATGAAACACAGATTTAGATACCTGTGTGCTGTGTCCTGCTGTACTTCATTGAATTCACTTCCCTTAGAATATTCCATGATGTAACAGTACCACAAATCCCTCCAGTTTCTCTTGATGAGCATTTGGGTTGTTTCTGGGTTTTTGCTATTATGAACAGTACTACCAAGAAGAGTCTTGTACATGTCTCTGGCTTTACATTTTTCCAAGAATTTTTCTTCATTATATGTGAGAGTCAGAGTTCATCTTAAGAAGTTAATGCCTAATTGTTTTCCAGAGTGGCTGTGTAAATCGTATTCCCATCAGCAACAGAAGAGCTTCTGTTGATTCAATGTTCTGCATCACTTGGGTTTCTTAATCTTGATAGACTGAAGTGGAAATCATTCGTTGGGAAAAAAGGGAAATGGTATTTGGTACAGAGGAAAAATAGAGCTTTAGCATCAACAGAATTTTCTGTTTGAAATCTTGGTCCTTCAGACTCACCGGAAGTCATAGCTCCTGCACAATTTTTAACCTTTCCGAACATCATTATGTACTTTTGTAAATTAAAGATATTTTATTTAATCTGTTAAACATAGTCACTGCATAATAGGCAATCAGTATAAATTCACTAAAAATGTGAGTGGCATGCAAACAATCAGAAGGATAATTGTACACACAGTATGAAGGAATTTACCTTCAAAGTAATTACCATGTCCTCTACAACAAACATATGGGAAAAAGGTACATCATCAAGCAAGAAATGATCTAAACTTTTTATCGATGTAGTCAAACTTTTTCAGCTGGCACACATTTTGTTTTTGTCTCCATAAATTCATGTGTATTTAAAGTACAGCCTGGTGAGCCACTGTAGATGCAAAGATGAACAAGACTTGAAGGAATTGATAAATCTAGTAAAGTGGAAATGGGGATCCTGTTGGTGAGTCAGAGAAAGAGATGGGGCAGCAAAATTGTTGATACCCTGGGTAGTTGATATAAAGACAGATGGCATTGATTGTTGTGGAAACACAGATTAAGGTCTAACCTAATCCCCTCACCCTCCCCAGGCTGTGGAGGATAGGGGATGCTGGTGGGAAAGAGGTGACATGAACTAAGACTTCAGAGCTTGGTTCCTTGGGCTATGTACATATGGTTATCTCTGGGAAATGTGTGCATGCTAGTATCGAATTCAGTTCTGAAGCAATACACTTCCTGAAGCAGAAAGATCAAATTAATACATAAAAATTAAGTTAAGAACATGTCAGTTATGGGATTTTTGAATGCCCAGATTGGATCTCAGGTTCATCTAGCTACTTAGCTTCTAGCAGTCTTTTCTCTTCTGGATTCTGGATACCATGGTGGTCTTCATGATATTTTCTTATCATTTTGAAGGAAGCATCAGGGTTTGCTTACATTTTTCATAGATGTCATTAAGAAATTTTAATAAGAAGGACTTTAAAAAGATTAATTTAAGCTCCAAAAAATGACATAGACATACACACACATGCGAATGTCTACACAATTGTGGGAAAGAAGCAAGTCGATCCATAATTTCATCCCTTGTATGAGCTACTTTACACAGGATAATTGCTTTGTGAATGCCATGTTGACATTTAAATAAAAACAACTCCAAAGCAAAATGGATTTTGATTAAGAAAACTTGACATTGGTAAAAATTTATTAGCAAATGTAACAAAAAGCAGGTTGGTACCACACTCCACATGTATCTCATTGACACCATCATGGAGTTCAGAGGGGAAAAGATGTGCTTCGGAAACTGATGCCAAACCCAGGACAGAAATTCTGTGACTGTGTTAAATATGGGACTTAATGCAAGTTTTTGTTAATTGACCCTTAGAGAATGCTGGAAGTTTTTTATATTTGTTTTTGTTTTTAGAAATAGGAAGAACCTTAGTCTTATTAAGCATTATAACTTCTTTAAAGCCATGCTTTCTATGAACAGTTGCCCTTTACATTCAAATTTACTATATAACATGTACCTTGAAGAAATAGAAATGTGCGTAGCTGGGATTCAGCATATCTTGGCATAAATCTGCTTGTTTAGGTCATTATTAGTTTAAATATATTTTAGGGGTACTGAATTGTTCAATATAATTTTTTAGATGATTAACTATTCCTTCTGGAAATTTTTGGTTTCTGTAATGACAAAACTTCCAATTCAGAAGGATTGAGTAATAATATACTGAAAGATAAGATTTATATTCAAACAAAAAGTTTTACTTTCAAGTGTCCATTTTATAAAATCACATCTCTTAATGCCCAAGGTCAACACTATTCAAGTGATAGAACAGAGTGCCCACTCTCTGGGATTTGGGATTTCCTACCATGAGTGTTCTTATGTACACATTGTTAGAGGTAAGCTCTGTATCTCCACCTTTTGTGAATTTCCCTTATAGTCTAGGCTGAAAGAATGCCTCGTATTGGGACCTATGTCAATAGAAATAAAAAGGATGTTTTTCTTTTCTTTTTTTTTTTTTTAAAGATTTATTTATTTATTTGACAGAGAGAGATAGTGAGAGCAGGAGCACAAGCAGGGGGAGTGGGAGAGGGAGAAGCAGGCTTCCCGCCGAGCAGGGAGCCTGATGTGGGGCTCCATCCCAGGACCCTGGGATCATGACCTGAGCCGAAGACAGACGCTTAACCAACTGAGCCACCCAGGTGCCCCAAGGATGTTTTTCTTTTAATGTCAGATATTCCTTGATCACTTATTTGTATTAAGAACACAACTAGGAGTCAGATACAATCCTTGCCCTCAAAGAGCTCCAAGTCTGGAGGGGACTGGGAGTTAGAGACAAATGTTTATCATACAATGGAGTGAGAATTGCGATGGAACATCTGCCGTGTGAGCATGAGGTGATCCCTTTCCTTGGGAGGACCAAGGAAGTCTCCTTATGGCAGCTCACCCTTGGACTAGACAAGAGCTAACGTTTGCCAAACTGTCAAGGGGAGTGGCTTAAGGGGTTCTAGTTGAAGAAACTGACCCTGCGGAGGATTGCAAGGCAGGACTGGGTGTTCTTGTGAGTGATGTGTCATCATGGAGACACGCTAGGTACTCAGGGTCTGGGCACAGGACAGGGCAAAGGAAGAGAAGAGCTGGTTGAGATGTCCGCCTCATCTGTTCTGGGTTCGAGAACACTTTTATCTTTGTATCCTGATACACACTGTATAGAGTGGAGGTGCTGTGGGATCGTTGGGTGTAACAGTCAAGAAGGAATTCTTGAGATGTTTTACGGTGCAGCTTAGTTAAGTTTAAGTGGCACAAGGACAAGACCCACAGTCAGAGCTGCACTTGTGCTATATGAAGCTGGTGGTTCTGTACTCAGCGCTCAAGCAGGAGGGAATGGGTGGGGAGTATTCGATCATACATTTTTTTTTTTCAAATTTCTACTCACAAAACTACTTTCACAAGATTTCTCTGGTGTTTATCATTCAGCTTGATACTAACTATGGGTGAGATGTACAAGCCCTTTAAGAATGTGGCCATCAGCACATATTTGATCCTCTTGGAAATTATGCAGGCTAAGGTCAGCCTTCTGGGCTGAAGGTGAACATTTTTCTGCTTCTGTCCCTCATCAGAAATACATAGACCCCATGATGAAGTGCAGGCTAACAATGTTAGTCCTAAATCTTGCTTAAAATGAAACTTTGAAGGTAGTAGAATTGACCGATTTGGTTGTTAGAGAGGATTTTTCTACCAGCTTAGACCCTAGATTTGTATCCTAACTCTCAGGTTCAAATTCTAGTCTACCTCTAATCTATTTGCCTTAAATGTCTTGTTTTAGCAGACAGGAGCTTCCTTTGATAGCGTGCAATAGCGTTTTCCCTAAACATGTGTGCAGCTAAAGCTCAACAGGGCAACAGTATAGCCAGATCTATACTGTGTCATTCATATTAACAATGTGAATGTATCATACTTCTTTTACATATATAGAACTCTGGGTGATCAACATATTTTTGGTCTGATTGATTCAGGCAGCATTTAGGATAGTAATATTCTATTGCTCAAAAGTTACGGACCATTAGCTGGAACCTGAAGGGTTTGCCTTAATAAGCAGAGGAAGGAAAGTGTCTTATTGGGGGATAGGTGCCCTGGGCTGAGAGTAAAAAATCAAGATAGCCCCCTGGCATTAAGATTTAGTGGTTTATAAACCCAGGAAACTCAACTTCTTTAGGCGTGTTTCTCTTCTCTGAAATGGAGAGGCTATTGAAATCCCAAGCACTTCATGGGGTTGTGGTGAATATCACACCCGATGATCACCAGCTTATCTTTTAAAGTAGTTTGGAATGTTCAGCTATTCTTGTAAGTAAAATTTTCAACTCATCTTTTCAACTAAACAGTTTGAAATCTTTAGTATTTTAACATATACTATACAAAACAAGATGAAGTTTTTGCATGTCATTTCCTTAAAATGTTTGTTCTTCCCAACCTAAACAGGGCATTGGGTTTTTGCTTAGGATCCACCTATGAAGGCCATTACTTTCCACGGGCTGGTTGGGCATTACTCAGCTCCCCTCCAGTGGAATGGACTAGCAACTTTGGTGCATGCGTTTAGAGGGAACTCAGTGTATGGCGAGCTAACATAGGACTTTGTGTCCAGAACTAGCCATAAAACTCTTTTTCCATCAGCACTTCTATTGTTATCATAAATCAACATAACAAATACTAGGACTAAAACCAAATTGCTGTCAAATAAATCAGTTCTAAATTTCTCCTCATGTTTAAAGGAGGTCATTGTGTATGTAGGTTATAAGATTCTCAAAGTGATTTTGTTAGGAAGAAATTATAATTGATAAAAGGTTAGTAAGAGTCTGGCCAAATGTAGGAAGTTTATTATGACTGGGTTGTGAGGTCAAGATCCTAACCCTACGGGTAAGGGTGGGGGTCTTTCAGTTCAACCCTCCCCTTGGAAGTTGACTTCAAACTTAAGGACACCTGGGTCCAGGCCAGGTTTTGTCTAGACACATCTTCCCAGGATTCAAACACAGTGAGACCCACAGACAAGGCATTTTTTCCTCTCGTTTCACTGGTCATTGTGGGGCATTATCTCTCTCTACTGGATCAAAAAATAAGTTTTGAAATCTTGTCCATTATTGGTATTATAAAATAGACTGTCATTCTCCCAGAAGTTTGAGAGATGTCATTCTCCCATTAGGATGTCAGTGAGGGATTCATAATTCTCACTCAGGTAAAACTGTCATAGTGACAGAGGGTCAACTGAGATCCACTGATTTGGAAAGAAATTCATCTCTTAAAGAGCACACACAAGAAAACAAAAATAGCTGTAACCTTAGGCCATCTGTTCAAAATATCCAGAATATTCATCAAAAAGGAAAACCCCTTCATATTTTGTGGAAAGTGAATGAAACTAAACTATAATGACTTATGGGGGGAAACAGACAATAAACATGCAGGCAAAAACAACCACCAAAGATAAAAAATAAGTAATACATATGATTTCAGGTCATGGTCTGTGGTATGAAGAAAATCAAACACATGGGGCAATGAAATGAAGAGTGAGCAGGGAACAGCTAGTCAAGATTAGCTGAGGAGAGCCTTCTCTGGATAAGCAACATCTGTGCTAAGGCTCAGAGGAAGAGCAGGGAGCAACCAGGTGAGGGCCTGGGGAAAGAATGGTCCAGGCTAATGGTTTGGCTTCAGGGGTCTGAGGAAGAACAAGGCCACATGTTTGGAGCTTAGTAAAAAGGGGGAAGAGTGGAAGCAGATTAAGTCAGGAAAGTAGACAGGGATCAAATCCAGGTTCTCTATGAATGAGATGATGATGATGATGATGATTTCATGGGAAGACCATTTGAAAATTTTAAGCAAAGGAATGAAATGATATGATTAAAAATTGGAAAAACTCTGGCTGCTCTGGAAAATAAGATTCTGGAGTCAGTGGGGGAGGGGCAAGAAGGGAAAGAGGGAAACCAAGAGAGATGCTGTTGCAGAAATGCAGACTACAGATGATGGACTGGGTGGCATCAGTAGGGAGGTTGTGAAGTGGAGGGGTTCAGGATATAGATTACAGGAAAAGACAACCAACAAAAACTCACAGACGTATTTTTGTGGAGTATAGGGAAAAGAGACTGTTCTGGAATCTCTTCTATGTTTTTCTCCCCAGGGATTGGATTGATGACGGTCCCATTTACAGAGATGAGGAAAGGTTGGGAGTGATGGGATGGGAATAATGGGAGAAATAAAAAAGTTCTCTTTTGGGCGTGTGAACTTAGAGAAGTCTGGTGAATGAATACCCAGTGGAAATGGGAAGTAGGCGGTTGACTAGATGTGTCTAGAGCTCAGTGGGGAGAGCAGAGCTGGAGATGAAAGCATTGGGAATCATCAGCATATAGATGATGTTTAATGCCTTGGGCCTGGGTGCGATAACACTGTATTAATTTGCTCTTTCCAGTCATGTTGTTTTCTGGGTTTTTATGAATCATAGTTTTTCAGAATTTACCCGGGACTCTTCATAGCTTCCATTGCTCTGGGTAGGTTCACGTTTTATTTAGCATAATGCATTAAGCTGGCAGCTTCTATTTCTAGGTTTGTTGCAAATTGTTGATAAAATTCACAGTGCTATATTTTCTGAGTATTTTCCCCTGGGTTCTTTTTTTATGGTTGTTAATGAGCTTGAGAATTTCTTATAATGCATAGTGTCAACTTTAAGCACATTCCTTGCATGGGACCTCATTATGTATAAATTTCTGCTTATAACAGAAGGCATGCTCCTTTTAAAGTTGGAGGAGGTTTGGTACCTGCTGTGTTCATAGACATTCAGCCCAAGTTTTGAGTTTCTTCCACTTGGGACGTTGACAGTTTGACATTTTTAACAGGTCTAAGTTAAATAAAACAGTATTTGAATAAAGACAAAAAATATCATGGAGAAGTGGGTTCATAACTAAGACTTTTGAGCACCTTTCTTACCATAATTTTTCACGGAGGATTAATATTCAAATACTCGTAATTTGTGGCAATTGAATCGCGATCAATTTTAATATCTAATAAAAGAAACTAACTTCTAAGTGAATTTCTGTGTGTTTGTTGGTTTTTAAAAAATGGAATAATTAAAATTATATGATTGCTGTTGCAATTATTATACTAGGTCATTTCTCCTTGACATATTTTCATCTATTTTATTTAAAAAAAAGGGTGGTAAAATATTATATATGTCAAATATGGAAACCATACTGCTCAAAATATATCTGTACGGTTGGCTGGGATCAACTTCACAATATTATGTGTGTGAATTAGTTAGGGCTGCTATAACAAAGGACCACAAACTGGGTAGCTTAAACAATAGAAATTTATTGTTGCTCTGTTCTGGAGGCTAAAAGTTGGCAATCAAGGTATTGGTTCCTTCTGAGGCTGTGAGAGAGAACATATTCTGTGCTCTCCCCTGGCTCCTGGTGTTTTGCCAGAAGTCTTTGGTGTTCCCTGGCTTGTGCAAGCATCATCCTGATCTCTGCCTTGGATCTTCAGTGATGTTCTCCTGCTGTGCGTGTCTCTGTCCAAATTTCCCCTTTTTATAAGGACCACAGTCATTTTGGATTAGGGACCACCATACTGGCTTCATTTTAACTCATTCATATCTGTAAAGATCCTATCTCCAATTACGGTCACATCCATATGTTTGGGATTAAGATGCCAGTGTATCTTTTTGCAGGGGGGGGGATAAAATTCAACCTGTAAAATATGTAACCTTCTTTCCTTCCTAACTTTCCTAATTTTCCTTAGACATTGTTAATGAACAAATCCTGAAGATGTTCTGACTCTCTCTATGTATATCCCTAGGGCGCACGTGTAGCCCCATTTATAGGTTTATGATACATTTATGAAGCCAGTTTATATCTCTGACCCTGACCACTTCTCTGAGCTCCAAATTTGTATTTCTACCTGCTTTCTTGTCACCTCCAACTGGATGAATGATAGATACCTCAAGCTTAAGATGTTCAAAACAAAATTTTTGTTTTCTATCCCCTTCCTCAAATGCTCTTACGTCATTCTTTTCCAACTCAGTAAATGATCCCTGCACTCCCCTTCTCTGTCCGAAGAGCTGAGTCATCCTTACATGTCCCTTTTCTTTATTCCCATCTAATATCTGTTCCATTGCTATATTCGTTTCATAATGCTGCTGTAACAAATTACCACAACTTACTAGCTTAAAACAATGCAAATTTATTTATGTCACTGTCTCAGAAGTCCGACATAGGTCTCATTGGGCTAAAATCAAGGTGTCAACAGGGCTGCATTCTGGAGGTCCTGGGGGAGAATCTGCTTCCCAGTTTATTTGTGTTGTTGGATAAATTAAGTTCCACATAGTAGGTAGGGTTGAGGTTTCCATTTCTTTGCTGGCTGGTGGCTGCCCATCATTCTCAGCATCTGGGGCCCACTAGTATTCCTTGGCTCAGGCTCTCTTCCTCCATCCTCAAAGTCAGCAACGGTGCCTTTGAAACTCCCTGACTTCCTTTTGTGCCGCCTCTCTTGCTTCTTCTGCCTTATCTCTCAGACTCAATCCAGAGAAAATTCTGGGCTTTTAAGGGCTCAACGTGATTAAGTTGAGCCAAGCTGGATAATCCAGAATAGTCTGTGTATTTTTAGGTCAACTCCTGCATAACCTTAAGTCCCTCTTCAGAGTTCCTCCAAAATAGAATTTAGCTAAAGGTTGGATTGAATAATCAGGGCACAGGAATTGGAGGCCGGGGCGGCGGGGGGGAGGGTATCTACCATCTGTCACTACCATGTCACTACCTGTCACCACCACATGTCCTGTTAGCTCTACTTCAGGACATTTTTGCTTTTCTTCCTCCACCGCTGCCACCATATTCCCAGCCACCATGACTGTTCCTGGATTGTTACCACATTGTCCTCACTCCATACCCACATGATTTATATGGATCATGGTTTATCAGATCCAAACAGGATTATTTCTTTATAGCTTGTGGTGTTCAAGATAGTTTCACCTTAAATTTAGTATAATATATTAGTGTAATATATTAAATCTTTTTAGCATATTGTATTAAATCTTTTTAAAGAAATACCTATCAGATGAGGTCACTTACATCCCTCCAATGGCTTTCTTTGGAATCAAATGCAAACCTTAAAATAGTCTTACAAGTCCCTGTTTATTCCTATGAAGGCCTGATCACTTCGTCGGACAATTTCATTTTCTTCATAGCACTTATCATCGCAAGAAGCCATCTTTTTCATTTATTGTGGATGTTAATAGTCTGTGACTCTTCATTAGAATGTAAGACCCAGTCTGTTTTCTTTAGCATTGAATCTTCAGCTCCTAGAATACATTGACATTGTGATCATTCTAAATGTTTCTGTTCCTGTACAATTTAAATTGCTTTCTTATGTATACATATATTCCATAGCATGTGCCTGTCCGTTCTGAAGGTGTCACTATGCTTGGTACCCTCTTCTGTGAACAGCGAAAAGAACTCCTCCTGATGAGATCTTCCTCTGGACACCATGAGTAATATATTAGACAAGCCCTCAACCCCCCAAAACTTGTAGCTTTAATCTCATTGTATTTCTATAACCTTTGAACTACAGTGAACAAATCTTATTCTAGTTTTATAAATAAAGGAGTGTCATTTAAGACAAATTGAGTAACCTGAGGAAACCTCGTGCTTAACTAGAACTCTGAACCATTGATCCAGATTCCTTTCTGAATCATGCCAGCATTGGGATTTATCCCAGCTTCCTTGAAACGCAGATAAATAATTTATTCAACAGTTTTTTCCAAAAGTGAATATATATCATTTTCGTGTTCCTGTTTAATGTTTCTCTTTGTCACTTTTATGGCCATCAGACATTAAATTATACAATTGATAATGTGAGGCCATGTGACAGAAAACTTTTCCAGGGCAATAAGGAAGGGAGGTTGGAAAGAGGAAATGATGTGCTAAAGGGTTCGGAGTCGGCATTTAAGGCTCCTCATTCTTTTCTCTACTTCACCAGAATCCTAAGAGGAAACGGATTCATTCCTTTCTCCTTGGGACCCAAACCCAACTGTAGCTCCTACACTTTCCATTATACATTTCCTAATCCCTGGAGGAACGAATGTAGGACTCCAAGCTAAAAAGCTGACAAAAATGCTCATGAAAATCTCCCTGTCATTCTTCTGCGGGTATACATGGGATTATAAATGCCTCACTTCATTTCCTGCTTGATGTGATAATACTAAGTGACTATTTTAATCAGGTACTTTCTTGGATTTGGGACATGAATGTTTAATTGGGGTATAGGGAATATTAGAGCATTGTACCCATCTGGAGAAGGTTAGCCCCAGGTTTTCTAGGGGAGAGAGGAGGAACTAAGATTTTGGAAAGCCAGAGAATGTCAGAGCAAGGGACAGGAGAATAAATACTGTGTGCCAAAGAGGGGAAGAAGCTTGCAAAACTGGGGCTAACAAGATGCAAGGGAAGACTCAAAGCTTGAGAGCAGACTTGTGCTCAGGCCCGTGCTCCACCATATCCCAGCCAGATCACTCCCATTCCTGAACCTCTCTCATCTTGAGGAGAGGAAAATAGCATTTAGTTGCAGTGTGAAAGTAGTTGTTGATACAGGTAAAGAATTTTTCAGGGTCTCTAGGTCATGGTTACCGTCCAACTCATGGTAACAACGGGACAGTTTGTAGTTTTTCCAGGCTGACGGGATGGCCATGAAGACCTGGGACACAAGTCGCTGCAGCTGAATATGCTCCATACATGAAGTACTGCCTTCCTTTCAAAACCCGACCCAGCATAGATCACATTTTAGCAGCTGACTTCAGTGGTAAAAGGAGAACCAGCCTATGAGTGTGAATGCTCGCCAGACAAGCGATAGTGAATTTCTGTGTTCTCATTTCTACCCTCTATGTGAAATAGTAAGTTAGCAAATAACTTTAAAGTTTCAGGATATGATTTAATACTGTACATTTATCAGTTACAAAGGAAAATGCTAATCGGTCTGTCAGGCCATGACTAAGTGCTTACTCTGTGCACATCACTCTAGTAATAAGTAAATTGATTTGTTTAAAAGAAATAAAATTGTACTTCTGGAAGAAGCAGGAAGAGATACCAGATAGATACTGAGTGTTTCCACAGTAATGGCAGACTGTAAGCTAGGTGAGGGTGGGGGTATGTCTGTCTATTTTAAGACCTCTCAGAATCAAGTGCTCAGAACAAAATAGCCATTTAATAACTGTTCATTAAATGAATGAATGAAGAATGAATGAATGGTAAAATAAGATGGCTCAAATTAATTGTTGGACTATGTAATAGACTTCTCTGCAGTATTTATCTGTCACATGTTCAACCTCTGTCCATCTACATTGCCTTTTACTTTTAGGGAACATCATCTTCCTGGGTTTTACATTTTACGTTACAATAACATGATAATCAAGACAAATGCAGCACCTCTGTAATTAGCCATTTACTTTGGACTCCTCTGGGGCCTGCAGTCCTTCCCAGCAGGTATGTGGCGGGATAATCTTGGTTACTTAAGTCCACAGCTGGGTTTTTCAGGAGTCCTAGTGCTGCACGTGAAGTCCTGACAGTAACACCAAGAAGGGATAGTAAAAACTGAAACCTACCAGCTACTGTAACCATAATATTTCAAATTGTATGCGGGTGAACAAATCATGTTTGTTTCCTGGCTTGTTCTTTTTAAATGTATATACTTTGACTCTATTTTGGAAACTAGATTTGACAACTTTCATGTTGCAAAAGTAGGCAGCCACCTTATTAATATGTTAAATGCAGGTGAAAATATGTTCAATACGTTTATGACACTATGGCATTTATGCATATTTATATGCTGATGGTGAGTTCGTGTTAGGTTTTGGAGATAAAGGCATATAGGGTCAACAGTTTGTTCGGTAGTTATTAAGATGGCTGTTGTGAAGTATGTACCTCTTTGAAATGCTTCTTTACTCGAAAATAAGGTAGAGAATGACCCAAGAAGCATCTTTACTTTTAAATTAACAAATGAGTGATTTGTATTTATCAAAATGTTTTGATAAATACAAATTAAAATATTTTAATATTTAATACAAAATATTTTAATTTGTATTTATCAAAATATTTTTGTATTTATCAAAATACTTTTTGTATTTATAATTTGTATTTATCAAAATATTTTCAAAAGTCATCTCACTGTGTTGTGATGTACTGGGTGTGTCCCCTCATTGATTTTAGGCTGCCGCTGGCACAGGAGAATTCTAGAAGGATTGCTTCAATCTACCAGTATACATTAATTTTATTAGCTTGAAAAATGAAAAGCTGTATGCTAGATTGTTGATTTTGTTGTTGTTGTTGTTGGTATTTAAAGAGAAAGTGAAACCGTCTCTTGGTTTCTGTCTTTTCAAACCTGAATATTGTAAGGTTACTCCATTAGTGCCCCCGCCGGCTCAGCACGTCCATCTGGACAGACACTGGATGAGGCGCTCTGGTCTCCATGGCCAGAGGGCAGTGCCCTCGTTTCTTGCTGTGACTGCCAAGGAGGTGTTTGAATCGTGCTATCTAATGTCATCGTGTTTATTATGCATACTGACACAGTCCACGGGGAACTTGCCTGAAAAGAAATCCTCATTCGTGTTGCTTTGGATTCTCAAATCTTCCCAAATGACAGGAATCATAGAGTTACTCTTGGTGCCAACAATGACAAACAAACAAACAAACAAACAAAAAAACTCTAATATATCTCTACCTATACTTTCCTAATTATGATAATATTAATATTGAAGTGGTGATGTAAGGTATTGTTATGAGCCATTTGCATTGTTAAAATTAAATTATAATGGCATATTTTATAATAATAAAATAAATCAAAAAAGAAATTCTATCATTAATTTCCAGAGGAAGAGAAATTGAATCTCATGGTACTTTATATCCCTTTATTATTAAGGGAACTTAATTATTACACCCTTAGAGGAAAGTTCCTGCCTGCCTAAGCCTTAGGAACAAAGGATAGTTTGGAAGAGGTGGGTCGCTGTTTGCCATTGGCAAAATCTTCTAGAGAGTCGGGGGTAGGGGAGAAGGGAGGTGAAGGGGTTCAGGAGAATGTTTTGAAACATAGCACTATCTAAGTGCTTTCTTTACCTAAGTATATTTTAATATGTGCCTGAGCACCTTTTTGTAATTAGCTTGGTAATTTAACTTCCCAAATAAGAACTTTGATATAAATTAGCTTTCTGTTATTAAATTCACAATATCTTTCTGGTTTTAGATATTAATATCTAATTGAAAGATTATTAAGATCAAAAGTGATAATCTATATAAAACCATTTTGTAGAATATAAGGCAATAGATGTTTATGTGGTTATCATTATGATATATTTTCTCATTTAGGAAAGTATGAGTTATTAAAATCTTAATGAGTTGTGAGAAGTGAACAAACAAATATTAACAATTAAATCTAATAAAATAATTTCAATAACCTTACAATGACTAAGGGTTTTCAAACAGATCAAATTAGAATTTGGAGATCTACATTTTATTTTTTAATGAGCTGAATTAAGTTTGTTCCAATTATTTATGGCTTATTATGATGCCTCTTCCTTTCAGAGACATTTTCTGCAGGAGAAAATAAAATTTGTCTCTAGCAATATACTATTTTCCATAGTAGCATAAGAAAGATTCTGTGCAAAAAGTTGAGGAGTGGAATCTGATAATGACAATTAGGTCACAAAAAAAAAAAAAAGGAGAAAATTATCGCTATGGAAAAAAGAAGCAAAATATTTGCAATACTAGGGTTTCCTATAGTTCTCAAGTAGTGTGTTGCTCAACATTACCTGCATATGAAATGTATGTGTACATGTTCTTGTTCACCCATCTATCCATATAGATACATAGTTACATCTCCTCATTCTTTCACGTCAGAGATGAGATAACCTACAATATCTCTACATACTGTATTACTAGAAATGTCCTCACTGCTTTACACAAGTTGAATTGTAGTATTTGTTGGATTTAGAATTCTTTACGTTCTTTTCATTTACTTCAGCTGTTTGCAAGCTCTCGGTCTCACCAGGAGACAGGCGTTCGTGATGCCTTCACAATGTTTTCCGAGTGCGTTTTCATCACGGATACTCTCATTACCTTCGACTTCTGTGCTATTACTGCTGAGTTAATTGCTGACATTTCCTTCCAGATCAAACCTTTCATTACCAACATCATTGTCTGGAAATGTTCTGCCCAATAATTTTGAAATACAATTTCCTGTTCTCATCTTCATTTTAAAAGATATGCACATGTATTGCTTCAATTGTCGACGTATTTTTTCAAGTTAGAAAAATAAAACACACAGTGTACTTAATGTATCTGTAGAAAATATTCAGTACTATTATACATGCTTAGATTTTTTTTATAGTTTCAGGGTGCCTCAAACATTGCTTAAAATTTAGGTGGCGGCAAATGCTTTTCACATGCTGATTTAAATCTCACACACGTGTGTGCGTGCACACACACACACACACACACACAATAGTGTGCCCACATGCTGATATTTTAATGTAGATAGTAATCCTCTAAAGAGATAAATACTCAGTGATTGTCTTGGACATCCAGCAATGCCAGTGAGGAAAATAGAGATGGGAGATAGAAAACTGGAAGTTTGAGTCACATATTTCAATCACAAGTCTTTTTTTCCAGATTCATATTTACATCTGTGCTTCAGAATTGGATAACAAAAATTTATGGTCCCAGTATTTGAGATTTCCTGAAAGTAGGTTACAGTAATGCATTTTTGAGCTACCTCTTAACTTTAGAATTCGGTAGCATGTACTTCAAGTATCAATTTGATGGTAATAGAATGTCATCAGAATATCAGAAGAAATTTGTACCTCTGAGGTTCCCCCGGTATACAGTGAGTTTCAATAAATTGGATAGCCATCCCCAGGTGTCATTTCTCATCACCAAAATAATAAACCCTGTGCCCTATGAACCCTAATGGAAAGTCTAAATTATATTTCTTTGTTTTAAAAAAATATTTTATTTATTTATTTGAGAGAGAGGAGAGGGAGCACAAGTGGGGGGTGGGGAGGCAGAGGGAAAGGGAGAAGCAGACTCCCCGCTGAGCAGGGAGCCCAAAGCAGGAACCCTGAGATCATGACTTGAGCCAAAGGCAGAGGCTTAACCAACTGAGCCACCCAGGCGCCCCTAAACTATATTTCATTAATCCCTTTTCCATTGCCCAGATTCATCACTGAATTGCACTCCCAGGCATAAATCTCACCTTTGGTACACATTGTCCTCATAGATAAGTAGAATTTCCAACCATTTTGGATTTTAGGAACTAGTGGAAATGAAACAAAAAGCAAAAAAAAAAAAAAAAAAAAAAAAAATCCTTTGCCAGGCATGCATATCACATTTGGGGAAAAAAGGCTGTATTTTGTAATAACTACTTTTGGCAAGTTCAAGATTTCATGTATCAGGGATAATGAAAAATCCAAAAATGTCATTAAATTTGTATATTTAAACATGTTGACACCTACAAAAAAGTTCTAGAAGAAGCAAAATTCCCCAAGATCTATTAGAAATAAAATGTCTGCTTGAGGAAGACCTTGTTATGAAAGTTAACTTTTCTTTTTTCTTTTTTTTTTTTAAAGATTTTATTTATTTATTTGACAGAGAGAGACAGCGAGAGAGGGAACACAAGCAGGGGGAGTGGGAGAGGGAGAAGCAGGCTTCCTGCTGAGCAGGGAGCCTGATGCGGGGCTCAATCCCAGGACCCTGAGATCATGACCTGAGCCGAAGGCAGACGCTTAACCAACTGAGCCACCCAGGCGCCCCTAACTTTTCTTTCTTAATGTTTATTGCTATCAGTTTTCTAGTAAATATCACTGTGTCCTCATGATCTACTAAAGCAGATTGTTCCATACATTTTTGTTGTTATAGGCGTATACTTACTTTTGATGTTTATGAGCCAGTCCTTAATGAGTATTAACTTGCACTTATTAGTAAAATGTTTTGGGTGAGTCCTGTACTTTTCATAAATTATCATGGTGACTGAAGATAGTTTCTTTAGCTCTTGGTCTTCAATTCATATGTTAAAAGTCTGTAAGCAATAGAAGATTCCTCTCTCCTCTCAACGTGTAAACCTTCCTATAGGAGTCTTATTGAAGGGGGAAATGATATGTGTTTCCTTTTATTTAAGGAAGTACAATTAATTCATTCAAATGTAAGCAGATAAAGAATTTTTTTAAAAAGATTTATTTATTTATTTTTAGAGAGAGAGAGAGAGAGTTGGGAGGAGGGGCAGAGGGAGAGAGAGAATCCCAAGCAGACCCCAGGCTGAGCACAGAGCCCGATGCGGGGCTTGATCTCACAACTCTGAGATCATCACCTGAGCTGAAATCAAGGGTCAGATGCTTAACCGGCTGAACCACCCAGGTGCCCCAAGCAGATAAAGGATTTTTAAATGTCTGTTTATAATATCAACCTTAATGACCTTTAAAATGATAGGCAAAACCATAGTTGGTGAAGGATTACTTAGTAGGTAGACTAGACTGGGGGCAGCTCTGGGGTGCTGGCTCCCCTAGGAACCTGGCTGAATTTTAGGAAACTGGTGTTCCTCATCAGAACTTCCTTCCTTGGTAGGGAGTAGGGGGGTGGATGATCTGATTCTTCATTGCTATGCAAATCCCATAAAAACATGATGGTGCTATGGCTTTTACACGTGACTCCAGAAGACAAACTTAAAACCTTGTAAAGGATTTTAGGGATCTCTAGTGGTTAAGAACAGAAGTTCTTTTTTTTTTTTTTTAGCTTTATTTATTCATTTAAGAGAGAGAGAGAGAGAGTGTGTGAGCAGGGAGAGAGGCAGAGGGAGAGAGAGACCGAGAAGCAGACTTCCCACAGAGCATGGAGCCCCACGCAAGGCTAGATCCCAGGACCCTGAGATCATGACCTGAGCCGAAATCAAGAGTCAGACACTTAACCGACTGAGCCACCCAGGTGCCCTAAGAAGTTCTGAAGTTAAACTGCTTACGTGCAAATTGCAGGTTCTATTACTTAAAAGCTGTGTGATTTGGGGCACATTACTTACTTAGTCTCTCTGAATCTCTCTCGTCTTTAAAATCAGATAGTAACCTGCTCCATTTGGCTGCGTGCAGAAACAATGGCAAAATTCCACTCTATGCTTAAGCTGATGTTTATCCAGCTCTTCCTTTACCACATGAGCGTATGGGCAAAGGCAGTTTCGGGGGTGTTGAAGGTGAGTTCTTGTCATCCAGTGGCGAGTTACCTACCCAGTAAGCTGGCAGCTCTTCTTGTCCTCCTCATTAATATTTTTTAAGATTCCACAGTCCAGCTGTGGATTGATGGAAGAATATTTTTGGAGGCCAAATTTTGAACTTAGACCAAGAACGAGAGAACATAACGTAAGTCGACAGAGCGAGGTGAGCCTCAATTTGTCATCCAGTCCACTGGATGACATAAGAAGTTTTTGAAAATGCCGGGGAATCATTTCATGCTAGATGGGCTACCGTTATGAAGAGAGCAGCCTCGGAATTTAGGAACTTTAAAGAACCATAAGCAAAACTTAACAGGCATCCTAACAAACACTTATTTCAAAAAAATGCCGTATCCATTCTAGAACCAGCTGAAGTTGTAGAATACGGTCAAGGCCTCCATTTTTTGGATCCCAGTATTTGGGCAACACTCAGAAGTAGAGACGGATTCAAAACATCTCGTAGAAAAGTCTTCAAAATTCTCAAAAGGCAGTGTATTATTTCAACAAATGATAAGGCACTGATCCTATTGTGATTTGCATATTTAATAATACAATGTTACAATATCTGCAAGCAAAGTCCTTTCAGCAAAGATCAGTCTGGACTTGTGTAGGCCAGCTTCCTACCCTGCTCCACACACCTCCAACGCCACCATAGGACAAACAGCGAATTTAGAGGTTGTTCTTAGGTAATCATGAAGAAATGGAACATAAAATATACTATAATTCATGAAAGATTGCTGACCAAATATTTTAAATGCTGCTCTCAGTTAAAACAAAACAAAACAAAACAACAACAACAAAAAACGCTGACAAGCAAACGAAAAGCACAACGAGGACACTATCATCCTAGAATTATAGGAATACTCATCATGTTGAGCCTGTTTGTCCATGTGTAATCACTGTCTCCATGACAGGGCACCACTCACTCACCTTTGTATCTTAACTTTCCAAGATACAAGTTAAATCTTAAGTTAGAGAACCCAGAATGTTCCAGGCTACATGTAAGAAAGTGTGCTAATACCCAGGGAGAATATGTCCTACAGGGAATAATTATACCAAAATATTTACATAATTCTGATTTGATATATTGAAATGTATAGTTTCCAAGAATTTACTCATTTGTTTTAAATGTACCCCTCCAATTTCTTTGAACCTTAGTATTTTTTTTTTTTTGGCAAAGAAATACTTTTAAAGTATTCTCTTTGGGTAATGTCTTAGCCAAACACATTGTGGGAAGAACTTAAAATGCTTAGTCATGTGCGTTTTCTTGTTGGTATTCCTTAGGCACCTCAGCCTAGGGCAATGACGTAATACCCAAGTCGGCCCAAGAAACAGGGCCCACTCTGTTTTGACAGAGTATTATTCATGATCACCACTTTACATAAATGTTAGAGAATATCGAATAAAGACAGAAGCTAATTATGCAAAAAATCGTAACAAATGCTACTCTTAATACTGGGAGATTAAGATACAATACTCTTAGTAGTCAGATAAATTGAGTTATTTCTTAGAAGAGGATGTCTTAAATATGTGCTTGAGATATGGTAAAGAGTAAAACATGATAGACGTCCATTCTGCCATAAAGAAACTCTTCTTTGTAATTTAAAATGTTGCATTCTGCCAAAGTGTGTGTGTGTGTGTGTCAGAGAAAGCGAGAGACCCCTTTAAAAATGGGAACTCTGCATTTAAAAATGAGAATTCTGTGTTTGTCATTATTAATATTACTTGGAAAGTGCATATATTCATAGTAAAACTGGTACATTGTGGCATTTTAGGAGTATTCTATAGAACAGATGTGTTTCTCCCTCTAATTAATTAATGTATTAAAAAATTGTGTTCTAAATTCATTCTCTTGGAGTCATTGCAATTGTGCATTCGGTAGCTGGGGATTCCTGTCTCCAAGCTTTGTTTATGCCAAAAATGTAAATTCACATGAATTTAATGGATTGATAGTTGGACAGCATTAGGAATGCCAAGGGGCTTGCTGAACTTTACCGGATGGTCAACTGCGCATCCTATTTGAGAAACCAAGAGTGCTTTGAATATAGTGAAATTAATTTCATGCCAGGGTAGAGCGCTGCCCCTGAAAATCCTCTGGTCTTCTTAATCCCTCATTGCATGAGCTCTAACTTAAGGCAGAGAGTGAAGGAAGGCATGTGATTTGCCCAATGTAAAAGGTCCCAAATAAGAGGGTTATATGCCAGTAGGGCAAATAATCACTACAATATATTTTATTAAGCAGATTTAGTATATATAGCCCACGTTCCTAGTTACAGAGTTCAAATTTACACTGATTCTCGATCATGAGCTAGTGTGTGATGTCATCCATTTCCAGCCTCCAGTACCCAGTGTCCTACTTCGGAGTGTGTCCGACACTAGGTAGCCAGAAGCAGCAGGCTGCATGGGGTTTCAATTTTATCCAAGTAGCCGTCACTACCAGGGCCCTAGGCAAAAGTCCAGCATTGTTTGTTTGACTTACTTCCTCTGTCTTTTCTCTTCTTTCCCCTAACGCGTCCTGCAATCCATTCTGGCCATGGGCAGCAGAGATAACTGCGGACTACAAATGAAAAAAAGCTGAGCTGGCCCTAAAAATATTACTCCTTGCAACTATTTAATTGCAGAAGAATCTTTGTGCTAAAGCCTCACCATGCCCCTTGAAAGGCAGACTCAGTAATTTGGCTGTCAATCATTTGTAATTTTACACCTTAAGTGTCTGGAGGGATAATAAATAGAATTACAGAGTTTTGTACTGGAATGCTGATTCTGAGAAAATAAAAAGCCGAAATTTCAGGAAATAATCCAGTCTTTTTAAAAAAAAAACTCTCCTAAAGATAGTTTTATTAAAAGTATAAAACTATTCATATTACACTTACTTGAAAATCACTACAAAATCTGTCACTTGTTTATAATGTTAAAGCTTTCCTATATTAGTTAGTGCTACTTATTCTTTTATCTTGCTGTCAGTGTTAGTAGGCAAAAGTGGCCAGAACATTAAAATTCTTGGAGTATTTTAATGCAGTTTCTTTCTTTTTGGCCCAAGAAATTAGATCGTTTGTGTAGAAGGGCACAACATAGTGAATTATTTTAAAACTGATGATGCCGCATCAGTGATTCCTTCTTCATTCTTTAGTTCTACTTTTATTTTGTAAGACTTAAAAACTTTTTATTTTCATTTAAAAGAAATTGGTAAGAATATTGCTGGAAACCTCTGGGGTCGAAATGGTATTTTTTTTTTTTTTTTTGTAGAAACTCAAGAACATTAGTAGGTAAATAATGTTCCTGTTTTCATTCATGCCTGATATCTAGGATTGAAAATAATTTAGGACTTTATTTTTTAAGAATAATATACATTCAGAAAAGTACATGCATCATGAAGTACAACTTGCTCAAGATCATGTCCGTAAGACTCAGCTGTACACTGTGTTTGGTTATTGGTTTGTTTATTTTTTTTGCTGAGTAGTATCTCATTGTGCACAGATACCATACTACATTTATTCTTGTTCTGGGGCATGTCAGTAGTGTCCATTTGGGGCTGATATGAATATTGCTGGTACGAGCATCATAGCAGATGTCTCTGGTGTAGTTATGTGCACCTTTCTGTTGAGTGTATACCTAGGAGTAGAATTTCTGAGACATAGAGGATGCACATGAAGAGCGGTAGAAGAGATTGAAAAACATCAAATTAGTTTTACCGTCTTACAGTTCCACTCACAGTCTGTGAAAGTTCTGATAATACCTGATATTTGTCAGTATTTGGCATTTTGTCTCCTCTCTTTTTTACTTTAACCATTCTAATGAGTGTGTATTGGCATTCCATGGAGATCTCAGATTTGCATATCCCTTATGAGTAATAAAGCCGATCATCTTTTCATTTGTTTATTGCCTGTGTGGATAGCCTCTTCTGTGAAGTGCTTGTTTACATATTTTGACCTTGTTAATATTGGGTTGCCTATCATATGCTGCGTTTTGGATTTTTGTTGATGATATAGATATATAGATGTAGATATATACACAGACACACATAAAGAATGAGAATATTTTTTCCTACTAGTGCCCCTTCCCTTTCTCGATGGCGTCTTGATAAGCAGGGTTTCCCAATTTCACGATGGCCCAATTTATGCCTTTTTAATTCCTCTTATGGTTAGCACTTTTTCATCCTGCTTAAGAAAGCCTTGGTTCCTTTAAGGCCATGCATGCGTTCCATATTTTACTGTCAAAGCTTTACTGTTTAGTCTTTCACATCTAGACTGATGCTGCATATGGCATTGATTTTTGTATATTTTTTGAGATGGAGTCAAGGTGCATTTTTCACCAGATATATACTCTGGTGAAAGCACCATCTTCCCACTGTGTGGCAGTTCCACGGTTCTCATAAATTAGATATAAGTGTGATTTGGTGTCATAATTCTCTCCTGATCTACGTTCTACTGGATTCTTCTTATATGGATGCCCTATGGTCTTAACTACTACTGCTCTGTAATGTGCCCTCTTATCTGTAGGTTCAGTCTCTAGCTTTGTTTCTTTCCTTCAAAACCACTTGCTCTTCTTGGCCCTTTGCATTTTCATGTAAACTTTAGAATCCACTATCCATTATCTCAGCCCCTCCCAGCCCAGAAAAAACCAGCATGCCCAGGTTTGGATTAGAATACTATTAAACCTATTGATTAATCCAAGGAGGTTGAAATCTTTACAATATTAAATCTGCCAACCATAGCATGGTATATTTCTGTAATACCATCATTTGGGTCTGCTTTAATTTCAATAGTGTCATGTAGTGTTTAGTGAGGAGGTCTTATATCACCTTCACATGGATTTATTCCTAGGTATTGGATGTTTTTCTATGTTATTTGTAAATGTTATTGTTGTTTTAATTTCTTTATTGCTGATACCAGAAAGAAAATTGATGTTTTTGTACATTGGCTTTTTGTTTTTACTTTATTGCTGAAGACCTCCAGTGCAATGGTAAATAAAAGTGATGATAGTAGTGAATAACATCTCTAAGAAGTTTTCAATATTTAACTCTGATTGTAATTTTTAGGTAGGTTTTTTTTTTTTTCATTATCAAATTGAAGGAATTCCTCTCGATGCCTAGTTTGCAAAGATTGCTTTTTAAATTATGAATACTGTTGAATTTTGTGAAAGACACATATTTAGGCCTTCTTAGGATTTAGTTTAAACTATTTATTATGGATATTCCACAATGTTCAGTTTATTCTATTTCTTTTCTGGAAACAGTAAAATCAACCAAAAATGCAATAAATTAGTAATATAGTTCCAATTACAATAATAATAGGAACAGAATTGGCCACAAACTCATATCTATCACTTTTCAGGTATCATACATTGTATAAATTTCATTTAAAAAAAAGCTCAGTTAGTTAAGCATCTGCCTTCGGCTCAGGTCATGATCCCAGGGTCCCGGGATCCTTGCTCAGTGGAGAGCCTGTTTCTCCCTCTGCCTGCTGCTACCTCCCTGCTTGTGCTCTCTCTCTCTCTCTCTCTCTCTGAAAAATAAATAAAATCTTTAAAAATAAATAAAATTTAAAAAAGAAGAAGGAAAGATGGAAATATGGAAGAGTGGGAGGGAAGAAGAGGAGGGAAGAAGCGACGGCCATGACTCAGACCTTCCCTGGAACACTGAGCTCTGAAGACATGAGGGGACACAGAGACACAGGAAGCCCTGTGGAGGACAAACTCCCAACAAGAGAGAATCATGTTGAAATGGGAGATGTTACAAGCATGGCATCTTTAACCTTCGCTTCACTCATACTCCACACCCCGCTCCTCCTCAATCTGTAATTAAGCAAAAGCCAAGCCAAGGAGCCGTTGCCGGAATTCCCAAGGAAATAATAAACTGAAGGGTTTAAATATAAGACAATGGATTGACACTATCACAAAAAAGTAGAAAACAAAGAAATCAGAAAGAGAAGAAAGTAACATAACAGTAATATACAAAACGCAGAGAAAATGTAACTTCAGGAAAATTAAATTACCCCCAAGTAATATAAGAGAACATTAGCCATAATATTGTTTATAGCCTGAATAAAGTTAGAATCATGAAAAAAAAAATGAAATCAAAGAAATGATAAGACAAAGAAGTCAAGAAAGGAATAATAAGAGTAGACAACACTGATGGAAAAATAGGAAGAAGTAAAGCCATTGCTTAAATGAAACCACATTAAAGCCATGAAGAAGCATCAATATTGCAGAAATAAACAGGACTGGTATGAGGAAATAAAACAGAAGAGAGGGGGAAAAAAAGACAACAAAAGCAACAAAAAAAGAAGGTGATGGATATGGAAGAGAGAAAACTGGGAACTAACGTGTGGGTGGTTGTTGTTCTTGCCCGGAGAACTCTTTTCTTAAAAGAGAGTAATGTTAACCTGCTTTTTAATTCTCTTCTTCAGTTTTCAGTGTCAGAAGGTATCTGAATGATATATTCACAAAAATTGTATAACTGTCTACGTAGAGCCATGAGTTGTGCTAGTCAGGGTGCGTCCTTATGGAAAATGAAGGTCAACGGTGCTTCTGGAGGCACCAGGAACACCCAGTTTTGGGAGAGCAATGCCCCCAGGAGGCATGGATATTTGCCTATGCTGCAGGTAACAGAAAATCTTATCAAATATGCACTGACAGAAAATATGGGCATCCATGAGCCATTCTTGCAAACTGTGTTAAAGACAGCATTGAGTCAATCAGGACTTAGATCAAGGTGCATGATTTAGGTCTAGACATACAACTATATTAAATGAGATTGGTGTGGGGAGGGTATGGGATAAGAACTACCCCTTATAAAAGTAGGTACTGTTTGAACTTTTAATAAGAAGTTTATCCTGTTTTAAAAATAATCAAAACCTAGGTTTTAAAAGTCACCTTGTTTAGTTCTTATTTGAGCTAACACCAAGGACAATCCTTTTCAAACGAGGACTCCCAGCGTTTCCTTTCAGCATCATCAAGTATTATCCTAACAATTATAGTTGTATATTGTTTTAGAATTGAAGAAAGTACTTCAGTAGGATAACCTCTTGTTAATACAGTACCTCATTACATCGGGGTGCTATCTCTGTTTTAAATAACTTGCCCTAGATCATCTAATTATAAAATGTGGACCTAGGGTCCATTGGACACACAGCTGATAAAAATGGCTTTAAAATACATGGAAATTGTGGCTAAAGTAGAATCAAGGGAAAGACTCAAAAGAGTTTTTTGAGGTAGTGTAATGGCTGGGAATGGGTAGGGGTGGATGTTAGCATATAAAATTTAGCTTTAAAGTCAGCATCTGGACAAGTTCTCTTTTCTGTAAGCCTTTGGGTTTGCTAGAGTTTGCCATATTTTGTATTTCTTATGAATTGCAATCTCCTTTCAAAAATAAAATAATTTGAATAAGCTTATGTTTTCCAAACTGTCCCTTTTGAAATAAAAACTAGACCAGCTTTGAGTCTGAACTCTAAGCAATCTCGAATCTATGTCTTGCCTTTGAATTCACCAAGGAAACAAAGTCTAGATTCAGTCTGAGACTAATTTTATGATTCTGTGGGTTTTTCTTTATTTTTTTCTTTAATGTTGAGGTACGCAGATAGCTAAGGATCCAGATACAGATTTAGGGCAAAGGAATGGAAGATCAGAAAACTAGAATTTGCTAGGCAGGCTAGTGGGAGGGTCCTTTTGTGATGAAATGTTGCATAAATAATGCCGATGGGGGTCTAAATTCACCGTTGCCATGGAGACCTTTGTGCCTGGCTGAACTCAATTCTTTTCTCTTTTAAGACGGCTACAACTAGGCTTGTGGTGTCTCTGATGCGTCTTGCTTGGCTTTCTCTTCAACAGTTTGTGAGTGAAAGAAGAAATTAAACTATGATAATTCGGCATCCTGACTTTTTCGAGACCAGTCTTCTACTCCCTTCGTGATTTTTGAGCTCCTCTGGGGTTCCTTTTAGCCCTGGTTCTGGGAGGGAGGAGCAGGTGGGGGAGCGCCTGGAACCCCAGCACGGCTTCCCAGGAAGGAGGGAAAAGTAACCCCTCATCTTTGTGACTAGTCCACTTGTTGGCCTGGACTACAGTTTTGAAGTATTTGAGGACCATTTGTTTCCCAAGGTAAAAGAGAAAAAAAAAGTGAAAACGGAACGTGTTTTTTTTTTAAATGCTTTCATTCTTGATGTTGTTTGTGTGATGATTTTTAGCTAGCGTTTTAAAACTGCAGGTTGAGAGTTATGTGTGGAAAACACGGGTGGAATTTATCTCTGGCCTCACGGTTGCCAGTCAGTTTATTCAGTGTATTAATGTTGAAATCGTAAAAGCCAAATTATCTAATTCAACAGAATGCAGTTGTAAGAATCCATGTGCTGTTTTTCTATCAGCTAACCATTATAACTGCTTAATAATTGTTTTTAGTAAAACCTGGTGTGTCATAGATACATCCTTTAGATTTCATGAAAGTACCTGTTTATAATTGAGAATTAAGTAATTAAAAGTTGACTTGGAAATTGTGGGCCTCTTTATTTTTCCCCCTTTGGCACACAATTAAATGGAGAACCTCACTCAGAAATAAATTAGTCATTGAGAGTAAAGGAGTAAAAATCACCCAGCCAGTGTTACTATGTAAAGTAACTAAAAATTCAGTGTATTGGATAGTCTAACTTGTTGCATTGCATTCCCTGTCTTAACAGAGTATTTGGTTCTCAGTGATGAGCTTTATATTATAAGAACTGAAATACAATAATTGCATGTTTTGATCATTCTAAATGGTGTAAATGGGATGCACAAATCCCGTAATTATAGAAAACCTTTACCATACAAGTATTTCCAGATTGCTTTTATTCACACAACTCACTGAGAGAATTATTGACCAAAATTTACAATGACTTCGTAGATTTCACTCTTCTGCCGCTAGAATTTGTGTACTCAACAGGTGAAAGAAACAAATGGATTTCAGAAAGCTGGGGGATTTAACAGGTGACAGTCTGTGGGAATTGTACGTTAGATTGCTATATATTTATGAGATATGCATACACTGTAGAATTGTGAGTAAAGTAAAATGGAATGAGGACTCAGAAAGTCTTTAGGTTTTTATCTTTAGTGTTTTCAAATGGATGGTAAGAGTAACAGAATGATTTCCAACTTAATTGTGACAATCACAAGATAGAATTTCTACTTGATTAATACTATTTGAAATTTGAATTAATTTGTAACTCAGATGCTGAGGGCAAATAATGACCAAGTTGACGTAAAGAATTATTTTTATCAGGAGCATGTTATGACATGTGTTTTAATATTTTAATTGACTAGCATGGGTATGATTTATTTTAAAGAAGCTAACAAAGACTTGAATATACTCTGGGGGTGCCTCTTAGTAAATATTTCAATTAATTAAAGTTAAAAGTGTATTTTGATCATATTAAAGCTAAGAAATCTTTTCATTTTTAAGTGATGGATGCAAACCTCAAAGATACCCATTGAGAATAGCTACTAAAGAAAATTTTGACCTTTGAAAGTGTTTTCCATGCCTTGATCATTATTTAGTAACACTGCCTAAATGTAAAGGTAATTGACCTTGAAGCTTCACTTGGGCAATACAGTACCTAGGCACTCACACTTTGTGGAACATCGATGTCATGGATTCAAGAGACATTAAGTCTTCAAACTATAGGGCACAGTATATGCATGTGACCCAAATAGTTTTTAAACAAATAACAAGTTAACTAACTCCATGGTGTGATTGCCCATTATCTCACATTGCTGAATATAAATGAATATAAATATTTCATTTCATATAAATGAGTATAAATATTTCATATCAGAAGAAAATTTAAACGATTTTTAAATTTGTTTTTTAATCCAAGTATTTATATGATGTGAATCCATCTGACAACATACTAAATTGGGTCCTTCAGAGGCCATCCTAAAGCATATAAGCAGAGATCAAACGAAATGTGATTTAAAAGAAATATGCATTTTGAGGATATTCAAAGGCCAAGTTGCAAAAACTTTCCTGGACTATTTTATTCATAAGTTTTATGCACATGATTAAGAAAAGAATAGTTTTAATTGTGAAAAAATTTATATATATACACATTCCCGGACAATTCCAGGATGGGCCCAACTCAGGATTATATTGATAGGTTACAGAATTACAGCTAATACATTTGACCAAAATTTCCAGTTCAAATGGTTTAGGAACAAGGCTTTGTGTTTGTGTTTCTACAAGAAGCTTATTAACATGTGAATTCTGATTTAGAGCTCTTTTGTGATTCTTCTATCTTGCTGTACCTTATATTCAGCAAATCCTTGTTGAGACCCTCCTTTGTACTAAATATTTTATGCCATGTACCAGAATGGAAAGAGGTATTCCCTGGAGTCTCCATGAACTAAAAAATCTAGTGGGGATGCAGATGTGAGAACTCCTAACTGTAAGGCAGTAAAATACCTGCTTTAATGGAGTCATGGTCAAGGAGAGCATGCCACAGCGCTGTACTTTATACAGTGCCTTAAAATATGGTAATTCATCCTCCCAACCTGAGATGAAGAAAGGTTAAGTGACTTGCATGATGTAACTGTTAAAGAATGACTGTAAGGATAATTTCTAAATAGTAGCCAGAGAATTCCTTTGAAAACAGAAATGCCATCATGTCACTACTCTATGTAGAGTCAAAGTCAAAGGCCATGCAGTTGCTGAAGCCCCTTGGTGAAGTGCCCCCTACCAGTCCTGTCTCTCCCACATTTCCTAAGTCTTCCCTCTTGCTCACTTTGCTCCAGCATAGAAGATGCTTTGCTTTTTGTAGAAAATGCTCCCAGCACGTGGCCTTTGCATTTGGCATTTTTCTCTGCTGAAAGCAGTGCAGCAGTCCCCCAGCCCAAATCCAGCCCACATACACACACACTACCTCCCCCTTGTGTCCCTCTGGCAGAGGTCACCTTGTCAATGAGTCCAGTCTTGATAACCATACTTAAATGGCCTCCCCATCTTCTTTTCCTGCATTATTTTTCTCCAATGCCTTTACCACAGGTGATGCTCTAAGTAATCCACTGGTCCATCTTGTTCAATGTCCATTTTCTCCATTGGAATGTAAACTCTATGAGGCAGGGATTTTTGTCTATTTTATTTTTATTGATGCATTCCCAGCCCCTAGACCCATGCTTGCCTTACTTATTGAATGAAAAAATGAAAAACTAAATATAGTTTCCCCGGTGCCAAATATACAGTGTTCTACTTTGTTGTTGTTTTTGCTGATTGTAAAAATAAAGTAGAAAATATTCGAATTTATCACTGGCAACCCATTATTCTAGTATAAGTGTGAAAGAGGTCAAATACAGATGGTGGGTTCATAATTGCTTATGTACTAACACTCAGCCAAGTATCACAGAATAGGGGTTGAGAATTTCCCTTCTAATGCATGGTCAATGGCATCAGGTGGATTCGTAGTGAGAAAGCCCAGGGTGTTCTCCCATCTTCCCGCCCTCTAGCTGTGGAAACTTGACCAGGGCCTTCAGCTCCAGTAGCCATTTGTTGCTTCCACTATAAACATTGTGGCTACTACTATAGTACTCCAGCTGTCTCTAAGGTTCTGTGATTTATCTGCATATTCTCCAAAGTATTTTTATAAGGAACACACGAAGAATTATACACAATCTCTAAAATACTATATCGTATATTTCTTTGTGTTTGTAATGTTCGTCAACATGAGAAAAAAGATCCAGTGGCCTGGATTATTTATGTGATCATATTCAGTCAGCAGTTCTGTTAAATAAAGTTTTACTCAAAAAACAGAATACATTTTCAGGATCCTAAGAATTACCAGTTGATATTAGTCCATGGTGGTATCTCGTATGGTGGCCGTAACTAACGGTGGCTCATCTGGACAGCATCACAACTAGTGAGTATAGGTTTGCCGTTTTTGCGTCCAATCATTTGCCTCTGTCCCATCAAGTTGTTCCTACATTTGACAAGTTTAATTAAACTTAGCACTAGTGGTTTTAAAAATAAACTTTGCGAGCTCTAAGAATTTAATAAACGCTACAGTGTGGCTAATTACATAGTAACCTTCAAATATTTTTTAAAAATGTGAGAGTTACTTCCTCGAGGAATAAAAGTGTTGAGTTAGTCTGTGGCTTCCAATAGTACTGGCTCATTTTTAAAGAAGAAAAGCTAATTACAAGCATTGGTCAACTGTCTCCTTGTTTCTGTAGGAGGCAAATAGATCGTTAGAACCTTTCTGTTTCCTTAGGCCTCAGCTGCTGGTTGCATGTAGGATGTAACATTTGGCTCCATCATCCTCCAATGAGAGTAATTCCAAATAGGATTATTTGTTGCATGGCTTGGACATTATTCACACATCCCTTCCTTGTGAATTTCAGCTGCTTCAGTTGTTTAATGCCCTCATGCTCTTCTGAATCAGTTTCTGGTAACTTCCATCAGCATTAGTGAAGTTTCTGTGAGACATACCATATTCAGCGTTGAAATGGAAGGGCAGTCAGATGTGGGTGTTAGGGTTGGGGCCTGACTGCACCCACATTATCAGGCAGCACTTCTGCCAGAAAATAGAAACCATCAATATGGAGGTGAGATAACGAAGATTTATAGACGGACACTTTGAGTGAGCTGTGGGGCTGTGTCTACATATGTAGGCCCATAGGTTGTTGGGCCATTTGGTTGTTGGCCCTCATGCTGCTGTGAACTGGACATTAGTTTGTGGACTCTGGCATATTCTGGCATATATTTGGCAAATGTAATGCACAAATATTGGCCAAATGTCATACATTTCCCTTTTAGGGACTTACCTAATCTCTAGGTATAGGATATATTTTTTTTTTCTAGGTATAGGATATTAAATAGGAACATTGAATTCTTTCATTTAAAAATGTATAAACCTGGGGCACCTGGGTAGCTCAGTCAGTTAAACATCCGACTCTTGATTTCAGCTTAGGTCGTGATCTCAGGGTCGTGGGATTGAGCCCTACACGGGGCTCCATGCTCAGCAGGGAGTCTGTTTGAGATTCTCTCTCCCTCTCTCTCTTCCCCTCCCCCTGCTCACGAGCTCTCTCTCTCAATAAATAAATAAATATTTTAAAAAATGAGAATAAAAATTTATAAACCTAGGGTACCTGGGGGCCTCAGTTGGTTGAGGGTCTGACTCTTAGTTTTGGTTCAGGTCATGATCTCAGAGTCCTGAGATCAAGCCCACGTCGGGCTCTGCACTCAGTGGAAAGTCTGCTTGAGGATTCTCTCCCTCTTCCTCTGCCCCTCCCCTCACTCATGCTCTCTCTCTCGCTCTCTCTCTCTCAAATAAATAAATAAATCTTTAAAAAATAAAAAAATTAAAATTTTTAACCTGGACCTTTTATTTGTTACTGTTCTGAAATAATCACTGATGTACTTATTGAGCACAGCTAGTACTTCCTTACAACATCTCATTAAATCCTCACAAAGGCCCTATATGTTAGATATTGTCCCTGGACTATAGGTGAGAAACATTAAGTGGAGTAATTATTTCATTATGTGGTATGTCTGAGATCACAGAAAAAAACTGTGCAGATTTTGAACCCATATCTGCTTAACACTGCAGCTCCCTCCCCTTTAGCCTTAGTCCAATGGCACTGTTCAGTTTAACCATCTCGCTTAGATTCTGGAGAACCTGTGTAGATTTTTGCCTGTTTGTATTGCATATCATTGTTTTTCTTTACTATTCACCTCTAGCCAGGGTGCTCCAAACTGTTCTCCCTTTTACTGTAAACAGATGGACCTGCTAATCAGCAGTTCCTATTTAGAATCCTGCAGGACCCAGAGCTCAGGGATTAGTAATGGAGTGCTAGGAGTACCTCTATCAGAATCAGCATGAGCACATGTTATAAATGCAGCTTCCTGACTCACAGTCTCAGAGGCTGGGTTGCACATCTGCAGTTCTAAGAGGGCCCCTAGAAGACTGCTGGACCCAGGGGCATTTGAGAACCCCCTGTCTGATCTTACAGATGCAGAAACTGATTGTGAGTGAGGGGGGTGCGAAGACAAGTTCAAGGTAGAGCCGAGCATTCTCTGCCCAGAATTGGGGGCAGGGCAGGATAGAGATTGGGGGAGTCCCATCTGCCACAGTGGAAACTCATGTGGGTTCAAAGTGATAAGAGATTGGAGGGGTCAGTGGTATCTGATTGGTCTCAATCTTGTATTTTTCCAGGCCTACTCTCTGCCATGCTGTATTTGTGCATGTACACGAGGGGGGTGGGCAAATGGAGGGGAAAGGACTGTTAGCCTGATCTGGTGATGTTCTCCCCATTCCTTAGTCCCCTTCTTCCTTCTCCCCTCACGGCTCTCATTTGCAGCCATTATGTGGCTCAGTTGATTGTGCAGCCTTGTGGCTCCATGCAGTAAGTCTGTGGATGCTGATATTTCCAGAGCATCTCCTAAGGATATTTTAAATTAAATGGCATAACATAGTTATTAATACAGCACTATTGCCTGAGCTTCCCCTACTTGCCAGTCCCTGTCCTCAAGTCTAGGAGTAAGGAGCTGCAAATCCACTGCCTTCATGGGGCTGCCATTCTAGTCGGGGCCAGAGGATAAATCAATGACTGTTATTACTCTCACTCCTCCTCCTTTCAAAAGAGCTACAGTGTAGGAGTAGAGTCCCTTATGGTGACCTAGAGGCTCAGCCATCCCATGAGACCCGACAAGTTTATCCTGGGCAGTGCTCCGTGAGACCTTTCTCTTTACTCTCATTTTTAAAAGGAAGCCAAGCCAACAACTTTCTTACCATCTTTCTCTACAGGGGGTGTTGATGTTTTGGGGAGACTTTGAGAATATGTGCTTTCAAAGTGGAGACAGAATTCTTAGTGTATTTAACCGGGTGTGAAACAGGCTTCTTAGCTGTGGGGCAGTGGGAAAAAATATGGGCCTGGCTGAGTTTTATATGCTGGCCCCAGTGCACTCCAGTTGTAGGATTCTAAGAAAACGTGGGCATAATTTGTGCATAACGTTCTCTCCATCAGAAGAGTGACCCTCATCACCGTGGCACAGGTGTGATGGGATGTCATTTGAGAAGCATAACTTTGTATGGTAACTCCCTCTTCCATCTGTGGAACACCATTTCTCTGGCTCGAGATGATGAGTGGGTATTCCTGGGCTGTAAGTGTTTAGTTATTTTTGGTAATGCGTTATTCATCTTAGAACAATGTGGAAGTTCCCGGCTTTTGAAGGCAAAATCCTAAAGGGGTTTCGAGTGAGGAGGTGACTGTGTCACCCTGAGCCATGCAGCCGACGGTCAGAAAGTCCAAGCCCAGGGCTGCTGCGCGGTGCGTGGGGGGGTCACCGAAAGCCTGCCAGCCTGAGTGCACTGCCAGAGGTGGTGGGTGACTGCCACCCCCAACTCTTTCTTTTTCTTTTCTTTTTCTGTTGTTGCTTTTGGCTTTTGGCTTGTTTGTTTACTTCTTTATTGGCATATATTTTGAGAAAGAGCAATGGAGTGGAATCAGCTCCAACTCTGGTATTAATTTTATTTCATTTTCTTTCCTTTCCCTGGTGGGTCCCTGAAGGGCTGTAAAGCTGCTACCTCTACTTATTAATCCCTCTGCACCTGAGTTTCCTACCTGCAAAATTAAAGGCTTCAACTCTGTGATCCCTTCCAAAGGAATAGGATTTTATTATCTCTCCAATAGGGGCTTCCTAGTGCCAACGTAGGAGTACAGCTTTTAGCTGGGGAGCAGAGATTATCTCATCCGGGTCCCTGTCCTAGCCTGTGTGTGTCTCTCACCCAGGGGTCTCCAGCCTTTGCTAATTTCACTCCTCTAATCAGTTAGACTTTTGAGCAAGAACATCCACTATGTGTCCATTTATTTGTACGTAATATAAATGTACATCTGTACCAAAATTCATCTGTTAGAAAATATGATAAAAATCTCATAGAGGTGAGAGAGGTGAGAACAATAATTTAAAATATAAGTTCACACCTGTACTAAGGTTCCCCTACCCCGGGGAATTGCCTTGTGCACCCCACTTCAGAGAAGTATTGCCATGGCTGAGCTGCACAGCTCAGCAGTGTCAGGAAGTTAACTAAATCATTCAAATTCAAAAGCTGAGATATGAGAAATAGGAACATTTGTTCCTAGCTCAGCCATCTGTCCTTGTAGGACCCCCCCCCATCTTGATTATAACCAGATTTGAGGTCATTGATAAAGACGATCATGCCGTCACGAATGATTGTTCCCAATTTGTAAATGAGCACATAATTACCTCCAGGCATTCTTGCAGATAGGGGGCCAATAAGACAATGTTGACATCACAGTGCACTGCATCCAGGTGCTAGAAGACAATCCAAGGCTTATGTTGATCTTTGTATGCCAATGACATGTCCCAGACATGTGCTTATATATCCCTTTGGATTCACTGTTTAGTGGATGGTTATCAACAGGAGACTGGTGGAAAAGCACTGAGCTATGTACTTTCTTTTCAAAACTATAATCAAAGAATTGGGCTGGGCTAATGTCTTCAGAGCAAGCTTATAGAATTTTCAGGTTTTCGAGGCTAATAAAGTATGCATACATTTGGTACAGAATTAGATTTCAAAAAATGTCTAAAATCCTGAAAAAATATGAGATAAAACAAAAAGTTGAAAATTTGGGAGACATGTCTACCCTTGTCTGTGGGCTCAAAGGTATCAAACACAGAGATCTATCATGTATGGAAGTCAGGTTTTGCAGCAGTTTAGGACAAAAGCACTAAAGGTTTAGCTGAATTTAAATTTCAAATATGGAAATTGTTTGACAAAGTTACGAAAGCTAATGTAATCTTAGGTTATATTAATGGAAATTCAATGTAATTTGTAAATAAGTACATAATTAAGACCGAACAAGAATAGAGAAGTTAGATTATTCATTTAGGTATGTATTTATCCTGTACATAAAACTCAATGGACATTACCTAACTATATTTTGAATGTCTGTTCCCTTAACTTAGCAACCAGCTAACTACAGGCAATCTATTCTTTTTCCTCATCTGTAGAACAGAAATAATAGTCATTAAAATAGTGATATTATTAATATTATTAGGAGTAGTATTTCCTAGATCCCTAAAGGGTATTCACTCTACTGTGGGAAGAGAAGGAGGATGTTGCTTTTCCAGGAAAACAATGGCCTAAGTTTCTCAAAATGGGAAGGTTCTCCATGCTGCCTTTAGTAAGATAGAGTTCATTTTTCTTAACTAAATACAAGTTCTACAGTATTTATTAAATACACATCTTGTTGACTATTTAATTTCTGACTGGACTGTTGCTTTTCCCACTTGAATAGCAAGGGAAGAGTGGGAGAAAATTGGCCTAATATGTACGAAACAGCTGCTGGAATCATAGCAGCTTGCTGCCTGGCTCTGCAGCTAGGGAGGCCGGTATTCATTAGCTCTGCCCTCTCTATCAGGTAAAAACTGCAGCTGATGGAAATTACAGTCCCCAGTTTCAGGGGACACAAGGATAATTTGGCTGTTCCTAAAAAGGCATAAACAAAATATTGGCTAAGCACAGACAGATGTTAAGGTTATACTCTGTACATGAATTCATGTACTTGAATTCACTTTAATGGAGTTGAGCTTATGGTATAAGATCTTGCAGCTCATTATAACTAAGTTGTTATGGGCTGCTAATTTGCTAGAAGCTGCTGTATCATGAGCTAGCCCAACTGCCTTGATGGGTCTCCTGGTAGTTAATATGGATTAAATGTGAATCTTTTATTTTTTCCCCTGTGGTCTCACATAATGATATTAGCTTGTCTACAGTGTGACAAATTCAGTGTACCAGGAGCATCTGGTACACTATTCTTTATGACTGAAAATAAGCCTGCAAACTTGATAATGCACATCCATTAAGACACTTCCCCATATTGGGGAGATGTGGAAGGATGATGACCATGGAAGGGATTTACTGGTCACAGTTCATTTTGCTCCAGTGTATATAAACTATCTCAACATTGGTACATTCATCAATGCTATGTTCCTACAAGTTCTTGCTTGATTATCAGGATGCAAATATGGATAGATTCCATGTTCGACTGAACTTAATTTATTCCCAGCAGAGGAATTTCAAAAAGGAAAGAAAAAATAAAAGAAAAAGAAACTAAATTTTCACAGCTTGAAGATAGGTTTAAATTCAGTCTTTTGAAGTTGATCTGGGAATGGACCTCACTGAAATGTTTAAGTCATGAAACCACTTTAGTAAAGAGGGTATCTTTTTAATTGAATGCATAGTATTGTAAGAAATGAGGAGTAGAATCAGATCCTGTTGTGTGCCATTTGGATTGCAACAAGTTAATATAAGAATGTTCATATTTTGAGTCTGTCACTACCTAAGCAGTGAAGAAATGTGAAACAAAGGAGTTGACATACAGATGCATATTATGTAACTTACCAAGAATAGGGAAGACCACTGGGCTAGTTGTCACTGTGTTATTATGTCTGTTTTAGCACTAGCCGAGTAATCTTGAATTATTCACTTAACCTCTCTGATTGCTAGTTCCCTCCTCTTTACACAAAAGGATTATATTTCATATCCTATATTCTTCACTGGGCCATTTGAAGATAAAATAGAGTAACAATAGAGCTGTTACTATACAAAGAGTAAAACTGTTATACTATTATATTGTAGTACAATTATAATAATAACTCTCTCTTACCTGATGTCAGCCCTCTGGTAACCTCAAGCCCCTCAATCAGTGGTAGATGTGGCATTAGCAATTAAAAACCACTCTGGAGGCAATGAGGAACAGGAGCTCTGAAAGGTACACAAAAAAATCACCAGAAAGAAATGTCAACAATATAAATGAAGGAGAAGAGAAATGAGACTATTTCTTTGGTTGTAGGAGCCAATAGCTGTGTGTGTCCACAGTGCCAGAGGACTTTACTATGTCCACCTAATTATGAAAAAGCTCTGCAATAGTCAGGGACATTTAGGGACAGGCAAACTAACATCCTACCAGGGCAATATCCTTGTAATGTCATATAGGATCCATGTTAACACTAAAGACCTTCAGATGTCAAAAACAGTTAAATAGTATTAATTATTTTCTTATCAAATGAGTTCAATAACATTTCAAAAGGTTTCGTATGGAAAGAGATGAAGTGGTGTATCGCATTTAATGAATGAGGAAAATCAGGATCATTGTTGAATATTAACCTGTTACTGAAGTCAAAACTTCCAATGTAATTTGCCTGGTATTCTATCTGGTCCTACATTCCAGTCAAACTGTACTCTAATTACTCCCTGAAACACTTACACACATGGTCAATATTTGTCTAATTCTGTGCTTTAAATCATGCTATTTCTTCCATTTGTAATGCTTTTCCTCTGCCTTTTCACATGGTCAAATAGTGATGTCTCATTGTCCCTCTCAGTTGCCACCTTATGCATGTACCATTACCCTTGAATTCCTTCTCCCCCCCCCCATCTTCCCTAACCGGATGTTGCCCATTCATATCCATCTCATCACAATTTAGCATTTTACTTTGTATTCTGTATGCACAGATTTCAACTCTTTTGTTAGACTTAAAGCTATCAACAAGATCTCTATAGGTTCTCCAGAGAAAAAGAAGCAATAGGATATATAGAACTATATAGAAAGAGATTTATTATGAGGTCAGAATGCAGTGATTGTAGGAGCTCAGAAGTCCTACAATCTGCCATCTGCAAAGTTGGAGGTCCACGAAAGCCGATGGTGTTCCAAACTCAAAGACCTGAGAATGAGGGGAGTCCATGGTGTAAAGTTCTGGTCCAAGTCCAAAGGGCTAGACAACCAGGAGTGCCAGTGTCTGAGGGCAAGAGAAGATGGGTGTCCCAGCTCCTACAAAGAGAAAACATTTGCCCTTCCTCCACCTTTTTTCTATTAAAGCTCTCAACTGATTGGATGATGCCCACAGCATTGGTAAGCGTGATCTTCTTAGTCTCCTAAGATTCAAATGCCAAACTCCTCCAGAAACACCTTTATAGACATCCTAAGAAATAATATTTACCAGTGATCTGGGCATCCCTTAGTCCAGTCAGGTTGACACATAAAGTTAACCATCACAGGATCCATACCTGAACTAATTTTGTACCCATGTCTTTCCTGTCTTTGTCATCCAGCACCTTGCAGAATGCTTTGCCCATAAATATCAGCTGTCCTACTGTTACTTTTTTCATTCATTCCTTAAATACTTATTTGGCACCTACTTTGCGGGAGGTATTAGAGATTTGGATGAAAAAGGCAGCACTGTTTTTGCCTTAGAATTTAACATCATAAAAATAGTAACTCCAAAATAATTGAGACTTGTGGTTTACTGGCAGGCAAATAGTATTGATGGCTCAATCCCCATCTATGGTTGCTGTTAGTGAGAAGCCAGTATTCCTTTTGCATTTCATTTATGTACCACAGAAATCTGATATCATAGTACTGAAGAGATATTAAGCAGCAGTGTCATCAGACTATTTGGGACTATTTCTAGGGATATAATGAGAGAACTCCCTGGAATGTTGGGGCCACTGAAGAGACTTAGACATCTCCTAGTCCTGAAATACTGATAGGCTCTCAGCTCAAAGAGCTACCAGTAAAATTCACTAGAGAATTTTATGTTAGGAACATGGTAAATCATGGGAAAATTGATTATTCTACCATGCAAATGTTATAACAGTATATGAAAATGCCAATTTTATAATTGAGGGTTTTTTCATGTAAATTTTATAGTTTGGCAAGAAAACTTTGGGGGCTAAGCCAATAGAAAGCAAGTACCTCCTGAAGCTTTTCTCAAAATCAGAGAGTGTTCTTTCTTGCTCGGTAAAGTACTACAGTCTTTTCTTGGTGGCCGAGCAAAAGGAATAATGTCTTTGAACATGTAAGTAAGTAGGTGGTAATTAGCATACAAATTGTTTAATTGTAATTAAACACTAGTAAAGTTTGGAAGAAAATGTGGTGAGAGGATTCAGTTTTTGTTAATTAATTTAGGTTATGTCTGTAATTTCAAATTAATAATATTGTATTAACTTGCAAAAGTCTGCATTTGTGTAAACAAAAAAAATATGAATAGAGACCACCAATCAGATTATCTCAACACATTCAATTCCTCATATTAATATCAAGATTTAATGGAGATACCATGATGCTCATGGCAATAAATGTTTCCTTTAGTGTTATAGAATGTTGAGCCATTGAAAGGTTAAATGTTAAGAACTATTAATTTTTATTCTTAGGAAATAAGGAGTCACTGAAAGATTCTTAAGTACATGAATAACAGAATCACATGTATTAATTTTTTTAAGGATGATTTTTGGCCTATATTATGGAGAACAAATTGAAAGCAGGTATGAACAGGGGCAGACACTCTAATTAGGAAAATGAGTTCAGGTCTCCAGACAAGAGATATTGGTAGTTAAAATTGGAGTAGTGACAGTGGAGATAATGGACGGATTGGAGAGGTAGAATTGGTTGTTACAACTCTACTCTCAATTCCAATGTGGGTTTTCCTCCCACACCAAGCAATTATCTGATACCACCTGGGTGTCCTACAATCCTGACACTCTCTACCGGAGATAGCATCAAATCCCACAAGTTAAGGACTCAGTCCTCCAAGATTGCCCCCCTCCCCCAGCCACACACACCTCAGATGCCAGTGGCAAGTCTGAGTTGTCACCTGTGCTTCTAACCAACTGACCAGCTATAGATTGGGTTCAACTATTTTACTAGAGCTGCTCACAGAACGCAGAGAAGCATTTTACTTACTAGATTACTGCTTGATTATAAAAAGATATAACTAATGACCACCACAGGGCAAGGTATGGGGAAAGGGCTCAGAGCTTCTGTGTTCTCTTTGAGTGCATCACTCTCCCCAAATTTCCACATGTTCATCAACCTGGAAGCTCTTTGAACCCCATCATTTGTGGTTTTTATGGAGACTTCATTACCTAGGCACAGTTGATCAAGTCATTGACCATTGATGATTAAACTCAATCTCCAGCCCCTCTTCCCTTTCTGGAGGCCCCACAGTATGGGACTGAAAGTTCCAACCCTCCAATTACATTGTTGATTCTCCTGGCAACCAACTCTCATCTCTTGGCGTGGTTCAAAAGTCGAAAATTCATTAACATAACAAAAGACACCATGTCATTCTTACCACTTAGGTAATGTCAAGGGTTTTAGGAGCTCTGTGACAGAAATGGGGTTGGAAAACAAATATATATTTCTTATTATAAATTACAGTATCACAGTGGTATTTAATGACTTATTGTGTATGTCTGGAGAGGACAAAGTGCAGAATTATGAACACATTTGGGAATTAGGTAACTTGGGTAAATGATAGTACTGTTTTGTTTTTTTTTTTTTTACACAGACTACCATTTTATTGCCCATCAGAGCAATGATGTTATCATATGATGAATAGTCTTTAAAAAATTCCACTAAACATTCATGAGAGAATGAGAATTAAAAAGACATATGGTGTCTAAATGATAGTACTATTGACTGAGATAGGAAAACAACAGAGTGAGAACAGGTTTACAGGTTGTCTATGATGTCGGTTTTGGACATGAACCTCTGGGTTTTCCAGAGTGGATGTCAGTGGCCATTTGTATGTACACCATTACTGGTTATTGAAGCTGTGGGGATTGATGAGATTATTTAGAGAAAGTCTAAGAAAGTAGAAATCTTTAAAAATCCCAATGAGAATGTAGCTTAAGAGAGTAGGAGACATCCATAGAGAATAAGAGCAGCCAGAGAGGTGGGAAGGAAGGCAGGAGAGGGGTGTATTGAAACCATAAGACGAATTTGTTTCAGGAAGAAAGGATAAGCCAATGAAGTAAAATACTAACAATAGGTCAGTTAAAATACTGATGGTGTATGGTGATGAGCTCATATAGAATTATTCCACTGGTATGAATATTTTTTTTAAAGATTTTATTTATTTATTTGAGAGAGAGGGAATGAGAGACAGAGAGCATGAGAGGGAAGAGGGTCAGAGGGTCAGAGGGAGAAGCAGACCCCCAGCTGAGCAGGGAGCCCGATGTGGGACCCGATCCCAGGACTCCAGGATCATAACCTGAGCTGAAGGCAGTTGCCCAACCAACTGAGCCACCCAGGCACCCTCCACTGGTATGAATATTTAGCTATTTAAATTTCCACAAAAGCATTGAGTGAGAAAGGATAAATATTGGCCCAAACATTTCTATTCTAAATAGAATTATTACTATAAATCTTATTCTATAATTCAAGTTAGTTATACAAAAGACATAT
Organism: Phoca vitulina; assembly: GCF_004348235.1. Taxonomy (NCBI): domain Eukaryota; kingdom Metazoa; phylum Chordata; class Mammalia; order Carnivora; family Phocidae; genus Phoca; species Phoca vitulina. The sequence goes on along the minus strand of NW_022589720.1, from coordinate 9,091,137 downwards.
AATATGAGAGAGCACAAGCACAACTCATGGAAAAATACCATAGAAATTTTGCATTGGAAGTACCACACAAGTCACTTAACCTCATCTTTTACCTTTTGTCAGATGCCTGAGTGAGTTGGCTCTATGTCTATACACTTTCTCATATTGACCCAAGCTGTATTTTTTGAGGCCATACATTAAGTTATCCATCCATCTGTCCAGTCATCATTTATTGAACGTACTACATATTAGGTGAGAGGAAGGTGATAATGTAAAGACATTGCCCCTGCCATCAAGACATGTATGTTCTAAGAGAGAAGACAAACATGTAATTAGGTGAATTCAATAAAGCATGGTTGTGCTATGAGAGTGGTGGTCATTTCTTGTTGTGTGTCGGGAGTGAGCTTGCGGCCAGCAATGTACTCATACAGAACAGATGGTAATTAAATAAATCAATGTTGAGATCCAACACCATGAAACAAAAGCATTTTTCCTAAACTTAAGAACAGGGGAAGAGTGGGGAGGAGGAAATGGATATTTGGAGCAATGGGCACAGAGCAAGCACATGCAACGTCCATTTGAGGGAATGCAAGTCATTGATCTTGGCAGAGCCTAGAGTTTTGGTACTTCCTCTTTCACCCTTAAATACTGGAAGGCTGCTTTCTTCACTGTGGTGTAAACATAGGCAAGGACATTAGAACATAACTTTTCACCATCCTCATTGCCCTCACTGTATATATCTGAGTTTCACAGTGGCTCTCTTAAAGTTAAGGAACATTATTAGAAGGAAATATTTCAGTTGTAATATGAACTTGAACAGTACAATGAGTATAATTCTTCCAGTGGTTGGACATCATAATTCCAATATTTTATTTTTAGGAAGGCAAGGAAAACTAAAAAGAGAGAACATAAAATGGTAAGCTGTAGTCATTCCTCATTAAGGAAGTTTGTGTCATTCCTGACTCTATAGCCTCCATTAAAACAGTGAAAACAAAGAATCCTAGATTTTTGAGGCAATGGAGTTCTGAACAGTTATAGCTAGCCTTTGAGTTCTACTCCCATCTAATCTTCGGGGAAGCTACTTAATGTCTTTAAGGTTCAGATGTCTCAGACAATAAAATGCTTTATTGGATCAGTGTGAGGAATGAAAAATTAATGCATGTAAAGCACTTAATAGAGTATGATACATGGTAAGTAAATACTTAAAATATTGAGTGCTGTTTTTATGTACTACTATCATAAAATGGTCATTCCCAAGCAGATATGGGCATAAAAATCATTAGTAGAAACTTTTCAAAATGTACATGTCAGGGCCCCATTACCTATAAATTCTATTCTGTAGCTCTGGGTTATGTACCAGGCATTAAAAAAGTTCTAGGGGTCCCTGGTGGCTCACTTGCTTGGTTAAGCATCTGACTTGATTTCGGCTCAGGTCATGATCTCAGGGTCATGAGATGGAGCCCTGTGTCGGGCTCCATGCTGAGTGTGGAGCCTACTTAAGATTCTCTCCCTCTTCCCTTTCCCCCCCCCCCCCCCCCTCTCATGGGTACATGCTCTCTCTCTCTCTCTCTCTCTCTCTCAAAAAAAAAAAAAAGTTCTAGAGATTATCATAATATAGTTAAGAGTCACCAATATAATAGTATCACCAATTTTTTTATGAAACCCAGTGGATTTGTACATCATTTTAAACTACCAAGAACTATGGCCTTCTTTATTCCATGGAGCCCTCTCATGTAGATGAATTGAGTAAACTGTGGTAAACATGCTTTATTTGGATAACAAAGCATTTGGTAAAATAAAATGTCAGAACAAAGCCTATAGACTTCTAGAGATTGAAGGAGTTGGTCAGAAAGAGGTGTTTCTTTATATTTTTATTTTATTGAAACCATTCTGGAAAGGTGCCTATGATCCTGCTTCAGGGTGCTGATTCCTGTCATCTGCTGTCTTGCTAGGTGACCCAGAATGACACTTCGGTTGTTTAAAACATTAATCTGTCAGTTCTGTAAACTTTCACGGACAGCTCTTTGCCATAGTTTTTGACTCATCAGTGCGGTCTACACAGCCTTACAGTTGACATTGATTTGTTCCATTCCATCCTGACATCATGGCTTTGTTCTTTCCAGATTTGTTGGACACTTTGCTGTAGGCTTCCTCTCATTACCCTGTCACTTGTGCCACCTTCCCTTCGATTTGGCTTCACAACGTGTCTCAGTGGGAAGAAATTAACATTGCCAGGAGTTTGTGGCTATGAAATCAACTCATTCATGTGAAATGGGAATTAAAGGTGATGTGGGAAGAAAGGTCACCTAGGATTATCTGACGGCACAAATTCTTGGTGAAGGCAGAGATGGGGGACGCTAGAAAGCGAAAACTCATCTCCACAGTGGAAAACTAGTCTTTCATCCTTCTTGAAAAAGGACTCCAGGCAGAGGACAGAGAAATACAGTCCTGGAAATTATTGCATCCTAGAGCCTGAAGAGAGATAACAGTGATCTTCCCTTCTCTCATTTTATATAGAACTAGAATGATTGTGTTGGCATTGGTGCTTCTGAGAACCAGGTTTTAACACCTGGTGTGGGATATGACTACGCTTGTGGGATATGATTATGCTTGGTACAACTTACGATACTCTTGCTCAGGGCCTTCAGCAGATGGTAGGTACAAAGGCCAGGGGCATTTTAGGTTCACTCTTACTCTGGTTTGTGCTCCTTTGCTCTGAGGTTTCTAATTTCTTTTAGAAAAATGAACTGATGTCCAAGTAAAGAAGGTAAATTGAACTCTTGCGTTAATATCTGGGCAGATATTGCCAAAATGGCAATGAGACTTTTTAAAGGGATAACTCCATCAACTTAGAGAGTGGGTAAATAAAGAACTGTATTTCACCATGTCTGAGTGGCCATCAACTCAGAATTACTTCATGTACCATTGAAGAAAGCAACAGTGCCTTCTAATTAAACTACAGTGTACTATCAAATGTAAGTCATCCCAATTTAAGAGAGAGTAAACGCAGAGGCATTAAAGTGTGAAAAATCTTAGAACTGAGCAGTCTTAGAACTGATAAAATATGGTACATAGACAAAGTGCTAAATAACTTACCATATCTAAGAAAATAAGTTCTAACCAGTAGGGGAAGAAAAAAGTATAGGCTAATTTATGAGGAAAGTCTTGCAGAGGTTTGTAGGAGTGGGGTTATGGGCATGAAGTATACTTATACAAACAGGAGATTGTTTGCAAATCTGTTTAAATAACAGTCGACCCCCAAATCCCTGACCTTACCATATACAGCTAGACAGACTGCTTCTCCCAACACTGGCAAAGACTAGAGGTGTATTATCCGGAGGTGATAAAATGAGAGTCTCTTAACTCAGGAGCACAAGGAAGAGCGTTAAAGTGGGTATTTAAAGTTGGCAGGGGGAGTAAGTGAAATTTTACTTACCAAATTTTGAGCCTCTCCCCTTCCCCTGCCCCCAGCCTCTACCCCTACAGTTTTCAGAACAGGGGCAAGCGCATGTTCAAACTCAAAGCTGGAGCTTGAGAGAGCCTTCTTTGGGAGTTCTGCATGGACACACCCAGTGATTCTCCTAGAAGAGTACAGCTAACCAGCTCTACTCACCAAGAGTCTGATCAGTAATCTGAACTTCCACTCAAATAGAAGAAGCTTGCTGGGGAACTTGATATGTTCAAAAGCCTATAACATGAAAGACAGACTCTAAAACAAACTGAAAATCATAAAATAGGAACTATGCAAAGAGAAGAAAACATAACATTAACATCATGGAGAGAGGGAAAAAAAGATGAGTTCACATAAAATAAATACTGGATGATAATTGAAAGGAATATTCAGAGAACAAAAAAGTAGGTCTTAGAAATTTAAAATATAATAACATGAATGGACCAACCACTTGGTAGAGACCTATATGATTAAATTGAGGAATCTTTCCAGAAAGTAAAAGCAAAACATAAAGACATGAGAAACTGGAAGAGAAATAGATTTAAATAAGAAACCTAGGCAGCCGATGTAGATCTTAACATCTGAAAGGTTTAAAAAAAAAAAAAAAACCCGCAACAAGAAAAATTTTTTAAAGAACGAGAAAAGCATGAAAAATTTTTCAATAGAATTGCCTAGAACTGAACAATGTAAGTTTCTGGATTAAAAGGTCCCACTAAAGGTTCTGAAAATGTCTAAAAATAGATGTATATCAAGAATATCACAATAGAATTTTAGAACACTAGGGACCAAGAAAAGAGACACTTTTTCTGGGAAGAAGTGAAGGCAGGTTTCACACACAAGAAAAAATAAAAATTCAGAATGTTTCACACTTTTCAACAGCAACACCTGGAAGGCAGGAGATAATGAAGCACCAGCTCAAAACTCTAAGGGAAAATTATTTCCAACCTAGAATTCTCTACTTCTATAGCCAGCCTTCAAGCTAAGTTTGAGAGTAGAATAAAAACATACCAGATATGCGAGGTCTCAATAAACTGCCTCCCCCTCTCTCTTTCTCTCTCGAAAGACATTTTCTACCAGAGAAGGAAATAAAGTAGGAAAATGAAGAGAGCAGCAGGTCTAGAAAGAGAGAACCCACGTAAAGAAAGACAAAGAAATCCCCAGCATCGAGAAGAAGGGAGGGTGCAGGATGATAACTGTGTAAATGGGCCAGGCTAGAGCAGGATGGAAGAGATTTCTTCACTGGATGAAATTGATATATTATTTCCTGTGTTTGATTTATTGAGAGAAGTTTGTATCAATCAAGGGAAGTTTTCGGTTGGATTCATTTTAAGTACATAGGCAGCTGAACAAATAAACAATAGTGACAAAAAAGACAAGCCATTCATTTAGAGAAAACAAAATGTATATTGAGGTTAAAAAAAAGTCATGGTGTGAAGCATGTATGTTGTGATATTGTTCTACTGAACATTGAAGTTTAGCTGTATGGGGAACACGGGGGAAGATGGGAGAAGTGTCTATGCACGATGGCAGATGGGGAAATGGAACGAAATCCTCATCTTCCACTATGGGAAATCAGTTGATACCTGTAACTGAAAACTTAAGAAATAATAATATTAGAAAGTTAATGGAGATATGGATATATAAATCAGAAAAAGGAGTAAAAGTGCTTGCCTCTGAAGAAGAGAAAATTTGAAAAACAGTGCTGTTTTTCAAATAAACTTGACAAATATTTTACCCATTTCAATTTGTATATGTACAGATTGATTTAAAAACAATGACAATTGTTTTCCCTTATACAACTAGAAATACAGATGGCCATTAGATTCTCTTTCTATATATAATTTTTATATTTATATATTTTATATATCTATGTATTATGTAATACATAAATATATATTATATGTATAATTATGTACAAAACATATAATTATATAATACATAAATAAATATATATTTTATATGTATGTATAAAATCAGAGAGGCGCTGATTAGAAGGAAAAAAAGCAAAACAAAGAAAATTTAAACAAAAGAAACATAACCTAGATAAACCTTTAACAGCTTTCAAGTAAGGATTGCACATTTTTATTACAGTTGATGAGCCTCCTGAATTCTAAGAATAACACTATGATGGAGACATTTCATAGAACTGCTGATTTTTTTTTTTTTTGAAGTCCTCTGGAAGTTTTCTCACATTCACTAGAAACCATGAAATACCTTCTTTGAGAGAAATTATTCTGTGACCAACAGTTTGGCCATTTCATTCGAGGAAGCTTGATACCAGGATCTTGGGCCATTTATTCATCAACATTTACCTAGTTCCAATTGTATATCAGACATTTTGCTCACAGATAAAATGATGACTGAGGACCTAGTCCCTTCCTTCAGAAATTCACAGCCTAGGAGGAACACAGACCCTTGAAGAGATATCATAATAGAATACATAAAGTACAAGAACAAAAGTATAAGCTGATTATCATTGGATCCCAAGTAATAGCATTATACACTCTTGAGAAGTGGAGATTAGAGCAGCTGGCCATTAAAGGAAGGTAGACCTATTGCTCCTTTACAGGTTTTCTCTTCTCATCTAGGTTGACCTAACAGGCCTTCGTTGAGGTCTCATCTAGGAGAACCCTGGAGCCTTCAATACCATGGTCAAACCCTTCAAATTCCATTGCATTTCTGCTCCTTACCCTCATGCCTACCACCATTCTGTTGCATACATGAGAATGCACAGGACCACCATTTTGTGTCTAGGTAGATGCTGGTCTTCTCTAGTTTTTACCTCTACAGGAGAGGAGGTTGACAAAGAAGTTTCAATGCCTGAGCCTGTGTAGTCTACACGTAGTCCTGAGTCCATGTTCCCATTTCATGTGGCTGGTATGGTCAGTTTGAATCTTAAGTCATTGGATTCTAGCAATCAGATCTACTCTGTAGAAAATGTCTTCCATTGCCTAGAAGCTCATCCATCTCCATTCTCCACATCTGTCCAATCTCTTTTGCATCTTCTCATATTAGTAAAATTATGGCAAATCCATATTTACTGAATTCACTATTCATTCTAAACGTTTCCACTTCCTCAAATCTAGCTTGTATAATCCCAACTAATGCTATGGCACAATGTTAAGTAAATTATTTTTTGACAGAATTAATAAAACTGTATGTGTTTTCTGATTTCAGTTTTCACACTGTTAGCTAAGCCCCCTCAAGAGTCTTTATATGCTTTTATCCTTTTAAATCATTTAATAAACTACATTTAATTAAGCTGAATTAATTATTAATTTAGGCTCTTTAGGAAAAAGTTATAAAACTATATGATAATTTTTCTTATAATCCTAATGTGTTATGTGACTCAACAATGTGCTGTTCTAGGAGTGAATATCCTTTAGATCTGGCTCTTAGTAAATTTTAATGAACTTTGGTATCATGTATCTGCTACTTTTATAAAACTTTACCTCTAAAACAAGATAATTTCCACATAGTGGGGAGATTTAGGTTCTCTATCACTATTTTGTTTTGTCTTCAAACTTCCCTTACCAAAAGATGTCTTCTTTAATCCACACCCTATTGTTAATTCCCATGAAATCCCAATTTCTCTGGACAGTTTCTGAATCATATTTTGGGTACAATTTTATTTAAGCATAATTGATATAAAAAACTGCCTATTTTTAATAAACACAATTTGATGAGTTTGAACATACGCATATACCCACGACATCATCACCAAAATAAAGGTAATAAACATATCCATCACCTCCAAAACTTTGGGTCCCTTTTATTTATTTATTCATTTTTTGGTGATAAGAACACCTAATATGAGATATAACATCTTAACAAATTTTTAAGTGCACAACACTCTGTTGTTAACTACAGGCACCATGTTGTATCACTAGAACTTGTTCATACTGTGTAACTGAAACTTTATACCTGTTGAACAACTCCCCCCACTCCCTAGCCTCTGGCAACCACCATTCTGTTTTCTGCTTGACTCTTTCACATACCTTATATAAATGCAGTCTTGTGCTTTTTCTCCTCTGTACCTGACCTCTTTGACTTAGTAGAATGTCTTCCAGGTCTATCCATCTTGTCGCAAATGTTGCAAATTCCTTCTTTTCCAATGGTAAATATTATTCCATTTTAAGAATCTACCATATTTTCCTTATCCAGCTGTCTGTTGTACATTTAAGTAGTTTGCCTGTGTTGGCTATTGTGAATAGTGCTGCAAAAGGAGTGCGTGGGTGGCTCAGTCAGTTAAGTGTCTGACTCTTGATTTTGGCTCAGTTCATAATCTCAGGCTTGTGACATCAAGTCCCACGTTGGGCACTGCACTGGGCGTGACACCTGCTTGGAGTTCTCTCTTTCCCTCTCCCTCTGTCACCCCCTCCCCTGCCTGTCCCTCCTAAAAAAAAAAAAAAAATAGTGCTGCAATGAAAATGAGTGCAGATATCTCTCTTAGATCCTGATTTTAGTTCTTTTGGATATTTACCCAGGAGTGGGATTCCTAGATCATATGGTAATTCTATTTTTAATATTTTAAGGAATCTCCATACTGGTTTACAAAGGGGCTGAACCAATTTACATCCATACCAATAGCATATAGGCATTTGATTTCTCTACATCCTTGCCAATACTTGTTATCTTTTGTTTTCTTTGAGAATAGCCATTCTAACAGGGGTGCGGTGATATCTCATTATGGTTTTGATTTATATTTCCTTGATTAGTGATATTGAGCACCTTTTTATATACCTGTTGGCCATTCCTATGTCTTATTTAGAGAAATGTCAATGCAAGTACTTTGTCCCCCCCACTTTTTTTTTTACTGAATTGTATGAGCTCCTTATGTATTTTGGAAATTAACACCTTTAAATATTTTCTCCCATTCTGTAGGTTGCCTTTTCAGTCTGTTGGCTATTTCCTCTGCCAGAAGGAAAGGAAGCTTTTTAGTTTGATGTAATCCTGCTTGTCTGTTTTTGCTTTTGTTTCCTGTACTTTTGGTTTCATCACTTTTTAGAGCCTGGTTTACATCACCACTTCTACACTGAAACTGCCCAGGAGAAGACCGTGCTAGTGGTCTTTGTCCCACCATTATTCTCCTGTTTATTTATTTACTTTGGCTTCTTTTGTTCCATCTACACTCCAAAACCAAAACCTTCAAAGATCTTTCCTCACTCTTCTTTTTTCTTTTTTTCTTTTTTTTTTTAGGATTTATTTATTTATTTATTTGAAAGAGAACACACGTGCAGTGGGGGAGGAGCAGAGGGAGAGGGAGGTAGAATCTCAAGCAGACTGCACACTGAGCACAGAGCTGGCGCGGGGCTCGATCTCATGACCCTGAGATCATGACTTGAGCTGAAACCAAGAGTCAGACGCCCAACCGACTGCGCCACCCAGGCACCCCTTTCTTCACTCATCTTTCCTTAAAGTCTCTCCTTCACTGAATTAATTTAATAACACATATTCACTTTCAACCAGTATTACAAATTTCACTAAATATATCCACATACTTTTATTTTTCCGGTTGATTTCTTGGGTACTCACTTGGCCTTATTAGCAACATTTCTCTCATGAATGCTCTTCTACCTCAAAGTCTCTAAGAAACCCAGGGAGTTATTCAATCCTGAGAGGTCTGTCATCCCTCCAAACGTCAAACTGAGTTAGAACTGGAGAATGTCGTCTTTCCACCTACACCACAGTTTAAGTAGCCCCAGTGGAGTGGAAGCTCATTCATTGTTGTGATGATGCCCTAGATGATTCTGTGGATGCTATTAGGCCATACACGTCTCTTGAGTTTAAGAACAGTTGCAGCTCTTCTAGTTACCAATTCTGAGGTCAGTTTCCAATTCCAGGCATAAAAACCATACTAGACCCAGCTTAGGTCCTGAGAGTTCCCATCCCCAGTGATATGCTATGGCGAGATCAGCCCTCCCCATGAGCTTTTAGGCCCTTGAGTTGGGGTAAAGTAGGAAATGACTGTAATGTGAGAAAAAACAGAAGGCATTTCAGAACCTGGTCTCTAGAGTTCAAAGAAATAAAAGTTATTTAAATAATGAGTCTTAATATGAGTATGAATGAAATTCATAGTTTATATTGGCATCACAGGCGCTCTATGTTAATGGACTTCGGGGGCCTCTAAAACAAAAGAATTGAAAATACAGGGAAGATTTAGTCCATCCAATATTCATTAGCTTCTTTAAAGTTACCCCTTCTCTATGCCCAGATCTCTTAAACAACATCCTTTATCTCATTCTCTTTGCTGCTTTTGAAGGAAGAATTTCTTTTTTGGCCGAGGCTAAGACTTAAATCTTAATTAACATTTTTGTAAAGTAGGGAAAAATAACCCAACAGAACCTAGGAAACAGCAGTGTTATGACACAAGGCAATGCATGTAAAGCACTTAGCTCCGTGCAGACACATATGTTTAACAGATATTTATTGAGCACCTACTATGTGCCAGGACTGCTCTAGACACTAGCTACATTGGCAACACAGCAGGAAAAATTTCTGCCTTATATATGGTCCTAGAAGTTAAGCACTCAGTAGTAAGTACTCAATAAAAAATTGTTTCCAATTTTATTTTTATGTTTTGTGTTGTTATAGTAATAAAACACAGGATTTTAGATGAAGAGAAACTTCCTTGCTCCTTGAGGACCTTGACATTTACTATGTATTCCATAGCAAAGCACAGGGGAAAATTCACTTAATTACTTTCTTGGTTCATATACACAATGACAAAGTAAACATTTATTCAATGGACATTTTAAAAAGGCAACATATTGATAACCATTTCCTTAATAGAGAAGATGTCAGTTCAGTTAAAAAGTCATCATGTAAATAAAACAAACAAGTCACCCAAAGGTAGTCGTTTGTTTTTAATCCTATAATAGTGAACAACATTGAAGATAACATGTAAAAACCTATGTATTTGCCTGGTTAGTAGTTCATTTAATATGAGTTTTTAAATATGGCAGAAAATATGCTTTTACACATCAAACACAGAGGAAAATTGTGAATTCTTAAAAATCTTCCAGATTTCAGCTAAGATAGAGTAACAGAGCCTGACAATACCCTCCCATCTGAAACAACAACACCTACAGACAATATGAAACACAGCTTTCAAGACTCTGAACTTTAAGCAGTGAAGAAAGGTAGTTCCTAAGAGATACAAAGCGAATAAGGTGGGCCTACAATTTCCCCAGCTACAACAGTGTGGAAAAGGGGACCCGCAGAGTCCAAGGGACTCGCTGCACTGGGGAGACAGCACTGACAGTCCAGGGAGGTAAGAGGGACTAGAATTTGTGGGGCAAAATAGAAGAAGGGTGATCACTGCTCAGAAGGAGAACCCTCGAGATCTACAGAGGATCCACTTGTGCTATTCAGTTGAGACCTGAGCAGCCTGTGTCTGTAAGGAAACCACCAGGGGGCAGGGAAAGAACCATTTGAAAGGATGGGAGGAAATAGTACCAACCTGGGGCCAGAAATATGTGCCCGCACCTACCAGCCAAACTGGGAAACCCCATAGTCCACTGGACATTGAGTACTTACAAAGGATCCACCTGGGTAATGTAGAATAATTAGCCCTGGACTAAATGCTGCTCTGCCTCCCCAAACAAATCTGAAATGCAAGACTCAAGCATATCAAATTGCATCCAAGCAACTGTGCCCCAGAACAGAGCTTAAAATATCTATAGGAATATGAAGATACCCAGAGGACAAATAAGGTAAAATTCAAAATGTTTTATGTTCAACCAAAGATCACCATACATGAGGAGGAGCAGAAACAGGGCCCGTACTGAGGGGAAAAATCAATCAGTTGAAACTGACCCAGATGCTAATAACATTAGCTAATCAGAACATTAAAACAGTTTTTATATGTGTATTCCCCGTGTTCATAAAGTTGGAGACATGGAAGATATAAAAGAGACCCAGGTGAAACTTCTAGAGATGTTTGATTCATCAGTGTCTGAGATAAAAATATACTCAACAGGATTAATTAGGTGGATTAGACATTGCAGAGAAGATTGATTAACTCGACACCAATGGACATTATTCAGAATGAAACACAGAGTGAGAAAAAAAGGACCTTAAAAATGGGAAAAGAATCCATGAGCTGTGGGGCTATTCCAAGTGGCCTAATAATATATGTAATTGTAGTCACTGAAGGAGGGGAGTTAGTGGGGAAAGGGGAAACAATTTGAGCAATTAATGACTAAAAGCTTTCCAGATTTGTAGGAAACTAAATCCACAGATCCAGGAAACCCAGTGAACCCCAAGCGTAAGAAACATGAGGAAAACTATAGCAAAGAACGTTATAATCAAGTTGTTCAGCACCAGTGATAAAGAGAAAATCTTAAAAGGAGGCAGAGAAAAAAAGACACTGTAGAGACAAATACATGAATACCATAGTTTTTTGTCAGAAACAGTGCAAACGAGAAGACAAAATGTCTTTCAAAAATGAGGGCAAAAGAGTGTTATTAGGCATGTAAAGCTGACAGAATTCATCACCAAAAGAAACATTAGGAAGTCTCTCAGGCAGAAGAATGATGCCAGATGGAAATACAGATCTACACAAAGTGATGAGGAGCACTGGAAATTGTGACTCTGTGTTTGGAAGACAGCTTGCATGAGAAAGTGTCTCCTGTCACCTCCCTCCATAACTCTGATGTGGAGGAAACATGCAGTGTGGCCACAGCCTTATTCGGGCACCCCCAAGGGCAGAAGCTTACGGTTTGTGAATCATGACCCAGACTGTGCACTGTCTCACTGTATTGGACTACTTACAACAGGCGCATATATGTGACTAATTAAAATACTTTTAGGTACTACACATAATGAATTTCCATCTACCATGAGGAATGCTATATGATCTTTAAATATTATGTTTTTAAGGTAATACCAATCCAAAAGTATAGCTTGGTTTTCTGTTATGACAGATTCGAGATAAAATATATTATAAAGCCTGGAAATGAAAATCTTCTAGAACTTGCATATTTTTTGTGGAAAGGAACTGCCCCCAAAAAAGCAGAACTTGCTGGGAGAAGAAACAGAGGTTAGGTGCACAACATGCATTCTGGTAGAGGTCTTGGTATTTGTTCCTTACAAATAATCTTTGCTGTCCTTCAGAATATGTAAGAATAAAGATGTGAGCTCCCACAACAACATGCTTCCTTAGTTTTATTTTTTATTTTTATTTTTTTTAAGATTTTATTTATTTGCCAGAGAGAGAGAGAAAGTGCACAAGCAGGGGGAGCAGCAGGCAGAGGGAGAAGCAGGCTCCCCGCTGAGCAAGGAGCCCGATGCTGGACTCGATCCTAGGACCTGGGATCATGACCTGAGCCAAAGGCAGACGCTTAACCGACTGAGCCACCCAGGCACCCCTCCTTAGTTTTAGAACTTTACAGGAAAAAGTTGAGCTCTCATTTGTAACATGTTTCTTTTTTTAAATATTTTATTTTGTGAGAGAGAGAGAGTGAGCAAGACAGAGAGAGAGCACAAGTGGGGGGAGGAGCAGAGGGAGAAGGAGAAGCTAACTCCTGGATGAGCAGAGAGCTTGAAGCTGGACTCCATCCTGGGTCTCCAGGATCATGACCTGAGCTAAAGGCAGGTGCTTAACTGACTGATCCACCCTGGCTCCCCTTGTAAAGTGTTTCTTACTTAGTTCCTCAAAATAATGTGAACAGAAAAGAAGTCTGCTCTTGTGGAAGAGAACAAGGGAAATTTTAATATATGTGGAGGACACACCAGGTCCTACTTTTGAAAAGTATCACCCGAGAGTGTCCCAGGGTAGCAAATAAACTCATCTTTCCTGAGAAGACAAATCTCTGCAATGTTGGGAGTTTTCATTCACCCACACTGACCTGTACTTTCAGTATTTTCCAGCATTTTTGTTTTCCCATACCCCAAACATAACTGTACAGATCATTTTTTTTTAAAGAAATCAAATGTAATTTGATTACATTGTAAAAACTTCTTCTGACATTTTTAGTTAAAATACAGGCTTTGCTATAATTACGTTTATTAAAAAACTTAAGTGCATGGAAAAATAAAACAGAAAGATTAAAATGTGGTACAAAAGTCCTATAATTGGAACAGCTAAGATACTTGACATACTGATTGAATTATTTTTCATTAAAGTTGATTCTTTAACAGTGGATTTCAGGCAGATTTGTAGAAGCATTCTTCATTGGTTTAATTGGTTTGGTTTTTTTTTTTTAAGGCGATACAGCAAATATCTCAAAGGATATTCACTTAGTAATTAGGCTGTAAAGGATCAGTATCATTCCCGTTCTGCTGGAATTTAAAGCCTACAGAAGTATAAGTTTAAGCGTTATTTCTTGTCAGTCTACAATATGTAATAAGTAATGTTAGGCTCGAATTAGTAGAGAGAGGCAGCTAGAAGGTCGATAGGGAATAAACACAGTACTCCACATGATAAAAAAACTGTTTCTTATAACGTTTTACTGAATGGTACAATTTTAATGGCAGGAGAATTTAATATCCGTTGGGTGCTGGCCATCTGCCAAACAATAGCCAAGGCTAATTTTTCATGGTCAGTGTCCCATTGAGTCCTCACCCCGACTTTAGGAAATAAGTATTGTCAACCCATTTTACATATGATGAAGTTGATATTTAGAAAGATTAAATAACTTACACAGGCCCTGCATCCAGCAGGCCCCAGGACTATGGTACATACTCAGGTCTGTCTGAACTGCAAATCCTTCTTTGATTTCACGACATCCCCTGCTTCTCAAATTTGACATCTTGGCACATCGCATTTTTTTCCCGTTGACCATCGCGTGTCATTTTGATGTAAATTCCACTTTGCAAATAGATGATAGAATTAATCTTTTTGGTGGCTTTCTTTCAGGAATTACAGTTTGAGAGACTGACCCGAGAGCTGGAGGCAGAACGCCAGATCGTCGCCAGCCAACTGGAGCGATGCAAGCTTGGATCAGAGACGGGCAGCATGAGCAGCATCAGGTACCGGGCACACTGCCTCCTTACACTTCTGTGCTTGGAGCTGCCAGGGAAAGTAAATCGTGCTGTTTATCTTCTCCTTACAAACCTGGCAGTGCATTTGGAACATTCATTGAGACGTTGGAAGGGAATTGTAACCAATCTGATTTAAGATGTTCAAAAGGTGTCCGAAATGGCCTGGTTTGTACTTGAAACTCTTTTTAACAAAATTAACACCTGCCCCGAATGCAAATTATGCATAATTTTACACAAAGGAAGGCTTTGCATTGAGTCAACTCACGGAAATCAGGAGATGCCATATCAAAGCTGCTTCTCTGCTTTGGTTCTTTATTTCTAAATGAGCCAGAGTTGCAGGTTCCTGAAATGAAAGAGAGAACATTTCGATGTCACCTGTCTTGTTTGCTAACGTACGATGCTGAGTTGCAAAATGGCACTGCAGATACCCACCACGCATGCAATCCTCCTGTGTAAAAATATTTCGAATTCAGAGATAGAGTAATTATTCAATTAGGGGTTGGTTTGAGGTTCTGAAATGTTTAAAAACAAAACACAATCACTTGACCACAAAATAAATTATCGACCCTAGGACCATGTTTTCATGTTTAAAAATGTGTGTGTGTGTGTGTGTGTGTGTGTGTATGTGTGTGTGTGCATATGAGTATGTGATGTGTGTGTGTGAAAGAAACAAAGTTACGCAAGACAACTTCCATTTCTCAGTAATGCATTGTATCTCCCTGTTATCTTGTTCTACAATGTGTTTCTGAGATTCTACTTCTTTAGGGAGGTGTCTTAGTTAAAGAAACAGTTGCTGTGTCAAGTCAACTCCAGCATTACAGTGACTTAATACAATAGCTGTTTGTGTCTCATTCATTCAACAGATAGAGGCAGTGGATGGTCGTCAGGGGGCGGCTTCTCTGCTTTCCCTCCTACGGTTATTAAGGACCCAGCTTCTCTCTTAAGAGCTGTGCCATCCCCGATGACCTCATTGTCAATTGCGTTGTCAATTGCACAGTCTGTTGGTGAAAACCAGTCACATGGCCTCTTGTAGATGGAAGTCAGGCGGGGATTCCTCTTCCTGGAGTCTACAGCCACCTGCTGTGACAAAAGAATTAAAACGTCCTTGTACCTATTGCTCTAAAATCCTTTATCATTGTAAGAGTACATCTGTAGTCAGAATGTTTCCTATTCCAGTCACTTGCCATCAGTCTTTTAACATTGTTCTTTTTTTTTTTTCTTTAACAATGGTAAATCTACATGGATATCATTGTACTCTTGTTAGGCTAGCTTACTTGGATGGAATATCACTTTCTATTGCAAAACATTATTTTGGACCTGTGGAAGCATATCCACCTCTGCATCCAAATACCTAGGTTATAAGTAGCTGCAAATAGGTACATTGTGATTCCTCAAACAGACTTGCCAAACACCCAAATTAACCAAAGCAGAAAGGACAAAAAAAAAAAAAAGTGAATTGTGTTTACATGAAATTGTTTTCAGAAGGTTGACTAGTTGAAGATGGTGAGACTAAGAAGATGGTGAGACTAAGGCAAGGAGAAAAATAAGGTTTAGAAATGTGTATTTGATTCAGTACATGTGGTTGTACATATTTGAAGAGCTTTTTTTTCCTTCACATTTTTATTTAAATTCTAGTCAGTTAACATATACTGGTTTCAGGAGTAGAATTAGTGATTCATCACTTACATATAACACCTAGTGCTCATCACAAGTGCCCTCCTTTATTATATGTTGGCTAATTGAACATAATTGTTTTTTGAAGAAAAAGTATTAAGAATTTATAATAACAAAATTACAACCACATTTTGGAAGAAAAATAGTATGCAAATTGGGTCTTGAATTCTTCTGTACTCCAAGGCACAGATTATACATCTTTTTTTTTTTTTCCCCATCTGATTCTTTTTTTTTATTTGAAGAACTTTTGGTTAAAGGTGGGTTTTTTTGCTATTTCCCGAGAAGCTAAGACTGTCAGCTTCCTAGGTCCATACACACCACTGAATTGACATCTGTTTTGCCTTGAAACCCACTGATTCACTGTTTATCAGATTACCTTTTCAATTCATATTTCTACTTTGCTGTGTGATATTTTTGCGTACTATACATCTTTTATTTCATTTCATCCCCTCCCCAGCCCCTCGTAGGCACAGGTCTAGGGGACCATGTTGTATCCTGTGCCTCAATTCCCAACTTCTGAGTGGATCAGAAACAGATAATCTGATTCACCCAGTGACCGACCTGTAAGAAACTGGTCTTACTCTTGCGAACGTGAAGAAAGTGTCCTAAGATCGGTGACATCTGATGGTAGGCGGGGCGTGGGGGCTGTGTGGCTTATGTGCCAGCGGAGGGATCTGTGGTGACAGAAAGTAGTCCGGCAGAGAGGCCATGTTGTTCCCGAAGGGCAGACAAGCCTGCTCACTTACCGTGAGGCCCGGCTGCATTTCAGAGGTTGTTATCTATGAGACTGCCTTCTCAATTCTTAAAAACTTTCCTCCTCCCTCATTTGATTTGATTGAATTGATTTCTTTTCTTAGGTCCAAAGTATCTTCAATGGAACACATGTTGAACTACTGAAGTAGACAGAAAAATTATCGCCTGACAACTTTTGATTCTTTATACTATATCCTCTATCCCTGGCTCTCAGCCCGTGATACACAATCAATAATCCTGTGTAAAAAAATGTACTAAATGCTAGTGTTAAGTGCAGATGACACTACCTAATTATTTCTCTTTGCTATACAGCTATATAATGTCAGTTTTCATTAAGCCTGATTATTTTGTATATTGGAAATCTCTAATGTATGAATCTGCACTTGAATAATACGAGCAATTTACTGATAATTCACTGGAGGAAAGTCTAATACATAGCTTCCACTGTTCCTTTTTTTTATCATAACCTAGTTGTTTTCTCAGCTTCAGAAATGTTCCTTTGGAAATTCAAGTCTTTATTAAGCACGGTAGACTAACCTAGTTAGCACATCAAAAAGAATATTTTTAAAAATTTTAAAAATAGAATATGAACAATTTTTTGAAAAAGGAGAACAGGTAAAGAAGTCTTTGATAATGTAGATGTTGTTTCCTACTTAGGGATACTAGGGAGGGGTAAGAGAGCTTCTTAGAGGAAATAAAACAAAATCAAGTATCTTTCAGACTTTTTATGTAAGTGGTAAAAATGACTAGTAAATAGAGTTTGGTGTTTCCCTGCCTTTTATTGATGATAGGAAATTCTCCATCTGATTCCTAAGACCTTCTTCCTGGTCATCACATTGACAGTTGAAACTCTTTGAAAAACTATTAGTATGCATTTGTAATAGTCAACATTATAATAGTCAAAGGACACACGTGAGGACACTGAGAAGTTGGAGAAGGGGATGCTGGAGCTATCTGTTGTTGTAGCTCGTCAGCTCCTGCATCCTTTCAGCCATGGCATAAGTAGCTGCAAATAGGAACGTGGTGATCTCTCCAACTCTTCACAGACTTTGCTAAACATCCACATGGGTACTGAAGCTTCCAGAATTCAGATCAATGAGCTGTTAAGTGTTATTATTCTTCTACAGAGGAATTATTGGTGCTTTTTACTGCAACTCTAGATCCACCATGTACCTTATATCCTTCCTATCTTGGTTTTCCTCACTGTTTCCAGCCCAGTCCTTTCCAAGCTGTTGGAACCTGCTCCCTTCCCACTAGAAAGTTTGGTTCCATCCTTTCTCCCTGATTCCTCAGACCAGCCAGACCTGAGTCAGGTACATTACTTATACAGATGACCTTTATTTAGGGTCATGATCAGATTCCCCTTGCTAGTAGCTCACTCTCTCCCCCTGGCCAGCTGTGATTACTTGGCTCATGCCCGTCCCTCAGTTCTCGGCCCGTCCATGAACGTGGTCTGGCAGCCCTATGAGCCATCCATTCCCTATGAGGCTGGGGACCATGCATTGCTCTTCTCAGTCCCATGGTCTGAGGACTTGCATATGCCTATGCCCTTGCCATATTCTCCACAGACTCTAGTAACAACATTCTGGCTCATCCTTCTGCCTGCATTCTGCCCAAATCTGTTCCCCATGTGGGGTGTGACTGAGCTGCATAATACATAGACCAGAACCATGTCCTTGAAGGACTCTTTCCCACTTCCATAAACACACCACTGTTTCCCATCTCAGGGCTCTGACCATGTGATCTCTTCTATCTAGAATGTCTACCTTCTTTCACTTGGTCACCTCCTCCTATGGATGCAGTTACCCGGCCAGGGCTCCCATCCTTCTGAATGTCTTCTTGATCAGTCCAAATTGGACCAGGTGTCCCCTGCTTGTGGGTCATTAGAACTTAAAAAAGCATTGGGGATGAGACTCTATTGACACTTCTAGGAGTTTCCCTGCCACGGAATGTTTAACCTTCACTCAAAGAATGTGTGGGGATTTTCTTGAGTGTTACTGAAAATTTAAGGACATCAAAATAGATGACTAATCATATTGCTGATTCCGATGGGGAGCAGGGACCCAATGGGAGAGATCTTGAGCTCAAATCACAATTGGACCTATCTTACGGATTCTTCTTAAAAGAAACCTGACTCTTGGAAACCATGATGATGATGATAATGACGATGATGATGATGATTTATAACAATGGTCTAGAGCTCAGAAACAAAGGAAGTCAAAAATCCAAAGCTAGAGAGATTTGACATGTAAGAAATTCTCCATTACGGGTTTTAAAGATGGAGGAGCTAAGTGACTAGCAATGCACATGGCTTCTAGCTGCTAAGAATGATACCTGACTGACAGTCAGCAAGAAGAAGAGGATCTCAGTGCTATAACCAAAAGGAGTCGAATTCAGCTCATAGCCTGAGAACTTGAAGCAGATTATTCCCTAGAACCTCAACAAAGGAAAGTAGCCAACAGAAACTCAGATGATAACCTTATATGACCCTGAACAGAGAACCCAACCATGCCACACACCTGAATTTTACAAAACTTACAAAACTGTTAGTTAAAAAAAAAGGACATTGTTTTAAACTGCTCAGTTGGGGATAATCGGTTATGCAGTAATAGAAAAATGTATACAATGCTTTTCAATTGGTTGTGCTAGATATATATTACAATAAGCTGAACTATGAATGTTTTTAGAAAAAATGAATCTTATTTTGTTAACATCAATATTTCATTCAAAAGTTTAATGTGTATAGCCCATTTTATTTTGTATGCATGTATGTATGCATTTGGATTCACATGTCAAAATAATCTGGGCTTTGATTCTAAGAAGTAGAGGTGTTTGAATGTGGAGTAGGGTCATTATTTACTGTGGAATAGGACTACCAAATAAAGGAATCATCTTTAGCCTCACCATTTTTATAATATAGATACCCAAGACTCTGATTAGAGTTATATATATTTAAGACAAACATAATATATATAAAAATTGCTTGCTGCATATAAGAAGATGCTCTCTCTTCCCCGCAGATGAACTTTTGAATTTCTTGCAAACAAGTTTTCACGAAAGCCTGCCATTTTTTGGAGAGTAGATGCAAAAGGAATTAATGTTGTACATGTTACCAAAGGTCATTCTCTTTATTAACTAAATTCTGTGAGCTGAAATGCCAACAATTCTATAAATGGAGTCTAAAAATCTTGTCCACACTTACAAAGAAGTCAGGCTTATTTTAGAGAAAATGCTGATTTCTGATTAAATTAGTTAGAGGTGAAGAAACATCAGTCAAGTACTCACATACTTTTTGTCAGAATGAAATATATTTATTTAAAAGCATGATCACTAAACTTTCTTAAGGAAATAAATCACGTACGAATATAATTATGAGTAAAACGTGCATTTTTTCACTATCGTGCAGGATATGATATTTAAACAAGTAGTTACATTTATTGTTTTAAGATAAAGAAGGAATAAATTTGCCAAAGTATTTCATTTTGGAAATCACATAGCTTAAATAATTAAATAATTACTTTAAAATGTTTTACAAATGAATTCTTTTATTATGTAGATATTTCTACACATACACACATTCCCAAATGAAGTCATTTAGCCCAAGGTAAAAATCACTCAAAGCCATAGAATTCTAGATTCTTACTGCTAGTGAATACATGTTTGCTTGGGGGGGGGGGGGGGGGGGTGGATAATAATATTGAATCAGTTTTAATTGTTTATTTTTAGAATTTTATTTTTTCATTAAATACCATTATTATTAGTTTCCAGACTAGGAAATAAGCATTTCTCACATGGCTGAAGTACAACTCCTCCAGTAAAGCCTAGCGATTTATTTGAACATGGCATTTAATTTATTGAGTTGGTAATCAGAATTAATATTGCAGTGATATTTTCTAATTTTTTTAGAATGTCTTCTTCATATAAAAACAGAAAAAAAAACAAATTCAGGGACTATAGACATATTTTTGAGGTTTTTCTTTTTCATTGCTAATTTCTTAAAAAAAATAAAAGTGTTTCTCTGTTTCCTTCCAAACTAAATTCCAGAGCAGAAATCTACCTCGAAAATGCTCCCAATTTTCTCAAGTCCCTTTGTGAACTCTTGTTCTTTTCTTAATCCCTGTACTACCATCTTTCCTCTTACCTATTTTTTCCCCATTTTCCTAGCCTTTCCTTTTAATGCTAACATTATTCCTTTAGGATTTCCTATTATAGTCTCTTTTTTTCCTACATAAATTAAGAAGAATATTCTAGACTACTTTCTGGGCCCTCAAGAATCACCTCCATGCAGTACCATCACATTTCTGCTCACGTCTCTACTCCAGAAAGAGTGGGAACACTTATAGTTGTTGCTGGTTTAAAGAGGCAGCTCTCTGAGCCTTTCCCATCTTGCCTAGAGTCCAAGTCCACTGTGCTGAGCCACCTCTAGATAGTACTCTAGTGTCCTGTGAATTCCTGATCCTTTAAGACAATTTACAACGTGGATTAAAGCTGCTACCTCCTCCTCGCCTGCACTGAGACTTTGCTGAGCCTTCTCAGCCACTAGAAGTAGAAGTAGGTGCTGTACTAGCCTCTAAGTAATTCCTGAAGGGCAGGGACTAGGAGGATATGCCAAAGTCTTGGCCAGCATGTGATAACTGGTCAGTCAGTACTGAATGTAGAAATGAATGAGTGGATATGTCGTATTTCTCTTACTGTTCTTATTTTCATTGCTCTTGTTTTGGAAAAAGCACCAGTCTTATTAATCTATTATAAGGATTTCTATTTCTATATATTCCAGAATATATACATATATATCACACATCAAATGGTTTATATTATCCTGACCTTACCAGATCAGAATATCATAGAATATCACATTTCAATATTCATTCTAGTTAGTTTTCACATTAAAACAGTACTCCGTATTCTAGAGCCCCGTTGGTTTGATGTACGCTAGGCATGGTGTTAGGGTTGACTTAGTCTCATCCTTTTACTCTGATCTCAGGAAGATGATGGTAACAGTGATAACTTTATTAATATTAATGGTAGTATTTGTTGAGCAATTCATATAGACCAGGCATGGAAATGATTTATGTAGATCATGCTATTTACTTTGAGTTAACCGTATGAGGTAAGTCTTTATTATGTCATTTTGTAGATAACAACACTGAGATTCAGAGAGGGAAATTCGCTTTCCCAACATCCAACAGTTAGGACCAGGCACTGACTTTTAAACCCAGGTATCTTTACTCCCCAAGTACACATGTTAATACACCTTGCTGTTATTCAGTCTTAAATTACATTGTAAATTACATATGTTATAAATAGCTATCTAAATGTCTCCAGTCCATTTTCATGCTAGTGATACAAACGTTTTGGATGGATTTTGTGCTCATTTTTTCTCTATCCCCACCCCCACCCCAGTGATTACAGCTATTTTGAATTCCTTCATTTGAAATATATTTGAGATTCATTCTTACAGAAATGAGGTGTAAAGAGTGTTCATCGCATGTGTTATTATTGCTTTTAATTATATCCAGACTGTTCAGCATTCTCTTGCAAATTACCAGTGGACAAATTATACTAATATTTATGTTTATAAAATGCCAGTTATATAGTCGTAGTCTTTCAGGCTACTCTAGCAGAATACCATAGATTGAGTAGCTTACAAACAACATAAATTTATTTCTCATTCTTCTGGAGCTGGGAAATCCAAGGTCAAGGGCACTAGCAAATTTGGTATCTGAATAGGACTTGCCTCTTGGTTCACAGGCAGCTTTCTTTGTGCTGTGTCCTCATTTGGCGTAAGGGGTGGGGGAGCTCTCTGAGGCCTCCTTTATAAAGGCAGGAATTCCATTCATGAAAGCTCCACCCTCATAACCTAATCACATCCCAGAGGCCCCACCTCCAAATACCATCACGGAGAGGATTAGATTTCAACATAAAACATGAAATTGGGAGGGACACAAACATTCAGTCTATAGCACATATTAAACACGGTTTTCTAGATTTCTGTAGGATAGCAAATAGCTATCCTGAGGATTTGACGTAAGTCCTAAAAACGGTTCAGTACATAATAATTGTAATTATTTACTATATTTCTTACAGCAACTACCATATTTAACACTTTCTAATCAGTTTTGAAGCCTGACTTCTTTCCAAAATGACGTACTGAAAAACTAATATTAACTTTACACCTAAAAACAATATACCAGGAGCGCCTGGGTGGCTCAGTTGGTTAAGCATCTGGCTTTGGATTAGGTCATGATCCTGGGGTCCTGGGGTCCTGGGGTTGGGCTCCCTGCTCAGTGGGGACTCTGCTTCTGCCTCTCCCTCTGCCCTTCCCCCCCCACCCATGCTCTCTCTCTCCCTCTCAAATAAATAAAATCTTTTAAAAAAATAAAACAAAAACAATATACCAAATTGTATTTAGAGGCTTTGCACTGTAAAAGATGTTTTGGGAAAACTAACTAATTTTAAAATTTAAAATTCTGATTGGTATAGAACTGAAAATCTTTATAAATTTAGTCTAGAATATTCTTTGTATTTTCTGTCATCCTTAGCATTTTTTTAACTCATGGATCTGAAAGGTGCAATTGGTAGTTTCATAGGTGAGAGCTATATTTCATCATTGTGTTTTTAGATATTGCCTGGGTTTGCTAATTTCCCTGAATTTCACTTTTTAAAAAATCTATAGTAGTGGGGCTAATGCTTTTCTGTAATTTTGGGAAGGTTAAATGAGACATGTAAGTAAAGCACACATCACCTCGCACATCGTCACTAGCAAATCCTATATATTTTTCCCTCTTGATGAATAAACACATAATCTTTTTGTTGAGTCTCTTTCCTAATTTTTCTACCAAAGCTAATAGAATGGTTCCTCTCAGGATGGGCTAAAGCGACGTGTCAGGGTAGCACCACATTTGTCTCCTTCATTTTATAGACTAGACAGCCACACAGAGATTGACATGATGGAGTGGAAGACACGTTTCACATGGCACACCTTACTATGTCTCTCTTTGGATATTGTGTGGTTGTAAAATGAAGAGCACTAATGCAGTGGTAACACGTGTGGCAGGAAATGTTCAATAAGTTAAGACCTAGAAGCCAGTGGCTCTTTGAATGGATAATTTTCAGACCAGGAGCAACAAGAGATGAATGCATTGACCAAAATATGCAAGCTCATTACTTTCTCTGGTTGTGTAAATACGATGAGAAGTAGAAGTGCCCATTGACGAAGGCATTGCTGGGTCCTTCTGCCTTTGCTCAGATGCTGAGTGTTCAAGAGCTTTTACCAACTTTTTTTTGTTTATATTTGTTCATGCTCTTTTCAGAGGATTGGCAACCAGGGATATTTCAGGGGGCAAAATAACAATGAGCGTTCGATTCACTTAAGAAGAAAGAAGTTCCGTGGTCATCACTGGGATGGCAGCAGCTCACTGCACACCATGAACATTGTATGTCCAAATTATTAGGATGGAAAGGCAGTGAGGAGATAGCAGGAAAAACGTTGTAGTGTGTGTTTGAGGAGATCAATGGTCTTGGCACCAACACACTCAAGAGTTGCCTTGGGGCAAGTCGTTTGGGCTTTCTGGACCTCTGTTTCCTCACCTGTAAAATAGAAACATTGAGTTTTTCCCTCCTCTTCGCTCCTTTGCTCTTCATCCCATGGGCACCTTTCACTGTGGGCAGTGAGTCACATCGGACTATTTTAAGATGGTAACATTATGTGAACTTGAATAACTGATCGTGTTAAGAAATGAGGATAGCAAGATGTTGCCAGATAGATTTGGTGATTCAGAGGAAGGCAGATAGATGTCTGTATATTCGTGTAAATAGTTTTTTCATTATAAGACGCTCCAGTTAGGCCAAAGCATGGATTTTATATTTGGCAAATCACAGTCTAAAAGAAATTTGTACGTTTATAATGTATAAACTGCCTCAGATGCTCTCAATGTTTTCTAGTTTGGCTAAAATCTAAGGTGAAGCTAGGGAACTAGAACAGAGTGTCTCACACTGAGAGGTCATGAGGAGTGGGCCTTTTAAGAAATAATCATTGGTTCCATAAAAAAAAAAAAAAAGCAAAAAAAAAGCTTATGGGGTAATTCTAAGGGCCTAACAGGTTAGTAGGCGCTCCTTGTGCTTCAAATATGAATATGACAAAGCTCCTGGCTTCCAGGGGTTTACTCTCAAATACAGAGAGCGGCATAAAAGCAGGTGAAACATGATAAGATATGTTGGTGCTATGAAGAGAACAGGAGGTGGCAGTGGGGATAATTTTACAGTGTAGGAAGGATGGGAAACATTGGCTGGAAATAAGATGGGATAAAGGCACTGCTCAGAGATAAAGTACAAAGTCAGGAGGACAAGGGTGTGAACTTGGAATCCGTGTGGTTGGAATAGGGAACCCATGGCGTAGATGGGTGTTGGATGAGGGTGCAGAGTGACATGACCATTCTCTGCGTGGTCATATAGGTCAGGATAGCGACTTTGGGTTTGTTGAGTTGTCACTAGAACATGAAAGACAGCTTTGTCCAAGGAAGTGATGGCATACTCTCTGGTTCTACCAGCTGCGTGGAGAATGGGTTGAAGCCTGTGGAGGCTGGGACAGCAGCACGAGTTAGAGATGACGTGTCCAGGAGAGAAGTCACAAAATGTAGTCCAAGGTCACGAGCATGTATAGCGATGTCAGAGTTGGGAGGCTCTGCAGACTCATTTGTGTCAAAGGAGACAGAATAGAATTGTGAAATTACTATTATTTTTTTTTAAGTGTAAACATTTGGTAGGCTAAACCAACGCTGAGCTTAGCTTCTATTGCAAGCATTGCCCATTTTCAACAAGGAATCTTTGATTTTTTTATTTCATGGAATGTGAATGTATTCTAATTCCCCTTTATCCAGGAGACACTATCATAGAATTTTAAATTTAAGGGATTGCTGTGTTAGCAGCGGGCAGCAAAGATGTTGCCTATTTGTTGACAGGAAAGCTGCATTCATAAGCTCGTCTTCTCAAACATCTGTGTAGTTAGTACCTCAAGAGCTGAGGAAGTTTAAAAATTGTCACACATTGTTGCTTGGTCTTATGCCCTTATTTGAGAATGTAACTCTCAGCAAGATTTTATTGAAAAGATCTGTCTAAGGAATTGACTGCCATCTTTACTCAAAATTTAGCAATTAACCTTTTCTCTCTAATGTGTGAATGATGGGATCCACCTGTTGAGACCCTGTCGTTTTGACACTCTTCATTTAAGGTAAAGAGTTTCATTCTGTCTTTTGAAACTCATGTGTTCCTGTCATTTAATAAATGCCCAACAAACTGAAGCTCTAATTTAAGCGTGGCATAGGGTGGTGGTTCACGCCATGGAGTTTGGAACCAGTAAGTGTTGGATTTGGATCTCAGCTCTGCATATTGCGACCCATGTGACATTGGGAAATGTCCTCTAGATGCTCCATTTATCTATATGTAAATTGGGGAGAATAATACTTAGAATCTTGTATTTCAAGATAGTGGCGTATATGGGTATAATGAAATATATGATATATACAGTTGGAGAATATGTGGTATTTTTATGTGCATGACTTAAAGAATGCCACAATTTCTCTCATAGAAATTGACCAATAGTTGATGGAGACTCTTCTTGTCTCTTCCTTTATTACCTCTCTCACTATCTCAGAGAGAAACACTCGACTGAATTTTGTGTTTATTCATTCCCTTGGATTTCTTTATATTTTCCCATGTGTATGCATCCAAATATGCAAAATATTATTTAGCTTGCTTGTTTTTGATTCTTCCATAAGTATATTATGTGTTTTTTGCAACTTGCCTTTTTTTACTCAACTGTTGTTCAGCTTTATCCATGTTGATATGGGTGCTTGTGATTTATACACTGTTTTCACTGATACCTCCTAATTCATCATATGATTATGCCATAATTCATTTATCCTTTCTCTTGAGGAGAACATTTGTAGAGTTTGCGGGTTTTGCTTTTAGAAACATATGGCTTGGTACATAATTATATGGACTCCTAGTGTGAGGATGCAAGTGTTTCTCCTGGGCATGCTCAGAGAGCTGTGGGTGACTTGTAGGATTTGAACATCTTCAGATTCCTCTGTAGTGCCCGAGAGCTTTGAGAAGCTGTGCCAAAGTACATTCCCATCAGCAACAAATGCTCCATTGCTCTATTTACTCAGCAAAACTTGCTATTTCCATGTTTTTCTTTGTCCTGTTGTTGCAGATCTGGTGGGTTTGAAGTTTGCATCTTCCTGACTTCTGCACTGATAGAACTTTTTACACATTTATTAGCTTTCATGTTTATTCTCCCATTAAATGTATATCCATGTCTTTTGCACATTATTCTAATGGTGGTTTTCCTTTTTCTTAGTTATTTTAATTCTCAATATATTGAGAAATAATCTTGTGTTACTTGAATGTGTTACAACCAAGTTCTCCCGCATTGTGTTTTTTCACTTCCTTCTGGTGTCCTCTGGTGAACAGAAGGGCTTTTACTTAGTGTTGTTAGGTTGATCACTGTGTTTTAGGACTCATGCTTTTTGGAATCTTGTTTAAGGAATCTTACCTGCTAAAACAACATTAAAATAATTTCCTGTGTTTTAATAATTATAAAATTATACCTTTTCACATTAAAGCCTTTAATTCCTTTGTAGCTGATTCTTTTTGACATAACAGAAGGTAGAAATTTGATTTTCTTTTTTTCCATGTAAATAACTGATTGTCTCAATACCAGCTATTGAATAGAATGTCATTTGCCCCATAACTTACTGTGTCATCTCTATCATGTGCCAAATCTTCACATATATATGGTCTACTTCTGGGAAGTTGGGGGAGAATTACAGCTTTATTATTTTGAGTCTTCCTGTCCGTGAACTTGATGTCAGTCCGTTTTATTTACCACGTTTCGATGATGTTCATGCATGTCTTCTTAAAGGCCTCGCCCTCTTCTTTATTTCATTCATTCTTAGGCTCTTTAGAGTTCTTGTCACTCTTGGAAACATTATCTTTTTTTATAGGGTGCATCTGCTAAGAGTTTCTTTTTTATATGGATGTGCAATTGATTTTTATATACTGATCGAATACTGAGAAAACTCAAAAAAGTCTTTTAACTACTAATGTAATTTGTTTGTAGATTCCTTGAGGGTTTTTATATGAGTAATCTTTGACGATTACTATATTCTGTCTTCTTTTAAAATCTTCTTTCACTTTGTTTTGTTTTCTTTTTGTACTGGTAAGAAGTGGGGGAGAGTAGGCAGCCTTTTTCATTTAATGGGATTCCTTTAATCTCTATCACAATAAGAACTGCTGCAGGGCTTTTTAAAATAACAACTTTATTGAGATATAATCCATATACCACTCAATTCACTCATTTGAAGTGTAAGATTTCATGGCTTTAGGATATTTATAGTCTTGCAACCATTGCCACAATCAGTTTTTGAATGTTTTCATCAGCCCCCAAAGCTCCCCAGCTTTACGTATTTACCTTTTCTGGACATGCCATATAAATAGAATCATGCAATATGAAATCTTTTATGATTGGTGCTTTTAGTTAGCATAATACTGTCAAAGTTCACCCATGCTGTACCATGTATCAGTACTTCTTTTTTTTATTGCCCAAGAAGAGTCAATTGTATGGGTATAGCACACTTTATTTATTCATTAATCAGTTGTTGGACATTTAGATCACTTCCTATTTGGTGGGAATATTATGAATGGTGCTGCTATGAACATTCATGTTCAAGTTTTTAGGTGCACATATGTTTTTTTAAATTTCTCTTGGGTATATAGCTATGAATGAAATTGCTGTGTTCTTCTGTGTTTAATGTAGTTTTTCTTAATAGACTCATTTTATCTATCAAAGGTCATTCCTTTTAATTCCTAATTTACTAAGTGTTTCATTGTAAAGAACTATTAAATTTTAACTGTTATGGTTACCAATACTGCTTTCCTTTTTGTTGCTGAGTATTATCCCTTTGTATGAATATGTCACCATTGTGTATTCATTCACCTGTTGCTGGACATTTGGATTGTTTACAGTTTTTGCTATTTACAAATGAAGCTGCTATGAACAATTCTTATATACAAGTCTTTGTATGACATATACTTTCTTTTCATTTGGGTAAATACATGTGGAACGGTTGGGTCCTAGAGCAGTTGTATATTTTACTTTTCAAGAGAATGCCAAACTATTTCCAAAGTAGTTGTACCATTTCTGATCCTATCAACATATGAGAGTTCTAGTAGTCTATTCTAATATGCTAATTTAAGCTATATGATCACTTCTATAAGTTCAGTTTGTTCTTACTCAAATTTGTCTTGGACTATTAGATGATCTCTTCTAAGGTTTAATTTCAAAGTCCCCTTTATATCTTTAAATGTATTAAACATGCCTGTTTAATTATATTCTGAATCTGACAATTCCATTATCTTTGTTCTTTGTGAATTGTATTCTGCTTAGTGTTTCCAATGAATCTGGCTGATGGGGACTTATTTTCTCTTGAGTTTGAGACTTCTGATTGTGGATTTATGTTCCTGGCAGCTCTAGAGTGGGACTTATTTAAAGTCAGAGGTTAAAGTGTGGTCTTCTGAGGAAGGTGTGTCATTTCCTGTGCCAAGTGTGGGAACCCCTATTGACTTAAGACCACCTCAAACCAAATTATTGCCCAGGTTTGGAGAGAGCAGCATACATAATAAAAACATGGCATTAAACACTTATGAGTAAGGATGCTTCTGTTTTGTAATGCTCACAGTTCTCCTTTATGTTTAGATTGAACTGATCAAGCATGTGTGCCATACTTGTTTTGATTGCTTCATTCCAACCTGTGGCTTCAAATGGAATTTGTTGACATCATCCATCATTTTATCAGCGAATGAGTAAAACACAACAAAATAAACAAAACAAGATGGGACAATAACAAATCCTCAAACTCTTTAGTTATTACAAACATGAATTGTACAAGTAACAGAGAGCTGGATTTTAGTTATAAGTATTCCGTTAAAAGAAATACCTTCTGCCGTAAACCCCACTGGACTGCTCTGTCTTCTTTACATCAGAGAATGCTTATATATGTGGAGAGCACTTACCTTGAGAAGAAAGCACATCTCATCACCTTTCTCATCAACTCCTTTATATTTCAACATAAAGAAGCATTTTTACAAGACTGGAATGTGTACAGACTTAATCTACATAGAAAATGAAAAGAGGACCCTGCCCATTTGGTGCTGTCCCTGAATAGTTTTCAAAGTCATCAAAAGTTGATTCCATTTACTCACAGTACCTACTTGTAGCCCCAGAGCACAGAGGAGGTATATGCATTTCCTGCCCCTTATTTCTAGCTCTTTCTAGAAAAGTGTAAACATGTTTGTAATTCTCTAAGGCTAGAAGCTTAGCTACACTTTTTCCCTGGCCCCTAAACTCTAGTCATGAAGTTTCATTCGCTAAGTTTAATTTGGCAAATGTGTCCTATTCCTTGATGTCCTTTCATGGTGGTGGCCAAGATTTGAGGGAATAAAAGAAACAGGAATTGTGATACTTTCCTGATTAGGCGTGACAACCTTGGGAAAGAACTTCTACTTTGAACAACTTTTATTTACGGTTATTTACCATTAGCCCAGATGACTGCAAATTATAGTTAAGTGTGGCCCAGGAGTATTTTATGTTAGCGGTTCTCAGGCCTGGCTGTGCTATTAGAATCACCTGGGAAGCTTTTAAAAACACTGATGCCGGGGCCCCAACCTCAGGGAGTCTGATTTCATTGGTCTGGGAAGGAGCCTAGGGATCCATAGATTTGGGGGTGCCCCAGCTGAATCCACGTGCAGCCGGCGACATGGGCCCCTGCTCTTGTTCTAAAGCAGCCTCACCCTTTCGTTGATGACATCACTGCTGTGCGCATTGGCTTCAGATCAGACCAGCAGCTTCTTGTTTTGTGATAGAGCTCTCGGTATCCCCATAAAAGGGCTAGACCCTGGGTCTGCAAGAAACTCTTTGCAGCATTTGTCATTTTGAAATAATAGCAATAATAATAATAGTAACTTGTATCCATTCAACCCTTGCCTGGTCTGAGCACGTACTGTTAACTTATTTCATTCTCATACCAAACTGTGAGGCAAGTATTAGGTATTATTATTTCCATTTGCAGGTAGGGGTAAACCAGTAGGAAAGAATTACATTGGGATTTGAACATGGGCATTATGACTGCAGGTCTGGGTCATAATCGTTTTCTTCTCTTCTGAGATTCTCAGTGACTCTTGCAAATAATTATAAAGCACTTACTTACAAGGAGCAAGGGGATCTGTAAGGTACAAAGCTGAAGGGGAAGGGGTGCAGCCCTAAGGAGGACCTACACTCTACAGCCTGATGGTGAGGTACGAGTCCTAAAGAGCTATGCTGGCGAAAAAGGTCCTGAAAAGGGACTTTGGCCGAGGGAGAAATTTCTTGTAGCTAAAGTGAGTGGCAGCACTGCAGACATGGAAAGCAGTTCATTGTAAAGTGGAGCCATGTTATATAGGGAGAAGATTTGGAGCAATATTAGGTCGAACATATGAAATTGCTATTAACCAGCCACTTGACCTGCAGCCATAACAATTTCACACAGTTCGGTCTATGAGAGAATGATCTCGGTTGAGAGACTAGCAAGTTCCAGTGTCGGGAATGTCCCTGCAGACATTGATGCGATAGGATTGGCTGGAGAAGGGCTGTGAATTCCACCGGCCATTGGCATCATCCATGGCTTGCTGATTTTTTCAGCATTACAGGGAGGCCATTCTTGCAACTGAATGCCTTGTTTGTCTAGACCGTGAGTCTATACTGATGGTCCCCCAAACAGCAACAGCACAGAGTGACTCACATATCACCAAGATACTTGTAAAGGACAAGTTAAAAGAGGTGGTCAGAAGAGGATGGAGACAGTGCTTCCTTAGGGCTGCTTGCCTGCCGCTGCCAGGAGTGTGGGAAGGACTTACAGAACTGGACCAGTTAAGGCAGAACACGGGCTCGGCCTCTTTCCCAAGGCAGCGGTGACCAGGAAGGGGTAAGGACTCAAGCGTGGGTGCACTCTGCAGTCAGCCAGAGTAACGTCCACGTCAAAGAACAGCCTTCACAGGTCCACAATGTTTGACGAATCTCGCATCTCACGTCTGCCCTGGTGTGCACCTGGAGAGCAGGAACCCTAACATTCCCGTCTTCGAATCCCCCCACAACCTGAGCAGAGGACACCAAGGGGCACTGGACTCTTGGGAGTTGAACTGACCTGAAGTATACATCTGCACTGAAGTCTGCATCCAGGAAGCAACAATTAATGTTAATAACAATAATTTTAATTAATCTTTTTAAAAAGATTTTATTTATTTATTTGACACAGAGAGACACAGCGAGAGAGGGAACACAAGCAGGGGGAGAGGGAGAGGGAGAAGCAGGCTTCCCGCCGAGCAGGGAGCCCGACGCGGGACTCGATCCCAGGACCCTGGGATCATGACCTGAGCCGAAGGCAGATGCTTAATGACTGAGCCACCCACGCGCCCCCTTTTTTTAAGATTTAATTTTAAATCTTAATGATAACTTTGGCGCTTAAAAAAACGATGTGTACATGCTACACATCATTCCTATAAGAATTATTTCTGACTTTTGGATTCCATTTAGCTGACATTATAGACAGCCAGGTGAAAACCCGATTAGCCTCCTGGAAAACTATTGAGGATTATTTCTGAGAGCTTTGTCATTAAAGATAACATCCTGTGAATTTTTGGAGAGCTCTACAAAACAGAATGCGCAGGCCTAAGTGTTCCCAGCCACACTGATTAGGAAAGACTTTTCACAAAAAGTAACTAACAAGACACCAAGAAATAGATTACTTACATTTC
Source organism: Phoca vitulina (assembly GCF_004348235.1). Lineage (NCBI taxonomy): Eukaryota > Metazoa > Chordata > Mammalia > Carnivora > Phocidae > Phoca > Phoca vitulina. Next base: position 9,058,445 of record NW_022589720.1, on the reverse strand, counting down.
TCTTCATTAAGTGTCTATATCTCAAGTAGAATGGCACAGAGTAAAGATAGAATATATAGAATAATGTTGCTCAACTGCCACATGACTGGTTTTCTTCACATCCAGAAAGTGTTAGGAAAATAGCAGAAGCAGCACCATTAATAGCAGTGATTAATCTTTGAAATTAAGATCAGGGAAAAAATTATTGTAATAAATCTCTTTGCCCTGTTTATACAGCATTCCTTCCTTTGATATGCGAAGAATACTAATAAGGCTAGTGGCCTTTGGTTAAATGAGCCAACTATTAAGTTGATAAAAGTGTTGGAAGGAGTTTAAGTTGGATGAGCATTGCTTGTCCATGGCAAATTATTACACAATAGGCATAATTTATATGCTTTGCTGAGTGCCCTGCAAAGATCCAGGGCATTTTTATTCCTTTCCCTGTTAGATTAAAATCCTGACTTCTAAGGGATTCTAATATAATTGGAGACAATTCTACTGCTTGTTGAGCTCAACAAGCAGTAGAATTAGTGGTCAGTCGGCTAATCCCAGGGAAGGAATGGGTTTCTGGACCCGCTGCTAATTTGCTACTTGGAATAAACCAGAACAAGAATGGGTAATCTACTCCGAAATGGTTCTCATGCAGGAAGAGTTTCTTTGGATTCAGTCCAAATGGTAGGTGGGCTCTTGAGTTGCTTTAGAACATTCTAGGAATATAATGGATGAATATAGAGAATCTTAAGTTGGCGATTAATGAGCTCAATAGTAGCACTTCTTATCTGACACTCTATAATATTATTTTCCAGGAGAATGTAATGAAGAAATATGTTTTAAAGCTTATGAATATGTATTTTAAAGTTTGCTTTTTCTTTATTTTTATGTAGGATGTTTTATGTTGGAAGATACGCTTTCCATAATCCTGTTTACTAAAGCTAATACCATGCTTTAAGTATATATCCCACCCTTGTTCTTGCTCTTGGGAAGAGTACCTCCTTCTGAATCCCCCCCTTGTAAGGGAGTGTCCATTCCCCTAACCTAAGTGTAAATATTATCACTTGGTCATTACTTTCCTTCTTCCATGTCATAACAGAATAGAAAGGAAATAACATTTTTAGGGTAGCTATTTACTCTGTAGGATGCTAATGCCCAACTCAAAAGAATCATATAATATCTGAGAACCAATAGATTTTCAACACTATGAGTTGTACAATGTATATAAGTTCTATTCAACCCATAATGTTTTCTGATTAAAATAAAATTTTTAGTGCCAATATTTGCTCTTAATTTTATATAGAGTTACACCAAAAAGGATAATTTCAGCATTATTTTTTAGATACTTAATCTAAGGACAAATTTTGTTTTATAATGCCTAAGTATCATAAAGATCATGAACTAACATTACAGATAATTGGGTCATCCCAAAGTAGTGCTTTATAGCTTTTAACCAGCCTTTCCTTCACCACCTCAAATATTATAATTAATGCCTAAAACAAAGCCAGAAAACCATTGGAAATTCGTATCATTTAAAAGGGCCAATGATTTCTTTTGCCTTTATCCGAGTGGTTTGCAATCTTGAGACTGCAGCAGAATGACCTGGAGAGCTGATTAAAGACCGATAGCCCCTCCCACCCTTCTGTTTCTGATTCAGTGGATCTCAGATCAAGTCCAAGAATCCATATTTCTAAGTTCCCAGATGATGCCAATACTGTGGGTCTGGGAGCCACAGTTTGAGAACCACTCCTTTTTTTTTTTTTCCCCAAGATTTTATTTATTTGACAGAGAGCGAGAGCAGGAACACAAGCAGGGGGAGTGGGAGAGGGAGAAGCAGGCTTCCCGCGGAGCAGGGAGCCCTTGTGGAGCTCCATCCCAGGACCCTGGGATCATGACCTGAGCCGAAGGCAGACGCTTAACAACTGAGCCAGCCAGGCGCCCCGAGAATCACTCCTTTAAATTATTAAATATGTTTTGAAATAATAAGGGCTGATATTTATTATAAGAGTGCGTACTATGTATCAAGGGCTCTTGAAGAATTTTACATACAGGATTGCATTTCATTCTTACAGCAAGACCATCCGGAAGGTTCTGTGTTAGCCCCATTTTACATAACGATGGAGAAATGGAAGGTCACAGAGTGCAGGATGCTTTCCTAAGTTACCTAACCAGTAAGTAGCAGACCTGGCATTTGGACCCAGGAATGGAGGTCCAGAGCTCATTGCTTATAATACCTGGAGAAAAATGTATTTGTAAGTCAACCCTTTTATATATTTTACTAATTGTGTAATTTTCCCACTCCACATTTTTCATATGTCACCAATTACATTTTTCTGAGATGTGTCAAGCATGGAAATATCATTTTTATAGTAGTCTCTGAGATTACAGACACAGTAATGCTTTTCGTTTTCTTTCAATCTATGAATACTCAAGGAATAAACAAGGAAAAAAGCTGCTTCTCACAAGATTACACATGTAGAAAACGCTCATGTTATAATGGAGAATAAAGAAAGCAGGGCAAAAAATTTCACACTCAGCATGATGCTACCTATAGGGAAAAATATGTATAGGAAACAAACAAATTTGAGAAGAAAACATACCATAATGCAGACATACACACTCGAGGGTGTTATACAATATTTGGGGCACTTGGAAGCACATTTTATACCATATTATGGGCCGGTTCTTGGACAAGACAGTATAGTTTAGTGAATCATTTTATTAGAATTCCTTTTGCAATTTAAATTAGTGCAAATTAATTAATGTTCTCTAAGAAGTAAATGTAGTTGTTAATAATAATAATAATTATTATTATTATTATTTGATTCAATAACAAAAGAACTGAGAGAACCGATTGTCACAGAAGTCTTTGAGGAAAAGCTAGCTTATGAGTTTCTTATAATATTTAGCTCACAAGCAGGTCCCCATACTTCAATTCATTTTATTCTGATAATGACCTTCTAAAGAGGGAGGTATCACTCCCATTTTTGCACAAGGAGCCTGAGACTCAGATTTTAAATCGATGTTGTTAGAACCCGTGGCAGAGAACCAGCCCTGGGATCTCTGCCTCCTATCCTATGAGATACACTGTTACCCAAATCTCTAAGCGAATGGGACTCAAGTACCTACCAAAAACTGGGGAAACTGTGGATGTCCACAGTTATATGCAAAAATCTTGGGATTTTCAATTTTTCCAAAGATGTTCCATACTCATTGAATTAGTTAAGGAAGATGAAATCGTTTGCAAACTGGAAACAATGGGAAAGTGGATGGAAAGAAAGGCTGTTTTTGCATTCCTGCCATTTGAGAAAAAAGGGTGGCTGTTGATTTGGAGCACGGTGCTAAGGGAGAGGATCCTGTAAAATTCTCTGCTGTGCTGAAACCAGCATGCTGTGGATGCATTTATTCTTGCTAATGGTATGAATCCTGGGGTTCTCCATAATGATGTGCAAACCTCCCCGCCCTACAGTCCAGATTGCTAAACGCTTACTTCTCAAATGGAGGTGCCAGGCCCAGGAATATCATTCCTTGGAAGCTTGTTAGATCCATAGAGTTTCAAATCTGGGGCAATTTGAACACACAGCAGAGTTTGAGAGAAGCTGCCATTGATAATACTAATGTCTCCATGAAGCCAATGTAGTAGAGCTACCTTGGTGAGGGTGTTGATGTTGGAAGGTGAGGCCTTTGCTCAGTAGAGTTCATGGCCACCAGGGAGAGGGGAGTTGTGCTGGGCTTAATTGGGACTGTGCTTCTCTGCCTCCTGGCTCCAGCTGGACTTCTGTGGTGTGATCAAGGCCGAAGAGTGCTCACCACCTTAGGTTCCACTGGCTTTTGCACACGATTCCCGATGGATCTGCTGGGAAAACGTGTTTTCCCTGGGGCAGCTTTGGACTACGGAGTCCTACCCCAGGCGGAAGGAGTCATCAAGGCCAAGTCCCACTGGGACCTACCCTGAGTGTGATTTATTTTATAAGGCCATTAACTGATGACTCAGAAATAAGAGCACACCCTATCATGTGTTTCCTATTAAAGATGCTTATCCATGTAGGCATTAAAAGTCTTACATTTGATGCAAAAATTAATGTAAATTCAGTATTTTTAGAAAAGATACTTGGTGACCTCTTATGCATGTGAACATGAGCTCTTCTTGACTCCTCTTAGCTCCAAGTGTCTTTGTGAACTTGGATTTCCGCCTTTCCTCTTCTCAGCCCCCTGGGGCTGCCACTTCTTGTAAACACTAGTGGCTGGTGTTAAAAGTTTCTACTAATTGCCTTATCATTTCATAAAGAGGCATTAATTGCTAGCATAATTTCCTCTTTTCTTCCGAATTGCATACTCCTTTCATGCAAAATGACTACTTCAAATGCTTTTCCATCCCCCTTCCATTTTTTTCTTATCAGTGGAGAAAAAAGCAAACCTTGGGTGGTTGGAGGAAATCTTTTGCTTCAGCATCAGACTCTTTCATGATAACCTAAAAATTTATTTTGTGAAATATTGCTTGAAGTTTATTTCTTGAGCTAGATATCCATTTTCCTCAAGCCCCTTCTTGATTTTTTTTTGCTATTGTGAGACTCTAGAAATTATTTGAAATGATAGAATGAAATATTTTTATACACGTTTACTTTTCTTCCCTTTAATTTAACCAATTTCATAACATTTTTAAAATTGTTCTGTTCTCTGTGGACTACTCACCTCAACTCATATATGCACATAGAACACACATGACGTGCCACATACCACACACACAAACACACACACACACACACACCACCACCACCACCACACCACACCACACCAGTAATCTCCATAGACTCTACAGACCAAGGACTATGTCTGTATTATTCATGTATTTTCAGTACCTGGCAAGGTGGATTCTCTAGTAGTTGCTTAGTAGCTTAATGAAAGTTTGGTTTATAGTTCAAAGGTCTTTAAATTCTTTTGGTTAAAAGAGTCTTTTAGGGCGCCTGGGTGGCTCAGTTGGTTAAGCGACTGCCTTCGGCTCAGGTCATGATCCTGGAGTCCTGGGATCGAGTCCCGCATCGGGCTTCCTGCTCAGCAGGGAGTCTGTTTCTCCCTCTGACCCTTCCCCCTCTCATGCTCTCTCTATCTCATTCTCTCTCTCAAATAAATAAATAAAATCTTAGAAAAATAAATAAATAAAAATAAAAGAGTTTTAAAATTTTGAAATTGGAATTGTCTTGAATGCTATCTCAAAAACAGTTGGAGATTAAAAATCTTGTTTTTCTAATAAATGCTAATCTTTCAGGTTGGGCTCCCTGGGAGGCTGACTCCAGTATGAAGAGTAACATGCAAGAGGCATACTGGCGGGTGCTGTTGGGCTCAGCACTGCAGAAGGGAAGGGAAGGAAAGGGAAAGGAGGGAAAAAGGACTGGGCAGAGGGAGAAGTGAGCTGTGATACAGTCACAACAAAGGCCCCCATCAGCTAGAGAGAAGCTGTAAGGCTTACTTGGGGAAAGAGGGCTGAGCACTGTATCCCCATGTTCAACCCGTCAGGGGATGCTGACTGCTCCAGGAAAGGGGCTGGTCTACAACTGAGCCACTCCACTGGGGGGCCAACGGCAGAGGGCTGTCTGGCAGCTGCATTCCCAGTGGTTGGGGGAATAGAATAGGTCCTTCCTGAGGGGCATCTGGGCAGAGCATCACAGCACCCACTACAGTTAGTTATGTTTTACAGTAATGTCACTGGACTTTATTTAGTAGACGAGCCAAATCAGTGACCAAAATCACCCTTAAATGATATTAATTGTAGTCTTTGGTGAAAACAGCAGAATATAAATTTCGATGTGCAGTATGTCAAATGTGTAAAATAGCCGTAGAAGAAAAGACTGGAAAAGCATGTCTCAAAATGATAAATGTTGGGGTGCCTGGCTGGCTCAGTCGGTAGGGCATGCAACTCTTGATCTCAAAGTCATGAGTTTGAGCCCCATGTTGGGTGTAGAGATTACTTTAAAAAAATTGTTAAACATAATGATGACTGTTGTCTTTGCTTGGTTTTTATTTTATTCCTTATTAGCCTGATCCCACTGGATTATACACTTTTTGTAAATGTAGAATGTACCATTCCAACAAGGCACCAACGTTTTCCATCCTTTCTCCTCCTACTGCTGGAGTTAGCCAGTAATGATGGTTATGTCTGCAGGATGTTATTTTCATTGTTTGCAGGAGAGAAAGCCATGCGTTTTATTGTCTGTAGACTAATTTATTTTAAAAGTACTTCAGTATAAGCAGGGTGCTGATTGTGTGTGTTTGCAAGTTAACTTAATTTTTCACCCTAGGTTTGGGAAATTAGCAGTTGAGAACCCCAATCAGGAGTGCCTAATCTAGGAACGGTCACTGGGCCCTCTGAATATGGGTACCAAGGCCTGTACTAATGGGTTTTGCCAGTGGAAAAGGGGGTGCTGGAGACATGTAGTCATGGATGAGATGAGCAAGGTCAGGATACACCCACTACCCTTTTGTGACTGGGATGCCAGATTCTGGAAAATCGTTCACTGTAGAACTTGGAATGCAATGTCTCAAGGCTTGAGGTCTGAAGCCCTGTGGGTCCCACACCTCCCCAGCTCCTGACGATTCGGTCTCTTGGGCTCATTTGGACAATGGCCATTCCTGCCACAGGGGTGCGGCTGTGTCTGTCTTGCGATGAATCTCTCTCTCCTGGGAAGTGCTGGCCCCTGGGCCTGAAAGCAAAAAAGGGGCACTCCCCCAAGCCACAAACACAGGCTATGTGTGACTTTTGTGTCTGCTGGGCAATTGATGCTTGAATATGAGGCCAAATTGGGTCTCAAACTGGATTACGTTAAACCACGTGATGTGTGTATGGACAGGATTATTGATCTCCTACCCATTTCTAAACATCTGAGGAGACTGATATTTATCAAAAGAATCTTTCAGTCTTTCAATCGGTATATTCGGTATGTATTTAGATATTATGAGCCATTTTGGAATTCCTATTTCACATTTCCTTCCAAGCTAGAATTGTATCCACTGCTTTGATAAAGAAAACTTTGTGGTGGGCACTTAGGAAGTTAAAACTAAAAGAACTATTGTATTTTAGGAGCATCTAGGATGCCCATTTAGTAGAAACATTTTGGTACCTGAAACTAAGCTCACTACAGGGTGCAGTGTAGCTTAAAGTATAACTTTAAAAAGGAGAATTATAGCAGATAGTATGTAATTTTCAAGATAAATTACTATTTCTAAATAATATAGGAATGATGGCGTTATCAGAACAAAAGGATTTTAATAATTATGTTCTAGATACCTAAGTGCATATTGTTCTGAGTAATTTTAAAGACAAGATCTTTCAAATCCGCGATTTTAGATTGTCTGAAAATACCATTAATCTCTTTACAACCCTTTTTTATGAAAATATTTCTAAATCTATTTGAAATTTTCTCTGAATAAAGCTTAAGCTATCTGCATAATCTTGGGTTAACTCAGAAGTCCCCATTCATATTCATGGTTTTGCTAAAGATCTAGTAAATCCATTGCATGGTTAGTATTTAGGAGACTACAAAACCAGCTTCCAAACTAAGCTTTATTTGATTATGCTCCCATGAGGATATTGCTTTTTATTGAATCATTTTTTCTCTGTAAGTTTCTCTTGAGCACCAAGGCAGAGTTAAAAATAGATCAGAGTTGGCTGGAATTATGTAGAACCATAGTGTGTATTTCTTATTTATGAACTATAGAAGAATTTCTCTTCTTTTTTTGTCTCCTTTTTTTGAATATCTACAAATGAAATGCACTTCATTGAAAGAAGGCTTTGGCTTTTACGGAGCATTTGATTTTTTAACAGAAATTAGATAGTCAGTTTACTAGCACTCTCAAACATAACAATATCTCCTTTAAAAAAAAACCTGTTTTTACACCCCTGATAGAACATTCAGGCTGAGCATCATTCCCTCATTTGGCGGTGTGTACGTAATTAACATTCCCACTTTCACTTGGAAAGGCCTAAGAATGGAAATGAATGGAAACAAGTCAAGCCTCGATTTCCATCTGCTTTGGGACAGGGCGAGGCAACCCTTCCTTCCCCAGATCTCACACAGCCAGGGCCTGCACATATGGCCAGGCATCCTTATTTTCTGCATTGCCATTTACTGCAAGCACCCCTCTGCCCAGATTAGCCCAGTGCGAGCCCGGGGTTTCTCTTCTCAAATATTTTCATCCCTCTTCTGATTCAGCATAGATCTGCTGCCTCCCTCCTGTCCGAGGATCAGAAACCCAGTCGTGTCCCCGGAAGCCAAAGACATAAACTGCCAAACCGAGACAGCTCTGTTTGGTTCTAGTGATGTCGTTTTCGAATGTAGGTGAGGTTTGGTGGGGTAAGGTTCGGAGCCAACGGGCCAAGAAAGAATTCTTGAGATGTCTTTGGTGCAAAATGGTGGTTTTATTAAAGCACAGGGACAGGACCTGTGGGCAGAAAGAGCTGCTGCCCCAGGGTTGTGAGGAGCAATTGATTATATATGGGGTTGGAGGAGGTTAAGGAAAAAAGGAGAGGTGTCCAAAAGGACTTTCATAAGGAAGACCCTCAGAATCCTAGAGGCCTTGCTATTATCAAGCTAAGGTTGTTTTTCCCTCTAGCAAAACACTGACATTAAGACAGTTGGAGGGGCGCCTGGGTGGCTCAGTCGTTAGGCATCTGCCTTCGGCTCAGGTCATGATCCCAGGGTCCTGGGATCGAGCCCCGCATCAGGCTCCCTGCTCGGCGGGAAACCTGCCTCTTCCTCTCCTCCTGCTTGTGTTCCCTCTCTTGCTGTGTCTCTCTGTGTCAAATAAATAAATAAAATCTTTAAAAAAAAAAAAAGACAGTTGGAAGTTTCCTGGAGGAATGTCACACATGTCCCACCCAGGAGTTGGGGGGGATGGGGAGGTTGCAAGGTGCCAGCCTTCTGCTCCCTCAACACTAGCAGCCTCCGAGGCCACCTCACTGCTGATGGTAAGAAGCATCCTCATGTCCCCACCAATCTCAGGGCAGATCCGGATTAATACAGAGCAATGCCTGCCACACCTGTGTGTCATCTCCTATTGGGCAGGTATGTCCACGCTCACTTCCTGTGTGGTCCTGGTTGAGACCGTACCCCAGATTGCAGGTGGAAATGGCCATGTTGCCTGATGCAGGCTCAGGATGAGTTGGCAGGGTTTGGCATCAGTGTATCACTGGACATTTGGGACAGAGGTCTGTGGGGACCCTGGCCCTTCTCAGAAGTCCCTAGCACCAGCCATAGATCCTTCACCTCCTTTTTTGGTGGTTTCTGAGGGCCCATGATCCCCACTCTAGTCTGACTGTCCCACTCCCTCCAATATATTTCAATTACTTTGACTTTCTAAAATCTCCAAACATGGAGGACTAACTCCTGAATATATTTAATCAGAAACTGCATTTTTTAAATGAACTATTGCGAATAACAACCCTGCATTTCATGGTTTGCTGTGTTTCACTTGATGAACCCGAAGTAAGTATACAGATGAAAAGCTGGCAAATCACTCTTTGAGACGTGGAGAATAATCCGCATGTTCCAGAAAGCCTCTGTGCATACAGCCCAAGGCAGGCTTGGCTTGAATTTACTGTGATGCCTCCTTGATGGATGGTGTTGTCATTTGACACCGAGTACAATTGCAGGAGTAACAATACCTTCATTCTTTCTGAGCCCTGGATGAGATGCCTGGGCTTAGAGACCAATTGTGACAATGATAGTAATTGATAAGTCCCCTGGGAGCTATTACATGTGCCTTTCTTTATATGTATGCCCATACTGAGTGGTTTTTTTTTTTAACTGAATCTGTTAATATTACTGCATTATGATATTATTCTAGTTTATTTACTTTTTAGAGAAATCTGTTTACATCTATTTAGAAAAATGCATCTTGGTTTCCAAGTCATAAATGGTTGCAGCTATCTACATGACACTGTAGGGCACCTGTTAGGAAGACATTCATAATGCAAATGTTGATTGTGCATTTCTGTGTCCACTGTTCCCCTAAGTGCCTAGGGAAATACAAAGCATAAGATCACCCTCTCTTCTTTAAGAGAATGCAGTAAAATTTAGAAGACAAGCTTTTATGAAATGTGAAATATAGTGACATGATAACCTAGAAGAGTGTCATCTGGTGACAAAGTTCTTGGCAAGAAACTATAACGAATGGAACAAATTAATATGTCCCACAGATGCATACTGGAATGTTGTAGAAGGACATGTTGGTGGAATGGCCCCTGAGTCCATCTGTGCTTCTATTGACCTTAAGTGAAACATGCAAGAAGTAAGAAAGGTGATCTTTAGAACCTGGAGATTTAGGGAATTCGCTGCAGTAAGACAAGTTCAGAGAGACTTGGAGGTCAGCAGGAAGGATGGTAAGAGCCAAGGGCAGGAGCCAAGGACATACTTGCAGGCATCCTTTCCAAGTTCTGGTCGAGGCTGGGCAGGTGCACCAGTGTGAGTGGTAGTTGGCCACCCGGGCCTTGTGTGAGTCTCTTGGTCCCTCCCACAGCCGGCACTGATGACAGACCTGGGGCAGCTGGGTGAGTCCTGCACGTTCGTGGCTAAGAACGTGGCCTCTGGCACCAGATTGCCTGAGCTCCAGGCCAAGCTCTGCCCTCTACAAACTCAATGACTGGAGCATAACATTTCTACATCTTGGCACCTTAGTTTTCTTCTTTCTTTTATTTTACTGTGGAAAAATATACATAACATAAAACTTGCCATCTTAAACATGCTAATGAAACAATTCAGCTTCATTAAGTACATTCATGGTGTTGTGCAACCGTCACCCTTGTCCATTTCTAGAATATTCTCATCTTATAAAACTGAATCTCTGTGACCATTAGATAATTCCTCATTCCCCTCTCCCCCAGCCCTTAGTAATCTCTATTCTACCTTCAATCTCTATGAATTTGACTCTTCTAGGTACCTCATGTAAATGGAATCATATAATACCTGTCCTTCTGTGACTGACTTATTTCACTTAGCATGATATCTTCAAGGTTCATCCATGGTTGTAGCATATATCAGAATATCATTCCTTTTTCAGGCTGAATAATATTGCATTCCATGGAGAGACCATATTTTGTTCCTCTGTCCACCTGTTGATGGATGTTTAGGTTGTTTACACCTTTTGGCTATTGTGAATAATGTCACTGTGAACAAGGGTGTACAAGTATCAGTTTGAGTCTCTGCTTTCCTATTTTTTTTTTTTTTTTTAGTATACCTAGAAGTGAAAATTGCTAGTTCAAATGGTATTTCTTTTTTTTTAAAGATTTATTTATTTGAGAGAGAGAGAGCGAGCATGGGGAGGGGCAGAGAGAGAGAGAGAAAGAAACTCCAGCAGACTCCACGTGGAGCGCGGAGCCCCACGCAAGGCAGAATCTCACGACCCAGAGATCACGACCTGAACCAAAACCAAGGGTCGGTCGCCCAACTGTCTGTGCCTCCCAAGGGCCCCTCAAATGGTATTTCTATGTTTAACTTTGTACCTTAGTTTTCTTATGTATGAAACAGGGATGATCATAGTTACTGAGGAGCAGAGCTGTTTTTGAGGATTGAATGCTGACGTATGTGAAGTGTTGAACTCTGTTCAGAGAGTACGGAATGAGGCAAGCTAGAGCTAAGTGTTGGCTGGTTGATTTTACTCCCAGGCACAGCCTTGTGCAGTCTGCATGGTGAGCGCCTGAAGGGGAGGTCTGAACATCAGCACTTTCTCCACCAAAGCCACACGCAGCTGCTGGTAGTTTTGGACAAATATTTGGAGACACATGCAGCTCATGACGGTACTGCTCTCCCTTTAGCTTTTGATCTTTCTGGTCCCTCACAGTGAGGTGACGGAATTTTGGATAACCTTTTCTACACAGGCAAGGATCTTAAATCAAAATTTTTAAATTGAAACTCTTCCTAAATTCTTTGGGAAAATCAAATATGATTCTGTGTTTTTAATTTGAAAATGTTATCATAGTACAAAAAGACAGTGTCTCCGTTTGTGCTGTCTGGAGATTTAAGTCTGAAATACCACGTGTGTTGGCAAGAGCCGCCTCGTGAAGGGGGAGATCTGGAGAGTTTCCTGTTGGTAATTCAGCAGCTACTGAGAACTGATAATCCAGTAACCAATTCATACTGGTAACTGTGCGCTAAGTGCTACAACTTGGGCTGAGTTTGAAAAATTTCCTTTGATACAAAATTCTATCATGGATGTTTGACTAGAACTAAAAAGCTCTAACACCCTCACTAATGTATCTCTCATAAGGAAGTTAGGACCATCGATGTGTTCCTCAGTCTCACTGGGAAAAGGTCATCTTATAATAAACACAAAAACCACTTTTAGCTTCGTGAGACATCCTGCTTTTTTCTCAATTACAATCAATTACACATCCCGTTTAAATCCCTGTGTCAAATAATATCATTCTGAGAATTCTGAGCATTGTAAGCCAAGGATCCACGAATATAGCATAGAAAAAAGACATGGTAGCAGTCTTGTTCGTTTGTCTGTTCCCTTCACATGACGGGAAACAAAGATAGGTTTACAAAATGAATTGATTATGTGCACCTAATTTGACATATGATACAAGTTCTAGCATGTATCACCATCAGAGAACGTCTATGCTACGTTTATTATGTTATGATGAGTAATTTTGCTGAAGTGTATTGGTGCTTTTTTGAGAAAAGAAAAAAAGGTATTTTTTTTCTTTTTAGGTAGAGAGACTTGTTGAGAAACAGACAGAAGCTATTATCCCCTGCCCCCCCCCCCCCGCCCTCATCCCTAGCACCCATCTGCAAATGGCCTAAAATCCTCTGGAGAGGGCTTTGTGGGAGAAAGACACTTGTGCCCAGCACTCTCCGTGCCTGCCCTGTCACCATTGGTGCCCTCCCACTAAAGCAGCAAGGACTGGAGGGTCCCTTCACTGGTCCTTCTAGTCCCAGAACAACAATAAAAATCCTGTTTGCCGATGCTTGAAATTCGGTGAGCCAGAGAACAAAAGCTCTGCATTCCACAACTCACAACAAGAATACTTTTGGTTTCATGCGTTAGGATGATTGTGTGGCAGTCAGGGAGGGATAAGTCAAGAAAACCATTAAAATGACTTGGTTTTGTTAGGAGGTGAAAGGGCAGGCGTTGTGACTGAGTGCCTGAACTAGAGGGGCGTCAGGCAGGGGGAGCGTGGGAAGGTGTAGACTAAGAGTGGGGTTCGTGTGGGGTGGGATGCCAGGGCAGGGAAGGGATTAAAGATTCCGGCACGGGGCTTTTCAGCTTCTCCTGTCTGTCATCTTACCTTTTTCTAAGACACTTCCCGAAGGGGCTGGCCCTTCAAGGATTTGAAGCGTCTGCCCATCATGATTGATGAGGATCACTTTTTAAACATGGTTGAACTTGTCTAACCAGGGGATTAATTTGCTGGAGAATCACTGTGACAATAACATAGATCAAGTCCCCGGACTCAGGGGCGTGTGCCCAGATGGTGAGCCTGGTGAAAAGGGAAACGCGCAGGCAATCTGTGCCCTCCATTCACAACCAGGAGAAGAAATGTGTGCTGACCTTGTCCAAGGAGAGCCGATCGAGGGCTGTGTTGGTGGACCTAGCCTCAAGAAGGGTGGACAGGATTTGGATCTGTGAAGAGGAAGCCATTATCTCTAGACAGATATTGGAGAGAGAGAGGCAAAGGAAGGAGGAAAGAGACCAACAGACAGACAGAAGGAGAAAGAAAGAAGGAGAGAGGGGAAAAAGAGTCAGACAGGGAGATGGAGAGCAGGTGGGGCATGGGGGTGGAGGTAGAGAGAGTGCACTGACACGCAGATGCAGGAAGCCTTCCATGCACTGGATCTTTTCAGACACCAGTGAATGGACCAGTCCATTCTTCTCGTTATAGCCACTTGGTAGATGACCTGGGGATTGTCACTGGTTCCTCTCACATCTCTTGAGAACCAGCCTATGGTTCTCTGCACCTGAACCACGAAATCTGTGAATAGCTGAGAAATGACCTTGTGTAGGTTTGGAATTACCTTGAAATAGAGTGTTAAAATATAAATAGGGGATTGAAGTGTCCTGTGTTGGGTACTAAGGTTTAGGATCATTAATTGTTGAGGGATTGATGGTTATGCAATTATATCCCCATGCATATGCTCTACACATTTACATCTGCTGGGAAATTGTTTTTCAAAGGCATAGAAACAACTCCAAAATAGAAACCATAAATAAGCCCCTTAAAAAATAATCTTATGTGATTTGAAAGTAACACCATTCAGATATCGTAGAATGATTTGCTTTAGAGCTGGAACAAGTCTTGGAGAAAACGTAGTGTTATCCTTCATAATTGTGTTGTATATTTAGTTTTGAACAGAACCAATATTTGTGGATTAAGTGTGAAATTAGTACCAGTTGTGGGATTTTTTTAATCTACATATTCATAGCAAGTGACATGGGGAAGCCAGGTCACTGCATATCATCATGCCAAATAGCTAAATAGCTCCACTGTAACTTTTTCGTATCAGAAAGATTGGACAGTATACACTGAAAATGTCCTAGGTTTCCCACAGAAACTTGATTTTAAAAGTAATTAAAATGTATGTGTGTTTCTCTACAAAAATATGTGTGTGAGTAGCTTACAGAGATAGTATTTTTCTGCACCTTTATCATCCAAGAATGGTACCTGTGTCGGTGGAGTAACAGGATTTAATTAGTCCTGAATAATGCAGTCTGATACCTGCTCTGAGTAGGTGATGCCATCTTGTCATGAGTAGGTGATGATGGGAACGGTTGAGAAGTACTGGTTCATGGTATCTTTGGATTGCAGGAGAGTCTCATTCACATGGAGAAGGAGTTGGCTGGCTGCAGCGAATCCTCGTTGTGAGTGCTGATTGGATACTGTCTCCCTGCAGATAGAGCCTGGATAGAACGTTGAATTCTAAAATGGAAAAGAGAGTTGATTGTAGTCTGTGGCGATGCTTCCGGAGGGTGATACTAGCAAAACGCCCATTTATAATGATGGGGTTATTATTGGAAACTGGGAGTTTTATAACTGGAAGGGTACTGACAGGTTTCAGTAGAAAACTAATTCCTGGATATGAGGTGACTTGTCCAAAATTATGAGGTCAAGACTCTACAGCTGGATTCCTAGAACTTCCTATCCAAAGCCCTTTCTCTCCAACCACATAGTTTGGAGATTGAGTAATAAATTATACCTCCCTTAGTCTGTCATGCAAATTTTATAATCTTTATTCCAATACACACAGGATCAAAACTCTGTTTGAGTGACAATAATGAAGAGACGACTCTTTCTTTAACATTTACCTAACCATTTAATATTTAATATATTTTTTTAAATTTTCACAGTCTTGATGCCAGAATTACGAGCTAGCAGTCATACACCCTTTAACATTCCCATGTAAGTTCATCTCATACAACTGGAAAGACTACAGGTTACAGCAGCGTCCTTTATACATGTAATCAGTTATCAGTAAAGGGCAAGAAAGGAGACTTTATAAATTATTCTCAATGGGAGTGGATCCAGTGTCACTTGTCATTGTAATGGAATATGTAGCTTTCCGTATCATTCCCTAATGGATGTTTCACATTGGCTATGCACCGTTCATTCAGTGAGATCCATTGTGTTTGCTGTCCCCAACACTATGCCCGGCATCAGAAGGGATGCAACATGATCTTTGCCTCAGTGGAACTACAAAAGGGGATGAATCATGACCAACACTCAGTATACATTTACTGTAAACCTAATTTCTTCTGTATACTGTCTCAACCAGAATACTAATAATGTATGGCAGACTATTTTGAAAAATGCTAAAGAAGTTGATAGTAAATGTTGATTAAGTATGTGTTGAATGGTGGGATGCCTGGGTGGTGCAGTCGGTCAAGCATCTGACTTGGTTTCAGCTCGGATTGTGATCTCAGGGTTGTGAGATCTAGCCCCGCATTTGGCTCCGTGCTCAGGGGGGAGTCTGCTTAAGATTCTCTCTTCCGCGAACCATGAGAGACTATGGACTCTGAGAAACAAACTGAGGGTTCTAGAGGGGAGGGGAGTGGGGGGGATGGGTTAGCCTGGTGATGGGTATTAAAGAGGCCACATACTGCATGGAGCACTGGGTGTTACATGCAAACAATGAATCATAGAACACTGCGTCAAAAACTAATGATGTAATGTATGGTGATTAAGATATTATAATAATTTTAAAAAAATTCTCTCTCCCTCTCCCTCTGCACCTCCTGCTCATGCTCTCTCTCACTCTCTAAAATAAGTAAATAAATCACCAATCTGTTGAATGGTGATGGCAGAGAGGATGATGATGGCCATGCATTGAGCATTTACTATGAGTCTTTAAGCACTGTGCTAAATATCTTACCTGGATTATTTCATTCATCTTCAGAAAAACGCTTATTCCTTTGTAAGAATGACAAGGAAGAAATAGAGGCTTAGGTAGATTAAATAATTTGCTTAAGCATAATCAAGGAAGGCTCAGTTAGAAGAGTCTCCTGGTAGGCACCTTGATGTTAAGATAGGATATATTTGACATTGTGATTGCTGGAGGGCAGGGTAAAATTAAAGGTGCTGTTAAAAGGTAAATAACACTAAAAAATGTATGGCCATTTTAATTTTGAAAAAAAGCCTTTGTGTCATTTTTCTGGAATGTCCAATTTTCCTTTGATATAAATATTTATTATATTTCAAATTGGCAGTAAGCACATCATCTGCTTGAACATTCAAAGAAGCATACTTCTACTTCTCCATGAATTGAAATAGAAAATACAGAAAATAGGAAAACAATGAAAATTACATTAAACTATAAACCAAATAGCACAACATTATAATTCCTTTTCCTTTATTTCTTTGGGTTGATATAATCACACTGTTCCATGGTGAAATGTACATCGTTATCATCATTAGCATTTCTCCTAAACAGTAATCCTGACTACATTAAGTCTGTTTATCGCAAACTGCTAGGTGCTGAGCTCTGGCATATGGTAGATGAAATAGCACAGCTTCTCCACCAAAGCACTGAGGATCAGCTGGAGATCAGGCTGCCCATCTGACTAGGGAAAGTGGGAGGCACGATGGTTGATGAGTTGGCACTGGATGAAGCCAGTCAAAACTAGAAGGGCTAGCTACAATTTTAGATCAGTCTACATGGCATCAGCCAGGATGCAAAGGAAATTAAATAAGGCCTCAGAGAGTCCTCTGGGTGACAAGTTGCTGTGACTGAAATCAAGGCCCGATGCTAAACTGTAAATTTCTCAGAAACACCTGTAAAAGGGATCCTGCTACTGTGAGCTTGATCACTTTCAGCTCACTCTGCCTCTGTGAATTTTGGCATCCCTGCTTGATGAGAGAGTGGTCAAATCCAGCATGATTTAGTAGTCCTGTGGAGGATTTATACTCATAGCAAGCATCATCTGGTCCTTCTCTTTAGGTTAATCCTAGGATTCAGTAGGGGCAGGGCCATGATAATACTTGAAGTCAACAATTCTGTTGTAGATTGGCCTCCAAAGTGGAATGCAAAGTGAGGACAGCCACCTAAGCTTTCTCAGAAAAGGTCCTCGGTCCATGGCCACTCCTTACGCTGTCAGGTCACAGTTTTCCCAGGAAGAGGGGATTAAAGTTCATGCCTATACCACACTCTCTTCCTTCCTTTCTTCTTTCCTGCCTTCCTTGTATCCATTCATCCACCCATCCTTCCATCCAGAAAACACTCACTACATCCTTTCCGTGTGATTCATCCTTTCCTTATGTACTGGTGTGGGGAGACAATAAACCAGTAAGCAAGGAAATAAAATCCAGATAATTTCAAACAGTGTCTTGTGTCTACCTCCGAAAGGACAGATGCAGAAACCAAGGTGCCAATGGTCTAGGACTGTAGCACTCTAATACTTAGCAGTGGAGCAGAAGGAAGGAGCCCACAAAAGAGAATGAAAAGTAAACCATAAGAGCCTTTAAGTCACAACTGTGAAGAAGAGAAGATTTCAAGGAGGCAGCTGTCAGGCATGTTCAATACTACTTTGAAGACGTATAGGATAAATCAAGACTAGTAACTATTGGATATGCTAACATGGAAGTCATTAGGACCTGGTCAAGATCAATTTCAGTGAGATGGGGAGCATGAGAAAGTCCAAGAATGGCACACCCAAAGCAGTGGAGCCTTTTTGAAAAGTTTTGCTGTAGAAAGAAGTAGGAAACGGTTGCCATTAAGAATGGACTAATCAAGTGTGTGGTCTATAAAATTATGCTGAGCTGAATTCTGGCTCCATTGTTTGTGAGCCTTGTTGCAATGGCCTGGTTGCCTAGCCTGACCCAGCCTCAGTTACTTCATCCACACAACGATTTTAATAAGGCCTATTAAGGAGGGGTGCATGGAGCTAAATATTTTCTTTTTTTCTTTTAATTACATTTGCATGTGTGTTTGGAGGTAGAGAAAGGGGTACAGAAAAAAAAAACAAGAAGAAAAACCAGTAGATGTTTTGGGGGTGACATTATATTATCCTAAAGTTACTTAAGTAACATAGAATTAACGTTACCCTATCTTAGAGAGAAGACTTTTTAGACATATTGAGAATTACCTTAACTTGATTTTATGTGCATGTAATTTCCCTCCGTAAGGATGATGTCAAGGCTTCACTTATTTATATTTCTATTTAGATTTATTAGTTAAGTATATATCTTAGAGTAGTTAAACTAGATGTAAAATTATGGAAGATCAAATTAAGCCAGTGATTTATGGACTAAGAGAATAATCTCATGATTTGAGCATATTTTGTGCTGGGAATTTGGCAGTGTGCACTTGCCACGTCTCGTATGGAACTTACACATGGTGTACGTATTGCATATTCAGAAACTAGAACTTCCTGATATTTGGAATGTTGAAATTCCTTTTGATATTGGAAAGTAATTATGGTAATGTACTTGCCAAAGAAATGTATATTTCATATAAAAGTTTCACTTTAGGTGGTAGTAACGATGTACACGTGGCCCACTGCAATAGTTCTTACCATTAACAACAGTAGTTACTGTGTTTATGTAAGGGGGCAATGCCACTAAGTCGATCATGTTTTAAATTCGTAACATCTTTCTGAGGTAGGAATGGTAAAAGAAAATCCCCACTTTTCACACGGCCAGGTTAAGTTCCTTGGTGTGATCGTTTGGTGATAAGACATATGATTAAAAGCAAGGCCCTCTGACAATCAGCGTGGTACTTCTGTCTCTAGTAAGGCATCTGCATAATTAGATTGATACTGTGCAAGCAAGAAAATGTCAAACACGGCTCACAACATTGTGCAAGTAGTTAGTCTTCATTCTAAATGCTTCCTAATGGCAGCCAAAACATCGCTGGCTCAATTTACAGTTTTTCAGTGAGCAGAAAATGAGTATTGTAGCTCTAGCCATTCCTCCACGCCAAAGAGGAAATGGTTCTGTGGCTGTAAAGATGATTTTTTTAATAAGAGCTTTGTTGAGATTAAGGTCACATGCCATAAAATCTGTCCTTAAAAATGTACGTTTCAGTGAGTTTTAGCATATTCCCACAGCTGTGTAATTATCACCATGAATATTAGAACATCTTCATTAACCCCGCAAAGAACATCTTCATTAACCCCCAAAGAATATTAGAACATTTTCATTAACCCCCCAAAGACCTATTACCTAGCACTCCTCCTTCTCTTTTCCTCCCGCGGTTGGCACCCAGAGCTACTTTGGGTCTCTATGTATTTGCCTCTTCTGAACCTTTCATGTAAATGGAATCATACAATGTGTGATCTTTTGTAACCAGCTTCTTTAACTTAGCATAACATTTTCAAAGTTCATTTATTCTGTACACATATGGGTACCCTTCCTGTTTATGGCTGAATAATACTCCATTGGGTGGCTAGACCACATCTTGTTACCTGTTCATCAACTGATGGACATTTGGTTGGTTTCCGCTTTTTGGCTACTCTGAGTAATGCTACAGGAACATTCCTCCAAGTTGTATGTGGGTGTGTGCTTTCATATATCATGGAATAGCCTGAGGAGTGGAATTGTTGGATCATATGCTAGCTGTATATTGAATAATTTGAGGACCTGCCAGTTTTCCAAAGTGAAAGCACGATTTTGTATTGCAAGAAGCAATGGAGGGTTCAAATGTCTCAACATTCTTGCCAACACTTGTTAGTATCTGTCTTTTTATTTTATTTCAGCCATTTTAGTAGGTATGAAGTGTTATCTCATGGAGGTTTTGACTTGCATTTCCTGAATGACAAACAGTGTTGAGGAACTCTTCATTGCCTTATTGGCCATTTGCATATCCTTTCTGTAGAAATGTCTACTTAGATCCTATGTCCAGTTTTCAGTTGGGTGGTCTTCATACTGTTGAGTTGCAAACGTTTTCTTCCACTTTATGATTTGTTATTTTGCATTCTTAATGGAGTCCTTTAAGCCACAAATATTTTTAATTTTGGTGAGGTCCAATTATCTAGTTTAATTTTTGTTGCTTATATGTTGGATGTCATATCTAAGAAACCATTTCCTAACCCAAAGTCATGAAGATTTATTCCTGCATTTTCTTCTAAAAGTTACATAGTTTTAGCTGTTATGTGTAGGTCTGTGATCTACTGTGCATTAATTTTTCCTCAGAAGTCCAACTTCTTTCTTTTACATGTGGCTATCTGGTTGTCCAGAGACCTAAATTTCTATTTATTTACACATCCACCCTTATATCAGTATGTCATTGTTATGATTACTGCAGTCTTTTTAGAAATTGAGAAGTTGGGAAGTATGAATTCTCCACATTTGTTCTTTTTCATGACTGTTTGATTATTCTGTATCCTTGCTTTTTCATTGTGAATTTTAGGATCAGCTTATGAATTTCTGCAAAAAAGAAAAAAAAAACAGCTGAGATTGTGTTGTATCTGATGATTAATTTGGGGAGTATTGCCATCTTAACAATTTTTAAATTTCCATTCTGTAAACATTGAGTGTCTTTGCGTTTATTTTTATCTTTGATTTCCTTAAACAGTTTTTTTTTCTCATTTTCAATTTTGCCTTTCTTTTGCTATATTTATTCCTATTTTTTGATGCTGTTATAAGTGAGATTTTGTTCTTAATATCATTTTCAAATCATCCATTGTTACTGTGTAGAAATGCAAATGATTTTTGTATATTGATTGTGTGTTGTGCAACCTTGTTGGACTTGATTATCAGTTCTAGAAGTTGTTTTGTAGATTCCTAGGATTTTCTTAATGCAAGATCATATCATCTGTGAACAGCAGTAGTCATTTCTTTCTTTCTAATCTAGATGTCTTTTATTTCTTTCTCTTGCCTAATTTCCCTGGCCATGACCTTCATTACCATGTTGAGTAGAAGCAGTAATAGCGGACATTCTTGTCTAGTTCCTGATCTAGGGACAATTTAAGATGTGATTACTTATAATGATATATATTGGTGGAAACTCTGAAAATTCAGTTACTCTTGCTCACTTTATAATGAAATTATTGTACTTCATAAGTTAAGTAAATATTTTTGACTTGAGTCAAACTAATAACAAGTTTTCTATAAACTATACTAACGGATTTCATTATAGATTCTATAAGTATTTTACAGCCTTTTAATGAAAACTTTTACCTTTGAATATTTAGATTCCCCATGTAATTAACACATGCACTTCTGCTGAAATTCACACATGAGTGTTATTTTAAAGCCCAATGTGGTGCCATGTTCATAAAAAGACATTCTGTAGTGCTGTAAAAATTATGTAATTGCATATTTGTGTTTTGCTTTTATGTCCAGGATTACAAGACAAAAGAAAATCCAAGGTATGTTAGGGTAAAGAATATAGTAAACTCAACCTCATTTGTCCCTTGATAATAAACATCTTGAAACTTCTTAACCAATCCACTAAATAACTCCATACACTTCTGTGTGCTACCTAGTGAAGTGGAGGGCTTGCTGGTTAAGATGCATCATATACTGAATTTCCATCCGAGACTCTATTCCTCTCTTTCCTGATTTTTCACATTGCATTACTGTGGTCTCGTCAGCAGAAAGAGGATAGTAGCTTCATTTTGTCTGCAGGGTTTCACATCATTAACCTTCCAGTGTCACTTTTATTATACGAGGAAAATAAATGGACTAATATTTGAGGAGAAGCACCGTAGTATTCCCCATGCTGAGAAAACACACTTTCAGAGTGTGATAACCATGATGCTTCTGTGCAGGAAAGCAGCCCCCTTTCATGAGGGAATTGGTTTTGTTGGTGTGAATTAGTGAAATGCACGATTTTGTTTGTTTGTTTGCCCTGCTTTTAAGGAAACTTGATTGATTTCTGTTCATATGATATGACGCAAACATTAGAACACATTGTCTTCATTGCTGCAATGCAAAAAGTATTTGAATGAATTCCATAGAAATATCATTGCATATGATTTTTTTGAGGAGCGTGTGTGTGCATTTGCAACTCATGCGGAAGGAAGGTCAGTGCCTAAGCAAATGGGTACTTTAGAGGTTTGTTTTAATATTTCCCGTGCATATGCCTAAAATGCCAACTTCTGGGCATAACTGTCACTGTACATTCATGCAGCATTGCTTTTTGAGGTCACACTGTGACATTTAAAGATGAGGAAATTTTTATATTGTAGACAGTTGAAAGGACATAGTACAATAAGCTTGACAGCGGATCATCCTTAATATGTGTTATGCAATTATATAGACAGAAAACGATTTTTAAATATTTGTATTGTGTTCATAGTCTTAAACATGTTGGTAACTCAAAATCCATCATATGAATACAGCCAGCAGTCAGGGAAAGAACATAACTAACTTCTTGCCAGAACAAGACATATGGATACAACATCATTTTTAAAGTCTGAATTGTCTTGCATGGATAGTCATGTAGTAGGTGTTATCTCAAATCTTTTCAAATGTATCAATCAAAACTATTATAACCAAATCAGTATTTCATTTCTTAAGTTATTTCTTTGTTAATGCATGCAAATGGAATCGCTGGGTCAACGGCATGTTTGTCTTTAGTGCATTTGATACCTATACATACTTCCTATATTCTTACAATTTATTTGTTAATATATCTCTCTCCCTTTTTTAGATTATTGAGTCACGTGTCTCTGGACCAAGCAAAATAGATGGTGTGGACTTAATAAATGTTCAGTGAATGGTTCCACTTATAGTTAGACACATTTGGAAATTAAGATATACCTCATGAGATTGAAAAAACTATAGAACTGGGGTGCCTGGATGCCTCAGTCGGTTAAGCAGCTGATTCTTGGTTTCAGCTCAGGTCGTGATCTCAGGGTCGTGGGATCAAGCCCCACATCAGGCTCCTGCCCCATGTCTGGCTCTGCGCTCAGCGGGGAGTCTGCTTATGGATTCTCTCTCTCCCTCTGCCCCTCCCTCTGCTCATGCGCACTCTCTCTCTTAAGTAAATAAATCTTTAAGAAAAAGAAACTATAGAACTGAATTGCTAGAAAATCAAATCCAAAAAGATGTTTCAAACATTGATACCTATTTGGTGATCTTCAATTACGCATTTTTACTCACCTTCTGTCTTTTCTCTAATAGAGATGGTTTCTAGTTTAATTGTGAAAATTATAACTTTTAAGTGAAATGGTGAGATGCAGAAAAATTGAGTGCAGTTAAGTATCTAAGATAGGAACCCAAGAATATAAGTAAGTGATAATCCTTTCTGCATCTCACTGACCAAACATTTTGCAGGCTATTTTCTGAAATAGATGTGAAAAGATTCAGAAATAGCGGACATGTTGAAATAGCCCATGTTGTCAAGGATCTCACTGTTTGTTATTAGTTTGGGGCCAGTTTGTAGAACAAGCATGGTATCAGGTCACGAATTCAGGTGCACATGTTTGGGCCCCTGGATCCTCACAGAGAGAAAGGGAAAAGAAGGAGAGGGCATTTTTGTGGACTGTTCAGACCTGTAGCCACAGAAGAGATGAAGTGAGGCATGCACACAGCTGGAGTATAACCCTGTCGGCTAGATTCTCTAGACACGGGTATGCACGTGTCCTGTGTGCCCCTCCTGGATGGCTGGCAATCTGGGTTCCTGTGCAGACCAACAGCTCAGTGAAGAAAAGCAGCCATGAAAATGAAGTAGACCATGATCAGAAGTGGATGAGTTAGCACAACCTTCAGGGTGTTCTGGAAAGGAGGACGCACGAGTTTTGCATTGCAAAGAAGGAATGAAGTCAAGCAGGGAAGGACTTGGGATTTATATGAAAAGACTAGCTTTCTGCACTTGAGAGAACATGGGTTTGGTTTTTTTCTCCCACTGCCTTGGGTGAAAGCCAACAACGTCACTAATGAACTGAATGCCCATGTTGTCTCACACGTTCTTGTCATCATGCTGCCAGAAGAAACCAAGGACTGGAAGAGAGCTGTACTCCATCCCCATGGAGCTCTCTGTAAATCAGCTGGTAATCACTTCCCATGCCAATACCTTGACCTGGGGGCAGGGTGTGGGGCCACCTGGAGAGATGATGAAAGGCAAAGGAGAGCCATGCATCACGTTAGTAAAATTAAATCATGAAGGATGAGTAAAGTGTGTTAAATACAGAACGGAGGAAGTGACTTCAGGTCCATGTGATAGTGACACAAACGCATGAAAGTCAGCATGGGTGGAGGTAAAGAGGCACGACGATTTATGCTGGTGAACTCATGGCAGTGAAGGTCCAAAGACACTTATTTTACCTTTACTCTTTGGGAAAATTGATAGCAGAATTTTAGCCTTTAAAAAAAATAATAATGGAGGTACTAACTGCCTAGATTTGATTTAGGGCAATAATTCTAGTGCAAAGGTATAGAGGCAGATCATAGGGAAGCGGGACTAAGAACAGACTTTATAGGATTGGGGGATAGATTGCCATATAACTCACAGGGCCCAATGCAAAATGAAAATGTGGTGTGTGTGGTTAAAAAATTATTAGGACTTTTAAGATGACAACAGCAGAGCATTAAACCAAGCATAGGATTCTATGCACCTGCACGGGGTCATGTGTCCTTGAAGCCAGCCCTGGTTG
This sequence comes from Phoca vitulina, assembly GCF_004348235.1. NCBI lineage: Eukaryota > Metazoa > Chordata > Mammalia > Carnivora > Phocidae > Phoca > Phoca vitulina. The sequence continues at coordinate 9,033,449 of NW_022589720.1, read as the reverse complement.
GGGGATAAGTGAGAGGTAAGATAAATCCAGGATACTTCTGGCTTATGTTTGAATGTAAGGCGTCATCGTCCCATAAAAGAGAACTGAGTTCAGAAAGAAAATCTCCTTAAAGAGGATGTAAAATATATTTGCCTTGATGATTTTGCTGACTTCAAAAACATTCCTTGGTAATCTCCAGGGGCGTTCAGAAGTATGAATCTAGAGCTCAGAAGTGAGGTGAAATTTTAAAATAAAGAGCTGAGTGTTAGTAACATAGAGGCGATATATGATGCCCTCATGAAAACCATATGGAATGAGAATAAATGTGACCAAGAGCAGGAGCTTATGGGACACCAGAGTTCTAAATGGGGGAGGATTTCTTAAGATGTCTTTTTTTTTTTTTTCAGTATTCCAGCCTCAAGCTCAGTTCTTAGTATATAAAGGGGAAATTAATGGACATGAGAAAAATGGAAGATGAAATAATTATTTGGGACAAGATTCAGGTGTCCACTGCATTTCTAGAAATTAGATGATCCATCCATTAACTGTCCACAAATGGGCTTGTTCATCACCCCTGAATTTGGAGGAAATTTAATTAAATGGGAAATCCTTGAAGCCAGGGATTTTATCTTGGCTCTCCACTCACATCCATCCTTGGGTCCATCACTCACCTTTGCCAGCCTACACTTCCTCCTTAGGACAACTTTGGCAGTGGCGTAGGATTCCTGCCATCTTGAATCTTCTCACCAGACATGGCTCTGGCTCAATTATTCTAATTTCCTAACACATCCTGGGTTAAAACTTTGGTTTTGATCTTTGCCTACTACAGATAGAAACCAAATAGAATGATATGTCTGTGACTCATTAAATGTTAGATATTTTTTTCTTAAGAAAGTGAAATAACCTTTAACATTTTCTGAGAAAACATGACAGAAAGGCTGCAAGTAATGACTCCTTTAAAGAATAACTCCAATCAGCTCTCAGCAAGACAACGTGAAATGCCACAGGGTTTTCACTGAGCAAGGCCTTATTATCATAAAGTTCAGATTCTTGGACAGAGCACCACATTATCAAAGTTTCCTGTGTTGTCATGTAGAGACTCAGCTACGTGTTCCTCTTTCATGATAAGATGATGAAAGCTGGAGACAGAATTTCTAGTCAAATGCATTTTAATGTAAGGCTATTTACTTTTTCCTTTGAGTTCTGTTTCTTATATAGCTTTTAATGCCCGTCACAAGTACTATGTACAATAAAGAGAGTCCTAGTAATAATTAATGAAAGAAAAGTACAAATGAAGGTTATCCAATTACATAAACATAACCACAAGTAAAGTTGTCATAACCGATACCTAAACAAACAAAATTCATCTCTTAGAACAGTTATTTGGACAAGTGCTTCATAAACTCAGGATCATAGGAACCAAGGATATTTCTAGATGCAAATTCAGAGTGACTGGTTTGGGGATGGAACCTGAGATTCAGCATTTTAAACCAGCTCTTTGGTGATTCCCATCTTCTCATCAAAGATTGCACTAAAGTAGCCAAGATTATAGTCTTAGGACAAAATGCAGGATTTTTTTTTTTTAATTCTCTTTTTTGTGACTTGTGAAGCTTTGATTCTGTTCCTAAAAATTACAATAAGCATTTCCAGTTTGGTAGGAAGGGAAACCCTCTCTAGAGAAGGTGAAAAATTTAAACACACTCCCCAGTAATGCCTGTTTGGAATGATAGCTGTATCTATGCTAAAATTTAAATGTGTTTTTGCCTAAATAAGTGTAAAGGGATTATTAGATCTACTTTGATGATTTTTCCTACTTCAGAGATTCTATATGTGTTGTACATTAAAAAAAAAACAGAACACTAATTTCTAATATTAAAGGATAAACCAAGGCATATAAAGAAATTTAAAAGTTTATTTGAGAGAAAATCCATTCCAATAAGGCAATGCCAAGCCAGAAGTGGTTAGTAACACTCCACTGACGTCAACCAATGGGAAGGAAATTATCACTTGGCTATAGCTTAAAGCTTTGTTGACTGTTTGTGATTGGTTGTCCTTAGCATTTTGATTTCAGAACCTTGAGGCATTTACAGGCTTAGGTTTTGGTTGACTTACGGAAGCCCCCATGGCATTCAAGATTAGTCAAATGGCAGCTCAGTCTAATGGCCTCCTTGTTTAATTAATTTAACACCTATTTATTTACTTTATATTTTATTTGGATATCTTTGTGGCCCCTTTTCCCTCCTGCTGAATTTCTCCACCCTGTAATTATAAATATTCTCTACCCTGTAATTATAAATATTCTCCTGCTTCCAAGCTCTTCTTATAGGGTCTGGTCTTTAAGCCTCAAACTCTCATTACTTTTTTCCCATTATTTACTTTCATTTCTTTCTTTTCCCCAAAGTCTACTCTTAGATGGGAGGAATGGGATAAAAATAAAGCTGTTTTGAGCTAGATAAATGTTATAAAATATCCCATGGGATGGCTTTTTAAATAGTTTTGTGTGTTGTTGTTGTTGTTTTTTTATAGTTCCAGAATGTGTGTAATTTCTGGCATCCTCTGCCTGTTTTATAAGCATGTTTTATAAGTCTAAATACTTGTATTTACAGAGAATCGTTCCCTTTAGCCAATAAAACTCAAATCTGTTCCCCATTGCGGTGCCTTAGGGAAACCAACAGAATACCGGCCTTTTGGATTACTGGAAATGTGGACTTTCTTATTAACACTTAGTTACTGGATCTTCATGGTGCCCTTTTGTATTTTGAAGCGGCCAATTGATTTTTCTCCTTAAAGAAAGTCAAATATATAAAAATGTTACCTATGTCAAAAGCCAATCATATTAATGCCACATTAAAGTCACCCCCAAAAATGATATTTCTAGGGATTGTCTTCAGTTCTAATAATATTACCTGTTCTGTAGTTTTAAGGACAACTTGGAAACTGTGCTGCATCCTGGAGAAATTTTTTATGTACATTTATTTTTCTCTTATAACTCAAAGTGGTTTTTTTTTCATTTCTGTATGAATATTAAAACTTTTTTAGAGTGCAACATAAAAGAGATTTTTTCGCTTGATAATGTGTTGATATATGGTGTTTGGGACCATGTTAAGAAAACCAGTTTTCTCCTTCGCATTATCATAGTGGAAGCAGGAGGGAAACAGTTTCCTCTCTAGCTCTCTATCTGTTGTTTCAACCTGAAGTCCCAGGACCCTGGTGATTGTTTGCTTACCAGACCATCAACATAAGTGCAAAGAGAAAAGTCAGGTCCCACATTAGCCTAAAGCTTTATACTTAAATGTGTATGTAGAAGAGAGAACCTTAGGTACAAAACAGACATGTAGGTTATCCCTTAGAGAAGGAAATATTTATAAGCATAGTTTTTCTGACCAGAGAAACCAGCCATTTCCAGTAGCTGAATTATTTCCCTAGAATAACTCCTCAGAGACAGTAAATATTATTTCACATACTTAAGATAATTCTAAGTCCTAACAGCCATGATATAAAATTGAGGACCTCAAGACAGATATACAGTACATAATGTCACCTTTCTCCATAGCTAATGCTGACAAAATAGAATTACACTGTGTTATATGTCCAAAGTATCCTGCCATTTAAGACTTACCATATCCTTACTTCCTGGAGGTCAGCTGGCTCAGGTACCTTAAGTCCTCCTGAGCATTGCACCTGGAACCTCCCTGCCTGGACTGTGGAACATGTCCTCTAGTGCTGGCCCTTGGACTCCCCTTGTCCCCAGGCCTCTGTTGCTTCTGATAATGCCCAGAAATGTGTCATCTGGGCAACTCCAGCTTGTGGGCAGAACCCACACTATCAAGTTCCCACAGCACTGATTGTTACAAAGTGTTGGAAAATCCCATGAGGAAAGGGCATACACCCACTCTCAGAATCAAGCTTCTGGCTGGCTGGGAGCCCATGCCAGACTTTTCAGCAGCCTTGTAGGGTTGGGGAGGGGGAATGTACCATGTGCCTTTTTGCCACTCTGGTGGATGGAGGTAGGACACTCACTTCTCTGACTGAATCCTCTGCCCACTCTACAAGGTACCTGCTGGACGCTGTAGCCTAGATGGGAGTGTCTCAGTCCATTTGGGCCACTGGAACAAGGCACCACAGGCCGTGTGACTTATAAAAAACAGAAATTCATTTCCCACAGTTCTGAAGGCTCCAAGTCCAAGATCAGAGAGCCGTCATGGTTGGGTTCTGATGAGAGACCTCCTCCTGGTTCATAGATGGCCAACTTCTTGTTTTATCCTCATGGCAGAGAGAGGGGGAGTGAGCACCCTGGGGTCTCCTTATAAGGGCACTAATCCCTTTCAGGAGGGCTCCACTCTCATGGTCTAATTCACCTCTCAAAGACCACCCTCAAAGACTGTCACATTGGGGGTTAGGATTTCAACATATGAATCTGGGAGAGACATAAACATTCAGTCCATTGCAAAGACCATCACAATACACAGAGGGATTTCCCATTTGGCCTATCTTTGTCTAAACCTCATGGGACTCCAACTATCTAATATAGGTTATGTGGGCCAAACTCAAATTCTAGTCACAGATTTTTGTTTAATGAGTGTTCAGGAGAGGACCAGGCCACCCCTGGTACCCACTCACCCTATATCCCCAACCCAGATTTTTTGAGATCTGTTTGGACCAATTATGGACATCTATCAAACACAAGCATAGAGCACTTTCAACCTCTGCATAGGTATCATCCAACTAAAAATACACCCATTCCATATTACTAACCAGCACTTAAAGTCCTAGGCTGAAGCACCTGCAGGATTCATACCTGCCTACCATCTGTATGAACGAAAGGGCTCCCAAAAGTGATGTCACACTCAAAGAGGGAAGCCCACCACAAAGTCAAATTTCATTTGTCAGTCAGTATAAAATGCAGGACCTGCCATACTTAAAACAGCACCATTCCAGGTTGGAATATTTTGAGACCCTTTCCCCAACAGAACCCCCATCATGATTAGCTCAGGATATTAGTCATAGCAGGAAAAGGACTGCATCTTCCACAGGTGTCCATCATGTTCCCCAAATATGAATCAGCCATTTGGGGGTTCTGGAACAATTGTCAGGATACAGAATAAGCAGTTATTTTCCAACTTGAAGTGCAGTCATTTTTCAGGTACTCGTTCCACAGACATTTCAGTGCTGATGAGTCTGTGGTGGGGATTTTAATAACAGCAGAAGTAAACATAGTTAAAATACAAATAGTTTTCATCCTGCATGCACTCAAGTGTCCTGGGGGTGGAGAGTCAGATGATTAATGCATAATGAGGTGATGAATCTAAAATATAGGTGTGTAATAAAGCATGGTGAGAGGAGCCCGAAAGTAGGTTGGAGATGGCTTTAGAAGACTCTTGTGTGAAGTGAGTGTTGAAAGGTCGTAGTTCTCTGGCAGCACCATGTGGACTTCATAGTTGCTGGTATAGATGAAGAGAATGGCTAGAAATGGAGAATCTACCCATCATAAATACATATACGTGTATCCATATGCTCTAATCATGTATTGAATATTTTCTGAACCATGGACACAGATGAAAGACCATTCTTTTGCAGGGATCTCTTTGTAATGAGATTTTTGACACCTCTTGTCTGCATGGCTTTTAGTAAGCAAATAATCTAAGCACTGCTTACTTTTTTCTTCTCAGAGTGGCTTTCTCATCCAGTTGTTTTATTTTGTATATGGAAGGGAGACTGTTCTCAAACACCAGGCTATTGATATTCTCACCAGAGACTTACGTTAACAGATTCCAGGTATCTGTTAAGAATATCAAGTTCTGGGAGAGAATTTGGTTTCTGGAAATTTGGGTTGACACAGTTTGTCGTACGAGTGCAGTATGTGGAGGTAAGGGGCTACATCTAAAGGAAAAGTCAAATAAAACTGCCAGGTGGGCCATCTCTAGACTAAGTACCTGAAGGGCTTATACAGAGAGAAAGAAACTATCACAAACCCAGTAGGACTAAAAGTCATAAGACAGTGGATGCTCCAGGTGGAGAGATGGAGGGACATGGGATAATTCTCTAATAGGCACTGCTTCATGACTTTTGCCCATAACAGGAATATGTGAGTAATCTAGTACAAAGTGAGCCTAAGTCAAACTCATTGGAAGTCTGATCTTGATAATTCAACAAAAGGTTTATTTAAATTATTTAAATTATATTAAGTGTATAATACATAATAAATGAGCCAGTGTTGGCTCACAACTTTTGGGGGTATTTCCTGCCACGCATTTTACAACACATTTCAAAATACCATTACTCATAATTACATTTATATATAGTGGAATACATTCATCCATTTATTCATTTACTTTCATCCACCACTGTTAAGTAAATCAAGATAAGTAAAATCTGCAATGAGAATGCAGTTTATTAGAAGAGATAGATAAGTCTATATAGCTATGTATCTCTTTATATAGATATTTTAAAAGATTAATTTATTAAGGAGAGAGAGAGCATGCACATGCAGAGGGAGGGGCAGAGGGAGAGGGAGAGGGAGAGACAGTCTCAAGCAGAGTCTGCACTGAGCTGGCAGCCTGACTCCACAGGGCTCGATCCCACCACCTGAGATCATAACCTGCGCTGAAATCACCAGTTGGAGGCTTAACCAACTGTTAACCAACTGAACCACCCAGGCACCCCTCCTCAGATTTCTACTTATAAAACTACTTATAAAACTAAAAAAATTGAAAAATATCTATGGTGCTTACCATTCAGTTTGATATTAACTCATAACAGATATTTTTATATATGAATAAAAATACAATTATTATTAAACATGGAAGAATACATATTTTATGATAATTGTGAGGAAATATCATGGAAAGATGGAGAATGAAGCTCTTAATTCCAAAAAAGTTTATTAGGGAGAACATCAGGAAAGTGACACATCTTGAAATATAATTAGAACTTTCATGGTCAGAAATGGAAGCAAAGTCTATTCTACACCAAGGGAACGCAATGACTGGAGTACTGGAGATGTGGGAAGGAGCCACATGCAGGGCCTCACAGTGTCTGCCTGCAATGGGGTCAGGTCAGATCTTCCAGTGCTTAGAGCCTGAATTTGTTCCTCAGTGAGTAAAGAGCCACCAAAAGTTTCTGAGCCATTAAAAGACATTATTGTGTAGGAACATAATTGGCAACCATGTAAGGGTATTTTAGAAGCAAAGGGGAACTACGATGGGCCAGTACTCTACAAGGCAGTCTATGTACAATATCCCAGTGAGGGGCCAGCTGCAGGGGTACAGATGAAAGATGATGAGGGGCCAAAGTAGGTCATGGTGATATGTGAAAATAAGGAACACAACTTAGCCTTAAGATTTAATTTTTAGATATTGTGGGTGAGGTTGGGAAGGATTTGGCAACTGATTGGATGTGAGGATTGTTTAGGAAGTAGAAAATGACTCAGAAATTGATTGCTGGCCTCAGTAACTAAAGGTGTGGTCATTTTGTTATTGAAGTAGGGCCCAGAGGAAGAGAAACACTTTTTGAATTTAAGGTAATGGATTAAGTTTTGGCCAAATTAAAGGTGACATCAGTGAGGTGGTATCTAACGAGCAGTTAAACAGAGCTACCACTTTCTTCGAGCTGGGCACTTTCCTAAGCCCTTGACATGTATTATTTATAGCATAATGTTTATCATTTTGTATCATCTCTGATATTTTATTCACTTCTGGGTCCTAGATAATGGAAGAGAGTCTTAGCTGAGTAACTTTCCCTGAGCCACACAACTTGCTAGCATTGGAGCCAAAGTTTGACCTTGTGGCCCACCCCATTGACCACTGCCCTATGCTAGCCCACAGTATGTACATTTGGAGCCTGGAGAGAAGTCAGGACTAACACTGTAGAATTGAAAGTTAGCCATTTATTCACAGCCTTTTTTGGGCCCCTGCCAGTGAACATGTTTGGTGCTCTGAGCTGGGGGCGCCCAGACACCACTGGTACCACTCTAAAAGTGTGAGTTGAAGTAAGAGGTGTGAATCAAAGACTTGTGAGCTAAAGGAAGAGAAGAAGATAAAGCAAAGCATCTTGGCAAGTTAGGTCAATAAAGGCATCACTGAAGAAGAGGGATAACAAATAGGAAAACAAGAGGAATACCCGATCCAGAAAGCACAGGAAACAAGGGAAAATGGTGGGCGTCTGTCAGTACTCCAGAAAATAACTTGATGAAAGAAGATTGTGAGAAGCCATTGAGTTTTAATTTGGTGGTATTTACCCTCAGCACCCCAGCCTGTAGTAACTTTTGAGAAGACATAATAGACTAATAAAGACATAATAGACTAACATACTTAAGAATTCCAGGCATGAACAACAAAAAAACAGATATAGGAGGATGACTTAAGGGAGAAGTCAAATTGAGAAGAGCATTTTGTTTTGTTTTCTGCCTCAGATTTTTGTTTTATTTTGTTTCACTTTTGTTTTCCTTTTGTTTTCTGACTGTACAACCTGAGGAAAGGGGACAGTATGACAATGGACGTGCTCTATTCTTACAAAGTCAGCAATGGGAGGTAGATGATCAGGCAACCGCAAAAGCTGGTTCAAACAGAAAATCGTAAATAGGACACATGCAAACATTAAACATTTTATTTTAACATGAACTGTGTAAATGTTGATTTCATTGCTAACTTTTTGCTGAGGAGCCAGACCTTCACTTCACATGTGGGCCTGCTTTTTGCATTTCCTCACCACGCATCCTTAGAAACTGCACCCCTAATACAGCATCTGCCCCTCCAGTTCTGCTTTCTTTAAAGAGAAGGGGACTTAGAGTTACTTGAATATAGAGACTTTCTGGATTGTTTTTTTTAATTTTTTTCCATCTTCTGCTATTTTCTTTCTCACAAGTAATTCAACAGTTTTTAATAATGCTCTTCCAGAGCATTAGACCTAGTTTTCATTAAAACATCAACTCTCCTAAAGTGTTCTTTCAAACTATTCCAAAAAAAAAAAAAAATAGAAGAAACAGGAAAACTTCCAAATTCATTCTATGAGGCCAGAATTACCCTGATACCAAAGCCAGATGAAGACACCACAAAAAAGGAGAACTATAGGCCAGTATCTCTGATAAACATAGATGTAAAAATCCTCAACAAAATACCAGCAAAGTGAATCCAAAAAATCATTCACCAGTCAACTGGGATTTATTCCTGGGATGCAAGCATGGTTCAGTATTCCCAAATCAGTCAATATGATACATCACATCACTAAGAGAAAGATAAAAACCATATGATCATTTCAATAAATGCAGAAAAAGCCCTTGACAAAGTACAATATCAATTCATGATAAAAATGTCAACAAAATAGGTTTAGAGGGAACATACCTCAACATAATATAGGTCATCTATGAAAAACCCACAATGTACATCATACTTAATGGTGAAAAACTGAGAGCTTTTCTCCTAAGGTCAGGAAAAAGAAAAGGATGGTCCACTCTTACCACTTCCATTCAAAATAGTACTGGAAGTCCTAGCCACAGCAATCAGACAAGAGAAAAGAAATAAAAGGCATCCAAATTGGTAAAGAAGAAGTAAAACTTTTATTATTGGCAGATGACATGATAATATATATGGAAAACCTGACAGACTCCACCAAAAACCTAGTAGAACTGATAAATGAATTCAGTAAAGTTGCAGGATACAAAAGCAATATACAGAAATCTGTTGTATTTCTATACACTAATTATGAGGCAGCAGAAAGAAGAATTAAGGAAACAATCCCATTTATGATTGCACAAAAAATTGAGTACCTAGGAATAAACTTAACCAAAGAGGTGAAAGACCTATACTCTGAAAACTATAAAACACTGATGAAAAATTGAAGATGACACAAAGAAATGCAAAGACATTTTATGTTCATGGATTAGAAGAACCAATATTATTAAAATGTTTATACTACCCAAAGCAATCTACACATTTAATGCAACCCCTATCAAATTACCAACAGCATTTTCACAGAACTGGGACAAACAATTCTAAATTTTGTATGGAACCACAAAAGACCTGGAATAGCCAAAGCAGTCTTGAAAACACACACACACACACACACACACACACACACACCTGGAGGCATCACCATTCCAGACTTCAAGTTATGTTACAAAACTGTAGTAATCAAAACACTATTGTACTGGCACAAAAATAGACACCTAGATCAGTAGAACAGAATAGTAAACCTAGAAATAAACCCACAATTATATGGTCAGTTAATCTTCAACAAAGGAGGCAAGAATATCCAATGGGAAAAAGATAGTCTCTTCAACAAATGGTATGTGAAAAACTGGACAGCTACATGAAAAAGAATGAAACTGGACCACTTTCTTATGCCATGCACAAATATAAATTCAAAATGAATTAAAGACCTAAATGTGAGGCCTGAAACCATAAAAATGCTAGCAGAGAGCAAAGGCAGTGATGTCTCTGACATGGGATATAGCAACATTTTGTAGATGTATCTCCTGAGGCAAGAGAAACAAAAGCAAAAATGATCTATTGGGACTACATCAAAATGAAAAGCTTCTCCACAGCAAAGGAAACAATCAACAAAACTAAAAGGCAGCCTATGAAATGGGAGAAGATATTTGCAAATGACATATTTGATAAAGGGTTGGTATCCAATACATTTAAAGAACTGTTAACAACTCAACACCCAAAAACCACATAATCCAAATTAAAAAAGGGCATAAGACTTGAACATTTTTCCAGAGAAGACATCCAGATGGCCAACAGACATATCAAAAGATGTCCAACATCACTCATCATCAGGGAAATGCAAATAAAAACTACAATGAGATATCACCTCACACTGTTTAGAATGGCTAAAATAAAATACACAAGAAACAATAAGTGTTGGGGAAGTTCTAGAGTGATAGGAACACTCACACACTGTTGGTGGGAATGCCAACTGGTGCAGCCACTATGAAAAATGATATGTAGATTCCTCAAAAAGTTAAAAAGAGAACTACCCTATGATCCAGTAATCATGTTACTGGGTATTCCCCCCCCCCAAAAAAACCACACTAATTCAAAGGGATACATGCATTCTTTTTTTTATTGCAGAATTATTTACAATAACAAAATTATGATAGCAACCCAAATATCCATCAATAGATGACTGGATAAAGAGGGAGTGGTATATGCATATATGTGTGTGTGTGTGTGTGTGTGTGTGTGCGTACGCACGCACACGCAATGGAATACTACTCAGCCATAAAAAAGAATGAAATCTTGCTATTTGCAACGACTTGGATGGAGCTAGAGAGCATAATACTTATAGCAAAATAAGTCAGTCAGAGAAAGACAAATACCATATGGTTTCACTCATGTGGAATTTAAGAACAAAACAAATGAGTAAAAGGAAAAAAAAAAAACAGAGAGGAAAGAAGACCAAGAAACAGACTCTTAACTATAGAGAACAAACTGATGGATGCCAGAGGGGAGGAATGGGGGGATAAGTAAAATAGGTGAAGGGGATTAAGAGTACACTCATGATAAGCACTGAGTAATGTACAGAATTGTTGAATTATTGTATTGTACACCTAAACTAATAGAACACTGCATGTTAACTATACTGGAATTAAAATTTAAAAATTAATAAAAAATAAAGAAAATAAAAAGAAATGACTATATTGGCTCTGTTATGTGGACAATGAGATAGCCCACAGGATAGAAATAGCAATCTGGCATTGGAAAGGAATCCAGAGCTGCTGTCTGGAGACTTCTGAGAAATTACCCTCTTGCAGGTAAGTGGAAGATGAACAGTGTAGTGGAGGAGGGTCAGCAGCAGCAATGAAGACAACAGAGGAAGCCCAGTGCTTCACAGTGAAGTTGCAAGGCCAGAACCTTGACCAGAGCAAGGGCAATTAGAAGAAAATAGCACCAGCTGATTTCAGCAGAAGAGGAACTGTCAGGTCACCAGTACATAAAAACGAAGATGGGCAGATTGATGGGCAAGATGAAAATGACAGAGAGGATGAGGAAATGGGCCAGGAGGGTGATGATTTGCGTTGATCTCCTAGGGAGTCTCGGAAGGACCAATCCGCAAGTAGCAACAAAGTCGCCTGGACTTTCCAGTCACCATCTTTGGCCCCATTAGACCCAACAATACTAAAAGAGAGCTCATTAGTCAGAAACAGTTGATAAATGACAAATTCAGGAAAATCTATTATGAATTATACTTCCTAGTGATTTTCAAAGTTCGACCCAAACTGTGATGAAGATATTTAGAATAGCATCATTGCATAAGGTCCCCTCTTCTATCAAAAACAGTTTAACGTGGACACAGGTTGGGGTTGGGGTAGGAAATTTAAAGTTTTTTTTTTTTTTTTTTTTAAGTTATCTGAATAATTCAGAGTAATCAGATCAATCCTGGAGGACACTGGTAGTTTTCTCCCTTCTTCCTTGTTGATAAATCCAGATTTTCTTCAGATGTTTACCTACCATGTGCTACTGGAAACGAGTAAACCGCAGTGGGTTTATGGGTTTAGTACAATTATGGTAACTCTATTCCCCCTCAACATGTGAATGAATCTTGGTCTCTGGGGTGGGAAGGAGTTTTAGAAAGAGTTTTCCTTGCTAATACAAAGATCACTAGAGGACAATCCCTTCATTGTCCAGACATTGTGTATCTACATGAGATGCCTGGAACTGAGGCAGCCATCTGGTAAACAAGAGAATAGAGGCCTAAAAACCAAGTTAATATGCTCAACATAACATGCTAAGATTCCATCTTTTCGAGCCTGGATCCTGAATGGTTTTTGTGAGATGGAGAATCATTCTGGAACGGTTTCTGTTTTAATAATAGGAATCGTATTTTATTGGCTTTGTTATCATTACAACCATCTCAGTTAATGCAAGATGAAAACACTGAAAAAAACAAACACAACTCTCTTTACTAAGAAATATTTCACCATAATAAAATAAAATAAAATTTAAAAAAAAGAAATATTTCACCAGTTATAGGAGGACTTAAAACTATCCCAGCCGCCAGTCAGGAAACAGACTATGTGGCTCATGGTAGCAGAATGGAGGGAGATTGGAGAGAAAGGGCTCTTCGGACTGCAGACTACAAGGTGAAAAGAAGGCCAGGTGTGGCCCCTGAGGGTGGGAGCTGGGGTCTATTTTGAAAAGAAGCCCGCTCAAGAGACCTGTCGGGAGTAAGAGACCTCAGCCAAGAAGGCTGCAGGGGCACTGTCAGATGCTAAGGCTGGGCTTGGGGGTGGATCTTAGTGGGGGAACAGCGGGGAGATGTTGCCCAAGCCCCAAATCCAGACAGTGGCCATCCGATTTTCTCTGGGGAACATCTCTCCCACAGGGGAAAGAATCAGCTGCCAAGAGCCGTCCCTCATGGGAGAGCATCAAGGCAGGGCCCCCATATTGCTCCTCAAGTCAAACTCTCCCCACCGCAGCGCTCACGCCCCTCCCATCCTCACGGACCCTGAAGGGGTGGGAAGCTCCAGCCCGTAAGTTTGGGGTGTGAAGGGAAAGAGATGCAAGGCAAGGAAATCAAAGAGGTGTTAAACACAGCTGACTTTACTACAGGAGTCTCCCCAGCTGAGGCAGGTCCTCACTTGGGAAGGGACTTGATGAAATTTTTTTTATATATTTAGGAATTTAGACTCTTTAAAGAGACTGGACATTTTAATTGGTGAAATTATCTTGCTTTTATGATAATGATGACCAAAGGACTTCTAAAATTATGAACTGAGTAATCAACATAATAATAACAAGAATAGGAAGAGGAAGAAGACAGAGGAGGACGAGGAGGACGAGGAGGAGGAGATGGAGGAGGAAGAGGAGGAGGGTAGAGGCCACCTGCCAATGATTTTATCCAAGAAATAGATAAGAGTGTGGGGGTCGATGAAAGAGTCAAATGCTCCATTTGCACTCTTTGTAGTTCTCCGATTCACATGCACAAGTTACAAATAGTACCCAAAATTTTGGTTCAGCTTCCAGAGAATGTCCATTATAAACATAATGGTTCTCTCTTCATTCTCATTCATATCTTTTATGCTTTGATAATTATCTTTTAGGATGAGGTAATAGTAAACTCATTTAAATGGAAATACTGATTTAATTCAGGCAAAATCTCTTCTCTGTGAGTGATTTCCATGTTGCACTACTCCCAATGATAACCACTCCCAAGATCAGAGACTGGAAAAGGAGCTAAAGGAAAAAATACTTAGGTTTAGATATTTTTTTCTACCTCCTATTCATTATAACATCCTTATTTGTTCCAAAAATGTCATCAAAAAGCAAGTACAAGGCATTGTGGAGGGTGTAAGCATGGATAAGCCAGTTTACAGAAAGAAAAATCTTGCCCAATCCAACTGCAAAAATATGTTGAGATGGTCAACTCTCTCTGGCTTGCCTAGAGTTTGGGTGAATGCTTTTTGTATTTTCACCCTTCTGACTAAAGCTGTCTTTGTGTGAGTTTATTCAACTTGCACAGACCTGTTGCTTTTGAATACAAACAATATCATAAGTCGTAGGTGTCTCCTTATGCCATGTGAATCCTTAATAAAGATGCATTTTTATTTGCTTATTTTTGAAAGCATATTGCCACATGGTTGACAGCTTATGAAACTCACCCAAAATAAAAAAGCAAAAGTTTAAAGTAATAATACAAAAACCTCAAAGAAGTCACCTGTGACATTTGGGGCCACCTAGGCAATTGATCTTTCAGTTGAGGCAGTATGCCCGGGCTAAGCGTAATAGCAAGAAGAAATAAAGAGCTTATAGTAGTAGTTTTTGTTGGAGTAGTATATACCAAGGAACTAAAACTTGCAAGTCTTGTTAAACATGAAAATATTTCTTACCTTGTTCAGACACTTGGTAGTACAGGAGTTATGATAAGCTGTACTCTCCCTGCATGGCATATGCATTTGCAGGCTCTCTTTGTGTGATTGCTGGAGGGACAGATGGCCATCCGAAGATGCTGAGGGGACAGATGCAGTCTGACCCCTATAGAGTCATTAATACTCCCTGGCTGCAATTTTTAGCCTTATTTCTATTGCCATGTACAGTTTCATTCATTGATACTGTTTTTAATGTGAATGTAATAATCTAGATGACAATGAAATATTCATATGCTAACAATGGACATCATGAAAACTTTCATTAGCGCTCAGATTTGATGTCAAAGTCCAAATTGTACACCAAAACAGGCCTTTGCATCTCCAGTACTCCATTCATTTTATTTCTGTGCTGTGAAATACTCTTGGCATCAATTTCTGACCGTAAAATTTCTACCTGTATTTCAAGATTCTCTCTTTGATGTTTTCTTTATCACACTTTTTTGGGGGGGATTGGGAGCTTCCTTCTTCATCTTTCCATGAATATATGGTGGAGGAGAACACAGTGGAAGAGATTCAGGTGTTGGCAAGGGTGGAAGATGGATTTAGTCAAGACTCTGCCAAGCCCCATGAGGATGATGATCTATTCGCTGATGGGGGGTCCAGAGTTTCTGGGCTTTTTGTGCTGATTGATGTGAACAGGGGTGGAAGTACACAGAGGTTACCCCTGAGGGTTTTCAAGATAGATAATGGTAGTGAGGCAGACAGTGCTGGTGTGAAGGGTGTGGAAAGCAAGGATGGAAGTTCATGTGTGTGTGTGTGTGTGTGTGTGTGTGTGTGTGTGTGTGTGTGTGTCTTACTGTGGACACACATATTTTATTTATGTATCATATACTTCTTATTTAGAAGTAATCCGCAGACATGAATGGTCTTCAGCACTCACCATGGTGGCTAAGTAATTAGCCCACCCATTGCTTACATTCCACAACCAGCACAGCTGATGTTAAATCCCTACACCTGTCTTCCATCTCCCAACTCAAAGCAACCATGATGAGCTGGAGCTAAACATGCATTGTGGGTTTTATAGGATTCCGTTCCCCCGACTAGACTGAGTTTAGTTTCTTTGAAGAAACGTATCAGTTGGTTCAGCACACAAAAAAATAATGGCAAGCACCTAAAAAAAAAAAAAAAAAAAATGCGTGGCACATAGTGGCTGCACAATAAGTTGTTGAATTGGATTGAACCTGTGAGTGTAATAGTGACTTTCAAATTATGCTATAAGGCCCTCTTAGTGTAAGAGGCAGGGCTTTAGTAACTTCTGCTTTGGTGGTCCTTGGTCAGGTCGGAGACGTGGCAGTCACTCTCCATTGGCCAGGGGTGGGAGCTCTTGCCAGGAGCACAAAGAGCCCCAAGGTGCCATTCTCTTCTGGGGCAGTACGGGTTCTATCTGGAGAGAATCAATCTTGGAAGCTCCCACCTTGTCCTTGGAGCACATAAAGCTCTGGGGCTTCCCCTTAGCTCTCAGGAATGGGTTGAAGAAGGATTCGAAGGAGCAAGTCTGTTGGGAACAAGAGCTGTGCCTTTTCCTGCTTTTCTCTAGTGTTAGCTGAGCTTGTAACCATAGTGATTTCACAAGTTGTTTAGTGGAAGATAGCTCCTGTCTTCCTGAAGTGATTGCTAGAGTAGTCTCTCCTTTCTAGGAGTATCAAAATATGCTTGAGAGGCACAAAAAGTTAAAAAAAAAAAACAAGAAAATTCAACAGAACAGATGTTACAAGGCAGTTGTTGATTAATTGCAAATTAAGAGGCGCTGACTGCTGACATGCCTATGTTCTGCCTAATGCGACTCTCACATCAGAGTTCATTAGGGTTTGTCTATGTAAGTAATAATAATAATAATAATAAATAATAATCTTTTGTTTTCTCCCAATAGCAAATTTTGACTCTGCCTGAAAGAGTACCAAAAAAAATTAATTCTATTTATGATCTTCTGATAAAATCATCATCTACTCCGAGATACATAACATTGCATATTTCACAGTCTGATGTTCAATACATATTTTAGAATATGTAGCTACTGGAATAATAAACTCTGGTCAATATGTGCAATGATCAGAGTGGTGATAATTACATGGAATATTCATTTTCCCTGCAACCATGAGATGTGAAATTGACTGAGATATTTATTTCATCTTGCTAAGCTGTTATATTTTGAGTCTTCGGCTTTTTGACTGGTTATTTTTGTTATTGTTGTTTGTTTGTTTTTTATTATCAGTTTTTAGGTAACAGATAAGAACAAAATTCTCTAGAAGCTGAAATTGTCTGTGACAATGAACAGGAGAGAGAATTCTTATTCCTTTGCCAATACAGAGTATATCTTGGTTTCTGTTGTGATGGGTTGTGGAGGATTTGTTTACCTTAATCCAGAAATTGATTATATATTTAATGACTGATATTTTGAGTGATAAATGAAATTTATTTCAGTTCAGCTTCAACCAATATTTAGGACCTTGCCATTTGTTAGGGTTTGTGCTAGATGCTTCCATGCATATTGTCTAGGTGCAGGATTTAGAATATGCTTTATTGCAGCCTACCTGCTATTTAGAAAAGGAACAGATGCTGGAAAAGGAGAGTCTCTTTATTGAAACAGCCTTGTTCCTTAGAAGAGAAATAAATCAGTGAAATAATGAAACAGCTCATATTATAGAACAGATGAGGGAAGGTCAGATTGAAAGATAAAAATATGTCTTCCATTGATCCTGCTCTCCATGGAATGAGGGGATTCTCACAGACTCTTGCTCTCTTTTTACATTAAACGTAATAGAACAAAAAAGAGAGATCACCTATCTTGAATTCTCCAATTTTAGGGCAGCATAAGATGGAGGAACAAATTCATTGATATATATAAGGGAATTATTGTGCAAACCCAGAATGTGGAAGATTTTTTTTCTTCAAGAAAAAAAAATTAAAGAAAAAAAACTCCTTTTAGACACAAATCAATAAAGGAAGGGACTATTAAATGGAAGAGACTTTAGAGGTATAAAAAGCAAATTAAGTATGCACACTTTTTGGATCCTGATTTGAACAAACCAACTGTAAAAAAAAAAAAAATCTTCAAGGTAAGAAATTTTAATATGAATTTGGTAGATGAAGGATTTTTACTAATTGACATGGGAATATCTGCTAATTAAGATAATGGCATATCCTTATCATGTAGGGATGTGCATTGCAGTTTTCATGGATGGAATAGTAGGACACCTTGGATTTATTTTAAAATACTTCAGCCAAAATGTGAGGGAGAGGGAATAGATGAAACAGGGTAGCCAAAATATTGACAATGATTGAGAACAGCATGATGGATATACTGAAGCCCTGGAAACTTCTCTTTAAATGTGTATGAAAATTTGAAACAAACCAGAAGCAAGCTGATACACAGGAATTCAGTAGTAACCCAGCCTCTCACCGTGCTTTTGGCCACCACTGAGCCTGCAAGGCAGTGGGCAATTAGATGCATAAGACAGGGATAGTGATTCTCATCCGGAATGAGGACAAGATTAGAACTGTTGTTCTGGAGACCATAGCTGGGTTTCAGAATGATCTGCACTCCCTGTATGTATATACCAGATTTTGATTTGAAATTTTTTTCTGGAGAGATATTTCATAGATTTCACTAGATCCTCAAAGGTATTCGTGACCCACAAAATTTGAGATACACTAGATTATAGGAGTTCTGAAGCCTGTGTCAGCTCTAAATCTTATAAACCCGTCTATCTAAGAACAAGATATTTAATTGTGCTATTTTAAGAATTTCCTGCACAGTGGAAAGGACTCTAGATTGCATGAAGTCTGCATTTTAATGTATTTAAATTTTTAGGCCATGAGAATGTTTAAGAGCCATCAGATGCATTAAAGAAAAAAATCACATCGAGGTCTTACACTGGCTGAACCATTAACACAGTGGCCAAATCTATCAATGCAATTTTCTCTCTTTCAGATACCTTTCAGTGTCATCCTAGAGTCTATGTAGTAAAACCTCACTGTTAAAAGATCTACTTAAAAAAAAAATCCTTAAGAAGTGGGAAGCATTATAGCAACATAAAAATGCCCCATCTATACACAAGGGAGCAATGTAATCGTTTTAAGTGCCAGCATCTTACTGGCTGTAAAGAAAGAAACATGCTAGGTAAAGTCCCTAAGCTGGAAACTGAGATCATGCATGTGCTAGCTTCTCAGTGCATTTCTTTTATGCCATTGCATGTTATTGCTTTTTTACCTTTTTTTAAAATAAAATAATTTTGCAGTAAAATAATGGGTTTATTGTGAAGCCTAGAGCAGTGCGGTCCGTAGCAGCAGCTTGGTTTAATTCGATTACGAAGTCATGGCCCAAACAGCCATCATCCAGTGTCGTTAGCATTAACACTGTGGTTCATGTGCTGTGTAGTCTCCTAGCCGTTACATTATTTGCCTGTTTCTTCTTGCTATTGTCGAGCCTGGTGATGAGCCAGAGCAGAACAAACCTGAGTGTGCCTTGTGCGTGTGTGTGTGTGTGTGTGTGTTTGCAAGTGCATAAGTGCATGTTTGTTGGGGGAGGCAGTAAAGAGAGCAATTTTCAGTGTTAAAACTTTGTATTAGCTAGTGCTGCAACAAAATTGCATAATAAACCACCCCCCAAATCAGTAGCCTATCACACCAAGCATTTATTTACACACTCAGAGTTGTGCACATCACTCATGAATGAGGGTTTGTCAGTTCCTGGCTGGGTGGTCCTGATTCGTGCAGTTTGCCGGCTGGGCTTCCCTCCAGGCTACAGACAGGGCTCAGATCAGTTTGCTCTGCTGCCATTCTGGGCACAGGAAGAAGGGGCATGGACCTCTCCTGGTGGACAGCCAGAACCTCCGATGCTCACGTCACTTACACTCCCTTCCTCCTGGCTGCATCAGGTTGCCTGGCCTGGCCCCAGGTCTGCAGGGCACAGAAGCCTATTCCAGCACAGTGGGGAGGGGAGGAGTACAGATTAGCTGAAAGATAATCCAATGTATCACAAAGCCATTCCCTTACAATATTATACAAGTGTGTTGTTAATTTTCTTGCTCAATTTATGGGTTATTTCTGACTTAGAAACACTAGATTTATGGGTGAGTCATGCATACAAATCAGTATCCAATAAATAAAGCCCCTGGATCCAGTGTGGGTCACCTATCTTTTATTTCCTAATATAAAATTCTTCTTCCCTTTCACAGTACTCCTTATCTCAGCCCTGCTTCTTTTGTTTTTGTTTTTGGTTTTTTTTAGAGAGAGCAGGGGTGGGGGTGGGGAAAGGGGTTGGAGGTCAGAGGGAAAGAGAGATTATTAAGCACGCTCCACGCCCAGTGTGGAGCCGACACAGGCCTCAATCTCACGTCCCTGAGATCATGACCTGAGCTGAAATCAAGAGTCGGACGCTTAACCGACTGCACCACCCAGGCGCCCCTCAGCCCTGCTTCTTTTTGCAAACTCTCCCCCTATTACTCTTTCTTCGCTCTCCACCTCCCAGTGGGTCTTTCAGTTCTCCAAAATGCACCAAGCTTTTTGGTGCTTCAGGGCCTTTGCTCATACTGTCCTCACCACTCTACCCATGATTCTTTGCCACATAGAAGTCTTATCTCAGCTTAAGCATTACTCCCAAAGGGGTCTTCACCCACCACCTAATCTAATATGGCCCCATTATGCTCAGAATACTCTGCCCCTTCCTTTGAAGCCCGTAATCATTTCTGCTTACATAGCTCTTTTGTGATCACACCCACCTTTCCCATTAGATCTAAAGCGTCACTGATGCAGAAGTGACATCTTTGTTTCCTATTGCGTTTGAAGCACCCAGCCTGGAATTCAGGAAGAGAGCTGTCAAATGAATGATTGAGAACAGGATCCTGGAGTGGGGGATTCCTCTTTTCAAATGTACTGAGTTTATATGTTTGGAGACACACAGATAGACCAGCATGAGTGTGAACCTCAGCTGTAGTGGTTACCTAGACCTCTGTCCTTCCCCACATGACCTGAGTTCTTTGTGCCCTTGAGCACTACACAGCACTCCCTCACTCTGACCTCGGGTTTGAGGAGTGGCCGTTTGGTGCAGGCAAAGCTCCTGGCCCAATGGGAGAGGCAGTCAAATCCGGGAGCCCAGAAGGGGGCGCTGTCTTTCTCTTCCCTTGAGTGTGGAGTCCGGGCCTCGCTCATTCCCTATGACCAGCATTGTAGACCCCCTGTCACACCTCCTGCATCCCGTAATCAAACAGTGAGTGCATGGAGGGGCCAGAGGAAAGCAATATTATGAATGGAGTGTAGAACTAGGGGTCGTGTATAACACCGTTTCTATGGGAAAATGAATTCGGGATTCAAAACCACTGCCTGAGTAAAGGGCCTTTGGAATGTAGTGCATAAACAGAGGCTTCTACTCATGGTGCGTTCCCTTGATTGATAATAAGGCGGGAATTCTCTGTCCTCCTTGGTGATATAGTCCTCTCCCAAGTTCATCAGGTAGGTATGCAGTATTTCAGCCAAGTTCCCGACTTGGGGACCAGGATGGGGGGACCTCTGAAAACCCTGACTGCATGTTCTCATGGAATGCTGCAGAACCTGCAGCTGCTTGCCCTGGGACAGCCCTGCTGTCTGCACCATGAGCCCAAAGAACAGCTCTGATTGTCCCAGCCCCGGGAAGAAATCTTACAATAAAACATGGACCTGAATCAGTCCTAGGATAAAAACCAATGTGTTCTCAGTGTGACGTTTCTTACCATGAGTGGTTTGATGACAGGGGTGGGGGTTGAGGTTGGGGTTGGGTTTGGGGGGTGCACAGTATGTATCTGATACAGAAGACAGCGACGTCTGGCCTGCTTGTTCTGCGGTCTATTCATTCCCAATAGTCCTGAGGTTAACACATGGACTTGCATGGTCCCCACTATTTTTTTCCTTCCTTACAGCAACAATAGATAAATAAATTTTTAAAATAGCCTTGGCAGAATATCCGTGGTGCTTCTAGCCAGGTAAGGAGGTGTCAATGGGGAGACATTCTGGGGATTATTTCATGTAGCACTCTCAATGCAGAATAATCATGGTACAGCATTCCGGGGAAGTAAATTAATGAGGAAGAACCTATGAGGCAGGATATGGGCAAGGAGAGGAGTTATAATAGCATCATAGGAAATGGCTTAAGACACTAGTGGCCTTGTGGTGCCCTTTGGGGGAAAGCATCTTTGGGACCCCTTGGCCGTGGGAGCCATGGAGAAGGTGTGGGGAGTCGGGGAGCAAAGAAGGAGCTGGGAAACATACTCTGTGTGTCCCCTCAGTCACCTGTAAGGGAGAGTGGAGTCAGAACTTGGGTGAGTTCCTGTTGCAAAACTCACTTAAATCTCTGTTTCCTTGAGTCCTTTGGAAGTAGTCTGTTGCTCACAAGGCTGGGCCCACTTCCTTTAAACTGCAGGTGTATTTTGGAAACTCTTTAATTTAAATCTATGGCATGGGAAATGATTGACTTGAATAATTAGTTTAAAGGGATGGAAGAAATACTGTAAATATCAGTGACGCTATTGACTATCCCTTAAGACAACTGTCCAGTTTTTTTTTTTAAGTGAAATAATTGGCATTTAGTATACCATGAATAATATTTCAATTTGTTAAAATATTTTGATAAAGTAAAAGATAATCATTTGACCCAAAAAAAGATTTCCAATTTTCAGGCAGAGTCAGTGAAGTGAAGTTGTTATAAATGCATGGGGCCTACACTTATTAGTTATTGATCAGACAACAACTGCAGTTACTGCAGTGGGTAAATTATTTTCTTAAGCATGTCTGTTCCTTCAACCCAAAGGCAAATTAATTTGGGGGGAATGAAAGAAATTATAAAGATCTGTAAGAAAAGCAGAGAAGAGAAACTTGGCCGCTATTGTATTTGGAGAGTGAAATTAGTAAAAAAAATACTCACAAATATGATAAATAATCAATGATGAGATGGGGCGTGAGTCTAAATATAGTACTGAGAACAGAAAGAGTAAGAAGACATCTTTTCTGCTCAATATGATAAAAATTACTTTTTATTGCTTCAGTCGCTATCATAGGCATAGTATTAATTTGTCTGAACCTCAATAAAACATGGAATATTTTTCCCTTTCTGAAATGGATCTTTTCTACTGCTATGTTAATGTTTGGAAAAATTATTTCGTATCAGTGAATCTTCCTGAAACCTACCCAGGATAGTGGGAGCCATCCAAATAAGAAGTACTGACATAATGGAGTTGCTTCTGATGCTAGTATGTTCCCGGTCTTTCATGAAGCATTTCTCACGACTTCGAGCTTTCAGGAATGAGTGTGTGCTTCTTGGAAGAGCAACCAAAAGGTGGCAGCACCTCTTTGAAAATTATTTATGTTTTTATTTCATATCAACATTTTTTGTCAAATACCACTCATACATAGTTGAGCCGAGTTATAATAGGCATTTATAGATCAGAAAACCCCCTTCCTTTGCAAAAAAAAAAAAAAGATAAATGCAGTAATAGCTATTATAAAATGGAGCTTCAAAAAAATGTTTGTTTCCAATGAAGACTGGTCCTTCTCTTCAATCAAATGGTCCATCATTTGTGAATTATGTAGCAACACACCCATTCCTTCTTCAGAGTCAGAAAATCTTCATGGGGTGACCTAATCAGTAGTAATGACTGTGTTAATTATACACTGGAAGGTTTAGAATCTTTCTTATCAGGATATTATGAAAGCTAATATATTCTTAAGAATCACAAATAGGGGGCACCTGGGTGGCTCATTCAGTTAAGTTTCTGCCTTTGGCTCAGGTCATGATCCAGCGTCTGGGGTCCTGGGATCAGATTGAGTCCTGGGTCTGGCTCCCTGCTTAGCAGGGAGCCTGCTTCTCCCTTTTCCCCCACTCCCCCTCCCTCCCCCTGCACACTGCTTGTGCTCTCTCAGTCTCTCAAATAAATAAATAAAATCTTAAAAAAAAAGAATCACAAATAGGTCTTTTATTCCTGAGGGAGGAACACCGAATTAACAATTCTTTATTTTCCCTTAAGCACAAATTCTACCAGACTTTTTCATAAAAAAGTTTTTGATCACTGCGATATTGACACTCCCTCATCTCAAGCTTAAAATTGTTTTTCAAAATAATTCAGACATTCATAATTCTAAATTAACCCAGCTACAAATCTATGTTTATCCTAGATTAACCTTTTTCAGATCCTTAGCCTTTCTCATATGCTGAAAACTTAAAGAGAAAATTAGCAAAGCCAAATCCAGAATTTTTCTTAAAACAGTAGTTTGCTTCTCTGTAATAAGACATTATGTAAAACCTCATTGATTCACATAAAATAAAGTCTGAGGATTAGCATTCTGTTTAATGGAATTTTATTACTCTCGAATGCTTATAGTTAACCTAAATTAAGCTAAGCAAGGCAACAACCTCTGTCAAAGTCTTGCTTTGATATATAAGTTATAGATAGATGTAAATGACTTTTAGACAATTCAATTGTCAGCTCCATTAAAGCAGCAATACTGTACTTTTCTGTGTTTTGCACAAATGTATAGAGAGTGAAGATGACATTCTCTGTAAGATCACAATAAATTCTAACATCAGGGTGTCACTTTAAGGAATTAAATGAAAAAATGTATAGCTCCAAGAGGCCTTGAAGATCAGAGGTTTTCACTTCTGTTTAAAGATTAGAGATTTTCACATATGTTTCCATCTCAAATTTCTAGTGAAACCTTCTTCAGAAGTCCAGTCTAAAACTAAGCCCATAGAGGTGAAGTTCTAGTTGCTTGCTGGGTGGGGAACCTATTGTCTCAGCCCCTCCCTCTGTAACCAGGTCACCCTGAGACAGGAAACCAGGGGCTCTGCAGACCTCAGGCTCAAAGGCACTAACTAGTCCATTCCTTTGTTTTCCAAATGGCACATCAGGATGCAAATGGTTCAAAGCCATGGAAGTCATTAATTAAAACCCAGTAATTGTATGTGAATGAAATGTATGTGTGAAATGAATGAAGTGTATGTGAATGTGAATGAAAGCATATCTTTCATGTCATTGTACTATATTTTATGTTAATCCATTACTTTTTTTTTTAACCAAAAAAAAAGGTCAGGTAGGAGAAAGTCTAGATATAGATACCTGAGAAGCAGTCCACAGAAGGCATATATATAAGCATATCTACATATGTGTGTATATATTTTCTGATATTTACACAGACTTACAAATATGTGTAAAGCACACCTCCACCATTAGATGAAACTTTCCTAGCACTGAGATAGTAAGAAATGAAGAATGGACAGCATTCTCCAAAGGGAAGAATACTAGTCTAGAAGCTATTTGGAGGTAAATAGCCAACTGGTATACCCAGTTTCCATTTCACACATAAAGATACTCAACAGCTTATTTCATGATTCCTCACATTGCAAAGGTTATGATCATTTTTGACAGCTGTCCTTGTTCTTTTTGAAAATATTTTTGCTAAGCAAGTTCTCATGCATGAAATAGAAGTGTTTTGGTGACAGCAGAGTGTCTAGAGAGAACCAAATGTTCAATGGTAATTAGAAAGAGTGCATCACAAGTTGTTGCTGAGCTCCTGGATTCTGTCTCAAATATGTTATTTAAAACACTGACTGGCTAGCTGCTTGGAAATCAGACTTGTCACTTGAGCATCTTTCCATTTGGACATCAGCAACTGCTTCAAGGGTCCTCCACTCTGTCAGGGAACCAGAGTGCTTGCGAAGAGGAGGGTGTTAATGTGATGAAGTTTCAAGGGGGCCTTCCGTCTTTCCAGAGCACCCACTGTAGGAGCAGCATCTGTTCATTCTAGGTGGATGTTCTGCCTTTCTGTCTTCCTAGGAGGCAGGGCAGGGTGAAGATTGTGGACTGTGCAGCCACACTGTGTTTGTTGGAATGCCACCTCTGTTCCCTCCTACTTCCGTGTGCCTGGATAAGCTGTTAGACCTCGGTATGCCTTAGCTTGCCCATCCATACATTGAGGCTGGTCTTAGTAATGGTGCCTACCTCCTAGCGTGTTGGAGAGGATTGAATGGCACAATATATGGAAAGCACTTGGAATAGTGTTGGATGCACACTCTGTGCTATTTAACCACTTGCACTTCTTATAATAACTGGTCCATCCCATTGCACATTCCAAATCCTGCCATTTACGTAAAAATGGAGTCCTCATAGTATCAGAGCAGGTGGGTCCTAGGTAGAAATCATTGTCATAATTTTGTATACTGTGGAATTTTAAAAGTGTTAGGCTTTTAAAATAATTCACTTTTTCTACCTTTTCAAAAATCAAATAATCAAGTCACATTCGTCTTACTTTTTGATGATTTCTTAATGGTTACAGTTTCCATCATAAGCAGTGTCTCTTTTTTATGTGTTCTTTTGCATATTTTATTTCAAGGAAGGAATTTACTAGAAATTATTCAAGACTTGTGATTAACTGTCATGTCTCCTGGTATGTTTATTAACATTTAAGAATGTGAGGTTGCAGATTATCTAAGCAATGAAAAGAATTTTTTAACTCTCTCTCTCTGTCCATACATGTATATGTTCTATTTTGTTTTGATTCTAAAGCTACCATTTGCTGTCAAGCACAAGAATTGGAATAGAAAATTCAAAATGAAAAGGCTTAAGATACTTACATATTCTTCATTAAATTTGTCTGGAATTTCATGGATCTTTTAGATCTTTTGGTTAGTACCTTGTCCATACTTGCCCAAGAGTAAATGTGTGATAAATGTGCATTTAATTTGAAAAGCTAGGAAAGAAATGAAAGTGATGGAAGCTAAATCTGTATTTTGTTTTAATGTTTATGGTTTATAAAGAGCACATAAAGGATAAAACAACATATTTCTCAAAGTGTATTATCATTTTTAATAGGTGAAGCGCAATTGTGCATGGTTTTCCCATTCTTTGTGAATGTCTGACCTCAAAAATGCATGTGCATCATTATCTTTTTCATATGGGAATTTTGAAATCCTCATAGACTAGAGGTTTTAAAAATGCTGTCGCCAGCTTTGTGTAGCACAAAGTCAAATATTAACACAATAAAGACAGGAAGGGAGACTCTAACCAGAGGTATAGGTTTTGCTTTATATCTTGAGCTTCCCTGAACCACCACCAGCATGAATTCACATCGGGGATTTTATGCACCTTCAGTGTGTGCTGGGGTTGATTCTGGGCTGGCTGGGGGGCACTTTCTAGAAAACGAATCTGAGCCATTACTAGAGCATATGGAGCCGGGAGGCGTTGGCATCCATACAATAAACCTAGAGCAGGATTTGCAGAGACTGCCTTCTGTGTGTTCACTACGTTGTCATCTCATACACAGCTGGGCCTGCAGATGATAAAAACGCTTTCCTAATAAGAAATCTGGTATAAAAAACTATAAATAAAATGAATAACAATGGAATGTGTGTTAGGACACCTCAGTGAGCAAGCACAGAGAATAAATGTATGTGAATGTAGAAGTCGTGTGGGCAGCTGGGTGCCAATCACTTCATTATTGCTCATTAACTTTGTTCTTCTCTGCATATTTGGTTACATTATCCGGATCGCATCTCCCAACCCATTCTGTTTTCATTTCACTCAAAGGAAGTAGAACTGTGTGTTGAAAAGCTCCTCTAGTCACATGTTTATCCCTAGTCAATGATTTTCAGAGCACATTTATTGAATTTATAAAAGGAAGATGAGTTGACAGCATAAGAAATTCAAATGGATTGCCCAGTCCGGCCATATTTTTATAGCCTATACATTTTATCTAGAGAAATGACAAAGACGAAGTATCTCTAGAGTTTAAAGTAAAAAGGTACAGGGAGGACTCGAGTAGACACTTTCCCCAAAAGGATGGAAGGATGGCAAGTAAGCCCAAGGGGGAACATCCAACATCATTAACCACTGGGGGAGATGCAGTTGAAAACCATAGTGAGATACCACTGCACATTTACCAGAACAGCTAAAGTGTAATAACATTTTTTTAAAAAACTCTGGCAGTACTAGGTTCTGCTGAGAATGCAGAGGTTCCAGAAAGGAATACAAAATGGTACAGACTCTGGGAAACAGTTTGTCAGTTTCTTATAAAGTTAAACATATATTTTCCATAAGACCCATGATCAAATTTCTGGGCATTTACCCTAGAGAATTGAAAATGTGTGTTTATATCAAAACTGTATATGAGTATTCTTTCCCACTTTATTTGTGAGAGTCAAAAGCTGGAAACAACCCAAGTGTCTTTAAGCAGGTAAATACTTAAATTTCAAGGGTGAGTCCACACCACAAAATACCCCTCAGCAGTAAAAAAAGAACCATTGATACATGTAGCAACTTCAGTGAATCCAAAGACATGGCCAAGTGAGAAAAAGCCAGTTGGAAAAGATTACAGGTGTATAACTATTTGCATAACATTCTCCAAAGACAAAGTCCTAAAGATGGAGAACAGATCAGTGATGACCAGGTGTTGTGGGTAGGGGGAAGGAGTGTGTAAAGAGATTTCATGAGGAAGATTTTTAGGATGATAGAGCTGTTCTGTATCCAGATTACATGAATCTATATATCTGCTCAAATTCACAAAACTATGTAACACAAGAAAAAAAAAATCCTAATTTTATGGTATGGTAATTAAAAAAAAATTTTAAGTAAGCCCTACCCCTGACATGGGGCTCGAACTCATGACCTCGAGAACAAGAGTCTCATGTTCTACTGACTGAGCCAGCCAGGCACCCCTTTAAAAATATTTTTAAAAATCATGGTTAGCATATTTCTATCTCAGCTCCTTAAAAGCTAAAGTCACATATGGAAAAGGTCAAATCAAGTGCAGTTTCAGAAACTTTAAAATACATAATGAAATTATATTTTTGGTTAACATGTTCTTTATCGTCTTTGTAAAAGAGAAATAGCTGCATCTCAGGGCTTTTTAAGTGGTGGGGGTGGGGTGGTGCCATATGGGATGGCTGCAGGTGGCTCATGGATGAGCATTTTTATTTTAACAGTTATATATTTATTTCCATAGGTAAAGACATAAGTAACATGTCAGATCCATAATTTCATGGGTAGTGTGGCTTAAGAGTCACTAAATGTAAAAATAACGGAATAATTTAAGCCCCTGTGTGTATGTGTGTGTGTGTGTGTGTGTGTGTGTGTGTGTATTCAAAGACAGCCAAGAAAATTGACTGAAATCTAAGAGATACTGAACAGGTCATTATTTTTTGGTAACTAGCTTTTCAGATCATATGTAGTAGAAAAGAAAATACTAAAAGGAAGTGACCAGTCAGATTTTAAAGTTACAGTAAAATAGTACTTTGTTTCTGAAAAAAGAAGAAAATGTTATCCTGAGCATTTCTGTTGTTTAAAAGTAATTCTGTCTGTGTCAGAGTGTGTTTTAAAGGCAAACTCTAAAGTGCAAAACAGGCAAGAGAAACCTACTTTTACATTTTACAAAATAAAAACTAATAGCATAGGTAAGAAGGAATTTGAATAAATATTTTGCCTCGGTTTTATCTATCTTAAATTCTTTCTGACATGACCATTTATATCCTCTGTTCCATGTTCAGTCATGGATATTTCAATAAGGAAAATAAACTCTTATTAACATACAAGTGAATAAAAATGTTTAACTGCTTTCGTATTTTCACTGAACCAAATAAAGAATTACTTTTATGGGAACATAAGTATGGACATTAAAATAATTGAGCAAGTTTACATGTTATCCAGAGCTTCAGGTTATTACTATGTGTTTCAATTGCTTCCAAATAAACTATGAGTATTATAAACTATATTTAGAATTACTGATAAGCAACAAGTAGGAAAAAACTGGCTAACAAATAGTTGATTATTTATATTCAATTTTAAATTATTTGGTACATAGCTTTGGTAAGACTTTCTCAAATTAGAGATGACAAAAAGATAGTTTCAGGGTACCTGGGCGGTGCAGTGGGTTAAGCCTCAGACTTGTGATTTCAGCCCAGGTTGTGATCTCAGGGTCTTGGGATCGAGCCTCAGGTTGGGCTCCACATTCAGTGGGAGTCTGCTTGGCATTCTCTCTCTCTCAAAAATAAATAAATCTTTAAAGGGTAGTTTCACGTGGCAATAACATTAAGAGACTAAGTTTGGTATCACTGGGGAAGAATTGATGATGGTTGTTGAATTGTTCTTTTCTTGATCATTCTCTCCTTTATCACCTCCATCCTCTTTTTTCTCCTTGCTGCCTCAGGTTCTTCTTCATTTTCTCTCCCTTCCCTTCTTCCAACCTTCCCTCTTTCCTTCTCTTTTACTCTTCTTTTATTTCTTTCCTCCTTCTCCCTACCTTCTTTCTTGGCTTCCTAGATGAGGAATTTTTGGATCAGAAAGAATACACACTTTTTTTTTCTCTTCAATGCTTACTGACACATTGATTTCCCAAAAGGTTCTGCCAGTTTATCCCAATATTGTGTGAGTGCCTGCCCTCCGCCATGCAGGTGAACGCTGGATGTTATCAATTAAAGATACCTCATTCTTCGATAAACTTGCATTTCCCTGATCACTACCCAGACTGAGCATGTTTCCTTCTGTCTGTAAGGAGTTTCTAATTCTTCTTTAGTGAGTTGCCTGCTTATATGTTTTGACCATCATTCTACTTGGCACTTGTCTTTTGTTTCTTGATTGGGCTTTTCTCTGCACTATTATTATTAACTATCAATTATATACTTTGCAAAAAAATTTTAGTCTTTTGTATTTTAAGTTGTTTGTGGTATCCTTGGACTTAGCAAAATCTTAATTTACTCTGGTTTATAACTTCTGCCTTTTGCATCTTGCTTATTAGGAAGACCTTGCTCAATATAAGATTATAAAATAAAAATAATGGGCTCATATTTCCTCAGCTGCTTTCATAGTTATTTATTTTCTTGTTTGGGGTTATTTTCAATATCATATGAGACAGGGATCCATGTTTCATTTTGTTTTGTTTTCCCAAAATGAGTATATAACATTCCTAACATTTTATTTACTAAATAATACTATTTACTAAATGCTCACATGCTATGGGTTCTTTTGTTTACATGGTTGTGTCCCCATTAATGTGTATGTCTACATCTGTACTAGTAACAAGAAGCTACCTTAGCTATTGTCATTTGGGAGTATATCTTGATAACTGATAGGGCTTTTTTTTTCTCCAAAACGTTTTCTGAGGTTTGCAGGTATTTTCTTTCAGGTGAATTTAGACTTGACTTTTCAAATAAAGAAAGGGTCCAAGTAGAGTTTTAGGAGATTGCATTGAATATATATATTCTAGTAAGAAGTGGCATTTAAAAAATATTATCTCTCCATTTAAGAATATAAATTTGTTTTCTAATTGCATGAAATGTTTCCTTCTTGTTTTTTTCTCCTTCATTGAAATTTTAGAGTTTATCTATTTCTTACTTATACCTTTCTGTTACATCTATTTCTAGACATTTTATAATACTATGGTAAACCTACGCCCCCCAGACCCAGTAATGTGCATTAAGTTGTGTTTTTGCCAACATACAGAAAATCTATTGATTTGGTGTATATATCATATAACCTACCATTAAGCTGGCTTTTTTTTTCTTTTTGGAGAGATAGTTATTAAAGTTTTTTTCAGTTGATACTTTTAACTCTCCTAGGTATATGATAAACTCAAGTGTAAATAGTGAGAGTTTTGTATTTTTTTAATTCTAATTCCAATATAGTTAACATACAGTGTTATATTTGTACTTTCATATTACACCTCTTTTAGAAAGTGTTGGTAGACCCTCTAAGAGAAGGTTAGATACCCCTGGTAAAGGTCAAGGTTGCTGACTTTGTGTGCACACTTTTAGTTTACATTGTGCTTTTCATGTGATAAACTGATCCATTCAATTTGCTACTATTTGAACTAGAATCTTTGTTCTTCATAAATTTT
Organism: Phoca vitulina; assembly: GCF_004348235.1. Lineage (NCBI taxonomy): Eukaryota > Metazoa > Chordata > Mammalia > Carnivora > Phocidae > Phoca > Phoca vitulina. The sequence continues at coordinate 9,001,753 of NW_022589720.1, read as the reverse complement.
TATTTATCTGGTTTTTATGAGTTCTTGCTTGCTCCATGTAATACATATGGATACTCTCTATCATTCTCTATGCTCTGGAATGTTAAAACAACAGAATATAATATGTAGAATTACTATGGATAAATAAAGTATCTGAGATAGAAAATTTCTCAGTAAACTGGAAGGTAATGGTTAGGAGCAAGTGTATAGCCTGGAGGCAAATCAGGGTTTAAATTTCGAGTCTGCCATTGACTCCAATTTGACCTAGTACAGTTTACCTACTTCCTCTCTAAGTGTAGGTCTCTGAAGTGCAGATCACAATAATATATAATTTCTTGAACTGCTCTCATGTATCTCTTTGGTAACACATCCCCTAACACAGGAATAGGCTGACCTGCTATTCCACATCCATCAATTTTAATGTTCTGAATTAGATTATAAGAATCTTGATCATTTTATATTTATTTTGAATCCCCTGAAACTTATAACCTACAGAGGAGGAAGGCAGTACATTGTCTGATTAATTGAATTTCAGAACTGTCTTACTCTTTTTTTTCCTCACTATTTCTCAGGTTATGATTCTTAATTTTGCTGGCACAGTACATTTTATTCATTTGCCAAACATCAGTAGACGCTGGGGAACTCTCCTATACAAACCAAAACCAGGAAGCTAATTTTTAAACTGTAGCTCAAATGCCTTAAAGTTTGCCTTCTACAAATGGAGAGTATTATATTTGTCATCAAATTATTTATCCTCCATCGAAGGTGATCATTTTACAGTGTCATGTAAGAAAAGTTAAATTAATAATCAAAAAATTGCTTTGTAAAGATGAAGTTCAAAAACAAAGCCAAATCAAACATGAGGACAGGACATATTTGGTCTTAGGTGGCATCATCTTGGCATGTTAGGGGTCCATGGACTACTCTCCCCAGGGTATAGATTCTGGCTTTCACAGTGAGTAACTGTTGGTTCCCTTTGGAGACAGCATTTTCCTATGAAAGACTGACCCTTTCTTATTTGTCAGCTTTCTGTTTCTAGATTCTGTCTTACATTAAATGCAACACACATTCACTAGCTCCTACAGAGGCTTTGTACTCCTGCCTCGGGTCTATGTGAGCCAAATGACCAATCTAGACCCAATGTCAACTCTGCACAACACCATGTGACAGGTTCTGAAGTTTGTAAGGAGTGGCAATGGGGCATGTTGCCGCAGAGACACAATTCCTGGTGGGAGTTTCAAATACGGAGTGAGAGTTCACAGGCTGAGCAGTAGAGAAAGTGAATGGAGAAGAGCAGAGTCAAAGCTGAGGAGATGCACAAGAACTTGGTGTGTCTGTGGAACATGGAGTGGGCCTTGGTTTAGCTACTAGAACATGGAGAGTATGGGTGAGATGCAACCGGAAATCTGTCTGGAGAGAGCCAGTGGGGCATGCCACCATGATGACCCAGACTGATTCTGGTCTTTTGTTCTATGCCCGTATGCAACTACCATTCTCAATTTCTTTGCCTTGAGTTACTGGTATTAACAATCCAGTTTTCCTTCCCCTGGGTCAGCCTACCAATGAAAGGTCCATTCTGGTACACTTCTTTCTCCTGAGACTGTTTCCTGCCTATCTTTCTGGTCTTCCTGTGCACTCCTAGGAGCTGATTTTCCTTTAACCTTTGTTGAGTACTTCCAGTTTTCTGCGTGAGAAATCATTCATTTGCCAGACATTCACTGAGAATTAACTCCATGCCAAGAACATGCATTGCTGAGCCCTAAGAGCAAGACCTTACTCTTGAGGAGCTTAAGGTGAACCACTGGCATCATGCCTGAGTGAAGTAGGACACATAGAAAGCAAAAGAATGCTGTCGAGCATGGAAAATCAGGGGTTACATTATCCATCTAATGGCACACAAATTCTCTTTTTAAAACACCAAACAGCACAATGAGCCACGTCTACCAGTTGGGTCCATTCCAACTTTAAATGCCATCTGCTCTCTGCCAACTGCCAAATATCTATCTCCAGCTCAGATTCTCCCTTGAACTCCAAAGAGCCCAGAGTTTCCTTTTGAACTCCACATTCCCTGGACTTCAAGCTGTGAACTCTCAGGGCTGCTTGGATGTCTTCTGGGCCTCTCATTCCCAAAAGTGAACGTTGCATCTCACCCATCGCAAACCTGTTCCTTCCGCACCATCTTCTCCCAGCTAGAAAAATAGCAATTCCACGCTTGCAGCTGCTCAGAGATGCAAACTCAGGTGTTACCTTTGATTCTTGCTTTTTATCGCATCGAGTGTTTAGTTTATTAAACCCATTGGCTCTAGCTTCAAAAATTATCCAGAATTCAGATCGTTCTTCCTGCTTATCTGCCGCCATCTTTGGGCCGGCCACCACTGTCCTCCATCTGTTTCCACCTTTGTCCCTGAGCAAACTCATTACACACCCACAGCCAGAGGAGCCTGGGAACATAAGTCAAACTATTTCACTCCTCTGACCAACACCTCTCTGTGGTTTCTCATCTCAGAGAAAAGTCCATGACCTTACAATGGCGTAAAGGATCTTCATACACAATTCTGCTTTCTCCCTCTGCCCGTTACCATCTGACCTTCTCCGTCTCTCCTCCCTGGGCCTGCCTCCATCCCTCTCCCCGCCCATCCACCCCACCTGACTTTGTTTCAGCACCTGGGTCTTCTGCAGATAATCCATCTTCCAGCCAGGTTCCAGCATCAGGACTTTGCATTTACTAGAACTTTCTCTCCAACCTCCTACTTTTACACTCACTCTCTCATCTTTTTCAAGCCCTTCTTCAAATGTCACCTTCTCAGTGAGACTTTTTTTTATAACCTACCAACCCGCATCCCTCTTTCATTTTCCTCTCTAGCCCTTCTCTGTCTGACTCAGTATCTGCTCTAGTGATAGATTTATTGACAGTCTTTTCCCACTGCACTGTTAGCACCTTGAGAGCAGGGATTTTGATCCTTTTATTCATTGCTTAGTTCACAGTACCTAGATTAGTGTCTGACACATAAAAGGCACTCAGTTATTCTATGTTTAATGAATGAGTAAATGAATGCATATGGGAAACTTGGTCTTCACTGAATCTTAAATATTCTTGGGGTGGGTGCCCAAAATACTTTATCATCCAAATGTTGTGTGTAGGGGGGTGCATTTCACAAAGGGGCCTTCTTGCTCCCTATACTCCTATCCATAGAGACATAATGTATTGGGGGTAGAAACCCCAGACTGAGAAGCTGCCATAGAGATAGGACCTACAGCTGTATGCAGAGGAAGGGCCCTGGGAAACCACGTGATGCTGATTCCTGCTGTTTTGAGGACCGTGCCATAAAGGCCAGAGTGGAACCAAGTTCACGAATGAGTCTAGGCTTCAAGGATGGGAGAGAGTTCGACGTCATAATACCTTTTGAACTGGCACAAAGCCATTTTCCTCAGACCCAGGGAACTAAAGACAGGGGGTCAGGCACTCCCCCGACCCCTGAGGCTGTGTGCTATTCTTTACTCCTTACAGTCAAAAGACTATGCAAAGGAATTCACAAAGAAATGACATAATTAAGATCTTTCCAGACAGTGCATTCTGCAGCACACACAGGCTGCTTTATGTCAGTGATTCCAATGTCTGATTTTGGTCTTCCTCAGCCAGTGACTTCACAGAAAGTAATACATTTTATAACCCAACCCTGTCCACACAAATGTGGCTGTTAAAACATAGAGAAGAGTCAGGCTTCCCATGTTTGAAGCACCCAGATAATTCCTATTTTGCTCCTTTTATTTTATCATTTATTATTATTATTTTCTTAATTCTGGCTGACAACTAGGATTAAGGTAAGGTACGTGAGCAACTACCCAAAGGCATGAAACTTAAGGGGTAGGGGGCAAAAGCCACAGTTAATCAAGACAAATACTATTTTAAGGCAATATTTGTAAAAATCCAAATTCAGTTGGGGGGCCTGAGTGGCTCAGTTAGTTAAGCATTCGACTCTTGATCCCAGCTCAGGTCTTGATCTCAGGGTCGTGAGTTCAAGCCCTGCATTGGGCTCCACGCTGGGTGTGGAGCCTGCTTTAAAAAAAAATCCAAATGAAGGCAAATAAGCCATGATCAATAACATATGGAGATTTTAAATAAAAACAGGAAGTTGCATGTTTGACAGCCCTGCATTAGAGTGCACCTTTACGTTACTGTGTCCTTGATAGTCACACATGTCACTGCTGGTAGGTTTATGAGGGTTGGCAACGGCATGCAAATTAGGAAGCATGGGGCTTTATAGTCATGCTTTTTCACTGTAGAACTTTTTTAAAAATATATTTTATTTATTTATTTGGGAGAGAGAGAGCAATAGAGCACAAGTAGAGGGAGAGAGAGAAGCAGGCTCCCTGTCGAGCAGGGAGCCCAACACAGGGCTCAATCCAAGGACCCTGAGCCACCCAGGCACCCCCACTTTAGAACTTTTATTAACTTTTAGCATTTGGTTCAAAATATGAGAGTGTATCCTGATGAGTGGATCCAGGGGCATATTTCTCCTTTTGCCTCAGACTGCAGTATGACTCAGCATAACAGTGCTGGTTGTCTTATCTCTCCCTTTATTTCCCTTTCTGTTAGCTGGAAAAAATAACAGCTCTAGTCCGTCACCTGCCTTCGTTGGGTGTGTGGCTTCTGCCAGTGTGGAGAGTTCACCTGACATCAACCGCTTCCTCTCCTACCAGTCTTCTAGATGGCCTACTCCACACACGTGCATGGGGCTCTGTGTAACTCCGCTTCCAAGTTGTTTTTTATATGATTAATCTGTCTAGCTACACACACACACACACACACACACACACATACTTTTGAATCATAGAGAAGGCATATTTTATTTTAGGTTTAGCTAACAGAACCACGTCTAAGTAGTTCCATCAGAATGAAGAGCTATTATTGTATCAGCATTAGATATAATACACTGGGAGTCTGAAGGGAGTTATCTGAGCACCTAACTTACATCAGGGGAGTAGCATGTGGGAGAAGAAAGCTCGATAATAAATTCCTTGAAATGACAGCACAGGAGATACAAACTTAAGATGGTCTTTAACTTTGCTGGTGGAAATCTTAAACCATGCAGAGATGACTGCCCTACCCAAGGTTGCTCAGAGCCGCAATGGTGAATTAAAATTCCACGTTTGTTTCCTGCTCTGGTATTTGGTGTAATAGAATATCCTCCAGTGTTTTTAAAATGCTGTCACTGCTAAGTTTGTGAGGACAGCGGCGAGATTCGAAGTGAGGTAGACACGGAGCATAGGGTTTCTTCCATCCAGCATCTCCTAGCTGTGGATCTAACCATGCGTGCCTTTCTTGATGTTCAGATTTTGGCTTAGCAGATCCACTGTGTGAAGCAATTCCAAGTTCACAGAGAATTGCAGTAGTGATAACTGCCGTTGCTTTCAGGGAGCCAGAGTACTCAAAGTCCAGTGCGAAATTCACAGGACCGGGGAGTAAAATGCATAATTACCATAGGCCAATGGGAAGTTCAGGGGGAAGTTCAAGGGGAACAGTGGCGTAGACCTTTGGGAAATAATCAGGAAGCCGCAATGTGCCTGATTTAAGAAGATCTTAAAAGAAAAGCTGTTTTCACTGGTTCAAATAAATGAACAGATGTAGCTGGCATGATGTGTTTTGACAAAGTGCTCCAAAGACACGGTGCTGAAAAGGCTGAAGAGCCACCGCTCCAGCAATTTCCATCTCCTCAGTGCCACGCTGCCAGATTTTTCACAGCTCTCACCCTGGGGAAGGACAGCAGTTCATGAAAGTGAAGGGGACATGGACACGTCCAGAGCTGTGGGTAAAATGCAGGATTTTACATTCAATCAGCTGTGTCCTGGTAACCGCTTTGGTAAAATAGAGATCAAATTGAGAGGTCCCCATGCACAGCAAGGGCAGGGGCCCATGATAAAATGGGTACAGATGGATAAAATAGAGTGGGAGAAATTGAGAAGAAACCACAGTCTTTTGTGAAGTAGAGGAAAACAGAATATGCACACCCACATTCATATATCCCTAGTGAGTGAGTGTCTTGGATGGGCAGGAAATGAAAAATAATTCTATTAGACTTATTAAGAACAAACAAGTTAATTTTTACCGAAGTCATATTTTTTGTTGTTGTTGACTGAGTTAATCTGAGTTAATTCTACTACCCCAAACTGGATGATTTAATATAATGCCTCACGATTTGACAAGAATCATATTTATTTGCCTGATTTAAATCCCCCAAAATCAGACAGATAGCACAAGAGTACAGGGTGCCAATTGCCAGTGGTTCTTTATCTTACCAATGTTTTCTTTTTTGTTCTCACCCAGATTTTCTAAGGAAAAGTGAAAGGCATAACCTAATGAGAAGAAATTCCTCATAGACCATTGTAACCATAGTGGAAACATAAACTCAGTATTGTCAAGATAGGTAATGTGGATTTAAACCATCAACATTTTTCCTTGGGTTGAGTCTGCCTTCCGAATAGGTGTCTGTCTACTCCATCCTAAGATTACCCTCTTATACCTGTCAAATTGTTACACTAACAGCAACAGCAACACTTGCCTTTCAAAGAACAGGTCCTGCAGAGCTGAGAGTGAAAAATGGTTCACAGGAGTTAATTATCCTCATAATTGTGGTATAAATCATGACCTGCTAATAAAACAATGAGATATAAAAGATCTGCTTGTAAAGCCGTGAGACCGAATCCACACAAAACTCATTCAACACAGTCTCATTCTTTTTGACATTTAACTTACTCCAGCCAAGTCAGAAAAAAATATCACTGAAGGCCAATTATTTCCTGAGTCAACTATTCTTCAATGTGACTCTCCCAATGTTCTTTGTTAAGATACCCCTACATAAAAAGAGGCAAGTTTCATTTCAGGCCATTCAGAGTTAATTAAGACCCATTCCATTCCTGTACAATGTTATAATTTAGTTGGCAGGACAAGGCAAGCACAGAAATAACTCTAACAATACAAGTATTACTTCAACAGTACACAACTCTCTACGGTTATCTTTTTTTTTTTTTTAATATAAAGAGTGTTAAAACCTTACATTTATATAGCACTTTACATTTCTGAAGTAAATTGGGCTATCCATTCATTTAATTCCAACAATGACCATGTGAGTTTAGTATCTATCTCTTGCTGTACCCAGAAACAACATCCTCCGGGCATATCCCTATACTGGACAGGAGGTGCATGTTATTATTCACAGAGAAAGAAATTTGGGAGAAGCTGTGACTAGAAAGCTCACTGGTTATGTGGAAGTGTGGGGTTTTGAATGTGTGAAGACGGTACAGAATCAGCCGGCTTTGTGTTTGCTTTTTCCTCCACCTGACTGTGGGATCGCTGGAGACTTTCCTTACCCATCTGAACCCTCCCCTGGCTCACCTGAAAAACATGAATAATAATACCTGGCTTGCATTATTATTGAAAAGTTTGAGTGCAGTCGTGTGTGGAACTCACACATCATGTTGCCTGGCACTCAGTAAATGGTCCAAGCAGTAACTCTTATTGGTAATTATAGCTGAGCATGGAATGGTCAAGTGGGAATTTAAAGATACCCTGAAACTCTGGAAAGTCATTAATAATGTAAGACTATTGATAGAGTTACAAGTCCTTAAGTGAATTTTCCAAGTTAATTAGTTTCTTGAATCATCTGGTTTGAGTCCATCCAGGTTGAGCCACATAAAGTCATCTCTTTCTTTCCTTTATATGAATATAGGACATAAGATGCCCAAAGCCATTCTGTGTTTAAATATAGAAAGTGGGAGAATATAAAGGTTTCACTGTGCCAGTCTCTGCTATCGTGTATCCATTGACTCTCTGCACCATATTACAAATTCCACTGCTCAGATTTCTGTGTCTCAGGTTCTCAGTTTGCCTCACTGGCATTGGGAAATCTTAACACATCAAAGTTTGGATGTTCCTTCTGTCTTGATTGGGGTTCACTCTTTATAGTGTGCTTCCCCTAAATTCCTGAAAGCAAGAGTCTAACCAAACATTCTGCACACCCAAATGAGGCACATAAGAAATACCACTGAACCCAAACTAGACATTTTTATGCCCTCAGTTGTTCACTTTTAGGCTCTAGGACAGATAGAAGGCAGTAAGCATTAGGCATGCAGCTCCTTGAGTATCTGGAATTTAATTTCTGGCAATTAAATTTTCTCAAGCAAGCTTTGACAAGTCATTTAGCCACTCGGTCTTATGGGACCAAAAAACGAAAAACAATCTTGTCAATTCTAAGTTCTCAATTTCTGCCAATATCTAGGCTACCTATGTGAGACAAAGCTTCTTTGCAGTGTGAAGGGAGGATGGTGGTAGTATCTGAAACTTGGCAGAATGTATAACCTCTACCTTAAAGACTTTCCATAGATGTCTGATTGGTGGTTCCGAAAATTCTCTTCATGGAGACAGCATAGCTTTGCTGATTGCACCTCAGCTTTGCTGGGCAAATGCAAAAATGGGTGGCAGCTAGTTGGTACAGAAGCGTGGCTCTGGCGTGTGGAGCTGATGAGAGGACACTTCAAGGGCACTCTGGAAGGTAATTTTTTTTTTTTTTTTTTAAAGATTTATTTATTTATTTATTTGACAGAGAGCTAGAGAGAGAACACAAGTAGGCAGAGAAGCAGGCAGAGGGAGAGGGAGAAGCAGGCTCCCTGCAGAGCAGGGAGCCCGATGCGGGACTCGATCCCAGGACCCTGGGATCATGACCTGAGCCGAAGGCAGCCGCTTAACCGACTGAGCCACCCAGGCGCCCTCTGGAAGGTAATTTGTAATAATGAGGACAGGACCTGGGAAATAGCCAATAGGCAACTTGTTGAACTGGCAGGACTCAATCTCAGGGTCTTAGTTTGAACACATATAATGACTTCAAGACCGAGAAATTGCCGTTAATCATGGTCTTCAAAGATCTGTCATAAGAAAAAAATACTTTTCCATCCAATATTCACAGCGATGCTTCCAACCAACCCATGATTTTTTTAGCAGACATATGCCAGGGCGCCTTCTATGTTGGTGTCCTCTCTCTGATTTGCCCTCTAGGAATACCTCTAGTCCCCCCCTCTCTTTTGAAAGCTGTCCAGGTTCCCAGACCAAGGTCAACTCCTACCTCCTCCAAGGTGCTTTTTTGATTCTCACCTCTTCACCAATTTCTGTCTTCTTCTGTTTGGGCTGCTATAACAAAGCACCATAGAGTGGGTGGCTTATAAACAACAGAAATTTATTTCTCACAGTTCTGGAGGCTCCAAGTCTGAGATCAGGGTATCGGGATGGTCTGATTCTGGTGACAGCCGTCTTTGACGTTGCAGGGAGGGGGTTCAATATATGAATCTGGGGATGGACACAAGCATTCAGTCCATAACATCCAAACAACTATTACCTTCTCTTCCTTCTGGGCTCTCCTAGTATCATTTTTGAAACTTGATTCTTAGTGTTAAAAAATATTTTTTGAATGATAGTATTTAAGTGCTTTTATGTTCCTCCTAATTGATTGGAACATCTTTGGTAAATCTTGCTCGTTTGGGCGAGATGGGAGAGGAAGACACAATACCTTGCCCAGTGCATGGAGTAGGAGCCAATAATTAATTGAATTATTAAATAAATGATAATTATCTAAACAAATAACCAATTGAAGTCTTAACCATACAAACCATGCTGGATTATTGGTTGTTTTTCTAATTTCACAGAATGTAAAACCCTACAGTTGCAAAGCTTCAGTTTTTCTATAGGCAAATGTCAGTGTAAGCCAAATGATCACATATGGCTTACACATATCTTGTTTGTCTTCCCTCTACTCCAAGCAGCATGGACATGCTCTTGTTCGTTACTTACCAAGGAAGAAAGCACTTCTTGATTGCAGTCAGACCTAGTCACATGTGCGTGCAGGAGCTTAAGAATCTATGAGGGATCAAGGCTATGTCCCAATCTGTGACTGCACTAGGACCAGCACAATACTTTGCACCAGCACGCTCACTGGAACAGCAGAGACTCTTACGAAATACTTTGACCTCAGACCTTGTCCTCTTATTCACAATTGTCCTTGCTAACTTTCTCTTCACTTCTTAATTCAGTCATTGGTCTTCTCACGGTATATTGACTATGCAGTTACCTGCTGTGTCCTCTCCATTGTGCTCTAGGACAGGTTTTTAACTGTCCCGTGACATGAATGTCTTCCCTGGGGGTGCTAATGAAGCCATGCGCAGCCCCTCCACCCTTCACCTCCCAACGACCCCCACCACCTATAGCTGAGTGTACCAGTGAATTCTTCTCAAGGCAGTGAGAACAAACTTGCTTGGGCTCACTCCTTTGCTCTGGAAGCCCCCTGCAATGCCACTCCATCCAAAACTCAGTATCCCCTTCCCAAATGATAGGATGCCCTTGGGATGCCAGGTGTTTCTTCTATCGTTATGACTTGGTCTAGAGAAAGCTTATTACTTACAATAAACCATGTGGACATTCAATGCCAGAGTGACCTAGAAGATGCTACAAATCACATTTGCTTCTTATCGATTTTGCATTTGCTCTCTTCCCCCTCCCCTGCCATTGGCTTGCTTCTGTTGGATGCCATAAAATCTTTGAGAACGTAATTGTCATCCCTTCCTCTTAAGTCCTCTACTCAAAAGATCTGGCTATAATATGAATCCCATTACTTTATTTCTTGAGTTCTGGCAACGTTTTGTATTTCCTGCTGAAGATTTTGACTTGCCACTAAATTTTGAGTATAGGCGACAGTGCTAAAACTTAATCAGTAAAGGTCTCTTGTCTTCACTGAGACTAGGAAACATTTTGGTTTTATCGGTTTCATTCTCTGTACTGAACTTGATGTCACATAACTGCTGGTCAGTCTAACACTTTCACACTGTACATGTTTCCAAATTAGAAAATAGACTATAATATAAAAATCGATAGCAGCCCTAACTATCTGTAAGAACCCGTTAGAAAATTTAACAGTATAAGATCTCAAATTCAGTAGCAGCGAAACTGTAACATTCTTGGAAGTTATTTTAACCAAAAATTCTTGGAATCTAAATGCAGAAATTTACAAAACCAATACACATGAACACTGAAAAGATGTAAGTTCTCTCAGAATACACTTATGGATTAATACAATTCCAGTTAAAGAAATAATTCATTAGGGATGAATCAAGAATATAGGAAGGCAAGATTAATCTAAGGTTTATCTAGAAAAATGAATGGGTTTTAACTGAAAAAATTTACAAAATGCGTAATGAGAGGTAAAATTTCCCTTGATTGTAATAGCAAAAAGCTAAAATAATTAGAACTGTGTGGTAGCAGTGCCAAGAATATTATACAAAGCAGTGGAAAAGCATGAGATAATTCTACTGAAAGATACTGCTGGTTATCCCATCTATTGTAAAATAAGAATTAGCATGTTAGTAAGGGTTCTGTTAAGTTCACTATTTTCCAACAATCATAAGGATTAAATGAGAATCTACCCTAAAAAAAAAACCAAGGATGAATAAATCCTTATTAAAAGAGAGCCTCACACAGTGACACTTTTTGCCTTGTCTGCACTTAATTTTAAAAACAAGAAATTAAACCGGTTTTAGGGATATCTTTGGCTATTACAATGTTTGCTCTGAAAATAAATTAAAGGCTGAATTGTTTTATATATGGTAACAGGAAGGACAACTGCTTTTGTGAGCCTGTATTATGGACAAAATGGAACCAGACATATAGACTTATTTACCTTAACAATTTTAATATTAAAATAGTACCAAATTCCAAAATCTTGTGGCTTTACTTTCGAACTAATTCTATATTCGACTGAATTCCTATTCTTCTTGACAGTGATATTTATTATCTTTGGTATTGGTAACTCCTACTTGGAAATTAAGTCTTTACAATGACAGGAAGTTCCCATATCAACTTTTCTCAGAATGATTTTGGCACGATATTTAATGGACCAGTTTTTGGCCTTTATAGAATGAACTGTCTGAGCTTTTAAAAAGTCACAGTCAATATTTGTCTGTCAGAGAGGAACACGCTAATTAGTAGCATGTGCTCTCGATTTGTTTAGCATTTACTGTTGGTAAATACCTTTATCAAAAGCAATATTCTCTTCCTAGAATGTGTTATTTACAGACGTTGATAACATCTCTGTGTTTTAAAGACTGTAAGAAGGGACAGCGGTCTGAGTATAATCAGTTTCTCCTTAAGAAAAAAAAGGAAGAAACCTTTAATGCGGTAGAGAAACATTCCAATGTGTTTAATTTCATTTCTTCGACTAGAAAAATATGTATTAAAATGTTATTAAAAGAAAATAGAAAACTAAATTTAAAAGTTAGAAATGCATTAAAATTATCAATCTAGTATCAAGTAGTAGTTAAAACAGAAGGATCTGGAGACTGAGAAATCTGGGTCCAAGCTTGGTTCTGCCCTCCTAGTCATGTAATTGGGGGGATTTTTTTGGACCCAGCCCAATCTCAGTTATTAGGGAAATCAATATCTGCCACATCCAGATGATATGAGCAGTAAGTGAACTAAAGCATCCAAGTGCTTAGGATGGGGCTTTGCAAATCTTTCAGCCCTCACTACCAGGGGACTATTATTGTTTTCATGCTTTCGTTCAGATAAAGACAGTGAATTTCTTATTCCCCCTGTGGAGTGTTCCATTGATGCTAACTGTCACAAAGCCACCAGGACCAGCTGAGGCTATGAGATACATTGTTCTCTAGTCCCTAATTCAGAAGTTGGACAAATAATAATTCCTGGTCATTGAAGTAGACACCGCATAGGTGTAGCTTGCTTCTCCCTATAGTCCTAACAAGGGAATACAGGATAATAGTAGAAGTACAGGCTTCATCTTTAGATATCCTGGGATCAAAGCCCTACCCTCCCACTTATTTATTAGCTGTGCACATTTGGACAAGCTTCCAGTTTTTGTCTATAAAATGAAGGTAATAATCTTGGCTACTGCCTAATGCTACATGGAAGATGTGCAATAAATTTTAGGTAATTCTGTTGTTTTATTGTGCTCCATAAGATGAGGAAACCATAGCTCTGATGGGTGAGGTAACCTGCTGGTGGTCTTGAAACTAGTCAGTGGTAAAGATTTAACCCAGATGTCTGAGGTCAGAATCCTTGCCCTTTCCTCTCTGCTTCTCAAACTTTCCTGGGTTCAGTGTTGAAGAGGGGTCAGGGTGCTTGAACTCGAAGTGAGTTAAACAATTAAATTAAAAGGCATATTGGGACATAAGCCCCCATTTAACTATAACTTATGTAAGTATGTTTTTTTTAATTAGGACCTGCATTGACTATGATGAATATTCATGACTGATTAAACAGATAACCCAGCAAACAAACTAGAATTCAGTATCAGACCTGGATTCTTTTTTTTATTTATTTAATTTTATTTTATTATGTTATGTTAGTCACCATACAATACATCATTAGTTTTTGATGTAGTGATCCATGATTCATTGTTTTTGTATAACACCCAGTGCTCCATGCAGTACGTGCCCTCCTTAATACCCATCACTGGGCTAACCCCTTCCACTCTAAAACCCTCAGTTTGTTTCTCGGAGTCCATAGTCTCTCATGGTTCATCTCCCCCTCCAATTTCCCCTCCTTCATTTTTCCCTTCTCTTAATGTCCTCCATGCTATTCCTTATGTTCCACAAATAAGTGAAACCATATGCTAATTGACTTTCTCTGCTTGACTTATTTCCTTAGCATCATCTCCTCCAGTCCCAACCATGTTGATGTAGAATTTGGGTATTCATCTTTTCTGATGGCTGAGTAATATTCCATTGTAAAAATGGGCCATATCTTCTTTATCCATTCATCTATTGAAGGACATCTCGGCTCTTTCCACAGTTTGGCCATTGTGGACATTGCTGCTATGAACATTGGGGTGCATATGGCCCTTCTTTTCACTACATCGATGTCTTTGGGGTAAATACCCAGTAGTGCAATTGCTGGGTCATAGGGTAGCTCTATTTTTAATTCTTTGAGGAACCTCCACACTGTTTTCCAAAGTGGCTGTACCAACTTGCATTCCCATCACCAGTGTAAGAGGATTCCCCTTTCTCCACAACTTCTCCAACATTTGTTGTTTCTTGCCTTGTCCATTTTTGCCATTCTAACTGGTGTAAGGTGGTGTCTCAATGTGGTTTTGATTTGAATTTCCCTGATGGCTAATGATGATGAACATTTTTTCATGTGTCTGTTAGCCATTTGTGTGTCTGCTTGGGAGAAGTGTCTGTTCATGTCTTCTGCCCATTTTTTGATTTCATTATTTGTTTTTTGGGTGTTGAGCTTGAGAAGTTCTTTATAGATCTTGGAAATCAGTGCTTTGTCTGTAGTGTCATTTGCAAATATCTTCTCCCATTCTGTGGGTTGCCTCTTTGTTTTGTTGACTAGTTCCTTTGCTGTAAAAAAGCTTTTTATCTTGATGAAGTCCTAAAAGTTCATTTTTGCTTTTGTTTCACTAGCCTTTGGAGATGTATCTTGAAAGAAGTTGCTATGGCTGACGTCAAAGAGGTTACTGCCTATGTTCTCCTCTAGGATTTTGATGGACTCCTGTCTCACATTGAGGTCTTTCATCCATTTTGAGTTTATCTTTGTGTATGGTGTTAGAGAATGGTCGAGCTTCATTCTTCTGTATATAGCTGTCCAGTTTTCCCAGCACCGTTTATTGAAGAGACTGTCGTTTTTCCATTGCATATTTTTTCCTGCTTTGTCGAAGATTATTTGACCATAGAGTTGAGGGTCCATATCTGGGTTCTCTATTCTGTTCCATTGGTCTATATGTCTGTTTTTATGCCAGTACCATACTGTCTTGGTGATCACAGCTTTGTAATATAGCTTGAAATTGGACAACGTGATGCTCCCAGCTTTTTTTTTCTTTTTCAACATTTCCTTGGCAATTCGGGGTCTTTTCTGATTCCATACAAATTTTAGGATTATTTGTTCCAGCACTTTGAAAAATGCCATTGGAATTTTGATCGGGATGGCGTTGAAGGTATAGATTGCTCTAGGTAGCATAGACATTTTAACAATGTTTATTCTTCCGATCCATGAGCATGGAATGTTTTTCCATCTTTTTGTGTCTTCTTCAATTTCTTTCATGAGGGTTCTGTATTTCCTAGAGTATAGATCCTTTACCTCTTTGGTTAGGTTTATTCCAAGGTATCTTATGGTTTTTGGTGCTATTGTAAATGGAATCATTTCTCTAATTTCTCTTTCTATAGTTGCATTGTTAGTGTATGAGAAAGCAACTGATTTCTGTGCATTGATTTTGTATCCTGCCACATTACTGAATTGCTATATGAGTTCTAGTAATTTGGGGGTGGAGTCTTTTGGATTTTCCACATAAAGTATCATGTCATCTGCTGAGAGAGAGTTTGACTTCTTCTTTGCCAATTTAAATACGTTTTATTTCTTTTTGTTGTCTGATTGCTGTTGCTAGGACTTCTAGTACTATGTTGAACAATAGTGGTGAGAGTGGGCATCCTTGACATGTTCCTGATCTTAAGGGAAAGGCTCTCAGCTTTTCCCCATTCAGGATGATATTCACTGTGGGTTTTTCATAGATGGATTTTATGAACTTGAGGAATGTTCCCTCTGTCTCTATACTCTGAGGAGTTTTAATCAGGGAAGGATGCTGTATTTTGTCAAATGCTTTTTCTACATCAATTGAGAGGATGATATGGTTCTTTTCTCTCCTCTTATTAATGTATTCTATCACACTGTTTGATTTGCAAATGTTGAACCACACTTGCATCCCAGGGATAAATCCCACTTGGTTGTGGTGGATGTTCCTTTTAATGTATTGTTGGATCCTATTAGGAAGGATTTTGTTGAGAATTTTGGAATCCATATTCATCAGGGGTATCAGTATGAAATTCTCCTTTTTGATGGGGTGTTTGCCTAATGTGGGGATTAAGGTAATGCTGACCTCATAGAATGAGTCTGGAAGCTTTCCTTCTGTTTCTATTTTTTGAAACAGCTTCAGGAGAATAGGTATTATTTCTTCTTTGAATGTTTGGTAGAATTCCCCAGGGAATCCATCAGGCCCTGGACTCTTGTTTTTTGGGAGGTTTTTGATCACTGCTTCAATCTCATTACTGGTTATTGGCCTATTAAGTTTGTCAATTTCTTCCTGTTTCAGTCTTGGCAGTTTATAGGTTTCCAGGAAGGCATCCATTTCTTCCAGCTTGCTTAATTTATTAGCATATAGTTGTTGATAATAATTTCTAATAATTGTTTCTCTTTCCTTCGTGTTAGTCGTGATCTCTTCCCTTTCATTCATAATTTTATTAATTTGGGTCCTTTCTCTTTTCTTTTGGATAAGTCTGGCCAGTGGTTTATCGATCTTATTAATTCTTTCAACGAACCAGCTTCTGGTTTCGTTGATCTGATCTACTATGTTTCTGGTTTCTAATTCATTGATCTCTGCTCTTATCTTAATTATTTCTCTTCTAATGCATGGCTTAGGCATCGTTTGTTGCTTTTTCTCTAGTTCTTTAAGGTGTAGAGTTAGTTGGTGAATTCGAGATTTTTCTATTTTTTTGAGTGAGGCTTGGATGGCCATGCAGTAGCCTTTGCAGTATCCCATAGGTTTTGGACCAATGTGTTTTCATTCTCATTGGTTTCCATGAATTGTTTAAGTTCTTCTTTGATTTCCTGGTTGACCCAAACATTCTTGAGCAGAGTGGTCTTTAGCTTCCAAGTGTTTGAATTTCTTCCAAATTTTTTCTTGTGATTGAGTTCCAGTTTTAAAGCATTATGGTCTGAGAATATGTAGGGAATAATCTCATTCTTTTGGTATCGGTTGAGACATGATTTGTGACCCAGTATGTAGTCTATTCTGGAGCAAGTTCCATGTGCGCTCGAGAAGAATGAGTATTCTGTTGTTTTAGGGTGGAATGTTCTGTATATATCTATGAGGTCCATCTGGTCCAGTGTGTCATTCAAAGCTCTTGTTTCTTTGTTGATTTTCTGCTTCAATAATCTGTCTGTTGCTGAGAGTGGAGTATTGAGGTCTCCTACAATTAACATATTGTTATCAATATGACTCTTTATTTTGGTTAACAGTTGGCTTATGTAGATCGCTTCTCCCATTTTTGGGGCATAGATATTTACAATTGTTAGATCTTCTTGTTGGACAGACTCTTTAAGAATGATATAGAGTCCTTCTGTGTCTCTAACTACAGTCTTTAGCTTAAAATCTACTTTGTATGATGTAAGAATTGCTACCCCAGCTTTCTTTTGAGGTCCGCTGGCATGGAAGATGGATCTCCATCCCTTCACTTTCAGTCTGGATGTATCTTTAGGTTCAAAATGAGTCTCTTGTAGACAGCATATGGATGGGTCCTGTCTTTTTATCCAATCTGCAACCCTGTGCCATTTTATGGGAGCATTTAGGCCGTTCATGTTGAGAGTGTTCATTGAAAAATGAATTTATTGTCATCATGTTGCATGTGAAGACCTTGTTTCTATAGATTGTCTCTGTAAATTTCTGTTCTATATCACTCTGGGGGTCTTTCTCCTTTTATAGAACCGCCCCCCCCCTTAATATTTCTTGCAGGGCCGGCTTAGTGGTCACATATTCTTTCAGTTTCTGCCAGTCTTGGAAGCTCTGCATCTCTCCATCCATTCTAAATGACAGCCTTGCTGGATAAAATATTCTTGGCTGCATGTTCTTCTTGTTTAGTACCCTGAATATGTCGTGCCAGCCCTTTCTGGCTTGCCAGGTCTCTGTGGATAGGTCTGATGTTATTCTGATGTTCCTCCCTCTGTATGTAAGTAATCTCTTCCCCCTAACTGCCCTTAAGATGGTTTCCTTAGTTCTAAGATTTGTGAGTTTTACTATTACATGCCGGGGTGTTGGCCTGCTTTCCTCGATCCTGGGAGGGGCCCTCTCTGCCTCTAGGACACAAATGTTTGTTTCATTCCCCAGATTAGGGAAGTTCTCAGCTACAATTTGCTCAAATATATCTTCTAGTCCTCTCTCTCTCTGTCCCACTCCCTCAGGGATCCCAATAATTCTGACATTGGAATGTTTCATGGTGTCACTTCTTTTTCTGATTCTATATTCATGGATTTTGAGTTGTTTTTCCCTGGCCTCCTCTTTTTCCTTCTTGTCTATTAATTGGTCTTCTAGATCACTAATTCGTTCTCCTGCCTCACTTACCCTAGCTGTTAGAGTATCTAGATTAGATCGGATCTCATTGATAGCATTTTTAAGTTCTGCCAGTTCAGTTTTCATTTCTGCCCTTAGAGACTCTATGTTGCCATTAATCGATTTCTCCATTCTAGCTATTGTCTTCACAATTGCTACCCTGAAATCCATCTCCAACATCTTCGTTATATCTGTATCCATTTGTAAATCTGGGACAGAAGTCACAGTCTCCTGAGTCTTTCCTATTTGGGGGGCTCCTCCTCCTAGTCATTCTGTTGAGGGGTGGTTGAGGGAATGTACAGAGTCCAAATTATTGACCACAACCCAAGCAAGATGCACCTGTTTTATAGGGACCTTAGGGTTGCCGGCCTCCTGTTCTCCCAGCCTGTCTTCTTGGGGGAGGGGCCTGCCATGCTGTTACTCAGGCAACCCTGTTTGGGCAGAGTTGCTCTGCCCCCTGTGGAAGGAGATGGGCTCAGTGAAAATCGGTTTTTGGTGGCTTTTGTTCTCTGGTGGCTTTCCCTGGTGGCTTTCTGCTCTCTTCCAAGAGTCATAGCAGAAGAGACTGTTTCCAACCCTCTGCCTCAGAGCAGAGAGATCGCAATCTGTTCTTCAGTGAGCTCTCCAGGCCACACTATCTCTGTTTCTGTCTATGCTGCTATAACCTGCAGCATCCTGGGTTGTGCGCCCCTCAACAGCGCTCCCAGTCCTTGCCTCTGGGTCGGGGCACGGGGTCATGTCTCTGCCCTTTGTGCTTCTAAAACTGCCAGCTGCCCCCAGTTTACATGTGCAAACCCACTGCTCCAGGTTTCAGTGTGGGGGGCTACCCTAAAGTCCTTTCCCTGTCGCTACTGGTCTGTGAGTCTCTGCCTCGTCCCCAATGCAGGAGGCTTTTGCGCTCCTATTATTTCACCTTCCTGGTGCCAGCGCTTATGGCAGCTCCCTCCCCCTTCCGTTTATCCTCCGATATCTGCTCGCAGAATCACGGCTCCCCGCTTCATACCTCGAAACCAACCACCTGCGATATTCTGTTTGTAGAGATCCAGATCTATCTTCTTACATCTCAGGCTGATTTTGTGGGTGTTCAGAGTGGTCTGGTAGATATCCAGCTCAATTCTGGGGACTGTTTGGAATAGGGTCCCCTACTCCTCCACCATCTTTTCCTCCTATATCCAGACCTGGATTCTTAAGGGAACGATGTATTTGGTGGTTTTGGCATCATGAGTCACAGGCTAGAAAATGAATAGCGTAGTGCATAATGTTGAAAATCGGCTCGCTACATAGGGAAGAATTAGTTTCATCTCAATATCAAGTCCTATAATTTCATAATCTGGATAGTATATTGGTAACCATGAAGAAGATAAGTATTTCTCAAACAAGATACCCAAAAGTCAAAGCCTGAGTAGAGAATTTAATGTATTGGACTACATCAAAATAAAAGATTACTAGTTTAGGTAAGGACATCATACACAAAGGTGACAGCGGGGTCAAGGTAAATTGCAACACATAAAACTGATGGAAAGATTCACATCCACAGCACACAGAGAAGTTCCTTACAGCCACTAGAAGGGCAAAAGACACACATACACACACACACACAAAAACAAAATAAAAATGGACAAAGGCTATGATGAGACTGTTCACAATAAAAGGAAGATACATGCCAAGACCTGTAAAAGAAGTTAGGTCTTACTAATTGTCGTGGTTGATTTTATGTGTCAGCTTGACTGGCCTTGGGGTATGGGAACCCTGATACACCAAGAATCAGAAATACAAAATAAAAGAAGAAGGATAGTCCACTTTATAATATCAACATGGGGAATGTTTAAAAGTCAAATCATATAAAATCCTGGCAAGGAGATGGGCAAAGGGGTGGTCAGAGCCCATGGAAACAGGTGCAGCCACTCTGGAGCCAGATTAGAGATAGCCCCAGCATCCAGCGTATCCAGCTGTGGGTATGTACAAGGAAGAAATTCCCCCTACGGAACCATTAAGAGACTCATGCCAGGCGTTAACTCCAACATTTGGTGTGAGCTCAGTAGCTGGAAGCATTTGAATCGTGGATGGAAGAAAATGTAGTTGGTGCGCCCAAAAGACTGTTAAGCAGCGACCAGAAATAATGTTCTCAAAACATAATGTTATTTTTAAAAAGGTTTTTAAAGGGTATTATAGCATGCATGTGTTTTCAAAATTGTATGTGCAAAAATACCACCTTTTATCTAATAAACAGAGAGATTAATAGGATGGTTATATGTTTAATATATTAGAGTGTGTGGGGTTAGGTGTGGCAGGGATGTATGTGGGGATAGAGGAGAAGGGGGGAAAATAATAAAATGGAAAAGAAGAGAGAGCTTGCCAAAAGCCCCCTTCAGGGTATGCCATGAACCAGCATGTGAGCTCTACAGGTCAGCGTACCCAGAGTCCTGAAAGGGGAAAATAACAAGCAGCATTACCTCGGCCAGGTAGTCAAGGTCAACATCAACAGTGCTCCGTCATGCTGATACCCTTGTTATGATGGGATGAACTTGCCACTTTACATCTGTGATCTTCCTCCCCAAACCCATAATCCCAGTCTTACCATGAGAAAAAGTAAGTCACATCCTAATAATGGGATATTCTATAAAATGTCTGACTACCGCTCAGGAAAACTGTCAAAAGTCGTCAAAGACCAAAAAAAAAAAAAAAAAAAGTCTGTGAAACTGTCCAAGAGGAGCTTAAGGAGATGTGACAACTAACTGAGTCCTGGTGGATAGGTTCCTGGGGCAGAAAAAGGACATTAGATAAAAACTAAAGAAATCCTGATAAATTCCTGTTAAATTATGGCCCTTAGTTAGTGGTAGTGTACCAATATTGGTTTAATAATTGTGATAAATATGCCATACTAATATAAAATATTTATAAAAGGGAAAAACTGAATGTGGGGTATATGGGAACTCTCTATACTATTTTCCTAGTTTTTCTGTAAAGCTAAAATTATTCTAAAATAAACAGTCTAATGAATTAATGGGGGCAAGACTGGAGTAGGATAACATGGAATTATTATATGCTATACTAAGCAAGTTGGAACATATTTTGATTGTCCTTGGGAACCTCAGAAGGGTTGAGTCATAAAATATGAATTCTAGAAGCCCTCTGAAGGCTCATGTGCAGAAGGAGCAGTAGATCAAGTAGGTGACTTTAGAAAGCTAGGCGAGATAAGGCTGAGTGCCTGGACCGAGGCAACAACAGCTAGAATGAGTAAGAGGCATGAGGCAAGACAATAAAGCACTGGAATCAATAGCACTTAATCCCTGATTAAATGGGGTGGGTTGGTGGAAGGAGGGAAAAGTCTACCCTGGTGGTTTTCAAGTTGAAAATGAAATGTTGGGAAATGTTTACAAAAGAAAAGAAAATGGTCTAAGGATGTATTTACAGCACTAACAAAAAATATCTGGTGAGGAAGTCATGCTTGAACTCTGCAAAGGCAGAGAACGTCTCATGGAACTGGACTGTGGGTTTTCTGGTCTTAACCAGACGGTACTTAGAAGCTGCCTTTTGTCAGCTGCTGTGATGTGATCATTTCTGTTTGTAACGAGCAGTGTCAGTTGATTGACTGACTTCTCTGAAAATGCATCCAGGTTTCCGTCCCCTGTTGCTCCCATAAATGCAGTGGCTTTACACCTTTCTGTGCTGAAAGTGAATTAAGAGGATCCTGGGTTTAGTGTGCTTGCTTCAATATCGATTTATCCAACTTCAACAACATGGCTGACTGAGCTGATGTCGACTGGCCTTCTTTCTGCATACTAGAAACACTTAGAAATCATCAATAAAATATGACCCAAAAATTAATACATAGCTTATCTCCAAGGAAAGAAAGGGATATCCCCAGGCCCCAGAAATGGAGAAATCAAAGCCAGTGGAACTTCCAGTCAAGGCTGTGAGTTTAAGATGCAGATACAAACCGAGAGGGAAGAGGACCTGATGCTGCAGGCTGAATGTGGTGTCCCCCGCTCCACAGTCATATGTTGAAACCTAATCCCCAATGTAACAGTACTTGGAGGTGGGCGTCTTTGGGAGGTGATTAGGTCATGAGTGTGGAGCCTTATGAATGGGATTAGTGCCCTTGTGAAAGAGACCCCAGAGAGCTCCCTCACCCCTTCTGCCAGGTGAGGCTACAACGAGGAGGGGGCAGTCTTGCAAGCCAAGAACAGAGTTCTCACCACAATCCAGGCATGCTGACACCCTGATCTCAGACTTTCCAGCCTTCAGAACTGTGAGAACTAATTTTTCTGTTGTTTATAAGCCACCTGGTCTATCACGCTTTGTTAGAGAAGTCCAGAGAGAGTGCCTGGGTGACTCAGTTGGTTGGGTGACTGCCTTCGGCTCAGGTCGTGATCCTGGGGTCCTGGGATCAAGTCCCACATCAGGCTCCCCCTGCTCTATGTGGAGCCTGCTTCTCCCTCTCCCTCTGTCTGCCACTCCCTCTGCTTGTGCGCACTCTCTCTCTCTGTCAAACAAATAAATAAAATCTTAAAAAAAAAGAGAGAGAGAGAAAGAAGTCCAGAAAGACTGAGATACCCACCCAGAAAGAAGGATGCCATTTTAGCCTGGATGAGGAGAGAGCTGGAACATCTCGGAACAGTGCCTGGAGACTCAAAGTCCAGCCCCATCTGTGGAAAGAGCTAGAAACTCTCTGGTCACTGGTTTGGAATCAACTGAGCGGCCTGCCCACCCAGGGGACTTGGGTGGGGAAAACACTCTCCCTTGAGAGACCCAAACTCTAGACCTGTTGGAGGGTAGCGTCTGAATTTACACCCTATGTGTCTTGCAGAAACCCAAGCTGAAAAGATTAAACCGAAGAGCTTGTCCAGAGCCCTTAGGTCCCAGCATAGGCAGTGTAACTCTTCTCTAGAGGGCCCTTCCACAAAGCAGATCATGCAAGACTCTCACAGGAAAAAAAGAGAAAGCACTGTTGAACATGAGCTCAGAGTTAAAAATATCAAGTGACAAGACAAATGAGTCACCTTGAAGGAATCAGGTATTGCCACAAACAGAATGATTAGCAATCCAGGAACTTGAGTTACTAGAGCAAACTTAAAGAAACAATAAAATAAATAAAATAAAACAAAAAAAAACTGAAAAAGGACCACATAGAATTTCTAGAAATGAGCAAGCATAGTCACTAAAATTAAAGCCTCATGGAATGTTTGAGTAACCCCAGTATTGTCAATACACCCATTGGACATTTCAGAATAGTGGTCAAGGGCGTGACAAACATCTTAGAGACTGCGTCTAGACACTTATTTGAAAATTTGCTGGGTTTTGACGGATTGCTGCTGTGGTTTATACCATGGAGCTGTAGAGATGGTTTTATTCCGCAGAGTTTTACCCCGGGTTTGTATTGATTGAAAAGCTCATAATCTCCTCATTCATTTATTTTTATTTAATAAATTTGGCATATAACATTGTATAAGTGTACTGAGGGTTACTTTGGTACATGAATATATTGTAACATGATTGCCCATGTAGAGATATTTATCACATCACACAATTACTGTACAATATTATTGGGTATATTCATTATACTGTGCATTAGATCTCCATGGCTTATTTACTACTTTTTACAAATTTGTACCCTTAAACACCGTACTCTTAACCCCAACACCCTATTCCCTGGTAAAATCACCATTTTACTCTCTGTTTTTTACAGGTTTGCCTTTGATAGCCTCCATGTGTAAATGATATAATACAGTACAGCCTTTCTCTGTCTTCCTTTTCTTGCTTAGCATAATGTGCTCAAGGTCCATCCCTGTTGTCACAAATGGAAGGATATCCTCCTTTCTCATACCTGGCTAATACTCTGTGCTGTATATGTACCACATCTTTTTTATCCATTCATCCATTGATGGGCATTTGGGTTGTTTCCATATCTTGGCTAATGTGAAATAATGTGATAAACATAGGAATGCAGATACCTCATTGGAATCCTGTTTTCATTTCCTCTGGGTACTTATCCAAGAGTGGGGTTGCTGGATTGTATGGTAGATCTATTTTTAATGTTGTGAGAAGCCTCCATACTGTTTTCCATAGTTGGTTGGACCAACTTACATTCCCACCAACAATAGATAAGGGTTCACCACGTGCTTGCCAGCACCTGTGGAATCCCCCCTTTTTAAACCCAAAGTGTCGTAAGTGAACTTACTGTTCATCTTAGTGAATTTCCATTTTATGATTACACAGTGAAAAATCACTTTTCTTTTCTCACCTTTTTCTCCATTGGCTAGAAGACCTGACTGATATTTAGGAACTCTGATTCTAAAGGATCCCATAACCTCTCAGGTTGCCATAATTACCTCTCTTATGGACTGGGGACCACCTTGTTGGCACCCTGGAAATATCACCGGACTAGTTTTCTATTATCATTACCTGTGCCGTGAGTCTTATTCTCCCCACTGCTTTTGCCATTTCTTGGTGTAGATTAGAATAATGATCCCAGCTTGGCATTTTACACTGAAACATTTTTAACTCTCTAATATGAATTAATAAAAGAAGAAGAAACTAACGAATACATTAGTTAAAAGAGAAGAATAGCATAGTATCACTAAAAGCTAACAAACACTTTTTTTAAGATTTTATTTATTTGAGAGAGAGAGAGAGAGAGCACATGAGCAGGGGCAGAGGGAGAGGGAGAAGCAGACTTCCCGCTGAGCAGGGAGCCTGATGTAGGACTCAGTCGCAGGACCCTGGGATCATGACCTGAGCCGAAGACAGATGCTTCACCGACTGAGCCACACAGGTGCCCCTAACACACACTGTTTATCCTATTCTTTTTATAAACTAAATTTAAAGGCAGATGGTAATTATTCACCTTTTTGCCCCATTAAAGTAGAATGCATATGTTAGATGTTTAAAGACACTTATTAAACGTTTTAAATACTTCTGCATATCTAAAAAAATGGAATGTTAGTTGCCCAATACAGCTAATTGGTCAGAATCCATTTTAAGAGTTTCTGCCCTTACTACTAAGATTAAATCCCCAATAATCACTGCTCAATAACGTTAAAATTTCTTTACATATAACGATATGACCAGGAGCCCAAACACATTTTTTTAAAATCTAGTAAAAAATACTTGTTCATTTAGTCTACTTACTTATTTTTATACATACATAACACAGAGAAAACAAAATTATATTCCAAAATCCCGAACATGTTAAAAATGTTTAATGCTCAGGAATATTCTGGGCAGGGTCAGGCCTGACACAATAGCCACTCATCCTGGAGACATCACAAATGCCCAGACCTTGGACATGTACTAGCACCAATATGGAAGAAGGAGAGAGGGACATCTCAGGGCCAACTCATTCCAAATCAAGCCAAGCCAAGCAGAAACCACCCCAAAAGAAGGAGGTGGGGGATGAAGTGGTCACACGGTAGATCTGGCCTGTTGTGTCCACAGTAGGGGCAGGCAAGCCTGGGAGAGTCTAGCTCTCCTCTCTCTGGACGGAGTCTGCAGCCTGTGCGGGCTGCATGGACACTTGCTGCTCATCTGGGCAGTGGTGTGGGCACCAGCCTCCTGGAGCAGCCTCCATGCTCTTTGCGTGGCATCAGTGAGTCTCCTCGTGGGCAGTACCGCTCTTGGTCCTGGGCAGCAGGACCCTGTCCTGGGTTCTGTACCCCTGCTGTGTCCAGCATCTGTTTCTAGACCACACTCAGGATACCTGGTACCCTGAAAAGATCGACATGGCACAGTTCTCTTTCACTGTTAATTCTACCTGTATAACTTTCTGCTCCTGTACACGCAGGTGCAGAGACCTGACCACATAGAACATCATTTCCCCCAAAATGAGCTTGTCACAAAGAATCAGTTGGGTGGGAGGGGGGAGGGCAAGTGTGTGAGAAGGCACCAGTAACTTTCATACCGAATACCTCACAGAACGGCTGCTAACAGGGGCCTTGGACATGCTGTCATCTGCTCAGTATCTCAAGAGTCTGGGGATAGGTATTCTCTTCAGCAAGTAATTCTTTATTGTTACTTTTAGAGGCATTTTTTTTAAGTACTTCAAGTTAGGATGGAAGGGGGTAGCTGACAATATTTAAAGCTTTGGGAAAGGAGAGCGAAGATTAAATTATTTATTGTTCTTAGTATTTTTTTACACTGGAGTCTGTAGACTTTCCTCTAAATGTGATGTGTCATAACCTAATGTTGATTTGATTGTAGAATTTGGAAGACACTAGATAGTAGGTTTTGCCATATTTTCTTCAGTTTTTTTCCAAGGACAATAGATCCGAAGGAACTCAGTAAACCGACAGATGAGTTTCAAGATACTGATAGAAGGTCTGGAACTCAGTGGTAATCAGTAACTCTTCTGAATGAGTACCTTCCAGATGAATGGCTGCAGGAAAGAGCAGTCTGTTTTTAAACATTCTTTTATCTTTTAAAATTAGAAAATAAAAGTTCCATAAAATCCATTTTTAGTTGTACTCCTCATCTGTTTCCATGAAGTCAGCCATTGGGGAAGCTTTTCCAAAAATGGCCATCTGCACCTGTGGATTGAAGTTGACTCCTGTCTCCAACTGCTTTCTGCATGAGTAACCCACCCTGGGCTGTGGCAGCACACACACTTTCATAATGAAATTCCAAGGAATAAAAACAAACTCCAGATGGATGTGGTCATCTTCTCGCCAGTATTTTTGGAGAGGCTAAACTGGACCAGCCTGCTAAATTTATTTAATCACCTTAATTGGTTTTAATATTTTTAGGGCCCGAACCATTTTGGAAGGGGAAACAGATGTTGCATGATGGCTGTGAGGTCTTCAGGAGTTGCTGCAGAAATAATTATGCATCAGGAACCGCACAGTCAAACGTGATCTTCCTTCGAGTCAGTGTGGCAAAAATAAAGGTGACAGGAAAGCTGTCTCACTTTCGTCCGCTTAGTCCTTTCATTTCAAAATTGGGACACAGATCACATGAGAATGCCCAGGTGCACAGTTGCTGCATTTATCATGTTTCCGATTTTTACCATTTGCTAAAACATGCATATTCATCTACAGTCATTGAGAGCAACCTATTAACTGTGAAAGTAACAACATGGACAGGAAGAGAGTGAAAAAACAAACAAAAAAAAACAGTCCATGGGGCACCTGGGTGGCTCAGTCGGTTAAGCTGCTACCTTCAACTCGGGTCATGATCCCAGGGTCCTGGGATTGAGCCCTACGTCAGGCTCCTTGCTCAATGGGGAGCCTGCTTCTCCCTCTCTCTCTCTGCCTCTCTCTCTCTGTGTCAAATAAAGAAATATAATCTTTAAAAAAAAAACAGTCCAGTTTTGGATATTTTGTATTATTTCAAGAAAAACTCTGAAGGAGTATACATAGTGAAAGACTGAAAATTTTTGGAAAATATCGTCATACACTTAATGGGAAAAGTTAGGCGTATTAACAATGTGAACAGTAATTATGTGAGAATATAAAATGTTTTCAGTCCCTTTTAACGTAATTATTTAAGAAAAATGTGTCTTCCAAAAGACAAAAAACAGGCATGATGATCATGAAGTCTGAAGGGGAAGAAGAGAGAAATATCCTTCCAATTTGGGGAAACAAGACACACAGGGAGAAGTCATTTGGGGATTTCTACCTGTGTCCAAGGTAACTAGAGAAGGTGTTTCCTCTTTCATGTTGTTCGGTGTTTGTAGTAAAGATGGCCACAATGACTGAATGCCTGTATCAGAACCATGATTGAATATTTGTAGCATTTTAGTTAACAAAGTATGTGAGCTAATCTCAGCTCTTTTTATCTCTTAACCCCCATATTCTACCCAGCAGCCAATCCTGTCCCCTTACCTTCATCATCTCGCGGGATCATCCACTTCTCATCACCTCCTTACCTAACTGGCCCACTTCCCTATCACACCTGGATAGTTACCTTTGCGCCGTGAGTGGCCTCCCAGCTTTAGCTCCTCAACTGTCCATTCACAGCACAAGAGCCAGAGTGATCCTTAAAAGCTTACATCAGCTTGTTTGACTTCCTCGGTCAAGTACTTCTTGCTTCTCAGGATACTCAGAATAAACGTCAAAGTCCCTGTTATGACTGAGCTTACCTTCTGATGCTCGGCAGTTCCCCGGACTGGTGGCACACTGACATTGAAGATGCTCTTTCCTCTGCCAGGGACTCTCTTTCCATATCTCATCACCTGCTCCCTCTTAACACCTGCTTGGTGAAGACCTCCCAATACTTTATTTAGAACTGAACCCTTACCCTACATATCCCTGCTTCCTCTTTCTCACCCTCCAACATACTATATATATTTTTCTTATTTATTTATTCCATCTAAGGTCCTCTTTGAACTACAGAAGTAGGAATTTTTATCTGTTTAACTACTGAATTTCCCTATACATACCTAGAGGCCTAGGCACTTGAGGGGAATCAATAAATAGCTGGTGAATGAAACATCCAGCATATTTACAATGTAGTTTTTTAATCATACTATTTAGATGTAATCTCAAAAGTGAATTTTAGGTCTCAGTCACCCCTATCTAACAAAAGTTAAGTCAACATAACTGATTAAAATTGCTTCTAAATGAACACATTTTGCCAGTCTCTATAGAGCTTGCCTCACTGATCAGTTGAGAATGGAAAAGAAAGCCAGAAATCTGTCATTTACAGATAAAATCACTTTCCCAGCTGCCAAAGCTTAGCTGGACCTATAGTTCATAAACACTTGCCTCCCCTGCTTTCTAATTCATTAATAATAATAATAATAATATAATAATAATAATAGAAAATGAGTCAGTGTTTGCTTTTTGCATGACAAAAAAAGGTCCTTAAAAAATATATTTTATATTGAAATCACATCCATTTATGCTTTTTTCGGGTATCTGGTACAACTATGGCAGGGGGTTTGTGCTCTCACTGAATCCTGGCAAAGAGTCAGTCAAAAGTTGAGAAAAGTGGAAAGTGATGCCAGGAAGTGCTTTCTTCTCTTACCCTGCTAGGACTGAGTCACCCCAAGTGATTCCTCAAAACACATAACTAGGACCCAAGTTCCCATGATGCACATGTTCATAAGCCTGAAGTCTCTGGTGTAAATTTTTTATTAAAAACACAAGTGAAAGATAGAAAAATGGTTGTACAAAAAGCCAAAACACCCAAAGAATACTTAGTCCTTCTTATGGATTTATGGGTATTTACTGCACAACTTAAGAGATGGATAGAGGGATGAATGGATGGATGGATAGATAGATAGATAGATAGATAGATAGATAGATAGATAGTCTTACCTCAGTACACACTTATAAGTACATTTTCAAGTTCTGTGCATAATTAACATGAGAAATAGCCCTAACAGTGTACAGTATACCAAAAATAGAATTATTATTTGAATACATTTTCTAACTTGACCAGAAGCAATATAATATAATTACAGTACACTTGAAATGAAATGTTGAAGCGGGAGCACTTAAATTGGCAAAGCTATTATGTTGGACTTGTGCGATTAATCTCTGAGAGGAATGGCAAACAGATTTTTAATGAGTTTTAAATGTAGGACTAAGATTGATGGGTAGTCCACACTTGGTATCAAGGCTGAGGAGTATGCACATGCAGGGAAGGAGGGCGTCCATGCGAAGTCCACATGGGACAGAGGCAGTTTCTGGGTGCTTAGTTGTCTTGTCCTTTTGCTCATTTCTTTACCCTATGGCCATTTATTTGCTGTAGATCAAAGTTAAGAAACATATAGATTTGAATTGTAGCAGCTCGTATCTTTGTTGACATCTTTAATTATTTAAACAAAACACTGTACAGTGTAAAAGTTACTTTCCAAGGCCCAATAATAGTGTTTATTTCCCATTTATATTTGTAACTTTACTTCTTAATTTTTTTAAGCATTTTATTTATTGGAGAGAGAGAGAGAGCATGAGCAGGGTGGGGGGAGGAGCAAAGGGAGAGGGAGAAGCAGACTCCCCGCTGAGCAAGGAGCCCGATGCGGGACTCCATCCCAGGACCTTGGAATTGTAATGACCTGAGCCGACTGAGCCACCCAGGCGCCCCTACTTCTTAATTTTTTTAGTTCAGTTTTTGTGTTGATATTTTTCTCATTGTACCTATTTCAATCCAGCTTATTATTCTGAAGAAAAAAGTCAGTAGAATATTTCTTCCATAAGTGCACCTATAATATCCTAAAACTGAAGTCTAAGGTCACAAATGGTGAACAAGTGTCCACTCTCACGGCAGATGTGCAATGAAGAGCAGGGACGCCAGGAGAGACCAAGGCCAGGACTCAAGTTGAGGAGCAATGTCTGGCAGTTATGAGTGCTTTTCAATAGATCAAATCCAAAGCCAATGCCAAGAAGCCAGGCCATGCCTGAAAGATCACCGGAGTCCTCTGCCTGCGGGGTCATTGAAAGTGAGGTATAAATAACCTTGACTTTAAAATCCAAGTGTGATCTCTCTAATCCTTAGCTCTTTGCTCTGGGCCAGGAATTATGCTCTCGAGTTTGAGTGGGCACACGCAATTTGCAAGAGTGAGTTTAGATAGATCATTGGATTATAGTGAAAAAGATGGGCGTTTGTTCATCAGCAAGGCCAAATCCCAGTGATCTTCCCTGGAGATCTCGAAACCCCCTGCTACGATCTGAGTGTTTGTGTCCCTTCTCCCCCAAATTCATATGTTGAGATTTTAACTCCCAATGTGATGGTATGAGGAGGTCAGGCCTTTGGGAGGTGATTAGTTCATGAAGGTGGAGCCTTTGTGATGGGATTAGTGCTCTTATAAGAGACCCACAGAGGTCCTTCACCGTCTCTGCCATGTGATACAATGAGACGTCTGTGACCAGGAAGAGGTTCCTCACCCAACTCTGCCAGCACCCTGATCACAGACTTCCAGCCTCCAGGACTGGGAGAAATAAATGTTGTTTATAAGCCATCCAGTCTGTGGTGTTTTGTTATAGCAGCCCAAATGGGACTAAGACACCCCCAGAGCCAGGTCACCCCCTGGCATGTCTGTTCCCCCTACCGTTATTTTTCTCTGTCACTTTTTGTTAGTTCAGTTCAGACCACAGGGCTCCATGTAACCTGGGTATCAAATAACAATGAAACAGTGCTACTAATATCACTTTTTAATGATAAAAAATTGTATTGTTAAATTCTTAAGCTTTACCCAGAATTTACATGGGTGCTACACAGTATCTCTTAGAAGCAATGTGTTGGTCCTTATTTCTTTCGGATCTAAAATTATTTCTTGAAAAATAATTTTCCCAAACCTTGAGTACAAACATTTGAATTTTTTAAAATGTCACTCTATTATTTCCTTGTTTATGAGGAGCATTGGCTCAGTGATCCATTCCAGCTTTGAAATTCAGTGGTTTTATAATGCTTGCTCATTAGAGCGACAACATGGTCAAGATGAGTTAGGTCAATCATATCAAGGGGACAGGGGTCACTGATTCCCCAGTGACCTTGTCCTGTTGTCTCTGGGCTTAATTCACACCAAGGAAAAGTCAATCACAGAGTTCTTGAAGCTAGACCAGCTAGAGATACACCTCGTTCTAGTAGCTGGGAGGTTGATGAGCAATCTCTCACTCTGGGTCTTATTGGACCTCCTCCCCACCTGGCCTGTTTCTCATTCCTTGGGTCTATTTTCAGGTTTAGTCTCCATTTCCTATAGAATGGCTGGGTTGGGGCTGAAGTTGGGACTGTTGTACCTTGTGCGTTCTCTGTACATATCCAAGTGCATGTGCAGATGAGATCTGAAAATACTTCACTTATTTATCCATGTTCATCCGCTCAACACATATTTATTTAGTGACACTTTTGTTCCACATACTTCCGGGGGCATGAGATTCAGCAGTAAACAAAACAAGCAAAATCTCTGCCTTGATGAAGTTCACACCTAGTGAGGGGAGAAAGAAAATGGGGAACCATAAAAACAAAACAGAACAAGGGGGGAAAGAGTGAAGGGATGGATGCCATTTTATATATAAAATAGTCAGCTGAGGTAAAATGATATTTGTACAGAGCCATCAGGAAGAAGGAATGAGCCGTGTCTGAGGACAAAGTACTAAGGGTAGCAAGTGCAAAGACCCTGAGGCACTTGAAGGAGAGCAGCCTGCAGGAATGGCCTGAAGAAGGGGGCAGATCCAGGAATAGGTAGAAAAATGCAGAGGAGACACCTTTGGGGGTAGAATGGTAATCAATGGGAACAGCATAGTGGAAAACGACAGAAGGTGCAGATTTGGGGTTCTTATACACAACCAAACATGTCAGTATTAAAATATGAGTGAAATCTCATATGTCAACATTCAAGTTATTCCAATATAAATCAAATTCAGAAATTGGCTGGACAATTAAGGAAACAGATAACAAATATTAGACATAAACTCAAAGCTTTGTTCTCTGCATATTTTCCACTGAATTTCTTCATTAGGTCGTCTATTTTCTATTCCTTCCTGGGGTTATCGTTTCCTGGGGTAGCCCTGTGCTCTCAGTGAGGTGGGAGACCTTTAGCACACTGCATGAGGAATGCCATGGTCTCACCTATGTTGGAGGCTTTCTCTGACTGCATTTACAGAAAGGACTGTTGGCGGCAGAATGTACCAGAAGCAAGACCATTAAATCTGTTGTCAAAGGGGCCCAAGAGCTCTGTCCATTCCAGTTGGGTGATCTTGTCAAAATGATGGGTAAACATTGTTTGAGAACAGTTCAGCTTCATCAAAATTCTAAGCATGAATTTTGCAATCTAAGAATAGTCACTTTATCAGATTGCTGGAGGTATTGACCATTGGACCTTTTATTACTACACAGACCCCAGGGTCTGTGCGAGGCGAAGAAAGAATGCAGGTTCTGAATTCATTTGCAGGTACTTGCAACATGATACTGGCCTAAATGTGTATGTGAAATCATATAATATTGAACTGAGATACGGCATTGACTAAATACCCTCTGGCAAGTGTATGCATAATGTCTACCAGGTAGGCTAGAAATTACGTTCAAAAGGTTTTTTTGTCATTCGTTTTGAAGTTTTAAATGAGCTATCTTGTTATATCTTTCTCCCAAGTTTGGGAATTCACGATCTGTGGAGAAGAGGCGCTTTTTGTGTCTGATAGAGAACTAAAAGAACTATCTGGAAACATTTTCCTTTCTGAGAGCTGAGATAGTTAGCCATGTTATGCTGACAAAGCACATGGAAGTCGGGCAGTGTTAAGTCTATCACCTTACTCGTTTTGCTCTTCTTGGCTTTTAAGAAGTGCAAGAAGGATGAATTATCTTTATCTTTAATATATTGTAATTGGTAAGGTGAAGCAGTACTTTTCCCTTGACTGCCGCCAAGTAGAATTTACCATGCTGTGGTGTTAGCACTTAAGGGACAACTTCTTTCTACATGAAGGGGAAGATTTGAGACTGCCACGCTGTTTATAGAGATAAGATTTAAATGGCAATCTAGGACCCTGCTTGTCCTATTTTGAAGACAGAGTTCTTTTTACCCCCAGCAGACCTGTTTTACTCAAGAGTTTAAACTTTGTAACTCTGCAACCTAGGTAGTAAAACAACAATAATGGAAACAGAACTTGAAATATTCCGGTGATCGGTGTCAAGCCCTCTGCTAAGCAGGGTCCATGTAGTTTCCTTTCATTCCCACCTTATTTATTTCTTCCTTATAACAAATCTGTGAATGAGACTAGCACTATCATCTATACTTTATAGATGAATAAAGTGAGATGGAGTGGTTGAGGGGGTTCGTCTGCCAGTCATTTGGGTGAAGAGCTAGTTTTAGGAATTGAGGAACCCAGGGTTTTTGCATTACACATATGAATCACTCATTCCAAATGATCTCTCTGCAAAATTGAAGTTTCTAGAATTGCACACTCTGGTAAACACTTTAACATGGTCTTCCATCTCATCGTTTTACTTTATCTTCTCCACAGTGACAATCTCAAGTCCGATCTCAGAGATTTGGGGGGAGGTAAGATGAAAATAAGATAAATAAAAATTAGGAACAGGAGTATCAGCATTAAACAGCTAAGCCCACTGCTTTGCAGCAGGACTTCTAAGAAATTTCAATATGTTAATGTGCTTTCTGAATCGCCAAGAGGAAAGTTGAACCTCTGGTGTTTTCCAAATGCACGTGGCCACATCAGGGAACGCCTATGAATGTACTACAGTGCACTGGTTTTCCCCCTGGTCCCGGTCAGAGAAATGATGAACTAGAGAGGCAGGATGTGCTCGCTCTCTCTCTCTGGTTCCTTCCCAGTCTGTTCACTTGTTTCTGCTCGGAGACTGGACATTTTCATTAAGGGGATTTCACAGTCACAGATCTGCCTGGAAGTCCCACACCAGGATGCTTGCGTGGAGATGCACTTTAGGGCAACTCACCCCTGCTCATATTTTCAAGGATCATGGTGTTCCCAGTTTTCTTCTATCAGTCAGAGTCCAACAGCTATTTAGGACTTTGCTCCCACCCCTGTACATATAAACTCAATCTGTGCCTCCCTCCAGGCATCCATGTTGGGTTATGGAATAGCTCTGAAAGGAGTTACCCAAAAGGTTTCCACAGAGATGCTCTGCCATTCTCTCAAAAGTCCACAGTCACAATTTTGAGCTTTGAAGTAAGCAAATTCTCAGGGATTTTTTTCAAGTTAAACACATTAGTGAAGACTGGAGAGAATGAAGGTCAAAAGTTGAAGGACTTAATAAGTTGCTATTTATTAAGCTCTAAATGAATGTCACACTGTTTGGCTTTTTACATGTATTAACTCATTTAATCTGAACAGCTCTTTGGGGACCATTCTCTTGCCATGATGTGAAAACTTGCCCCGCTCGTAAGTTACAAAACTGGAACTGGGCCGATGTCCAGGGGCCAGATTCTAGAGCCCACGTGAGTAACACTGTGCTGTTTTGTCTCTCATCAGTTAATATGATTGTTGAGTTTCTAAAGGAGTTGGGAACATAAGGGGTCACAGTCAGAGAGATAACAGTGGACTCCAGTGGGCGGCTGAAATGGAATGGAAGCAGGCATTCCAGCATTGGAGATAGACAAGGAGCCATGTTTTTGGGTCTTGGAGTCACCTAGAATGATGACAACGATCTGGTAGGGATACTATGAAACCGTATCCTGTGCACGAATAGAAAGGCAGCCAAAAATGCCTGCATTTGGGGACTAGTCAAGCACCATCCTTAGGAGGTACAGATACATTACCTCTCCTTTACCAGTGAGGAATCATTAAGCATTCCCTTTCTTAAGAAGACCGTGTGGAAAGAATGCCAGCTGTGGAGCCAAGAGTCCTGGCACCACCACTCTTTCTGTGACCTTGAACAAATGTTGTTGTCTCTTTTGATCTCAAACATGTGGATGATCCTACAGACGGTGTCATGAATTAATGTGATGACATGTCAGTTGTCATGCAAATATAATGTGAATTAATATTGTTTCCCCATTGTGCAGCTGATACATATAGCAATTCTGTTTCCAGAAAAACTTGTTTTGAGATAATCTGTACAAAATTGTTCCTAGACCTTTAACTCTGGTTAATTTTTTGGAAAAGATGAATTGCAATAACATTTTTAAATAACAGAACATATTTGAAGCTGCCTTCCCAGGTAGTGGGGTTGAAATGCGCAAGTGTACAACTAAGTGATTGAGAAACATTTTCTCTACTCACATGGGATCTAGCTCTCTGCTGGGTCACAGCACCTGTGTCTCGCCACTGGTGTAAGATTATAATCTGGGCAGAACTCCCTGTTGCTATGAATAGAATACTCATAAAAACTTGAGGGTTTCGCTAAAACGAGTTTCTATTAAATACCCACCACACCCTGTCTTGCACAGCAAGCATGCAGAGCAAGCATACTTTTGCGTATGTGTAAAACCAACACTGTCTCCTTGATGCAGGGAGGAAAACCAAACAGAATCCCTCCCTTGGGGCACATCAAGAAGTTGCAGAACCCATTAAAATCTATTGCCCAGATGATTGAATTAGATTCTAGATGAGTGATGGTAATCAGTGTGCATTTGCCCAAGTGGGTAAAGACTGAAATGTGATTTGCAGTTTTGTAGATGCTATGCTGGGCAAAGAC
Organism: Phoca vitulina; assembly: GCF_004348235.1. Lineage (NCBI taxonomy): Eukaryota > Metazoa > Chordata > Mammalia > Carnivora > Phocidae > Phoca > Phoca vitulina. Next base: position 8,965,574 of record NW_022589720.1, on the reverse strand, counting down.
TCATTCATAAGAGGAGATAAGAGTTCCATTGCCTTTAATTGTATTAATTTAGTAGTATTCATTCTCTTGTAATATGAAAGATTCCATTTTTAATAAACAAACAAACAAACTTCTCATCGCCAGTGGGGAAGTTTTATACCGACACAATGTAAGAGCATTGTGTTGTTTCTCAGAGGTGCCTAAACAAGCAGTCTTGGTTTTGATGGAAAGCAAAATGTTAAATTCCTATTACATGTGATCACTTTAATTCTGAGAACAAACCTTCCTTGATAAGCATTAGTTACCATTACTTAAAGTAAGAAGTCATCCTTTTCCATGCCCTTCTTTTCTCTCCTGCTAGAAATGTATGATCACTTCTTGAATGACAAAATGATTGATTTTTAAACCAACACATCAAAAGCTGAAAGGCAAAAAGGAGGAAGGAGGAGGGAATGAGTCCCACAGAACTTTCTAAGCTGTCTCAGAAAAAGACTTTAAAGGTCACCTCCTGCCATTTAATTTGAAATTCCCAAGGGATGCTTAGAAATCTAAATCAAGATCAAGCTCATTGTGCGAGAGTAGGGGAATGCCAGCTCTGTGTGAGACATTGTGAGGCATATGGGGTTTAGGTAAACTGTTTTCACTAACAACGGGAGGACCCTGGTTATAACATGTGTATCCCGCGATAAGGTGAACTAGAAAAAATTAGAAGGGGGTCCAGAAAACTGTTTTTATTACTATGTCTGGCAGAACAAACAAGGTTCTTTGCATGATGTTTCACCTTGGAAGCAAACAGAAAATAATACTGATTTTATCTTCCTTCTCTTCTTCCTCTCAGTAAAGCAGCTTTTATGATCCACTTCAATTCCGTATTTTAGTCCTGCACTTGACCTTTTTTACTACCCATGTTTGAATCGTTCCTGTCTACCTTGTTTAGCTTAGACCTGGAACAAGTTCAGTACTTCCAACTTCAATGTCATGAGGCAAAATGGGAATTAAATTATTTGCCAACGTTCAGTTTCCTAATACAGATGGTCCCCAACTTCATGATGGTTCAATTTACATTTTTTTGATGGTGCGAAAGCAATACACATTCAGTAGAAACCATACTTTGAATTTTGATTTTGGATCTTTTCTCAGGCGCACGATATGCAGTCTGATCCTCTCTTGTGATGCAGCCCCCCGTCAGCCACGCAATCAGAGATCAACAATATATACACTGTCCCCACATAACCATCCCGTTTTTTCACTTTCAACAAACTGCATGAAATAGTCAACACTTATAAAATAGGCTTCCTGTTCGATGATTTTGCCCAACAGTAGACTAATGTAATTGTTCTGAGCACATTTAAGGTAGGATAGGCTAAGCTACAGCGTTCAGTAGGTTAAGTGTATTAAAACACATTTTCCTCTTCTATTTTCAACTTACGATGGGTTTCTCAGGATGTAACCCCATCGTAAATTGAGCAAGATCTGTACTCAGAAATTTTCCATTTGTAAGAAAGAATCCGAAAGCCTACTCTTCTCAAAAAAAAGAAAAAATCAGACACACACAAACATAAAACCCATAAAACTTTCTTTGATTTTATTTTATTTTATTATATTAATCACCATACATTACATCATTAGTTGTTTTTTTTTTTAAGATTTTTTTTTATTTATTCATTTGAGACACAGAGATACAGAGAGAGAGAGAGAGAGGGAGAGAGCATGAGCAGGGAGAGAGGCAGAGGAAGAGGGAGAAGCAGGCTCCCCGCCGAGCAGGAAGCCCGATGCGGGGCTCGATCCCAGGATGCTGGGATCATGACCTGAGCCGAAGGCAGACGCTTAACCATCTGAGCCACCCAGGCGCCCCACATCATTAGTTTTTGATGTAGTGTTCCATGATTCATTGTTTGCATATAACACCCATAAAACTTTGTGTTCTAGATATTCTGCCACATTGTATTTTAAGAGTACATAGTATGGAGAAATCAGAAGATTTTTGTTAACCAAGATCACATCTGATTTGAACATAAAGAAAACTGATTTAGAACATATAAAAACAAAACAAAAATGCTGGTCATATTTTATTAGGTTTTTATAAGTCGAATCCTAATGTTACCTAGGAAGTGTTACAGAGAATATGGCATAACCTGTATGGGGAGGAAAAAAGTAAATAATTTGCTACTTGGCAAATTGGGGGGCACCTGGGTGGCTCAGTCGGTTAAGCATCCAGCTCTTGATTTCGGCTCAGGTCATGATCTCAGGACCATGAGATCGAGCCCCAATGTCGGGATCTGCACTGGGCATGGAGCCCGCTTAAGATTCTCTCTCTCTCTCCCTCTGCCTCTCTCCCCCACCTGACTTGTGTGTGTTCTCTCTCTCTAAAAATAATTAATTAATTAATTAATTAAAAAATAAATAAATGAATAAACAGTTAATTTGGCCTCTGGCTCCTTTTCAACATGTTAAAGCCTATAAAGTGTTAATGTTGATAAGGGAAATTTCTATTTATAACAGCGCTCCAGAAGCCACAAAACAATCCTATTTCTATTTATTAAAGAAAGGTGTCATCCTATAGAAAATGACTTTCAAGCAGAGTAATATAAACCTAGCAGAAACCAATACAGTGGTCTTCAGAAGGAAGAGTACAAGTGTGCAGGGAGGGAAAAAAAGGGAATTGTGTTATATCTTTACCTAATGTAAAACAAAATGCTTAAATTACACAAATGCAATTTTGAAATTATTTAAAGATTTTATTTATTTATTTATTTGACAGAGGGAGAGAGAGAGGGAGAAAGAGAGAGAGTGGGAGTTGGGGGAGGGGCAGAGGGTGAGGGACAAGCAGACTCCCCGGTGAGCAGGGAGCCCAACACCAACCTCCATCCAAGGAACCTGAGATCATGACCTGAGCCAAAGTCAGATGTTTAACCAGCTGAGCCACCCAGGTGCACCTTGAATTTGTTTTTAAGGAGGTGTTCCTATTTGAGAGGAGGAGTAAGTATACTATGGCTGGAAATACTGGGTTATATATTCTTTCAGGGCTGTCCTGGAACCAGAATAGAGCCTTGCCTGGATGGAAAACTCTTCCATTTGTCATAAATAAGTCTTGTGCTCCCTGATATTCTGAGTCTAATCTTTGTGGTTCAAACTCCATATAATTTACAATAAGCAATGACAAATTAGCCAGTAATGAAAGCCTTGCAGGTCGATGGGAAAGAAACTGCTGCAGGTCTCGGTAAACCTAGAAATGACATAGTTTCACCTTCTTCCAGCGTCCTTTCTCCAAAGAGAGCTCAAATGTTTGGCAAAACAATTGGGGCAGTTTATAGCGCTGTGGATGCTGTTGTCAATCTTGAGAAGACAGTTTTAGTGTTGGAAATCAGCCTTTGATATTAGCTATCACAGACACTGGGACATTAACTCATGACGGTGCTGAAGGCTTATTAGTCGAGTAGTTGTGTCTGTTGGAAGTAAGAAGTGGCTTTTTTAGGAGAGGTACAGTGGGGAGGGCACTAGTTTTGATGTCACTGGCATCTTGTTTTAAACTACAGCTTCCTTTGTCACTTTCTAGCTCCATAGCCTTTGGCAAGTTCCCTTCAGTTCCCTAGCCTACAAAGTAGAGATGATGTCACCTGCTTTTCAGGGTAGTTGACTGAGTTCCAGTTGCATATGTAAGAGCACCTGAAACAGGCAGGAACTCATCACTGCTGGGTGCTGATGAGTAGGATACACTCATGCAAATTTTTTCTCCAGAAATTTCTTTCTTCAACGCAAAGTTGATCAATGTAATATACATATATTATGATGGAATTCAAACATGTGCAGCTCAAACAAATATATGCACATAGCCTGTGGGATTTAAACCACAAAATTCTTCAGATTTTCAGTTAAATGAGCTATTTCAAAAGAAGTTTAGGTTTCTCCTTTGAGCTTTCTTTTTTTTTCTTCCTGATATTGTATACATTACTGGATACAGGTCAACATGCTTGTTGGCATAACAGGCTACAGAAAATGAAAAGATAGGGGCGCCTGGGTGGCTCAGTCGGTTGAGCGGCTGCCTTCGGCTCAGGTCGTGATCCCGGAGTCCTGGGATCGAGCCCCACGTCGGGCTCCCTGCTCAGTGGAGAGCCTGCTTCTCCCTCTCCCTCTGCCTGCCTCTCTGCCTACTTGTGCTCTCTCTCTCTCTCTGTGTCAAATAAATAAATAAAATCTTTAAAAAAAAAAAAAGAAAATGAAAAGATAGAACAAATAGGACTTTGAATAATCTCATATCATCATGAATATCTAGATACATGTTGCTTTAAAAAAAAAAAAGATATTGTTAGATCATGGTATTTGTTACTGGAACCCAAAACAAAGCCTTGAAGTTTCCTTAGAGTTGAGCTGTAGAAACTGAATTTCCTGGGGGAAGGAGCAACTTTACAACAATTTCCCAGCTCCTCCCTAATTATCAGTGTTTCCAGTCACATATATATATTTTTTGGAATTCTGGAGTAAAATTATTAAAATTACATAACCTAAAATAATTGCATTTCTGAAAAACTTGAGACTCCCTGGTATTTTTAAAAGGTTAAATTCCGGGGCGCCTGGTGGCTCAGTTGGTTAGGCGACTGCCTTCGGCTCAGGTCATGATCCTGGAGTCCTGGGATCAAGTCCCGCATCGGGCTCCCTGCTCAGCAGGGAGTCTGCTTCTCCCTCTGACCCTCCTCCCTCTCATGCTCTCTGTCTCTCATTCTCTCTCTCTCAAATAAATAAATAAAATCTTTAAAATAAATAAATAAAAGGTTAAATCCCATTAGTTTTTCTTTAGTGGGTTTTTTTTTTAAGAAAAATCATAACTTAAAAAAAAAGAAAAAGAAAAATCGTAACTTTAAAAAAAAATTGGGGGGTATATTTTTCCAAAGCAACTCAATTTCCCTTTGTAGAGCATGAAATGCATTTCTATTTACCAATATATTCTCTTCATTAATTCAGAGACTTGAAATAAAACTGTATCAGCCGTAATAGTTGAAAGACTAGGATAAAAAAAAAGAGCAAATATTGAATTCCATTTCCTCTTTTTATTGATGTTCTACAGGCCGGCCTTTCATCCTGTCTATGCCAGCATTGGGTGCTTAGCCCAGAGGCACGCAATAGCTCTTATCATGCAAACATGTAACATCACTAAAATAAGCTAATCCATTATTTTTAAAGTTCCTTCCTGAAGCATGCTTAGCTTTAGAACTTACAATTATGCCTGAAATTATCCTTGTAATCACCATGGAAAGTATCACTATTGGGACAAACAACAGAGGAAAGCAATCTTTGGAATACTATGGTTGCCAGTTGTATTTATTTGTGCATAAATAACTAAAGGATAATGCTAAGTGGAAGGATATGCCATTAGACTTATTTTTTTAATGAAAGAATGTGTTATTCACGTGTATTATTTAATCTGAATAAGTCTTAATCAATTTTCTGTTTCAAATTTAAAATAGGTATATTATGGGATTTAGGCAAACATATTAGATATCTAATGTGAGCACTATATAAAAATGCGTTGAAAATGTCTTTCATAAGAAATAATACACCATTAGAATTTAGTAACTTAGTCTGATGCTATTGTAATATTACCATCCCTAAGATAATTGTGATGGAAATTTTTGAAAGAATACAAGGCCTGTGTGTGTGTTTGGCGTGCACAGTGGGGGGAGGAGAATTACACTGTACTGGGATGTTTCTAAAGCCCTTGATTCTAGCTATAGCTCTGCAACAAAGGAGGGTGATGTTGGGAAGATATAACGCCTCTGGCCTTCAACTCTTACATTAAACGTGGCTTTTGTATTAGATGAACGACACTGCCTTTTTTGGGGGGGGGGGCGGGAATCAGGTTAAAAGCTTATATACGTTAAAGCTCTGACTATTACACTTAAGGTAGAATTTCTAATCCAGAAATGCAGCAGTATCCTACACACAAACCTAATCTGTATCATAAGAGAGACTCTGTTCCTGAAGTTAATATTTTTGTCCTTTTTTTTTAAGCTTCTATAAACCCCAGAATTGTTGCAGCAATAAAGTATTCTTTGTATTAAAGACCACTCTTATATTTTTCTTCTTATGTCTATCCTATATGACAATTTGTAGCAATGAGAATAGTCTATTAAGAGAGATGTTAGGCATTTGAAAAAAGAATAATGGATTATTAGTATGTTTAATAAAGGAAGAGTACTTACAAATAATTGCAGAAAAATACAAAAATCCTAATGGAAAATTGTGCAAAGGACATGAACATGTAATCACCATGGAAAGAGTAAATATTTACAAGAGAAATAAAAATGGGTTCAAATTCTTAAAAATCAAAGGAACCAAAATTAAAAGAAATGTTACAGACCGAATGTTTGTGTCCCTCAAAACTTACAGATTGAAATCCTGACTCTAGTGGGATGGTACTGGGAGGTGGAGCCTTTGGGAGGTGATTAGGTCATGAAGGGGGAGCCTGCATGGATGGAATCAGTGCCCTTAAGAAAGGGACCTCAGAGCTCTTGCTTTCTCTCTACCAACTAAGGCCAACAGAGGTCCCTGTACAACCAGAACTAGATCATGCTGGCACCCCAATTTTTGATTTCCAGCCTCCAGAACTGTGAAAAATAAATTTCTATTGTTCATCCACCATCCAGCCCTTCTATTCTGTTTTAGCAGTCCAGATCGAGACGAGAAGATATACCAGTCTTACCTACAAAATTGAGAAATACATACTTTGAAATACTCAGTGCTAGCTTGGGTGCAGTGACCCCCCATAACATTCATAAACTACAGGCAAGGAGAGAAAATTGTCTCAATTTTTCTTCTAAAAAAGTGGCGATATGTACAGCACCCTTAAAAATGGTTACAACCACTGACCATTTAATTCAGTTTACAGAAATCAATTTGAAATTGATTTATATTTTAAAAATGTATAAAGCCATCCCTCCAATAAAAGGTGAGTAGTTAAAAAATTACAATGCATCCATTGATTAGAGCATTATGCAACCATTAATTTTTAATGTGATGATACCGGAAAAAGTGTTGACAATAATGTTAAGGGACAGTACCACATGCCAATTATAATACACTCATGAAAAACAGGATATCTCCACTTAGGTTGTATATTAATATAATTTTATATTTATATCTTTTAGCTCTGAAACATGGTTAATTGTTATCTTATCTATAACCTTATTATTCCTAAAATTTCAACAATAACATGCATTGATTTGATAATCTGAAGAAAGGGCAAAGCCTGAACAGAATTCCCTCTCTAATATCGATAAATGTTTGAAGACATTTTTTTGCCCCCCAAATATGAAAGAACTTGTCCATAAAATGGCTGCTTTGGAACATATTTTTAAGTTTGAATCAGTCTCTTTCCAGAAAGACATGTTTTGTCTTGAAGATTCAATAATACAAGGCCCTGTGAACAAGCCCGCTGTGCACTGGGTGTTAGTGGAGCAAACCGGACGGTCTGCTGGCTTCCCTTCCGTGTACTAGCATACTGGATGAATAGATGTGATCATTGACAGTACGCCTCTCTCCAGGCGTGTCAGTGGTTCTGAAGAGCTCTAGATGTTGCCCATTGACACCGTCACTGGAAGCATGACTGTTCTGTTGCAGACATGACAGTGCAGTCGAACACTTTAGTCCTAGAATATTGTAGGGTCATAAGCAGAAGAACGTCTTCTGTACATTTTATGATAGGACTTGCCAGTAGCACCTTTGACTGGTCCAGATGACAGGTATAGTGACCCAAGGAAAGCATCCTGCCGGTGAGATTTATAAGACACGTCACAGGAATGTAAGAAGCAACGCGTTTTATAGAAATGGTATTTAAGTTGAGAGAGGTGCTAAAGCCAAGAGCTGCAGAAGGCAAGGGATGTGAGCATGATGGGATGTACCATTCAGTGTAGACAGACCAGCCCTTTGTTAAGTCTGAGAAGGCATTTTCTACCACTCAGTTTTTGCTACTTCCATGAAAGGAAGTGCTCTTTCCAAATCTCTTGGAGTAAAATTTTATGTCATACTATCTAGCAACTGTAAAGATAATGAGTTCCTTGGAATGACATTATATTCAGTGGATCCAACGGAAGCTATCTTATGTTCAGTCAACATTTACTGAGTGTCAGTGTGTCAGATGGGGTGGTAGATATTGGGGATATAGCAGTGAACAGCACAGATATTATCTTTACTCAGGTCATCGAAATAAAAAGCTTCTGCACAGCAAAGGAAACAGTCAACAAAACTAAAAGGCAACCTAGGGAATGGGAGAAGATATTTGCAAATGATGTATCTGATACAGGATCCAAAATATATAAAGAACCTATAAAACTCAACACCCCAAAAATGAATAATCCAATTAAAAAATGGGCAGACAACTTGAATATTTTTCCAAAACAGATGACCAACAGACATATGAAAAGATGCTCAACATCACTGATCATCAGGGAAATACAAATCAGAACTACAATTGGACATCACCTCACACCTGTCAGAATGACTAAAATCAAAAACACAGCAAACAATAGGTGTTGACGAGGATGCAGAGAAAGGAGAATCCTCTTGCACTATTGATGGGAATGCAAACTGGTGCAGCCACTCTGGAAAACAGCGTGGAGTTTCCTCAGAGAGTTAAAAATAAAACTATTGTACAATAGCCAAAGCATGGAAGCAGCCCCAAGTATCCATCGACTGATGAATGGATATAGAAGAAGTGGTATATAAATACAATGGAAAATTACTCAGCCATAAAAAAGAATGGAATCTTGCCATTTGCAACAACATGGATGGGGCTAGAGAGTTTTATGCTAAGTGAAATAAGTCAGTCAGAGAAAGACAAATATGGCCTGATTTCACTTATATGTAGAATTTGAGAAACAAAACAAAGGAGCAAAGGGAAAAAAAGAGAGAGAGAGGCAAACCAAGAAACACTCTTAACTACAGAGAACAAACTGATGGTTACCGGGGGGGAGGTGGGGGGGTAATGAGTGAAATAGGTGATGGGGATTAAGGACTGTACTTGTGGTGATGAGCACTGGGTGTTGTATGGAAGCTTTGAATCACTATATTGTACACCTGAAACTAATATTACACTGTATGTTAACTAACTGGAATTTAAATAAAAACTTAAAAAAGAAACTGTCTTTACTCTTGAGGAAAGTGTATTCTAGTAAGAATTACAGTTAATAGTTACCCCAGCAATAAATAATATAATTTATTAAACATAATGTTATTAATGAAATAATATAATTTCATATAGAACCACGGAACATCTAAAAAAAGAATAATAACAATAGCACATCAGTTAGGATGCTTTCAGCTGCAAGTAACAGGGAAACCAACACAACAAATTAATATCTCACTTTCTTGAAGTGACCGTCATGGTTGGTTGTGACTCAGTGAAGTCATTAGGGACCAGGTGATTTCAGAGTCTGCTTTTGTGTTCCCTGCTGTCTTTATCCTCTCAACACACCCCCCCCACTTCCACCCCAGAAACTCAGATGGCTTCTGGCTTCTACAAGGTTGCCTGCTATTTACACACATGAGATGAGAGCTAAGAAGAGCTTCCTGATGAGGGCTGATCCAAATCTTGTTGGCATCACAATGGCCAATAACAATGTGGTTTTTGGCTGGCATGCTACAGCCACATGAGTTCATTGACAAAGCCTAAAGGTGCTGAATTCTTCTGTGAATTCACTCTTTATTTGAAACAGTTGATCAATTAATTTGCTTTCAAATACAGGGACAATGAAATGCTCATGAGACAAAAGCTTAGGTTTCTCTCATAAGTAATCATATTATATGTGTAAGTAACCTTAAAATAAACAAATGTATTTTTATAACAGCATCAAAAACATTTATTTGACTTCACCATAAGCAGTAACAACGAATCGTTTGTGTTTTGATTAGAATTAACTTTCAATGAAAAGTTTAGATACCTAGACAATTGTGTCTTTCTTTTTCATTCTTTGGGATTTATTAGCATCAGAACCCAAGTTCTAGGATTAAAAATTATGTTTTAGGCAAGATACAGGTGTTTTCTACCTTTCAATGATGTGTTAGTATATGAAGTAAGAACTTAAAAATATTAAATTAGATTCTTTTACTTGCATTTTTATAGTACTACTTGTATCACTACCTAATTCTTTTACTTAACAAAAACAAAAACAAAGCAAAATTAAACACACTAATAAAATGCTAACAAACCAGTCAAACCTAACCTCTCTGAAGAGATTGAAATATCATAATATGGTCTTACTTTTTTTTTTCTTGGCTCATGGTTGAGGATGGATGTAGCCCATCTGTTGCCTACTGATTTTTAAAAAATATTATTAACTAAATTTTAATATAATTTTAACTTATAATTTAATAAACTTCACACATAAATCCATAAACTGAGTGTTCAAACTGATGGTGTTCTAGATCCCATGTCAATCATTATTAGAGTTCTGCATTATTGTTAGTCATTATAAATCGTTTGGTATAAACAATTTTAGCAGTAGTAACAATTGAACAGCATGGCTTATCTTTGAATGTGCACAGTTAGGATAAGTTTACTATTTTGTGATTCCACACAGGGACTAATCCATCACCTTTTTTAAAGATTTATTTTTATTTATTTGAGAGAAAGAACGAGCAAGCGAGCGCACACAGTAGGGGAAGGGGCAAAGAGAGAGGGAAAGAAAATCTCAAGCAGACTCCCCGCTGAGCACAGAACCCAAAGCGGGGCTGGATCTCACCACCCTGGGATCATGACCTGAGCTGAAATCAAGAGTTGGAAGCTTAACCAACTGAGCCGCCCAGGCACCCCTCCATCACCTTTCATACCACCATTAAGAAGATTCTGCCTCCTTCCCTGGCTTCATCGTCAGGAAAATGGAATATGATACAATTGTGTATATTGGACCCTCTCTAAGCGGCTTACTTAATTAATATAAATAACTAATGCATCAGACAGTCCAGATTCCTGGAATGCTGTCACAAGCAATTTTATTTTGTTCTCACTGTCCCTTTAAAATGTATTCAGTGGGAGAACTCTTTCCTTGGCCCCAGTTTTTCCGACAACCCTTGTCAGCCAAGTGGCTGGTGAAAATATCAGTGCACTTCTGTTTGGGTTGATAGCACCACCAGCCAGTGACAGGCCCCCCGCACCTCCCCTGTAACCTACCCTTCTTCCCGGCGCAGCAGTGAGAGGGCACAACACAGAGCCCCACGGCCCTGCTCCGACACTGACAGGCTTGTTCCCAGTGACTGGTGCCCACGCCTTACTGGTGGTTAACTTTTTCAAATATTTGGGTAATAAATGTTTTTAAAGTTACTTTAGGGCGCCTGGGCGGCTCAGATGGTTAAGCGTCTGCCTTCAGCTCAGGTCATGATCTCAGGGTCCTGGGATCGAGTCCCGCATGGGGTTCCCTGCTCAGTGCAGAGCCTGCTTCTCCCACTCCCTCTGCTTGTGCTTTTCTGTCTATCTCTCTGTCAAATAAATAAATAAAATCTTTAAAAAAAAAAAATAATAAAGTTACTTTAATTTTTAAAACATAGTCTCATTTGATACTTGTAATATCGACTCTCATAGTAGTCAGAACTTCATTGACAATTATAGCTGTTTGCTCTCCTTCTAGGCAAGGTGTCCTGTAGGAAGGTTTTCTCCTGGCCGCCTGGGACAGGAGTTATGGAGCCCTGCAGACGTGCGTGTGTGTGTGTGTGCGTGTGCGTGTGTGTGCGTGCGGGCGTGCAGCTAGGTAGGGGAACAGGGAGGGAGGGACACCGAGGAGCTGAGAAATGCCGGAAGGTCTCACACGCCTGGTTCCCGGCATCAGCAGCCCGCACCGCCGCTGCGCTTGCAGTTCCCCTGGGGCAGGGGGTGCTCTCCTGCAACCTTCCTCCTCTCTCTGCGGAGGGCTGCCTGTCAACATGCCTCTCCTCCCTGACTCACTCTCTTACAACCCACATCAGGCCCAAGGAATCCACATCCTTTCCCAACCAGCCCTGAAGTACAGCTCAACTCCTATGCAGTCACCTCTCCTTCAGACCATCAGTCAGCAGACAGGCAGCCTACCTCTTGCCTTGCTTACCCTCGAATAGTCTCTGCAGGCTTGAGGCATGCAGAAGGACTTCCAGAAGGGCTCTGAGCATGGCAAATCATATACTGGCTCATAAAGCCTCTTCCCCTAGCAAACAACACCCCCACCCCATGCCATTGGCCAAACAATGTTACATGACTGATCTTAACCCTGCTGGGTATGAAATCCCAATCCTCCCATGTGCCTGAGAGAAGGACTGGAATACTTGTTAGCATTGTAATGATTGCAAGTCACAGAACTGGGTCCGTTCAAAATTTGCATCAAAGTTTGTTCCCCACTTTGGTATGTGATCCCTGCCATCTTATGTCTGTGCCCAGATGTCCATGTAAATACTGTTACATTTACATTTAATTGTTGAAGACTGCATTTCAAACTGACATTTCATTTCAGAAAATTGGTTTTCTAGTTTTTATTTATACAGTTTACTGCCTAATAAATAATCTAGGTGTGTTGTAGAATACTCACTTTCTGGTTTTCAATTCTGTCTTCCAGCACTTCTGCCTTACCAACCCTGTTTGATTACTTTGCCAAAATCCTCTCCCCTGACCTCAAGGGCCCCCATAAGTGGGCCTTTACTAATATTGTGGGGGTTTTTTTCTGTTGGTTCACCGGGGTTCGTTCCTATTATTTGGTTATCTTCAGCATAGCGATGTTAGGAATGGGTGAAGAAAAGCAAACAGAGCCTGTGTGGCAAAGCCAGGCTCTCTGTCCTGGCTAAGTCACCTAGAAGAAGCCTCTTTGGGACCCCAGTACTCTCACAGATGGAAGGAGAGTCAGCCTGCCATTTAGTTTCTGTTATGGGTTCAGTCATGTCCCCCCCAAAAGATATGTTGAAGTCCTAACCCCCAGAAACTGTGTGTCACCTTATTTGGAAATAGGATCCTTGCAGATGTAATCAAGTTAGGATGAGGTCATACTCCAAGAGGGCAGGCCATAATCCAACATGCCTGATGTGTTTATGCGAAGAGGGACATTTGGACACACAGACACGCAGAAGAAAGTGCTGTGTGGTGATGGGAAGCAGAGATTGGAGTGATGCCTCACTAAACCAAAGAGTGCCAAGGATCGCCAGCAACCACTAGAAGAAACTAGAGGAGAAAAGATAGGATCCCCCTCTAGAGTCTTAAGAGAGAAGCTGGTCCTTCTGATACCCTGACTTCAGACTTCTAACCTCCAGAACGCTGAGAAAATACATTTCTATTGCTATAAGCCACCCAGTTTGTGATACTTTGTTACATCAGCCCAAGGAAACAGTTCTCTCTTAGCTTTATGGGGCAAACAGATGCTCAAACTCACTCAAGAGTTGAAGGTGCTTCTTGACCCTGAGCAGATCCCTGCTGGGCAGTTCTTCACACTGTTCACACACACACACCCCCATCCCTGCCCCTGAGTACCAGCACTGTCCACCGGACCTCAGGGCAGATCAAGGCTTTGCCCATGCTTTGCTCTCCCCAAGTCCCAGAGGATAAGAGCAAGGGCCCTACAAACTATCACATTCCCAGAGCTGGTCAATTACTTGTAACTACTACTCCAGAAACATGGACTGGCCCCATCTTACACTTCCTTATTTCCTCATTGCTCTCGGCACAGACACTGGTGCTTTGGTGCAGCTGAATTTAGTATGTGCTGAGCATTTCATTGAGCAGTGGTTTAGAGAATTGCTTTGTCTATATGAGGATCCACAATTCTCTCCTGTTTGTTTGCTTGAGTCATTTAAGGCAATTGTGGGGAAAATCATATTTTTCGTGAACATTTTTCAGTGTATATAGTTCTGAAGGAGAGAAAAATGCTTTGTGTATTCTCCACATCAATCCCAAAAGTTATCAGGTGATACTGGTTCTCCTATAGCCCAGTGTTTTATTTAGGACCCATATCACTTCCACAGTGCATTAGACCGGTTGTTGAGTTGTCTGTTACCTACTTGGAAGTATCTTAATTCTCCTGAAGTCTGGCATTAAGTCAATATCAGGGTAGACCAGTTAGCTTTTTCTAGTTACTATTTCGGAGCTGAGTTAAAGCCAATATTCTGCACAGCAGTGATGAAGAGTAATTAATCACTTTATTTATCTATATGTGTAAATGAAATCATGCCATTGTCAAGCATGCCAATAAACAGTTGGTGTCAGTGTGGAATAAATGAATTAAGTAGAAGGAAACTAATGTTTATCCAATGCATACTTTTTATTATAAAAAACTTATTATTTTATAATAAGTTTGATATTTATAATTCTGTCTCAGAAAATGAGACTCAGAAATCTGAAACTCACAGCGTGTTTAAAAATCGTACTCAAGTTATTTCTTACACTGTTGAGGTATGACAGATTGAATGTGAGCCTGATTTTACGTGATTTCAAATGAAAAATGCTTCCTCCGGAGTAAAGTTTTCTCATTGTTTAGAGTGTTGGTAAATGTCACGTTTGGTTTAGTTTGTCTTAGAGTTAACAGTATATAACTTAGGTGAATGTAAAGGCAAGTAACAAACTACAAATCAAAATGAGAAGAAAATAAAGATAGAAGTTTGGAAGAGAATTTTTAACTAGAAAACCTTAATTAATCGGTATCTCCCTACACATGCTTGTATAAGGACACATATATATATATTTGGAGACTGAAGTCAAAGTCTGGACTTGTTTTTTAAAACATAAGTGGCCAGCATTGTACACCAATGCCCTCGTACCAGTGCATTTTCCTTGGGTCACATCAATGGCTTTTCCTCAAGTGTACATGTGGTGAAATGTAGCTATAAGCCAATTTACTCTTTGGATAAATATTTCAGGTGTATATGTGATTGCAGTCCCATGAGATGGAATGTATTACCCCCCTCGATCATGCTGATTCTTCTCTTAAACTTCAGCAATGATTTAATTTCAAAGCCAGAAGACAACACATCTGAATTTACCCTATATTTGCCTCTCGGGCACCAAGAAAGCCTTCAGCAAAGAAAAACACATTTCCCAAAACTGCATGGGGTACTCACCATAAGGAAATCTTTCAGTTTCTTCAAACTCACTCTTCCTTCTTCTACAGAGAGTAAATGAATAATTTTTTAGCCATCATGTCATATGTTTCCAATCAGTATTGACACAGTTGATTTTCTGTGCTTATTTGTTCAGTGTTAATGTTAGTTATGTTTTCACAATATTGAGCCACTAAGCCAAATTTCCAGCAAACTAATTAGATAACACTTTTGTGTATGCACAAGGAATTCTAATTTATCAATCTATCTGATATATACCTGTATCTGTATCTATATACTTTTTTTTACAAAAAAATGAATTAGAGAAAAAATATCAATGCCCAACTTTTTAATAACATACACACGTTCTGTTTCTCCATTGTAAGGAACAGAAATACAGGTACATGTATAAAATGTATCTGTTTGGTAGACATGTAATATGTTTTTCATGGTTTTTTTCTTGGACGATATAGTGGAGTATTGCAGGGATATCTTTTCATTAAAATGAAAAATTGGGGCACCTGGGTGGTCAGTTGGTTAAGCATCTGCCTTTGGCTCAGGTCATGATCTTGGGGTCCTG
This sequence comes from Phoca vitulina, assembly GCF_004348235.1. Classification (NCBI taxonomy): domain Eukaryota; kingdom Metazoa; phylum Chordata; class Mammalia; order Carnivora; family Phocidae; genus Phoca; species Phoca vitulina. Next base: position 8,949,982 of record NW_022589720.1, on the reverse strand, counting down.
GGATCAAACCCAGTGTTGGGCTCCCTGCTCAGCGTGAGCCTGCTTCTCTCAGTCTGCCCCCCTCACTCGTGCTCATTCTCTCTAGCTCCCTCTTTCTCTCAAATGAATAAATAAAAAATCTTAAAAATTAAGTAAATAAAAAGAAAAGAAAAGAAAGAAAAATCAAGCTATTGTTAAATAAAGGATGAGATTGATGGAGTTTTTACATTCCCATAAAATCTAGATTCAGATTTGAGATACTTGTATATAATTGTAAAACCATAAAAGATTGAACACTTAATGGTTCGATGGCAAATACTCACCTATAAACATTATTATAAAGAAGGGAACAGTAAGTCACTGAAAAATCTAGTTATTCTCTCTTGGTAAATTCAGCTGGATTTGATCAGAACAAACAAAATAAGCCAATTATATGTAAACATGCAGAGTTTTAATTTTTGGGAGAATTGCTTTTATAATTCTCTTGAGGAAAATAGGGGTAACAAAAAGTAGCTTTATTTGTGATTTATAAAGGGCAGAGTACTTTTTCAACATTCTAATCTGTTTGAACTTAATCTATATATAATTTATTCTCATATAGTCATATATTTATGAAATTAGAAAGTTCATTTATTGAGAATTTCCAGTTTGTATTCAACCATATAATTAAATATTAATATTAAATTCAGATTTGTTTAAAAAGCTCTATATGACTAATACTTGAACTTTTGCCAAACTAGTTATAAACACTGTTTTTGAAAGGAATTTATAAAATTAATCAAGAACACTAAAATAGTTTTATTGTTTGTCTCTACAATGCCACTTCTAGAAATCTGTTCAAAGACATCAAAATTTTATAAAGATATTTATTACAGTAATATATATATACATTCATATATATATAATGATATATCTATATAACATTTATTAAAATAAATATATAACCAAAATAAATTGGGAATAAACTAAATGATCAAAAGTAAGGTAAATTTTAAATGTTATAGTATATCCATATGGCTTGATATGTAGCCATTATAAATTATTTCTTCAGGGAATAAAGACTGGGAGAAATGCTGACGAAAGTGGCAAGTAAGAAAAAAGTAGTATGATTTTAATTTTGAAAAATATAAAATGAAAAATAAATATATATGGAAAATATAAAATAAAAAATAAATATATTTTATATTTATTATATATATTTATATATATTTCATATATTTATATGAAAGCATCAGCCTTCAGCTCAGGTCATGATCCCAGGATTCTGGGATCAAGTCCCACATCGGGCTCCCTACTCCACGAGGAGTCTGCTTCTCCCTCTCCCTCTGCCTGCCACTCCCCCCACCCGCTTGTACTGTCAAATAAATAAAATCTTAAAAATAAATAAATAAATATATAAATATATAAATCAATAAAAAATGATATAAAGTATAAAATAAAAAAGTATAAAATAAATTATATAAAGTATAAAAGTAAAAAATATATGCAATGAAACATTCACAACGATTGTCCCTGACTTACAAGACTAAAAGTGATTTTATTTTTTTTACCCTTACTGAACTTCTAAATTTTTACCATACATATGTAGTACTTTTATTTCTTTAAAAAAAAATCTTAAGAAGTAATCAAAAGAACCCAGATTAGAAGGTATATAAACGAATGTCATCCCTGACAAGTTTGGGAAAAAAACCAGATTAGAAAACCGCATGGGCCTATTTGCTACTGCAATTTTTATGTCAGATATTTAAAGATGAAAAAAAGCATAAGGTAATTAGGGCCCAGAATTATGCTAATGAAGCACATATTGGAGAAAATATCTTGTTAATAGTCACATTAACTGATGATTAAGGGAGAAGACAGTTTGACTGATAGACTTTCCTCCAGACATGATAATGGAACTACGCTATTGGCCAGCAACATCCCTGAGTTCAGTTCGAGATGACTCCCGTCCCTCGGTAGAGATTTGAACAATTTTCCTTGTTTTAATTGTAAATATAATGAACTCAGTAATAAAATGGCTTGCCGAGTAGTTTTTACAGTTGTACCAACTCTGTTTTATGCAACTGAAATTATACATTGCAAGATTATACATGGTTGAAAGAAAAATTTGAAAATGTCCCTAGTTTGTTCGTTATTGATGCTATGACAGATTTCAGTAACAAAATTAATTACCAGACATGATCCTGGTGTGGTATTTTTTAAACTTTCCCTCAAAGCAAAACTATCATCCTTAAAAAAAGAGTCAATATAATTATAATACATTATATTTTCAGCTCTTGAGATGAACAAACACATTCTTCTGAATCCAAAACTCTGTGTTTCTAACAACTATGGATATTTTCTATAAAGTTTATCTTTTCATGAAAAACAATCATGGACTAATATATATTCTCCCTTTACATGATTCTATATACGTTGTATTTGTTTGCATATGAATGTGCTCAGCATATAAAAGCTAAAGTATAGTTTGACAAGGTTGTAGATAATAGAGCTTCAAGAATAACTTTATCCATACTATCTGGAAGTTAAATTTTAATTTTTGGAGGGAATATATCTGTGTATATTTTCCTAAGGTGTACTTTATCATAAACATGTAAAAATATACTCTACTATTGTTCTAACATTGAATATAGGTACCTATATTTTTTGATGTTGGTATTGTGAGCATTTCCAAATGCTGTTGCAAATCAAAATATACTTTGGTGTTCTCACTTTCTGATCACAAGGCTAGATTATTTCTCAGTAGTTCTCATTTGGGCATGTCAACATGTTCTCATCCAATAATAGTACATAAGAATTTGGAAAAACATCTTATTTGCTCAGAGCTTTTCATAAGAGTTCCAATATTCCCAAGGTAAATTGCTCGTCTTATTAAATAGTTCTTAAAACCTGTGCACTAGGATCGTAACATATCACAGTTAAAGCTCTGTGCTGCCAGGTGACTAAGAAAGTAGAAATTGAGCTTGAGAATAAAATCTACACGATTTATTGTTAAGTTTGAGATAAGATGCAACATTGATCGCAGAGAATTTTGATGCAGTGAACAGCCCTTCTCCACCTACTAGAATACTTGTCAAGTCACTATTTAGGGTGCATTACAATTAATGACAGAATATGTAGAAATGAAGGGGAATATGTTACATTGAGCAAATAATCCTCCAAATACTATTTTTACTTAAATATTAACAATGGAATCTTTGAAATACTGGTTTGCTGAGAACAGTATGGTTTATGGCAGTCGTCCTGGCCTAACGGTTGATAGACGCCCCCCCCCAATCTTTCTCTCTCAAAAAATGTCCCAGTTTGGACCACACATTAAATATTCGTGGGAAATTATTCACTCTTCATTTATCCCATCTTCTTCCATGGAGCCTATGAACAAGATCGTAAAGAAATAAAAGGGAAAGAGTGTTTGACTTCTCCTTTTTGGCTAACGAGAGTGCCACAGAGCTTCTAGCTAACTCATGGACAGAACTCATGGCCCCTCTCTGCAACTATTACAATCTGTGGGGATTCCCTACCCCCGCCGTCCCCAAGGAGTCCTCTGTGCCATTTGCGACAGTCCCCAAGAAATGATTTGGTGCCAACTGAAGTATACTGAATGGTGACTGGAATAAACATCATATGGCCTCACTTTGAGGTTCAACAGTCTGAAAATATGGGGCTGGTCACAGAGACCCGAGAAACCCGTGCCTTGTACCTCGGGCTTGCCTAGCACAGGAATGGAGACCTCATATGTGGCTGGTTGCTTTTTCTACTAGGTCAATTCCATATGTGGAAAAAGCCTGTCTGCTGCTAGTTGTAGGTACACAACAATCATGGTGGTGCGATTTACATCTTACAATCAACACTGGATATTTCGTTAGAAACTATTTTAAGTCCTTGAACATGTGTAACTTTTAGGTGCAATCGCTTTTTAGCAGCCATGTTCATTTCCTCTGGGGAAAGGAATCAACAATAAAGAGGAGAATTACGTGTAGATTAGACTTTCATAAAAGAGGCATATCACTTAAGCAGAGCCATGTGCTATCTCTCTTATAAAGTTAAAATTGAAGCATGTCTTTTGGAAAGAACTAAATCATGTTTTACTAGACACTGATTAAATCATCCAATCTTATCTGGGCTGTGGAGTAAGGACGTTGGTGATAATGCAAAGAAATCGTTCATCTTGTATGTGAGACTATCCAAACATTCTCCCTTTCTAAACTATAGATCACTAAGACTAACTGTTGTGTTCAATTTTGGTAGTTTGCTTCTTCTTGCTTTCTTTAAACCGTATAACTCAGAATCCTTTATCCAGGGTGATTGTGAAATTAGGTACACATTTTTAACATAGGACCATATGTTTTTCTCAACACCATGTGTAGTTCATATATGAGAACTTAGAAACTCCCTAACTGCTCCTGGAACCTTTCCCAGACAGCGTACCCTATCCATCCATGTCGATTCTGTATTCACAATGGCGCCTCCTTGTATGTTCGCCCCCTGAATTCCCAGTCTCCAAAAGAGTACCTGGTACATTGTGGACACTCATACATATTTGTTGATTGAATGAATGAACGAATGAAATGAAAAAAATAATTGAAAGTACTTTTGTAGTTGTATATTCTTGATGAGATTGCCTTTACCAAAGAGAGAGCCCTTTGAGGATGAAGACTCCATTCTCCCGGTTTTGCACATCCAGTCCAACCATAGGCAGCTGGCCATTTTGGGGTACCTTTGAGATACTCTGAATGTTCCTCTCCAGCCAAAACTCCTTAGCATCAGTTCTGGCTGGCCTGTGGGGACTTCCTGTGTTGTCACACGCACTGCACACACCCTGAGGTGGCGGAGCTGAGACACTGCCTCACAGCTAGTACTGAACGTACAGGGAGCCGCACAGGTGCTGTGTTTGAGATCCGCTACCTCCAACGAGGCTACGCTTGAGATACTTGCGCGAAGGTGCTTGTGGGACGTTCTTCCCACCATCTTCTTTAATCGGGCCATTCTATTTCTCAGAAACCTCCAAAGGCACCCAAGTTTCTCCAGAATAAATGCCAAATATTGGCACTTGGGGTCACTCACAAATGGGCTCCAGCTTATCATCTGGGACCATCTCCTACTACACCCCTTCTTTTCCTTCTGGAAGGTACCTCCTTTGCTCCAGTCTTACCAGGATATGGTCTTTGCTACCCTTGGGTTCACACTCATGTCTTTAGTTACCCCCAAACTCTCTTTCCCACTGCACCCAACCCACCCAACCCCAAATCACACTCCCACTATTTGTTTCTCAAAATCCTCCTCAGCTTATGCAGTCTGGCTCCCACACCGTGTCTCCTTTGGGTATTTCCGTGGTCTCCTCCTTCACATGCATTCCTTCCTAACACTGTGCTTCTGATGCCCCATGTCTTAGACTTGGCGCCCACCACAAGCCTGTCCTCACCACTGAATCCAGTGCACCTCGAGGACAGGACTGCTGGTTGTCGTCTCCTCTCTCCTGTGCCTGGCACAGGGGGATGCATAGATGAAGGACATGGAGGTGGGTCCGCATGATCATGAATCTCTTAAGTCCACTTGATTTCTTACGCAAAATGTTGAGAATTGCTGTCATGAATACACAGGGCTCCGGAAACCCAGACTTCAATAAAACAAACATAAGCAGCTTATGGCTCAGTCTTCAAAGGGCTAAAATATATAATAATTCAGCCAGTTTTGCTCTTGCGTACATTGCCAAGTGCAGTGTTGGGTTTTTATCGTGCTTCAGTATTTCCAGTTGGCTCTCCAGAACATTTCTTACAAAGTGGTGGGTTTGTTTTAAAATATTAGGAAAATATATGGCTTCAAACGTGCATAGGTTCAGTGTAGTAGGCTAACCTGTATTTCTAGATATCCATCATTTCCATTTATAATTTAACATTTGAAGGCATGACTAATGAGCTAAAATAAAATACAATGTCAATTAATTGAGGTGCTGTATTTAGTTTGTATTACTTTTATCTTTCAATTTATAAGGGAGTGGATACCAGGAAACTAGAAGACCTTAAAAGCAATCTATGTCATTTTGAAAGTGTCCACAAAAAACAATGGGTGAGATTTTATCAAATTCCATTTTCTAAATAAAATAGCTTATATTGTAATCTTTGATCTGAGATAAAGAGACAGATGGTTTACAAATGTTTCATTCTTTTTTATGAAATCATCAAACCTAAGGAAAATTTAATGAACACTTTTGGAGAGGGACTGACCATTGCAGTCTGCTGAATTCTAGGTAAAGAAAAAAGTAGGTATAGGTAAAAAATATTTTAGGGGCACCTAGGTGGCTCAGTTGGTTAAGTGGCTGCCTTCGGCTCAGGTCATGATCTTGGGGTCCTGGGATCGAGCCCCACGTCCGGCTCCCTGCTCAGTGGGAGGCCTGCTTCTCCCTCTCCCACTCCCCCTGCTTGTGTTCTCTCTCTTGCTGTGTCTCTCTCTATCAAATAAATAAATAAAATCTTTAAAAAATATATTTTAAAATAGTGTGCACAATGAGTCGCGAGGCCCTCTTAGTAAATATAATCTGTATAATCTGAGATTTTCTCTCTCCCAATACAAATTGCATTTGTCAGTTTTGACATTATACATCAGATTCTGGATTTAGTCCTTCTCACTGAGGCATTGCTCTAATAAGCCTGCCTCGCTGGAGATTATTTGCTTTTTCTTGATTACTTCCAGGGATGGTGAGCTTCCTCTCTCTCTGGGAATAAAATTCAACTCAGATGCTCAAATTATAGAAGGGTCTTTATACGAGTGAATTTTTCTCCCATTCACCTGCTGCCTATTGGTCCTGTACCTACACGTCACCAGCAACGTGAGGTGGGAACTGTGTCTTGGAAGTGTTTGGTTCTCCCACCTCACCAGCACCCACGAGGAGCTCGAGAAAGAGAGCGAGTCTTCTCTCACCCGCACAGACCCGCCCTTCACGTATTTGAAGGCACTGAGCTCTATCCTGCAGACTTCCTTGTCCTGCCCCCGTTCTCTCAACACTCCTCCCATGATACACTCATAACTCAGTTCATCCTCGTCTTTATGCAGGGATACTGAAGTCCCCTTTAGTAAGCACTCAAGGAGCCAGGAAATGGGAACATTTCACCCCCAGTGAATTTGAAAGCAAGACCCTCTCTCCAAAGCAAGCCCGGGCCAGAAATAAAGTCCTGTAAGAAATTCTTCCATCCCTAAAGTTATTTGAATTACAAGACTTGAAAAAAATAAGGTTGATTGACCTAGTAGCTGAATGTATGATCTGAAACCATTATTCACACTATGAATACTATGAAATCGGTGATGTGGGGTTGCACAGTAATTCAATTATGAATATTCTTCCAAGAGAGCAGGAGTTGGCAAATTACAGGCTGAGGGCCAAATCTGGCCTGCTGGCTGTTTTTGTAAATAAAGGTTTATGGGAAGCCAGCCGGGCCTGTTGGTTTGGGGCTTGTCTACAACAACCCCTGCACTTGTACCACAGGGGAGTAACGACAATAGAGACCTGATTGCCACAAAGTCTAACGCAGCTGCCCTTTACAGAAAAGGTTTGCCAGCCCCTAAATAGAAGACCAACCAAAATAGACTTTCTCGTAACACCGAGTAGCTCAGGTATTTCTGTAGTAAAATAAATATTTCATTTTTGGATGAGTATTGGTAAAAGGCGACCTCAAGCATGTTGTCAGGCGTCGATTGCGTATGTTACACCTGAACGTGCTACATTTTCTCTGCAGTTATCCAGTTAGAGCAGGTTCTATACACTCCTTACTTGGGGAATTTGCTTTTTCCATTCACACGTACAGACAACATCTTTGAGCCAAGAGTATGAAGTGCATTCTTTTCCCAATTGCTAACTAATGCTCTAGGTAGTTGTTTTCCACCATTTAATTATGAAAAACATTAAACACACGGGGCACCTGGGTGGCTCAGTCAGTTAAGTGTCTGACTCTTGATTTCTGCTCAGGTCATGATCTCAGGGTCGTGAGCTCGAGCCCCATGTTGGAGAGCCTGCTTGAGATTCTCCCTCTAAAACAAAACAAAACAAAAAATGGAAGGAAGAAAAAGAAAAAAAATTAAACAGAAAAGTTGAAAGAATTTAACAGTGAACATCCATATGCCCACCACCTACCTCCTACCACTAAGTTTGAAATACTTGATTAATCACATATGTATTCATCAATGTGCCACTTAGTGTATGCTAGTTGTTATATAACAAATACTAGTTGTTATATAACAAATGTTATTTGTTGATGCATTTCAAAAAAATCACAGACATCAGTACACTGCCCTCCCAGATACTTCAGCATGCGTATCAATAACTAGAGTTTATTATTTATTTCCAGTTCCTATTTTTTCCCTTTGAAGTACAACTTTCATACAAGGAAATGCACAAATCTCAAATGCACCATTCAACAAGTTTTAATAAAGGGACAAAATGGGTAACCCAAACCTCCATCAAGATACAGACATTGCACATCACCCCAGGAAGCTGATCCGTGCCCCTTCCCTGCAAACCTCACCCCTACTCTGTTGTTTTGGGTTTTTTCTACCATAAACTAGTTTTGCCTACATGAGAATTCCATATTAAAGGGTACAAAGAGTATGTGTCATTTGCTGTCTTTTTTTCATTGAACATGAAGCTTTTGGATTCATCATGCTTTTGAATATATGAATAGTGCTCTTTGTTCACCATTTAGCAGCATTCCTTGTATAAATACAACACAAATTACTTAGTCATTCTTCTATTGGTGAGCATTTGGGTTCTTTCCAGTTTGGGGCTATTATAAATAAAGCTGCCAAGAACATTCTCGTACAAGTCTTTTTGTATATGTATGTTTTGTGTTTCTGGGGAAGATACCTAGGATTGATATCACTGGATCGGATCACTGAGTAGGTGTGTGTGTAGTTTTCTAAGACGCCGTCTGAGTTGCAGGAGCCACATGCTCTTCCATCTAAGCCAGTCAGGCGCCCCCCAAATACCACCTTTTAGTTTAAATTGCACTCCCCCTCCCCATCCCTGCATCTCACCACCACCGCAGCAAGGGAAGAAGTATTTCTCTGGCTGAATTACATTCGCAGAGCTTGGCTATAGTGTTGTTTAGAAATGTTTAACTGACTTAAATAAGTTATTGATTTTTATTTTTCTTCATCTTTAGTTCCTGTTAGAAATCTGCCATGTCCATATTCCCATGGGATTCTCCTCCATTCTCCTATTCAATTCTTTCCCATCATTTCTTGCAAGATCAGGCTCAAATCACGTTTCTACCCAGATAATCTGTCTTGGTGAAATTCACTTCATTTTTTTACAAAGTCTTTGCCATCATATGCCCAGTTTATGCCAGCTTCTGACACCGTCTGCATTACCTACTATTGATTTATAGTTTTATACATCATTTCTATGGCAAACTGTATTTTTTCTCATGGTAATAAGCCCTAAACATTTTACTTCTTTTTAAATCTCAACTCCAGAAACTCATGGTTTGGAGCATAGCTAGTGTGTATTCACTTTAATTCATTGAAAAATGAAATAAAATAGAAGATTAATTTACTCAGGATACAAAAAAGCAGGCAGTTAAATGTTTCACCCTGTGTTTCTTTTTTCAATATTTATTTATTTTAGAGAGAGCACAAGTGAGCTGGGAGGGGGGCAGAGGAAGAGAGAGAGAATCCTGAAGTGGACTCCCCGTTGAGCCCGGAGCCAGACGCAGGGCTCAATCCCAGGACCCCCGAGATCATAACCTGAGCTGAAAGTTACAAAGCATCATTTTAATGATGCTGCTGCATTTTCATGGCCTAAGCAGGTCATAAAATCAAAGGAAGGGGGAGAAAGAGACCCTCCCCCCTTCCCAGTGAATGAAGTGGCAGAATTTGTGGTTAACTGTGATCCATCACATGCATTCCTGACGTAAGTATATCTAGTTTAACTTGCTAGACTTGTTTAACGAGGATTAGCGGCTACATTGGCACTGCGGGGGATTAGTCCAAGAGCTAAGGCCTTGCCCTTTCTGTGGACTTAGGATACTTTTTTTAGCTGAATTCTCCTCAAGAGCTCTTTGTCATTTTTACCTCGGCCTGCAGAGCACAGGCCTGGGGGGGGGGGGGGGGGGGCGGTGAGCAATATAACACCTTCCACCAAAAGAGGACTCAGGAAGAGTTCTGTAAAAATCCTCTCCGAAATGCCATAACGTCGGTAAAGAAGATCTGCCTAATACTATTTTATGTTATATAAAGCTGTTTCTACTGACCAATTCGCAATAGGCAGTATATATTTATTATTTTATTCAAGTAATGAGGATATATTTCAAGGACCCAGCCACATTAAACTGCTCGATCTCAATGAGATACACAGCCTGAATTTATGGCATGACAGGGCAGAGTTCTTGACTGAATCTCTGGAAAAGAGAAGAAAAGTATGACCCCTGTATTTACTTTATTTTATTTTTCTAATTTTTTAAGTTTTTATTTAAATTGCAGCTAGTTAACATAAAGTGAAGTATTAGTTTCAGGTGTACAGTATAGAGATCGAACACTTCATACAGCACCCGGTGCTCATCACGACAAATGCACCCCTTCATCCCCACCACCTGTTTACCCCACCCCCTCCCCTCGGTAACCAGCAGTTTGTTCTCTAGAGTTAAGAGTCCATTTCTTGCTTTGTTTCTCTTTATCTTTTCCCCTTTGCTTGTTTGTTTTGTTTTTTTTAATTCCACATATGAGTGAAAGCATATGGTATTTGTCTTTCTCTGACTGACTTATTTCGCTTAGCTCACTACTCTCTAGCTCCATCCATGCTGTTACAAATGGCGAGATTTCATTCTAAAATTTACATTTTCCTGTGTTATCCCTAAGGTAAAATACTGGCATTTCTGTTCTCTATTCTGACACAACTTCCAAATTAGGACAGAAAGAAGGTTGTTGCTGTTGGTGGTCACAGTGGTGTGGGGTGTGTTTGCAAATGTGTTTGTGTGTGGGTGCGCGTGCACACGTATGTATACCTACGTTAACGGGAAAGGTAAGTGATAGCAAAATAAAGAAACATATTTTCGTCAGTTTTCTAAATGGACATTCTGAGTCTAGCTTGTCCAGTCACCGTGGGGAAAAGCAAGTCATTTCCCAGGATAGTGCATTAATTACATATAATTCTAAGTTTGGGAGAATTTGATTTTTTGGTATTTTCTTATATTTTGAATGTCAAAAAAGAGGAAAAGAAGTACGATTTTTATTCTTGTTTCGACTTTCAGCCTGTATGAAAAAAAAATCAAACTGCTCTTACTTAACCTATTATTTTTTTAACTACTTATACAGTAAAGCAAGAGAAGGGAGCACCTGGGTGGCTCAGTCAGTTAAGCGTCCAACTCTTGATTTCAGCTCAGGTTATGATCAGAGGGTTGTGAGATCGAGCCTCCCCCCCACCCCCCAGTCAGACTCCTCACTGGGCATGGGGCCTGCTTAAGATTCTCTCTATCCTCTGCCGTGCCCTCCCCTCTTGCTCTGAGCATGCACACTCTCTCTCTCTCTCTCTCTCAAAAAAAAAATAAATAAATAAAATAAACAAGAAAAGTATGTCTTCCCTGACTCTGGAGGAATTGGTTTATTATATTTTATCCTCCATTCCAATATTTTACTTCTTTTTGTATTTTTTATATTAACTCATAACAGTAAAAAAAAAAAATAGTCACTTTACTTTCCAGTAGTGAATATGCAGATAAACACCACCAGTTACAAATATAAAAAAATTACATTTGTTTTTCTGGTTCTTTCTTTCTGAATAGGAAAAAAAAAATGAAGAAAATCAACTCTGATTGGGGTGTAATTTTCCTCTGCATTTATAATGACCTGTGCAAGGCGGTGATAACCCACTTTCTGGACTCTCATCATTTCACTTTTTTTAAAAGATTTTATTTATTTATTCATTCATTCATTCATTTGAGAGAGGGAGAGAGGGAGAGAGAGAGTGCACACATGAGCAAGGGGAGGGAGAGGAAGAGGGAAAGAATCCCGAACAGACTCCACGCTGAGCACAGGGCTCGATCTCACAATCCCGAGATCATAACTGGAGCCGAAACCAAGAGTTGGACGCTTAACTGACTGAGCCACCAGATGCCCCACATCATTTCACTTTTTTAAGGCTTTTAGAAAAATCTATACAAAATGCCTACATCTAGTTTCTATGTTGCATTTTCTGCAAGAAGGGCTCATAAAAGTAATTTATCAGGGGCTCATATGACTTAGAAATTGGTCTAACAGGAGCTAAACCAACACCACCAACTCATTTCCTTTAGACCATTAAGCACATTACGTGATGCAGATTTTGTCAGTTCCTCTCTAGCCAGATTAAACCAACAAATTAGAGATGAAGGATGTCCTCACTGCCTATGAATTTCTTGAGCTTCTCCATCAAGGCTCCCTCTGGAGTCCTGATTTGCCCTATTGCCTTAAACCAACATGTAGGCCTCAGAAGTAGAACAGGGACATGCTAATAACTGCCACTGATGGGTTCTGATTTATCTGTGTGTAATTGTCCCCAATTAGAAACCACTAGGAACACATCATAGAACGTTTACAAGTGAAAACAGTGTTTCATTTAACAGGAAGCTTGAGTGAATGAAATATGATCATAGGCTTAATTAAAAAGAGGAAAATTAGTTTGTTCAAGTCCATAGGATGAACAGAATTTAACAATTAAAAAAAGAGATTATTATATAGTGGTGTAAGATGTAGTGCTACTTGAAAATGATAGATTTTCCCTACCCCCACAGAGAAATAGTTTTGCCCACTGTGGCCTTCTCTTGAATCCAAATGTATACTGAACTAGGAAAAAAAATGGTAATCTGTAAATTTAGGTATATAAAAATATAATTAAAGCTTCATTGCTTTTATAAAAAGATTTGTCATGATGCACCATTAAATAATATGTGCTTTGATTATTTCATATATAGGGTAACTGATAGCTTAGCAGCTGATTAGTGATTGTTTTTATTCTGATCGAGGTTGTACAAATCAAAACACTCACTTGGTAGATTATTCCACTGATGTTTTATGATAGAAGTATAATAAAAGAGTTTTAGTCCCTCTTTGTCACAGTGCAATTCTAAAGAAGAGAAAATTCAGTGAAACAAATAAAAGGACACTTCGAATATGAGTCAAAGTCTTAGCTTGCACTAACTGTGCTGATCTTCATATATGAACGAATGTTTGATGAATGCTAGGCAATGAGCTTTATACCATGGAATACAGAGATGGATACTGTTTGGTTTCTTATCCTCAAGGAGCTCACAGTCTAACAAAGTATTAAAAACAAGTCATTGGGGGATCCTGGGTGGCTCAGTCGGTTAAGCATCTGCCTTCAGCTCAGGCCCTGATCCCGGAGGTCCTGGGATCGAGTCCCACATGGGGCTCCCTGCTCAGTGGGGAGTCTGCTTCTCCCTCTGCCCCTCCCCCCAATTCTCTCTCTCTCTTTCTCTCAAATAAATAAAATCTTTATTAAAAAATAAACACATCATTATAGTGTGTTTTGACGAATGATAAGGCTGCTCTGGGGTCTCAGACAATGCAGAGCCTCAGTCAGCCTGGACGTCTAAAGCAGGTGGCTGAGGCAGGGTCCTCAGAGTGGGTCAGGGGAGTCCTCACAGACCAAGCAGGTTCTGCAAAGGAGCCTGGATTTGATCTCCCCGGCAATGGGAAACCACTGAAGGCTTTTAAACTAGGGCTTCCCGTGATCAGCTTTCTGCTTTAGGATGTTGATGTCAGTGACATGGTGGATAATTTTGTTTGTTTGTTTGTTTGTTTCTTGGTGTCTATTTATTTATTTTATTTTATTTTATTTTATTATTATTATGTTATGTTAATCAGCATACATTACATCATTAGTTCTTGATGTAGTGTTCCATGATTCATTGTTTGCGTATAACACCCAGTGCTCCATGCAGAACATGCCCTCTTTAATACCCATCACCAGGCTAACCGTCCTCCCACCCCCCTCCCCTCTAGAACCCTCAGTTTGTTTCTCAGAGTCCATAGTCTCTCATGGTTTGTCTCCCCCTCCGATTTCCCCCCCTTCATTCTTCCCCTCCTACTATCTTCTTCTTCTTCTTCTTTTTTTTTTAACATATGATGTATGATATATTATTTGTTTCAGAGGTACAGGTCTGCGCTTCATCAGTCTTGCACAATACATGGTGGATAATTGATAGGAGCAAGAAAAGACTACAGGCATAGAATAGGAGAGAAGTGGTTGGGTGGAGTGAATTGGAGGAGAGAGGGAGAAGGACTGGTTGATACTCTGTTTGTGCCTAGGACCTTCATGTATATTCTCATTTAATCCCACAACAGCAGTCTGCTGTAGCTCATGTTTAGAGCCAGTTATATAATTGGCAACAATCAGTGCAGAATGAGACCTCGGGGTGTGGAATGCCATTAAAGTACTAAAAAGATACTAAAGCTTTTTCCCTTCTCCCATGCGCTCCCACGCTCGCTCGCTCGCTCTCTCTCTCCTTGTCATGATGTGTTTAATTTACTATGTAATGTCATTCTAAGTAAAGAAAAATTAAAATTTTAAACTGTTGGCACAAATTTTACCTTTTATCTTTGTATTGCGCAATGCCAGATTTAAATGCAAATACAGGAGCGCTGAATTTGTATGCAGAATCACTGAAATGATACAATTCATATTTCATAGCCCACACATGCATATGTACTTCGTTCTTAGCAGACCAGTGGAAACAGTGCCCAAATTTACCTGGTTTTTTTTTTCCACTTTTCAATATGCACAATTCTACCAACATTGTCTTACTGAAGAGTAAGGAAGGACTGAAAGGAAATAGAGCTGTGGGTTGCCCTATCTTTTCCTTTCCTTCTAGGTCATCATTTTTAGCATAAATAGTTGGCAGACATAGGAGAGTAACATGAGTAAGAAAGGATGTGATAGGGTTCAATGACTGTTCATGGTTCTTAGAACATCATCGCCTTCTTACTTCAAAGCAAGTTCTAGTTCGAAGGGTAAGCATGGCCTTTGGGGGCAGTCAGCACTCCTGCTTACTCAGTCAGAAACATCCATGCTTACCTGGACTCGCCTTGAGTCTTACTTAGCTCCCACAACACATCATGGGTCCGATAGGGCCTTGCAAGCGTTCTGTGAATGAGACAGCCCAGAATAGAACGACACACACATTATGCATGTCCGCTCCACTCATGCGCATGTTCCAGTGTTCCCCCTGCAAAACACAAGTTCAAAGACAGGGGGCTCTCTGAGTGTGGGACAGTTGTAATTTGGGACAACCGCAAGGTCTTACTCCCATGAGCCCACCCTGATAACGTTATCTCAGCACCTAGGAGGAGACACAGGTACAGAGGGATGACTGTGCATGCTCCCCTCGGGCTCTGGGGAGTCTGTGGTGGTAATGAAGAAGTTACTCAGTGATATTTGTGAAAGAACAATATGGCAGACTTTATTCAAGGCACGGTGGGGGGGGGATGCTATAGTGGGGTTTGCAGTAGGGGAGAAAGATAGCACCTGACTCCAAATACTACAAGGAAAAATAGAAATTTAAAGCCAAGGAGCAGGGTGGGGGTCAGTGGATGGAAAGTTACTCGGAGGAACCATCAGGAGCAGGTTGGGGGCGGGAGGGATTCTGCCTAACTGCCCAACTGACTTAACAAGATTCATGCTGAAGGCAAGCAAGCCAGGTGAGTGGACATCACCTGGGGGATGGTAGAGGGTAGAGAACCAATCAGATGTGGAGGGTGGTCAGACATCAAGCGTGGGGGATTCTGGTTAACCTGACTCGGCAGGATTCTTGCTAGAACTAGACTCTGCAAGGAAGGTAGTGAGTGCCCATGACTGGAGGTAGGCAAAAAGAGAGTTCACAGGAGCCTAACTGAAGTCTGATCAAGGAGAGAATCCTTGTCGATGGGAAGCTACATCTGCCCTTAGGCAGAGAGCTCTTTATAGCACCAGCAAAGAGGACACAAAAAGCTCCAACTATAGCAACCATAAAGGGAGTGGGTTTCGAGGCACATTTATGATGGGGAAGGGATAGGTAGATGCTAAGGAACTCAAAAATGATTTGGGGGAAGATATGCTTTACATATCTTAAGAACATTAATAGATCTTTCAATTCATGGATTTTTAAATGGTTTTATCTGTTTAGCAGGCAGTACAATTGTTTGGCGAGCTCTCACATTCAAATGCTCATTCTTTCTTAAAAGGAAGACTCAGGACAACTAAAGGGGCCCTGTGACCAGAAGATAGGGAGAGAAGGTGGGGCGGCTGATCCAGCTTTTCAGTTTCAAGCATCAGGTAGTAAGTGCTGGAAAGAAGGTAACTCTTAATATATGATTTTTTCCCCTACCACCATAAATATGGAAAGCAACAGACAGAAGTAACCAAGGAAACCAATTTTCAGTAGTGGGTAGGGGGTTGCAGAAGCAGACTGGCACTGGGACGCCCCCCTCCCCCGTGAATTAGCAGGAGAAGCAGGAACGTGTCTGCCAGGTGCAAGCCTAACTTTAATGAATATGCTTCCGGAGAGCCAATGAATTGTATCATGTGAGGCCTCTTGGACTCACGTAGAATGCATTCAGACTTGTATTTTGCTCTAGTTCTGTAAGCCAAAATACCATTTTTAATTTTCCCCCAAAAACATATGGCAATGGAAGCGAATACAGGGTCCTGATGAGTAGGGAGCTTAGATATAATGGATGAATTTTCATTCAGAAGCAGCACGATCCCTTGCATCTGATTGGCAGTGGGCAGTATGATTGGTATATTATGCTCCAAGGATAATACCTTCATTCACAGAACAAAGCAGAAAAGAGCCCAGGACAGAGTCGCTTGAGTTCTGCCTACCGAGAATGAAGAACAAAAAGGATAATCAGAAGTTCACAATGGTTTCTTTTTTTTTTTTCTTATTTCTTCCTTCTGTCTTTGTTCCTTCCTTCCGTTCCCTTTACTCCACTCTTCCCAATGTTCTTTGAATCCTAGTTTAATTATTATATGGGAATAAATGAATGGCATACTGCATGTAGAGAAAACAGTTCAGGGAAAAGAAAAGAAAGTAGACCAAACCCTACCCCACTATTTTTTTAACCTTTTGATTTTGAAATGATTATAGATTCGTGGGCAGTCACAAAATAAAACACACAGAGACATACCCGGTAACTTCTCCCAGTTCCCATCAATGGCAACATCAGTGGGGTAACTATGTAGCACAATGTCACAACCAGGAAGCTGACATTGGTACAATCTGGGATTTCCCCCGTTTTAAGTAGCTGCATTCCCGCGCGTGCGCGTGTGCATATGTGTTTAGTTCAATGCAGTCTTATCACATAGGAGCTTTGTGTAACCACCACCACAGTAAGATGCAGGATGATTCCAGCACCATAAGACTTCGTCCTCTTACTCCTTTGTGGTCACACCCACACTCATCCTCCATCCCGGAGCCCTGGCAGCCACTGATCTATTCTCTAGTTCTATAATTTTGTTATTTCAAGAATGTTATTTATCAGGGCACAGGTGGCTCAGTTGGTTAAGTGACTGCCTTCGGCTCAGGTCATGATCCTGGAGTCCCAGGATCAAGTCCTGAATCGGGCTCCCTGCTCAGCAGGGAGTCTGCTTCTTCCTCTGACACTCCCCCCTTCTCATGCTCACTCTCAAATAAATAAATAAAATCTTTTTAAAAAAAGAATGTTATTTATCTTTTTCACTCAGTGTAATTCCCTTGAGATTCCTCCAAACTGCTGTTTAATACATCTATCAATAATCCATTTCTTCTTATCGCTGCATTCTTCTCCTTGGTATGGATGTATTTGCTTGTTTAACCATTCACCTGTTGCAGAACATTTGGTGTTTCTAGTTTGGGGCATTTATGAATAAACTATCAACATTTGTGTACCCATTGAACATTTGAATTGAACCTTCAAATGGTTTTAAAAACCACTGCTGCTCATAAGGAAGTAAAGATCTATAATACTGTGGGAGTTATTCACGAACATTACATGATTTCTGCTCCATAAGGACACGGAAATTGGAACTTATTTTTACAAATCATCTGTTGCTACTCGAAGACAGAAAACAAAAGATTCAGACTTCTCTTTTCTGTGAAACAGGCAATGGTTATTTGCATAAATTTCCATTAAATACCTAAGAGGTGTTAGCTCCACTTATATTAATAAAATCATATCACTTTCAGTCAAACTCAATACTCAGGGTTTGACATATCTGTAATAGACAACACACTCATGAAGCAAGAACAGGTGAAAGAAAAGCTGGAGCAAATCAGTGCATTTTATTTTTTTATTTTTTCAAAGATTTTATTTATTTGACAGGGGGCGGAGCACAAACAGTGGTAGCGGCAGGCAGAAGGAGAGGGAGAAACAGGCTCCCCGCTGAGCAGGGAGCCCAACGTGGGCCTCGATCCCAGGACCCCAGGATCATGACCTGGGCTGAAGGCAGATGCTTAACTGACTGAACCACCCAGGTGCCCCAAATCAGTGCATTTTAGAGGAACAAAGGAGTGAGGGACACCCCCACACACAGAATCTCACACATGATCCCAAGAAGCTAGGAAAACATAAACTTGACCCCTCCTTTTGTCCAGAGATGTCCCCAACGCTAAGGAGCTCCCTTCACTGAGAGGACCCTAGCAACAGAGATAATTCTGGGAGACTGTATGCAAAAGACTAAAATTTGGAACATCTGAGAACATTCATATACGTACCACCTCTGTCAGCAAACAAACCCATTATTCTTCTCCTCTTCTCCTGCCTAAGAAATCAGTTATTAATGATCGAACTGCAAAATGCACTTAAGCTCTCTATTCACTCTCAAGATCCGTGAGTGAAGCCTTCGGATTCACCAAAGATCGAGCCATGAGTTGTGAGGAACACTAAGGAGACTACTAATATAACAATGTATAATGCAGTAGTAGACACTTAGCATATAAACTGTGTAAACGATTCAGTTTCCGGTAGTTTGGAAGACATTTCCAAATATTACAAGGTCTCAGAGTTATTTAATTAATAGTGTTCCTGGTCATCCGCAGTTGCAACTTACTACATTCCGGTTTATGGAATGCTTACAGACAAAAACATTACAATAACTTTATTGTCTAACGTGGCTGGCGTTCCGGAATTTTGCTTCCACTCCTGTAAAATTCTGATGTGCTAGTATAAGCATTTAAAAAACTACCTAGCTCATGCATGAGAAATCTCCCAGAAAACTACAGAGGGGAAACATATAACATGAGAATTTTCTAGTTTATAATTTACCCATTGTTCCTTCTTCTGATATAGAATTTCATACACAATCTGTCTCTTGTAATATAACTACAGTTTACTCCAAAGTAGAAAAGCGTTCAAAGAAGAGAAACTTGAAATTATGTCTTTCCCATGGTAAGAGCTTGACTTTGTGTAGATAGCGCGTTTAGGGTGTTGAGCCGAGGGCTAATTCTTTGTGGTTGCTAGAAACTGGAGTATGTATTTTTGAGGGAATTAAAACAAAACAGAATTCACGTTAGTTCCCCATTGTTAGTCACATTAGTTCCCCACTGGCCAGCGCACAAGCCTGGCATTGTCGCAGGGCCCTGTGATAAACATTGCGACCGTGCGTATCCAGGCTACAGCATGGGAACCGCTCCTAGTTGTTCAGAGAATTTGTCAGTCACCAACTCCAGCAAAATTAACTTAGGAATATGAGTTTCCCCTGCCTCAAACCAGAAAGAAATTAATAATAGCAATTTGGGTCTGACTTATTTTCTTCTAGGGTTTTGAAAATAACAAATAGACTTTAAGGTTTTGTTTTGTTTTGTTTTGTTTTGTTTACTACGGCGAGAACAGTAGCAGGTGCCCGCAGAGAGAGGCATTCTGTGCAGGACTGATGGGCAAACTTACGGTTTAAAAGTGAATCATCTTTCTGTGGAAATCACAGACTGCCTCTTTTTCTTTACAATGTTAGTGTAGAGAAAAGAAAAGGTGGATAATTTAAATTGTGCAAAGCTTGTCACATTACTGGTGTAATGGTATTTATTGGTCCCCAGCATGGACAAGTTGAATTTCATATGGTAGACCTATCGAACTTTCAATTCCGACCTGGCTATACTCTCTGAGCCTTCTGCTCTACATGTGATAATGAGAGCTTACTTTTTTTTTTTTAATGCCTTCTATACTCCCACACTATTCTGTGGGTTTTACATACATGAGTTTTCATAAGATCTCTATGGGAAATTCTAATAAATCGCCATTTTGTAAATGGAGAAACTGAGGCTTAAAGAGATTAAGTTCCATGCTCCAAGTCCTACGCACCTGTGCGCAGTATTGTCTCGAGCACACTTTTTCACGCGATGGTTCTCCCAGCTTTGAGTGCTGGTTTCCCACATCCCTACCGGACTAGAGTCCCAAGGAGCTGACACTGCATTCTCTGTTCCGTATACCCAGAGCCACCATGAGCACTCGCCAAGAGTGTGTGGTGACTTTGTGTCCATTTGCTCCAGGACTGGCTGTGACCAACAGCCTCAGCACAGACACCACCATGCCTGGGTATTTTCTTAGTGTCCTCTGTTCTCATTTCTCCATGTCTGTCCCCCATCCTAACCCTCCCACGACAGGACTGCAGTGGCTCCAAAGGATAAAATAGAGTAAGTCATAACCTACAAGCCATAAAAACCATTCTAGCAATATGTAAAATTCCATATTTGCTCAAGACCTGCCAGGCCCTGATCACCTGATAAATAAATCACTTGATACAAACTAATGTATTGAACTCTCCTGGTTTGGGAGCTCTGTGGTCCTCTGGCTATCCGTTGTAGCCCTATAGACATTTTTATAATAGCTGTAAAATTATATTTCTAATGAGAATAGGTAAAATAGAAAGAGGATGTAGGATCTAAGAAAGAAATAAACATGCCAGTGGCATGGCGGAGAGAATAGGACATTCATTTGGGAATATACCACGGATACATCTAGAGACCACAAGGCAGTAGACTGAAGGGAAATCAGTTGCTCAGGAAGTTCTGGGGGAAGCAGAGTTACTCACCAATCCTAACAAATTCGGTCTGGGTACAGTGCACTGAGCTAAGAGGGCAGCCCAGCAGCACGGGCAATCCCTTCTCAGCATTCTTACCAAATATGTTACATTTCCACAGTAATCGGGACTTTTGACCAATCAAATATTAGTTCTGACACCACTTACTTCACGCTAGTTTCTCTGGCTTCTGTTTTAGGTACATTGCTTAACTTGAAAGCAAACTAACAACACCAAAAAATCCTTCGTAGTTCCTTACCTTTATTTCATTTTGAATCATATTGTGAAGAATAATACACCACATGCTACAGGGTAGGGACTGATGCTCTGGGCATCAGAAAGCTGAAAAGGAAAATGAGAAAAGATATTTGTGCTGGTTCATGACAGACAGAGTTGCTCTGGTACCGCGTGGCTTTGTGTCTTTTCCTGACGTTAAGCAAACTCCCCGAACTTTCATCTATTTATTTATTAGAAGTAGGCTGGAGGAGGATAAGGAGACTATCATGCTGGAAATAATAGGGTGAAAATCACTTCTCAAGGATCTCAGAGGTTATTCTTCGGTATAAACTAGTTTTTCCCCAGCATCATGCCCGCAGAACTTGGAAGTTATTGGTGGCTCACTTGAAATGTTTAAGCTTATATCAAAGCAGCAAAAGTGATCGTGTCACTTTTATCGCCGAGAAAATGGAGACAAAAGCAATTATAGCTCTAAATCCATTATTTCCCTCTCTTATTTGGACTTACATATTTCAGATTTTTTTTGCATTATTTGAATTCCAACTATGAGTGATTCTAACAGTGGTGGGGGTTTATGTGGAACTGAGTTACAAGGATTTACCTAAGCATTTAACTAAACATGTTTCTAAATGTAAGAATCATGATTTTTTAAATTCCAAGTACCTAAGGCATTCCTAAATTAATGTTAACATTTTCCTTCATTTTTCATGAAGTAAAACATTAAGGATAAAAGAGAAATTCCCTTTTTACCCCTTCTCAGGCATTTCTCTCTTTCTTCCTCAGAGGCTACCACCATCATGAATTTTGGTGTAACTTTTAATCTATGTTTATATGATTTCCCTTGATAGGTAGGTAGGTAGGTAGGTAGGTAGCTAGATGTAAAACTAGTTTAAACTAAAAAGTAACCTTTGTGTGTATATACATGTGTGAATACATATGTGTACATATACATAATATTGCTTAGTCAGTGTTTTTAAAATTCACATAATTGGGATCAGGCAATACATATGTGAAATTTGCATTTTCCACTCTATATTTTGCTTTTGAGAACTACCTATGTTGATACATTATGTATTTGGCTAATTTATTTTAACTGCTGAATAGTGTTGATCCCATACATATGTACGCAATCACATTATTATATTTGTCCATTCCCTATTACTGATCTCGTAGGTTGTTGCCACGGTCTTGCTACTGCTAACGTGTGGGCATGAACAGTCTTGTCCAGGTGTCCCGAGCGTAGGTGTGCAGGTTTCCCTAGAAGCTCTGCCTACAAGCAAAATTACTGAGTGACTGGGCATCTGCATATAAAACATTACCAAATTTTGCCTCATTGCTCACCCAAGTCTCTGCTTTACTCTTTCATGTACAATGTATGAGAGTTTCTTATTTCCCCACCTCCTCTCCAACACAAAATACTGTCCGACTTCCTAGTTGTTTGACAGCCTGTGGAATATAAAGAACTGCCTTGTGTTTAGTTTATATTCTTTCAATGGCTAATAGATTTGAGTATCTTTTAATATGTTCAGTGACCATCCATTCTTGATTTTTTTTTCTTCTGTGCATCAGCGATATATATATTCATTGACCTCTTTTCTATTTGACCTTTTAATCTTTATCTTAAAATGATTTGTAGGAGTTATTTTAATGTTCCGGAAGCTAACCCTTTTAAGTTATATGCATTGCAAATATCTTCTCCCAGGACATGGCTTGTTTTTTCAACTTGGTTTATGGTTTTATGTTTATGTTTTTGTTTTTATCACGTAGGAGTTTAATTTTTATGTCACCACATGTGTGGAATGCAGCCTCTAGAACAGGATACCCAGGGTCATAATCCTGCCTCCACTGTTTGCTGGAGGTGGGGCCTCCAGCAAGTTCTTGAACATTTTACCTCAGTTTCATTATCTGTAAAATGGGAAAACAGTACCTATCTCAAAGCTGTTGTCATGAAAGTTAACTATAAATCAGTTAGAATATTGTCTGGTTTAAAGTGAGAACTATCTAAGTGTTACCTATTGGGATTTGTGCTTTTAAAAAATCAATATTTTATTTATTTACTGAGAGAGAGAGCAAGTGAGAGAGCACGAGTGGGGGAGAGAGGCAGAGGGAGAGGGAGAAGCAGACTCCCTGTTGAGCGGGGAGCCCGAAGTGGGGCTCAGTCTCCATACCCTAGGATTATGACCTGAGCTGAAGACAGATGTTTAACCAACTGAGCCATCCAGGTGCCCCAGGATTTGTGCTTTTAATATATTGTTTTAAAAACTGTTTCCTAGCACTACTGATTTATATACATATTTATCTATATGTTTAAAAGTTAAATGTTAGGTAGTCTTTGTTATTTTGCTCATAATAATTGGGCTCTGGAACTTGTACATAGTTATGTTTAAATACATACTGACTACTCTAAATTACATCTCTATTTTATTAAATTTAATTCTTTACAGATTACTTGTATTTCAAGAAACAGCATTTTGGTGGTAAAGCAAACTTTATTTTCTAAAATTTAACATGCATGGGAGTTACAACTGCTTCAGAAATAACTTTTATATTATACTAAATTGAACGATATAATTGGGAGAAAGTTCACCATGAGTAATTCCTAAACAGCTGAAATAAGAATGTGTGGCATATAGGCATAATCTGTGTTTATTGGATGAATAAATAGTTTGTTTGCTTTTTTTAAAAAAGCATCCGCCCAAAAGCAGTTTTAAAAGAAGGAATCAAGTGTATAAGATATACAATTGCATAAAATCCCCTAACAGAGCGAGTAAAGTGTGTACTTAATGGAAATAAAATCCAAACCAAGTTTCTCTTGGGACTTCTATTTTCTGTGATCAGTCATACTTTTAATGCATTTTAACTGTGCTAAAGGAATCAGGAAACCTTTTAAATGATTAATGCTCTTTATCTGTCCAAAAGGAAGGTTCCTCTGCTTTGAGAGGATTGTTCATCATATTCACTGAGAATGGTATTCTTTCAACTGCAATACAAAATGTCTCTTCTTGTTTCTGTTGCATCATAAAATCGAAACACTTTTGAAAGAGATGAGCAAAAAGTAAATATTATATAAAACTGGGAGGCGTAGCCATACACATAAAATCGCCCATTATTGTAGATGAGCAGATACATCTCACGGGATGAGTAAAAGCTGTCACACCACCTTATTTGTGTGAGAGTGACCCCAGACGTTTCCTCCCCACGCAACGCTGTGGAAATGGAAGGCAGAGAAGCAAGAAACACCTTACAGCCTCAAATACTGACACATTTCTGTATTCCTCAGTGTGACATTTATTCTACGGAAACAAACCCCCCTCCAGCTCCAGAGTTTTCACACAGCAGGGCTTTATTTCTCACTCATGCTGTGTCTTCTCGGGGCTGGCAGAAATCTTCCTCCCTCCTACTCAGGGACCCATCGCAGAGGGATTAGGACAGAGAGCATGAGGATCGCATGCCTGCCCTTCCGTGCCTGGGGCAGGAAGTGGCACTTGTCACTTCCTGTCATAGGCTTTACATGGTCCCATCTGTGTGCACGGGGGGGTGAAGTGTGCTCTACAGTGTGCCTGAGGAGAGGAGTAGCGAGGGCCTCCATCGACTTCCTCTTACTGCTTCAGGTGGGAAGTCACTTGAGGGTGTTCCCCTCCATGACTTTTTATTGTGAGCGAGGATAGGAGCTGTGGAGTGGGACAGGTTAGTTTAAGTCGTTGTTGAGCTCCTTAGGATCCGTGTGGTCAAGGTATTTAACACCTATAACCCTTTATTCGCCATCTATCTAAGGAGCATTGTGGTTGACAGGAATTAGCGGAGCCAAGGTATACAGTAAGTACTTAGAGAAGGGCTATACTGGCCAAAGGGATGTAGCAGCCGGGAGATAGTTGTAAACCCTGGAGGGTGTACGGAGAGCATTTGTATTGTATCGGAAAAATACTGTTATCAGTTTCCTGGGGCTGCCATTACAAATTACCACAGCTGAGTGGCTTATTTAAACAAAACAAAAAATGTAGTCTCTCACAGTGTTGGAGGCCGGAAGTTCAAAGTCAAGGTGTCAGCAGGGCTGTGTTCCCTATGAAGATTCGGGGGGAAGGGAGGGATCATTTCTTATCTCTTCCAGGTTCTGATGGCTCTAGAAATTCTTTGATGGCTCCAGGCATTTCTTGGCTTATACATGCAGGACTCCCAATTTCTGTTTCCACTTTCCTATAACCTTCTCTTCTCTGTCTTTCTCCATTTCTATTTCTTAGAAGGACAGTTCAGATGATCTCATCTGAAGACCTTTAACTTAATTACATCTACAAAAATGTTTTTTCCAATAAGTAGCTGCACACAGTTTCTAGAGATTTAATGTGATCATATCTTTTGGGGGTGAGGGGCACCATTCCATCTACTATAAATATGAAAGCATTTTTTATTCCCATTTAAAATGCCACTTACTAACTGACCATGCATGCAATTCTTAAAATATTGACTTTAAGATTACATTTCTGTTTTAAGTGTGAAACTTTGTAGTTCTCTATTACCACTATATAGCACAAAGCTTTTTGATACAAGAAAAAGTTGCGTTGGATTGAATTTGTAAAGTTACCATTTCACGTATCAATTCTGTCTATAGTTTTCACCATTGTGAAACCATTTCCCAGTTTGCTGAAGTGGATGGGTTGAGGAGCAAGATACCCTGTAAAAGTCACATGTCCCTTAAAGGACTATCCTTGTGTTCGTGTATATCAATCATAGCTTTTTTGAACACTGATTTATACCAGAATTCCCTTTTCCTTGTTCCTCTGTAAATGTATTCAGAAGCCATCTCTGAAGTACAGATTAAAGGTCTAAAATCCACTTGCTGTTGTGCAACTGATGAGCTATTCATAGAAGCTGCTTGATCAGAGTAGAGGCTTTAGTGAAATAAGTGTAGAAAATCATTCTCAAAATGATACCTGTCAGTAATTGGCATCTAGATGTCTTACCAATTATTGACACATAAAAAGGGGGCATGTAGAAAGTATTTGCATATATAATGAAAGAGTTATGCATGTTTAGAAATTTTAAATTTATTTATCTATTTAATAAATCGTTCAAAAGTTACCTATGTCGCCTCCATAGATGAAATCTGTGCAGTGTCTTTGGCATATCCTTCCTACCTAGGTCGTCTTACAAAATGTCTTTGTAAAGGGAGAATTTGGGAACTGTATATCCAATTGGTGGTAAAGTGTTACAAGTTTTAAATTATTTAATTTAAACTAGTAATCAACTGACAGGAGCTGCTCATGTGATAATGTCTGGAAGAAGGTATAGATTTAGTGTATCTTCTTTATAATGAAAAAGGAGGTTATATCTTTCCCAGACTACCTGACAAAGTCTACATGAAACTAGTCAGCCTCATATTTTAAAATAACTAAAACTGGGTACACCTGCATCCATGTAGAAGCTGTTGTAAGGGATGAGTATAACAGGTTGGGCTTTGTAAAAAAAAAAAAAACTATTCTCTGAAAATTACAGAAGAGTGTCCATTTATAACACACGAGTACCTGTGATTCAAAAGAGATATACATCAAATGGATTAAAGTTAAGATTGCATCAGAACAGAATCTCTTTTCTCAGTAAAAATAAATAAATTAAATAAATAAATAAATAAAAATAAGACACAACATGGAGCCCATAGTGCGTTACTACTCTAACGCACTATGTGTCTTATAGTCTAGGGTCCTTGGTTTCAGTCAGTGCATTACACCTGTGTATTCTCTTTTTTATAGTTCAGCAGAAGAGCAGTTTCACTGGCAATCACAAGGTAAGGTACAACTTCTTGATGAAACTTACACTTATTTCTACACTGTGTCTTTATTGATTAATTTCTTTGTGAACTTTAAAAAAAAACTGATAAAAATGGACACGATAAGACCACAACACTATAATTAAATGATGCTGTGATAGCTCATGATTTCCTGAGAGTTAAGTTCTCTCAATTCCCTAGAAACTTTTATGATTTTCATGGATACATGGAATTGGCTGGCCTTGGCTTCTGCTACTGGTTGACCAAGAATTACAATATGAAATCTAATGAGAACTTCATGGACGTAATGTCTTTGTTTAGGATACTTTTCATTATTAAAGAGTAGCCTAAAGCTTTAATAATAACAATATCATGCGTTTATTCATCACTTGAAAATATTGTATTTCAGATGGTCAAAAAGACATCGAAGACGAACTTACAACAGGTCTTGAGCTGGTGGACTCCTGTATTAGATCACTGCAGGAATCAGGAATACTTGACCCACAGGATTATTCAACAGGTGAAAGTAAGTCAAATGACAATTATGCTTGAAGACAATTAAAATATAAGAGTATTCTTTATTCTCATATAATTAACACAGTGAGTCATATCTAATAGGACCTCAGCCTGTGTTTATACTTGTTTTATCCATTTCACTCCACTCTCTTCTAGTTCCTTCCCACATTACCCCACCCCAACTCACGTGAGGTTAGATTACAAGCTCTCTTAAATCAGTAATTGGCATCTAGATTTCTTAACCAGTTACTGACATAGTGGTGATTCTCACCAATTCTCTGATATCCTTTTTGGCATCTATCTAGACTATCACATTGAATGAACTCACCATATATTTTTTTAATCAATACAGTGTCTGCTTTAAAATTAACTGTGAATGCATTACTTATACAGATCATTTTTGGTAGAGATCTTAAACAGTATGACAATTATATAACAAAATAGAAAAACTCAATATAATATATGCAGTACTAAATACTTAGTATTATGCTATAGTACTATGCAATAACCCCTTATATTTCTATATGTGGCCATCTTGCATTGCATATTAACCTCAGCAGAATATTTAAAAATTTCTTCATCTCCTCCTAATTACATATTTTTCAACCATAGTGGTTGAGGCTTAGGAATAAAAGTGCTATGAATTGAAATGAGCTCCACTTTAATAAATCATAAAATTCTCTTGACTTAGTTTAATAAGATACCACAAAAAGCCAAAAACTAAATCATTAAAACATATATCACCCTGGCAATTTCTGCATCGGAAATCACTGGAGCATTTTATTTCTTCATTTAAAAATATAAAATTTCCTTGAATACCCACCAAGGTTTGTTATTTAAAAGAAAGATACAAGAATAAGATAACATTTCGGTCTTGAAACCATTAAATTTACACATTAGTTCACTTTCTCTACAATTTTTATAGTACCACTACTCTTAGGAAAGCATCATCACAAATATCTAGATGTATTTAAACCCATAGGCGTCCCCTCAATAAAACTCCTAAAATAAGATGCATGATTTGTAGCATCCTTGTCCTCTGTATTTTATATTTAAAAATGTAGAATTATTATTTCTCTCTCAGAATCAATAAATGTATCTCCCTTATAGGGGTGGTTGCAGTTAGAATTATATTTAATTAATATTTGAGACACATGTACTTACTTTGTTCAAGTAAGGAAAGCAGAGATAAAATAGTGTGTCTTGAGAGAGGAGGTGATATTAGATATCACATTTTTCATATAATAATAGAGAAACATATTCTATTGTGAGTTTAGGAGAGAGGATAACCTTCAATACCCAGAAGGTGCAGAAAAAAGAAGGAAAATGTAAAATAAGAGGCAAACCAGTTAATATAGAAGGGATGAATCAGGTATATCAACTTAACACACTATAGTTGAGCACACTGAATTCTTTGAAAAGAATAAAAATTCAAGTTTGTAATAAGCAAAGATAAAATAATTATGTGATGTTTATAAGGGACACACTTATATTAATGAAATAAATGTTGAAGTTAAAGGAGCAAAGTAGCAACAGCAAATACAACAAACACACACTGGGATCGGGAAGAATTTGTGAGATGAAGTGGAGTTCAATGCAGAAGCCCTAAGCAGGGTCAAAGAGGAGTTATCTAAGTGAAAATGTCTTGGCTCATAAAGATGTAATACACTCATACTAACAAAGTAAACATGATGCACCAAACAAAATAGTGTCTGGATATTAAAACAAAAATTATTAAGAATGAAAGGAGAAATTGATAAAAAATACTATTGCGAACATGCCAGTAATGCACATGTCTCAGAATCAGACAGATTACTGGAAGAAAAAGATGCATAAGTTGGAATAAATAATTAACAAACCAATGTAATAAATGTATCTAGAAAGTTAAATCCACTGAATTATAATATATATTTGTTATATATGTCCAGGGAATATTTATAAACCTTGATCAGCTGTGGGGCAGTAAAGAGAACCCCCAAAATTGAAAAGTGTAGAAAGGTCACATTCTTTAATAATAATCCAGTAAAATTAAAGGTAAATAAAATGATAAAATATATTCACATTAAAATTAGGAAACACGCATTTAGATCTACTGAATCAAAATAGCAATAAAACAGAAAATTACATACTATTTAAAAAGCAAATAATGTAGCAATATTTTATAATGAAAACGTAGGGGTATGGGGAAAAAACTACATTCAGAATAAATCTTAACTTTATTATTAAAAACAAAGACAAGGTAAAGGAATGTTGTACTCATTTTGGGGAAACCTTAAAAAGGGCTAAATTAAACCAAAAGAAACTAGGAAGATGGGACTAATAAAAGTAATGTGGAGATAAAATAATATAAAACAAAAGAGTAGAAGAGATAAATAAAGTGATAGAAGGAATAAATCTTATGAACTTTTAAATAACTTTAAATCAACTGATAATCCTCAGCTTTCCTAATTGAGACACTGTGTTACACGTGAGAGAAATGGAATGAATTTTTAGTGTTCACTTTTGTTTTCCTGTAATACATGTTCAAAAATTACCTACAAAAGACGTAGCTTTGTTACAGGAACGTTAAATACTCCAGTAGGGGTTTTTTTGGAATGTATTTGGCAACTGCTGAATTTTTGTCTTTCAGAAAGATTAGTTACTTCATGTTTTTATGTACTGGATTATCTTTTTGAAGACTCATAGGATTTTAGTTGATTGTTTTTCCTGCATGCCCCTGCCTCCTTGTTTGAGATGGGAAAAGTAACAAAGCAAAACAAACAGGTGATAAAATCACCACCCACACGTTTTATGCCAAAGGATCTAAACCACAGTGAAATGCGGAACACTGTTATTCTTACATTTATTCTTAACATTTTCAGAGTCACTTTGAGACTGAACTAATTAAGTAAATTTTAGGAAATTAATTTAAAAATACTGAGTAGGTAACTATCACTTTAGGGATCAATGATGAGTAATTTTAATTGTTTAGAAGGTCATAAAATAGAAGTCTCAATTGCTTTTGTATTTGTATCAGGGTCCAGCTGGGAAATAGATTCTACTCAATAGAGTTAAACTGAAGAGAAGTTAATTCTGGGACTATTTACAAAGGAGAGGGCAAGATTAAGGGAATACAATGTCTGGGGAGGTACTTGGGTAGCAGCAACAGAGGGAAGCCCTTACCACCATTGGTCCTGAAGGAAAAGTCCAAGGAATAGTACCGGCAGAGTCAAGAGGCATGGCAGGAGCAGAAGAATAAACATCCTAACCTCTCTCCTCCCGCCTTCTGATGTCCTCGTGCCTCCTATTGACCAAATCCGATCATAAGCCAAAGAGCAAGGGACAGTCTACTTGGAGAAAAGGGCAGAGAACAACTATGCAGAGCAAAGCAAATAAGCAGCAAGACATCCCATTAAGTAGTAGAACAGCATACCATGTTTATGTTCTTGTTGGATAAACTTAACACATAGATAGGTAGTGACTTTTTTGACACATCTCATATAATGAGTGCAAGCCCATCAGATTCGGAGTCCCTTGTTTTGGTGATTACTTGATGGGTTCCTTACTGGAACCGACATGAAATAGCTAAAGTTAAATTGGACCTGACACACTGCCCTTGAGAGCCAGTCTCTTAGTCCTCACTCAAAACAACACTAAATACAATCTAAAACCAGCTTGAAAACTTAGGAGCTTAATATATTCTGAACGTATTAGAATGACAACCAGTCTCAACCCCCAAGCACACAGTGTTTAATTTGCTGTGTTTAAAAGCTTTTGTTATTTTTCTTTCCACGGTCTGATTAAAATAAATTTGAATCTTAGTAAATCCATCCTCTTGACCCTAAGGCAAGCAGTAACTGCTCTGCTATAAACTATAGTGTCATGTACTTATCAGTATTTTCCAACACTTTGCATTTTTTAAGAAGTGCTATCCTAAACAGTATGTAAATCACGTGTACGACCTTTGCCATCCTGCCACCATTTCGTGACTGCCGGCTGTGTAATTCCAATTCTAACAAATATGTGTCACAGAGTCACTGGGAGAATTGTTATTGCTTTGCTGGGGAAAAAAACAAGTTACTGATAGAAGCTTGGGGCCATTATGTTCTCACATGATGTACAGCTTGACCTGAACTGCCATGGACTAAGTACCTTATTTAATCCGTGCATCTTCGGAGACAGAAACTCAGAGATAAGGGTGATTATGTCTTACCCAAAAACTAACAAAAATATATGCCAGTCGAAATCAGAAATTGAATAGAGAACTTGGGAGAAAATGACTTACATGTTAATAGACAATGTTAATTTGCTTAAATATTGTATTTTGAAATAGTAATTATTTCTATCTGTAGCATATTGATAAATTGAAATTCCACCATGTTCTAGAAAATCCCAGCATTCAGGAGGAAAAGAAAACTTAGGAGCTTAATATATTCTGAATGTTATGATACAGAAAAGAATGTTATTCTGAGTTTTCAAATCAGAACATATTCAAAAAATCAAGAATCAATCTTGTAGGTTACTATTCTGAGCAGATAGAATCCAAATAGAATAATCATATGTAGTTGGACAGAGGTGAATATATTATTTACTGTTGTTTTACAATCTGTCATTTTTATTTAATTGCTGTGCTTATACTTAATTGTTATGTAGTGAGAAAATCGTTGAGGGATGAAGTTATTAAGATATTGTAAAATATAACTCCCTATATTTTTATGCAGTAATAATAGTAAAGGTGAGAGACATCCTTATGAAGTGAATACTTTCAGAATTCCTAGTAAGCATGGCACCAAAGGATGCCAAAGTGGTTTGGGAGTATAAGGACTTTATAATAATTAAAATAAACAAAATGATAAGTATATTGATCATGTGGCTCGCAATACTGATATGCTCAGGGAAAGAGAACTGGTTTGTCTTATTTTCTGTTATGGTGGAAACCAGTCCTTAGTTAGACCCAACATAGACCCTCTGGGTAGGGGTACAAGGTAGCCCATCCCGCCCTTGGAGTCAGAAGACCTGGTGCTCTAAGTCCTGATGCTCACCCCATTCTACCAGTGGTTAAGGACTGTCACCTAGACTCTGGAGACCCCAAGTCTTTTCCTGGAAATGCACTTATTCAAGTTAGTTGAGTTCATCCTTGGATTGCTCATTTCCTATGAAATCACTTCATCATATGCTTTTGGATTTTGAAATGCAAATGAGACAATCTCCTTTCCAGAAGTTTGTCATGGTTCCAAGTCTAAAGTTGTCTTTAGATACTATATGCATCCATTTGTTTCCTTTCAAAATTCACTCACACTCACTTCCTCCACTGCCTTTGGTGTTGTAGGGCCAATAGGGAGTTAAGAGTAGCAGAAATGGAAGATACGAGCAAAAGTCAAGGGAAAACACCCAGGTGGCACACAGGACATAGTAATATCCTCCTAGAAGCTATAATTGAATTTCCCTTCCAGATGCTACCTCTACCTGGTTTTCAACTAATGTTCAATTTCTTTTTCTTTGATTTCCTTCTATCACATAGATGTTTAAAAGGCATATCTTTTCCAAAGAAGCAAATATAGGAAGTGAAGGGATTGACAAAGGCATAAAGTACCAAGTGTTCCTTCTCCATCCCTGAAGCAAGAGAGAACATAATGCGAATTTCTCATTAAAAACATCATTCTCAGGGCGCCTGGGTGGCTGTCGGTTAAATGTCCAACTCTTGATTTCAGTTCAAGTCTTGATCTCAGGGCTGTGAGTTCAAGCTCTGCTTTGGGCTCTGTGCTGTGCACGGAGCCTACTTAAAATAAAATTTAAAAAAAAAAAATCATCTCCACCTGTGTTAGTAGGGTGTCCTGGGATCAAGCACAAAGTTTAAAGCCTGATGGAATTTTTAATAAAAAAAAACAATTGAGTTTTGAAATTGTCAAGGCACCACAGGTACCCAGAACACAAATATGAGGATCAAACAAAAGCTGTTGAAAGTGAAGAAAGTATCAGAACGCACATGAGTGTGAGAAAAAGTAGAGAGTCTGAAAGCTCCCATGAGAAAGTCCGAGCAAGCACGATTTTCCTCAGGGGACAGTGGAAGAAAGGGTATCCTGGTGATACCTTGTGGAGACATCTTGTGGGATTCCCCCAGAACTTAAAACATTAAGACTGCCCAGGATCAAACAAGTCACTTCAACAGCAACTGATATAGTCTATTCTTCGTTTGCTGGGTTTTTACTGAAGCCCTACAGGCAGAGGTGGGTGTTATAGTCATTCATTTTTAAATGTATATATTAAATACTTATTAAAAGCAGCACAGAGAGTCTCTGCCCTTGTGGCATTTCCACACTAGTCAGAGAAGGCTGAAACCAAGCAATCTGAATACTACAAGGTCAAGTACATAATTGCTATAAGCAATGACAAAGTCAGCAAGAGGTGGAGTTAGAATAGGGTTCTCAATATGTACTTGGGAATCCTGGGGGATCCTGAGGCCCTTCCGGGGGACCTGAAAAGGCATGAATTTTCACAATGATCCTACAAAGTTACTAGCCTTTCAATGCTCCTTCTCACACCTGAGGGTGAGAGAGTCTCAGGAGCGGAGTTAGCAGAGCTTTCCAGAAGCTGCATGTTGCGCGATGGCATCATTGCCATTTGTTTTTATTTATTTATTTTTTTTTTAGCAATTTTTTTTTGTTGTTGTTGTTGTTTTATTTTTTTGTTTTGTTTATTTATTTATTTATTTTTTTAAAGATTTTTATTTATTTATTTGACAGACACAGTGAGAGAGGGAACACAA
This sequence comes from Phoca vitulina, assembly GCF_004348235.1. Lineage (NCBI taxonomy): Eukaryota > Metazoa > Chordata > Mammalia > Carnivora > Phocidae > Phoca > Phoca vitulina. The sequence goes on along the minus strand of NW_022589720.1, from coordinate 8,915,731 downwards.
GCGGGGGAAGTGGGAGAGGGAGAAGCAGGCTTCCCGCGGAGCAGGGAGCCCGATGTGGGGCCCGATCCCAGGACCCTGGGATCATGACCTGAGCCGAAGGCAGACGCTTAACCGACTGAGCCACCCAGGCGCCCCGCCATTTGGTTTTAAACATTTTTTTCATTTTTAAAGCAGTAAATAAGCATTCTATAGCACCCATATAAATAAAAGCTCTTTGTGGTCCTCAGTGATTTTAAGAGCATGAAAGTGCTATGAGAACTCTAGTTTTGAGATAATAATCAAAGGGTCCAGGAAGACCTCTGTTTGAGAAGATAATTGGATCAGGGACCTGAACAAAATGCGCAGGCAAGCCACGCAGATTTCTAAGGAAAAGTCCGTGATTTGTGGCAAATGAAATGCTGGTTCTTTAAGTGAGTATATTCCACAAATCAATTACAGTGTTTTCAGGGTTTAGCTTTTAAATTTTGTTTTCTTCTGAACTGATTTTTTTATTTCTTTTCACAATTATTGATAATAAGAAATATGAATCTATTATCTTTAGACAATTAATTTATGAAGAAATATGAATAATGCCTTTCCTCTCTGTGCTACATTAATTTCTTAAATGGTAAATAATCTGAAAATAAAACTTCACAAGGAAATAGTTGGAAATTGTAATGAGCTATAAAAAATACTGTTCTGTGATTATAACATCATGTAAAATCCCATGCATAATAATATTCTTGAGCTAAAGTCATACATATGGGCGCCTGGGTGGCTCAGATGGTTAAGCTTCTGCCTTTGGCTCAGGTCATGATCCCAGGGTCCTGGGATCGAGTCCCGCATTGGGCTCCAGCTGAGCCTGCTTCTCCCTCTGCCTCTCTCTCTCTCTCTCTCTGTCTCTCATGAATAAATAAATAAAATCTTTTAAAAAATGGTTAAAATAAAGTTCTACATTTGAAGTTCATTTCGTGATAAATGTCATTTTGTTCATTTCCCTCTATTGTATACAGCTGTAAAGAAACTAAGTGAGTTATTGCATAGTGTGAGTGCGGTAACGACCTTCTATTTATCCATATACAATAGTCAGACTTGAAAAAAACCTACTAATTAAGCCAATAGCATTAGTTGAATCTAAATCAGCTTAAAAACTAAGTGAGTACTTATCTAATCCTGGGACCACTAGAGTTTTAATTTTCACATAAGGCATTACACATTGAAAGCAGGTGACCAGACAAAATTGATATTCTGCAGACAGACTTAGAAATGAAGTATAGAAACACACCTGCCCATATAATAGCCACATCACTCAGAGCTGCCTCGCATAACAAGCCTCGCGAGCTTTTTCCCTTGGTTAATTTTAGGAATGGTGGTTGGACTTAACCACTATTTTCAGTGAAATTCCTCAGTGAAACTCCTACTTATGAGCTGTTAAAGTTACTAATGAAGACAATAGCCAGTTTAACACCACTAGCCACTTCTTATTCCAAGTAAGTTTAAACTGATGAATTTATCCAGAAGCCGTAAAGAAGAAATGGCCACTATAAATGAAAGCGATTAGTAGTTCAATTTAAACAAAAGTCAAGGGGCGCCTGGGTGGCTCAGTCACTTAAGTGACTGACTCTTGGTTTCGGCTCAGGTCCTGATCTCATGGGTTGTGAGATGGAGCCCCATGTTGGGCTCCATGCACAGCGGGAAGTCCGCCTGAAGATGCTGTCCCTCTGCCCGTCGCCCCACTTTCTCTCTCTCTCTCTCAAATAAATGAATAAATATTTTTTAAAATAAATAAACAAAAGTCAATATTTTTACTTGCAGTTAGATATGACTAAAGTGCTCTGAACTTATTAAAGTCAATTCGGTAATCTGACAGCTTTTCTCATTGACAACTATTCTCATTGATTTTGTGATCTTTAACAGGCCACTTGTATATGTAATTTCCACCAACTACTTCTTTTATTCTAATGCAATATTTTCTATAAAAAAAAGATTTTCTCTTTCTGTTTATTTGATGTTGCTCTAAAAATTTACTCTCATTTAAAGCACAATAATGCTTAACCTTCAAATTTTTTTTTTTTTCTTTTTGGGATAGAGCGAGCACATAATGGTGGGTGGGGAGAGGCAGAAGGGGAGGGAGAGAATCCCACGTGGGCTCCCTTCCCAGTGTGGAGCCTGACACAGGGCTGGATCTCATGACCCTGAGATTATGACCTGAGCTGAAATCAAGAGTCAGATGCTTAACCGACTGAGCCACCCAGGCACCCCAACCTTCAAATCATTCTTTAAAAAAAAAAATGATTTTATTTATCTATTTATCAGAGAGAGCACAAGCAGGGGGAGCAGCAGAGGGAGAGGGAGAAGCAGGCTCCCCACTGAGCAGGGACCCCAACGTGGGGCTCGATCCCAGGACCCTGGGATCATGACCTGAGCCGAAGGCAGCCGCTTAACCAACTGAGCCAACCAGGCGTCCCAACTTTCAAATTATTCTTAACCTTCCACAGAGACTGGTTAGCAAGAGCATGGAAATGAATGCAGATTCTGTCAGTTATAAATGTATGTGAATCTTGCTGGCGTTATTTTTCGTGGTCTGCATAAAGATAAGTTTCTATATCATTTTGACAGAATCAATTTAACCTAAGAGTAAGTGTTTCTAAATTTCCTGACAAATGTACATCTAAACAAAGCTGCCAGTCCAGGGTCCAGTCCTGAAAATGTCCCTCAGTTGGTGTGTTTATTATTCCTTTGACAATCCTGAATTAACAGCCTCAACAAATCGTTCATGGGGTCCCTGTTTGAGGCATTGCCTAATTCTAATAGCTTATCTTAGTGCCTTCTTGTTAGTAGCACTTTTTTCTTTAATGGTAAAAATGATCCTTTGGAATTAAATCGATAACTTAATTACCCCTTAGAATCCCTGTCTTATTCTTGCGGTTTCAGCTCCCACTATTGGTGACCCTGGCAGCTACATCTCTGTCCTAAAATTTCACTTACATACAATCAAACTTTGATCTCAGAAATTACATAAGACCTAGGAAGATTAAGTTCGTCAGGTGATGTTTGAGCCAGTATTAAAATCAAGCCCTTTCTAACTACATAAATCCCCACCATCTCCTCCAACTCTGTAATGTAAAAAGGAAGCCCATCTTTCCTCAAAACATCAAGGCTGCAACACACACCAACTTTTCTTCTTCGGAATGCCACATCATTGGGTGTTTCTGTTTTCCCACGCTCATCTGTGAATATTTGTTGGCTTCTAGGACAGGTGCTCGACTGAAGCAGACCAGAGTTCGCAAGTCCCAGTAAATCACCTTAACCCTTGTAGAAAGAGAAGGCATGTGCCTGATGATGACAACGGGGTCCTGTGTGTGGGGTTTTCTGGAGGAACCTCCCAAGCTCCCGCTGCAGTGCTCCCAATCAGCTGAACTACGGAGTCATTTGGACCCTCTTTCACTCCTGCCCACTTAGTCACTAAGTCCCCGTGAGCTTTTCTTTTAAAATGTCTCTTAACTGTGCACCTTTCTGCCCCTTCCTAAAGTAGCCACCAGTTAATATTTCCTCAATTACCGTGGGTTTCCTTTCTCTGCACTGCAGGAAATCCCTGGTCCTAGTCTCTCCAGTATCTGAATAGAGCCCTGCTGCCTTCATTGTAAATGTTCAGAATTCTGCTTCCATCCTATTATCCTGTGTAATACTGTACAGATCTCTGTTAAGTCATTCAGATTCCTCAGAGTCTGGTCTGTTCAGAGGGTTAAAGCAGCATGGTGGGGGTAAGGTGAATTTTCTTTGAGCTATCAGGCATCAGGGCAGGCTGCACGGAGGAGGTGACATTTAAACGGCTCTTTAAGACTAAGTTTTGAGGTTGACAGAGAAAGGAATTTCAGGCTGAAGGGACAGAGAGAACTTTTGCTTTCTCATCTCTTGGCTCTGACAACTAGGTTTTGTTCGGTTTTGTTTTTAATTTTAAGCAGGCCATTTTAATGATCTATGCCTCAAATGTCTCATTTGTAAAATGAAAGCTCACGAGGTGTTGAGGGAAAACGTTAAGTGATATATGGCACAGTACTGTAATAAGGTTTTAAGGACAAACAAATCCCAATCAAGGGTTTATTATGATCAGACCATGAGGCTACATAATTAGATAATTAGATACTAATACTAAAAACTGACATTTGTAAAGCAGTTTATATTTTTCCAAGCAGTTTCACATCCATTATCTCATTAGGTGCTCAAATTTGCCCAGCTTAAAATTTGTAGAGGCAGAATGATGGAGTGTGGTTAAGAACACATGCTCTGAAGCCAGAGGCCTCACTTGCATGCAGCCCACTGTGGGGTGTGACCCTCAGTCCCGTTGACATAAAGGGGGATGGTCGCACCTTCTTCACTGGGTCCTTGTGAAGATGCAGTGAGCTAACGGATATCAGCTGCTCTGGATGGTCCCTGGAACTTAGCAAGTACTCAGTAAAGGTCAGCTGGTATTACCGGCCCTTCGCTGTCCTCATCATGTCCCTATCGTAAACATGGAAGTCTACTAAGTGTTCTGGTCCTGGATTCTTTTCCCCCCGGCCATTGGCATGCTTGTGGCCTACATAATGACTTAGCAATGCCACATGGTAGGCCTCTGGCCTTTCTGCATTATTGCAAAGTATGTAGTTGAATGAAGGTTCACTGTTTTCTGGGACCAATATTTAGCTAAAGCAGGCAAGAATTAGCAACTCCAGAAGAAGTCTCTTTAAACCTGTGCAAACAGAATAAGAGTGTATCATCATGAAAGCTCTAGAATTTCTAGCTTAGTTAAGAAGAAACAGACGATATATTATAGTGTATACGTTAATACGATCTGTGAGTCTGAATTTTTATGTAGAAAATTAGCCTTTCAAGCTTTCTACCTCCTGAGGCTGATCTCTGTCCCACTGATGGCAGACAGCAGGCTTCCCCGGCCAAAACCCGGAGCCTGTAAGGAGAGGTTCACTGGAGAAGAACCCCAGTCCGAGACATAAAGATTTCTCCTACTAACAAGTTATCTTCTCTTTAGGGGAGACTTTTTCAACCTTAAAATACCGGTCTGTGTATAGGACTTAATGCTGCTTGGATGGCAAACGGCAGCTACTCCTGGGCTTGGGGATAGAAGATGAGGATCTGAGTCTCATCTTCACTTTTTCCAACTGTATGACACTGGCTGACCCACCACTCAGCCTCTCCACACTTCTGTTTGCATTTCTGAGAAATCATGAAAAAGACTCCAGGATAATTTTTTTCACAGGTTGCTGTGTGGTCTCTAGTCAATTGATGAATTAGCAGACACACTGAGATATTATTGAGATACTGACATTACACTCAAAATACATGGCTTCAGTATCTTTCTAGGATCCATGGCAGGTTTTATGCCCCTCAGCAATGCTGTTCCCTTAGACTTTCTCCCCTCTGTCTAGCTGGGACTATTGCGTCTTGATCAGATCAAGGAATCCTATTGAGCAGACCCCTGGGCTCAGCTTTGAGGACCGTCCCATGATGGGGAAGGTCCATAATGGACCAGAATGGACAGAGAGATCAGTCAGCATAGAGATCTGGAAGCATACACACACCAGAGGGTAACTGTTGCTTTCTGTGACCTAATAGGAGCTGGTGATCCACTGTTGCTCATAGTTCAGGTTTCCTCTGGAACAATTAATTACACTAAAGGCAACATTCCGTTTCCCTGGGTGGAATTTTAAAGCCCAGTCTCTTCTCTCCGCAACTTAAGAAACCCTCTTCCACCATCCTCATCCCCTAGCAGATATGCTTCATATCCTCACGACTGTGGTCTAATATTACCTCTAGCCCAAGCCTCTAGCCAAGACTTGATGGAAAGTCAAAAGTTCTGGAGGAAAAAAATCATAATTTAAAGCCCAAGACTGTAAATGCTTTCGAAACCTCTGGAAAATTTGTATTTTCTACCTCAATGCACAATAATGTTAATAAAGGTAATGAAGAGTTAGTTATATGTAAATTTTACTTCCATTATAAAGTAATTAAGGATTATCCTATAATTTTAACCTTTTCATATTCTCATATAGCTTTGTTCTCTAAAATTGGAATGAATAAATGCTATTCATTTGAAACCTAGTGAGCAATGGAAATCATTCTAAAAGGCATGCAGTGTTTTGGCGATTATCCTGACTGTTTTGCCCTTGCCAGGTGATATGTCAGTGCTGTAATATTATGATACATTGCTCATTGTTGCAATTACCTTTGTCAGACTGCATCTAGGTTTCATGCTTGAGATGTGTGAACAAAATAATGGGATAGAGAATCTTGGTTTGTTTTTGTTGAGTATTGATCAGATACATCACTGATTCTATAAAAGATGAGCAGATCTGATTATTTCATGATGTATATTTCAGGAGCACATAAATCACATTTTTAATTGAAATCCCTTTGAAAAAGGACTTTAAATTGCTACCATAAGACCCTGCATGGAAAGCATTTGTAGGTTTCTGGTGATAATTCTATGAATCTATTCGGAATTTGCAAAATTGTAGGACTTGCTAACTACAGAGGCATGTAAGTTCCTCAGAGCAGAGTGATGCAGTCTTCTTAAAAGGCAAATAACCAGGACACATAGTTCTCTTGCTTTATAGATTATGTCCAACTCTTGGGGTGCCGGGGTGGCTCAGTTTGTTAAGTGTCTGCCTTCAGCTCAGGTCATGATGCCAGGGTCTTGGGATGGAGTCCTGCATCAGGCTCCCTGCTCAGCGGGGAGTCTGCTTTTCCCTCTCCCTTTGCCCCTCCCCCCCGCTCGTGCTCTCTTGCTCTCTCTCTCTTGCTCTCTCTCTCAAAAAAGATGTCCAACTATTTACAAGAAATTGAAGATTTTACTTTACTTTATTTCATTTTACTGACATTTCCAAAAGTCTGTGCACTGTTGTATCTGTTTCAACTTTCACTACCCTGGAGATGTGCTATCATGGGGGAGGGGGCATGGCCAAGGAAAGCCACACCTCAGGGTAGAAAGAAAGAGCCAAAAGAAGTCTCAGGGGGAAGCTGCCCATTGTCAGGTAGAGTGGGGACCACTGACTTTAAAAGGCCTTTGCTCTTTCAGCAGAGCTCACTCTCCTCCACTGAGCTGTGATCTTCAGTAGGGTAGTGTTCCAGGGGAAAGCCTTTGGCCACAGTTTGTGACTGGTCCCCCAGTACCTCCCTCTTCTTCCTCCTCCTTGCAGTTAGTCACTGTCTGCCCCTGCCCCCATCACCCCAGCTCCTCTTCCTCCCACAGGCTCTCCTATATCTCAGCCTGCCCCTCGCCTAGGCATCGTGACTCTGTCTCTGTGCCTCGAAGTTTCCCCAGCAGCAGTGGGGACAATATGTTTCTGGCATCCACAATGAAACTTTGACTGCACTCCCCATAGAGACATCGTATTTCTGGTGATTAGGCCTATAATACCATCAGTATGGATTAAACGATTTTTTGCAGGCTATTGCAAACTTCACCATCTGGTATATACTGTTTGCTTGGGACTCTATTTTCTAAATTACAAGAAAAAGGATTACAATTGTACTTTTGTTATGCCCTTCATGATGAAATTGGGACTGGATGGGAACATTTTTATATCCTTGCTTGACTTTTTTCCAGATTTCAAAATACCCAGTCTTACCTGTATTAGTTAATTGGCTTATTATTCAACATCCAGTGGTGAGAATGTATGTTTGCATTGTTCAGAAGCCTCACCGGGGAATTAGAGGGAAGGTGGGGGAAGTTCTTAAATGACAAACATTATAGGAACTGATGCTTTTTTAAGGAAGACACGTTATTTTTATACAAAAAAGAAAAGGCCTATTGCATGTTGAATCTGTGGTCTCATTTGAAAGAAAGCCATGTTATAGTCCTGAAAAGAAAGAAGTAAGGAACTTGAAATTTGCCCACATTTATTAGAAATGATACTGTGGTCTAAAACAGCCAACGAGGGAGATTAAGGACCGGGTAATGATTATACCATAGTCTGTGTGTATATAATTTTGCTCTTTCAAAAAAAGAAGTGACTTTGCACTACGGTTAAGAGAGCATGAGAAAGCTTGGGTTGCCAAGTCCTTCCCACCCAACTCCCTCTGCTCACCCTAGACCCCTCTCAAGCCGCACAATGGGAAATAACAACTGCATGCACTCTTCCTACTTCTCTGAACTCCCAAAGTGAGTAGGAAATGTGATTAAAGAAATTTGCTTAAATAGACAACAGGCAAACTCTTGCGAGGATCCCATCTAAACAGAATGGAAGAAAATAAAGCACAGTCTCTTATACAAAATATAATTAAATAATAAGGCCCGGCACTGATTCTCATTTCTCCATCACTTGTAATATCAGTCACATTAGCAGCACCAATTTTAACACTGTATCCTCTCATTGTTCTCCTACTGTGATGGCAGAGATAACCAGCAGTCGGATATCAAGTGAGATCAGGGTGAATTCTACATTGTTTGAAGACCTATTAATATTTTAAACATTGTCTACTCTTCAGGCATTGAGGTATTACATCACTATACGATACAATTTGCCACTGATGGGAAGGTTTCGAGTGTTTTAGCATCTTGATAATTAAGTAGGCGATATAATTATATGAACACAATTAACATGAACCAAAAGATAGACTTTTAAATTATTTCAAATGTTTCTGATATTGTGTAATCCAAAAATAACTGCTGGATTAACTAATTTGTCTCAAAAGAAATGTCTCTATGTAGGTCAGGATGAGATCATTTGAAAAAAACTACTCTTTTTGAGAACTTTTAAACCACCAAAAAAAAAAAAAAAAAAATCTCGTTTAAGAGCCGGAGTCAAATTATATGGTCATTTTAGTTCTCAGAATTCAAAGCATAGATGGCTGGAATCGTGTGCGTGTGATAATTCTAGGCTACTCTCAATAAATAATACATGTCATTTCTGCTTCAGTGAGGCTGTCACTTACTGCTCTAAATGACTTTCAATGCAGGGCCCAGCCTGCTCTCCCAGAGTGCACTTCAGCTCAATTCCAAACCTGAAGGGTCCTTCCAGTATCCGGCCAGCTACCATAGCAACCAGACCCTGGCCCTGAGTGAGACAGCCCCTTCGCAGCTCCCCGCCCGAGGCACGCAAGCCCGAGGTGCGGGCCAGACCTTCAGCCAGGTACGTGTGGGGATGGGCGCCTCTGCTGTGTTGGTCCCTGGGCTCCGAGGGAACAGGTGGGGAGCAGGGCTGTGAGCCGGCTGTGGTGTTCCCTCCTGCCTTTCTTAGGCATGCCCCATAACTTAGGAGAGATGCCTTCAGGGCTGTGAGGGAAGGACATGAATAATAAAATATGATTATCGAGTAACACTGAATTGTAGATCTTTTCTTGAGGAGTGTCTGTGAATCACTCGGGCTGTATCCGCTTTGTACGTGCTGATCTCCGTGAATGTGTGTCTAGTTACTATTTCTGTGTCTCTATGTGACATAAATATGACATGCGTTCTGAGTTTGTGAGGGCACCTGGAACAAATTTTTTTCTCCTAAAAAAAAAAATAAAAAGCATGAAGTTATTCCTTGGGCTTCATCGTATCAAGGAACGTAGTATTAATGCATGATCGAGTACACAGAACTCTTCCGAAGATAACTGAGTTTAGAAGTAGTTACACTTTGTCAAGTGTGATTTTGAAATGTGCCTGTAATTCTTTAAAGCGTGCGCTTAGCCCTGTGGTTTCAGACACAGATTTATCAGGTGCCGTTAAGATCAGCTCTTGGTAAATGAAGTAGCTACTAACCTGAATTCTTTCTTTCAAGAAAGATGTAAATGTGGTTTACGTGCTAATTTGGGGGTGCAGGCTATATTGGATGGACCCACCAGAATTAATATGTTGATTGGAGGGCTATCTTGTTTTTTTAAGCTGGTTTAAATTTATTTTAATCTCTGTGTTTTTACTCCTGGAATGAAGAACCCACAACCCTGAAAGTATCCCTATCAGCTGATGGGCTTAACTTCATACTTTCTGCATTAATGCATAGTACCTCTGCCAGGAAGCCTTCCCCAGCCACTCTACCCATCCTGGGCTCCTTTAACAATCAGACCTGTCCATCGCTATCGCCAGTTTATTGTTACTATGCATCCAAGAATCTTTCCAACGAAATTAAAATCTGTTTGAGGGCAGGACTGTTTTTAGCCTTTATCAGCAGCCCCTAGCCATCCCCACGGCCCCCAAGAAATGTCTGCAGACAGGAGGCAAGGTGAGCTGGAATGGCATAGCACAGTCACCATGAGATGCTTATTTTAGGTGACATGGACACAAGTGAAGCATAAACTGAAAGGTATCAGTGCATTTCAATTATTAAATTATTGCCTCAGCAATGTACTAAAAATATGAGTACCTTCTTCAAGCAACACTCTTGTCCATCCGTGGCGTTGTGACTTTTATCTTCTTGTGATGCCAAGCTATAGGATATGTGAATAAGAGGGAGTGGTAAATAAAACATTCCACGGAGAACAATGGCTTGTTCCCCTGTTGTGGTCCAGTGTGGACCCTGGTTCAGTGCATCTGTTTGGATGGAGAATGGAGGTGTGTGGGGCTTGAGAGGGATGGTCCCTGAAGTCACTGAGGGCAGGTCACATACACAGAGGCGACCCCTGGAACTCAGTACTGTTTCCCAGATCCAGGATCACAGTTCTATAAAAGCACTGGTCTGTCTTACCTCCGTTAAAGAAATGTGAAGGGATATGTGAGGGAATATCTAAAACTGGTTTTTAATTTATTAGAAAAAAAATTGTATGTACAAATATACATGCATTTATCATAAACACAAAATAGTCTTTATTGCTTCATGACAGAAGAACATTATATGATGTTTGAAATATTGGGTGTTATTAGCATAGGAAATATCGTTAGATTTCTTTTTAATCTCATTTTATTTTATTAAAAGATGAAATGGAAGTGATATGATTTTATTCTGTAGGTTTAGATTTTTTTTCTCTCTCAAAAGCATCCTATTCTTGAAAGGAAATATTTTTCTTCTTCTCATCTATACTGACTCTCTTTGACCATGATACACTGATTGTGGTAGAATATACATGATTTTGATTCTTTGGAAGCACACAAGTGGATTAGAGCCCTTCTTTTATCCTTTTATCTGGCTATACATCTAGATCCAAGAGGCCACATTCAGAAATAAGGAATATTTTATATTCAAATTAACCTATGAAAGCTATGATTTTAGCTTTTACCAATTTCCTAGAACTTCTAAGACATATAGGTAGTAAAACAATAAAGTTCTACCTTTTTTTTTTTTAAATCTTGAACTCACTTATTACTCATGTTTGGCTTTTTTTTTTTTTTTATAATATAAATATCTAAGGCTCCTGTAATTTGAGTTGAAAACATTGAATCAAATTTTTTTAAAAATCTGTATTCCCATAGCTGAGCGTCATGGAAAATAGAAATGTCAATATAAAATGAAAAATCAGTTAACTTATCAACTCATCTGTGAGCATCTTGTAAGCTTAATTCACATGTAGCTATGTAACGACTAGCTGTTAAATGTTAAAGCAAAGCTTTCTTATAAAATTAATAGCTACCATTTATTGAGCATGTGGAAGTAATCTGTTTTACATGCATCCTCTTACTTAATCCCCACAACAGGGCTATATTAGCATTGACACTTTAAAGATGGGGAGACTCAAGCTCATTGCATTTAGAGACGTTGCCACACACCATTTTAAGGCAGCAGTAGTGAAAATGGACACAAAGTCTTGACTGAATTGAAGTCTAGTGATTCCAGCAGTGTTTCATAGGTTTCCTTTTATTATTGACCAATTCAATTAAATTCATCAGCAGCTTGAACCTATTAACAGGTCTATAAATGTGGACAAGCAATATGGCGGTTTATCTACTTCCATGTTGTAGGAGTTCTTCTTGGAGCTAATTCTGTCATCTGCTAATTAGCATGGGAGTAAAATAGTAGAAGCTCAGAATGACAGGATGGGGCCTCACAGTAAAAGTCCGTTTTAAAGTTTAATCAGAAAGTGTAACAAAGTTGTAAAGATATCAAAGCTATGTATTTGAAGTCATCAGAGTTAATAGTTTGAAGACATCTATAAATGTTCTATTTCATGTTCAAGGTGATAATGTAAGTTCGAGGCGAAAGTGACTGGCATGCTCATTTACCCTGGCAGGTGACTGGATGGAGAAGTCTGAACATTCAAAACAGGGGGTTGTTCTAATCCACTCGATGAACAGGATTGAGGCCATTGGCGAATATCTAAATCTTATTTATTTTACTAAGTGGTGGATCTTTTAGCTTACTTTTAGCTTTCACGTGCTGCAGTATGAAAGGCATGTTTTCTTGAACACCCCATAGGACCTGTGACTTCCAAATAATGTCAGAGAAGGGTTGAACAAGTAAACCAGTAAGTTTATTCTGCATTTAGCATTATACCTTGAAATTAGGGAGGCCACATCCCATTCCGATAACATCTCCCTTGTTCAGATCATCTTGGGATGATCCCTCTGTTCTAGTGGTTTTGCTGAGCCCCATGACACATTCTTTTCAACATTCCGAGTGGTATAAAAAGGTCATTTCTTCGAGGCTGGATTAATTTTTAGAATACCTTGTAGTTAGAAAGTGCCAAAAGGGCTAACGAAGTTCAAATTATTGCCAGCAGATGCCAGACCAAGTTAATAAGGTCAATAACCAATCAACACGAAGTATTTCTTTTTTTTTAGTCTAAAAAATATGTGGAATTCTAAAGTAAAGCAAATGGTTTTCTGTCTGGCTCATAAATCATGCCAGAATGCAATTTCAAAGGAGTATCATGCATGTTCAAAGAATCTAATTTCAATTAAAATTTAAAAAAAACTCTAGTTTATTCAACATAATAAATATTTGTGGAGAGATCATCACCAGCATCACCAGGCTCCACACCAGGCCTCAGCAATACATGCAAAACCTACAATTGCCCCATCATATCAGTCCGCAGGTAAAGCTATAAGGCGCAAAAGGTGCAACAAAATATTAATTCTCTGGTGTTACCCAAACTAGAATCCTTGAAAGTCATTCTCCTCAGACTCTAGGTTGAGTTCATGGGGCTGGAAGACACAGGAGGTAAGACCCTTCCCATCAGACCCCAAGGCCTTTCTGGGAAGTAACAATGAGCCAATTTATGGTTATTCATTCCCCCCACCCTGCAAGCTCTGTGCCCCAGCCTCAAACAGGCTGTGTAGGTCACCCCTCCTTTTCCCCCTCCATTCCCCCCTTCTCCCTCCAAGTTAACCTTGGCCTTTGTGTGACTCTCGTGAGGTCCCCCCGTTAAAATAGAGCTGCTTTTCCAGGTATATCTGTGTATCTATGGGTTATTCTTTAATGCATCCAAGACGCTTTGTGTGCCTATTGCATGCCATGAGCTGTCATGCGTTCAGGATGAAGAAATAAAGAAAAGAAACGCAGTCCCCATCCTCAAGGAACCTAAATTCTAGCAGCAGCCATGAGAACTCAAAAAACCGACACCGGAAATAAGTAAATTACATAGTTTGTTAGAAAGTGATGATTTCCGTGAGGAGGATGTGATGCCAACCAGGGTAAGCAGGATCCAAAGTGCGGGGCGGGGTGTGACCGGTGGGGCCTTGTGCAGAAGGTAACAGCTGGGAAAGACCTGAAGGCAGAGAGAGAGGCAGCTAGTTGTATGGCAGTCCTGGGGACAGCAAATGCAGTGGCTCCCAGATGAGGCGGCCTGGCATGTTGACAGAACATTCTGCAAGGAGGCCAAGGTGGCTAAAGCCCCGGGTGCAGGAGTTTTCGAAGGGTTGGGAAACCCAGTGGATTATTGTGAGGATCTTGTCTTTTACTCGAGGAGGCGCAGCATGGCCTGACTTATGGGTTGAAAGCATCATTCTGTCATATCACAGAAAACACCCGATAGTTAGTTGCAGATGAGTTTCTTCCCATCAGATGGCCTTGCTGCAGGAGCAGAAACCAGACACAGCTGATCTCCGTATCGCAAGTAACTGGCCCAGGGTTCACCAAGCATTCCTCAGGCTCCTCCCACCCCAGCCTTATTCTGGATAATCCTTCTGCAGAGGTTGTGGGTAGAGAGCAGATCGAGAAGCTGGCTCTCCTCCAGGCTTTGTCTACTTCTGCTCACATAATGTTTCCTATGGATTGTATGAAATGCTGAATATAAGACTTCCGGCATAGAGGAACCACTCTAGATGCGTTGGTCTCTCCCCTGTCCACACATAAAGTAGTCTCACCAAGCACTTCTTCCCTCAAAAAAACAAAAATAAGGAAAAGATACGAAAGGATGCACCTGTGTACAGAGTACTGGCAGGAGCCTAAAGATTTCAAAACCACTCTCATGTCATTCAGCAGAACAGAAGTAAGTGTGTGCACATTTATAATCCTAGAAAAATGCCTGCTTGCTAAGGGAAATGAAGAATTGTATGATAGTTTTGCAAAATAAAACTGGACAACAGTGGGTAGCCTAGAAAAGCAGTAAGCTTGTTCAGAAGCAACATTGCCCTTTCTTTGTGATCTGGCCTACTTATTTAATGTGGCGCTGACTTTTGTGTCTTAAAAGTGCTCATTTAGACTATATCATAATTATAAATATACCATCTGCTCATTGGTGCCCATGGCCGGGTGTTCTTTGAATTTGGAGCATCACTTAAATGGTGTAGTTTCACGTCAGATCAGTGTGAAAGTCAAGGGGATGGAGAGCTCTGTGGATGGTGGCTCGGTGCACAGAAAGCCACATGGTGCAAAGAGAAGCAAATCCCCAGTAAACACCTATGTATTGGCCGTTGAATGGGAAGGGTCATGCGGATAGCTGGGGTGACATCACTCCGGTTTGCTTCATTATGAGCAAAGTTGTTGTTTGGCAATACTTAGGAAGAGAAAAGTCACCAATGAACTTGGAAAACACAAAATCACAAGGATGTATTTAGTCTAGAATATAGACAGTATGTAACATTTAGAGGAGAAATTGCGCCATTTTCTATACTTTCCTTGACATGTTTGTGGGGAATGGGCAGCTTATTTGTTTTTAAGATAGTTTTCAGATGACCACCTTTTGGAAATCCTTTCTCATTACTCTGCTTTAAAATCTTCCCCCTCCCATTTTCTGTTTCCAGTATAAATATATATAATCTGGCTTCAGTAATTGAAACATCTCTCGTTGCAGGGAGGATATGTGTGTGCTGTACTAGAGTAGTTCCTCCTCTAAGCAAGTATTTGGCTTCTTAAAGTAAATACTGAATGAACCTCTTGCTGGAATAAAAGTTTCTTGTAGTTTATTTTTGCCAAGGCTTATTGAGTTTTTTAGGAAAAGTTGCCACCCAGAAATCCCTCCTTATATATTCTATAAGATAAATTTATATAAGACATGTCATTGTTTTCTTTTTCTGTTTTTTTTTCCATTGGTAGAGGCTTTTTAAAAAGAATTTATTTATTTGGGGGGGGCGTGTGAGCAGGGGTGGGGGCGGGGGAGGAGCAGAGGGAGAGGAAGAGAGGGAATTTCAGGCAGACTCCCCACTGAGCAGGGAGCCCAATGCAAGGCTCAGTCTCACAACCCTGAGGTCATGACCTGAGCCAAAATCAAGAGTCGGACACTTAACTCAGCCACCCAGGCACCCCTCCATTGGTAGAGCTTTTTAATGGCCATATGAAATACTCTTCTGAATATTTATTGATAATGACCCTAATCATACCTTTATTTAAAGGGAGGGCAGAGGGTAGGAAAAACCATCACCCAGGATGCAAAAATCCATCCCACCCGGTTTGTACTAGTGACTGGAAAACCCTGGGAAAATAGATCCACTAGCACCTCCTTCTCACTGCAGTGACAGGGCTGATAGGTTTGCAAGAGCACCCACTCCCTCGCACACTGTCTCTCTAATTGTGGGATACTCATGCAAAAAGAAAGCAGTGAGGGTGGTCTCCATTTTTGTCTCAAAGATTATAGCTCTTATGGCCCTTTTAATTGAGTTGTTCTCTTCTGGGGAAGGAATTCCTTCCAAACTCCTTGGTTTTTCAATTAAGTTTACTTTGCTCTGGGCACTACCTTTCACTGTAGTACAAGGTCACCACCAGGTAAACCCTGCCCTTCTGTCCTCATCCAGCAGCGATGACTCCAGGGACAGTGTGAACTGTGAACGGAAGCTGTCTCTTTATGTTTCATGTTAGCTTTTACCAAAACCAGTGCTCCTCAGGGGAATTGCTAGACAGGGCTCTTGATGATTTTATTTGGCTATTTCCAAAATCAGACCTTTCTCACAGCACGAGGGTTTTCTACCTTGGGACTTATCTTAAAGAATGGCATTCCTTCTAAAGTCAATTTCAAAAGAGAAGATACCAAATTGGGGGAGCAATGATTGTAGCGTTTAAGCAAGTGCATTTCATCCCAGGGAGTAAGTTCAAGGGCACAAAACTTATTTGGGAACGTAGATTCATTTTAATTGGGTTGTGCTATAGGAACATTTCAGACAATAACTAAATGAGACTGTTTTGCATTCGGAGGCATGATTTCTTCTCATTTCCAAGTTGTGAGGGTAAAGGACTTCGTCCACCTGAGTGTGCAGACTGATTCTAGGAAAGTTCTACATGCTCTCAGATGTTTTAATCAACAGCATGTAGCCAATATTTCTAAATCATGTTACCAGCTTGTTCTGGTTTAGAAACGGATTTCTTCAAAGATGTCATCTTAAAGCCATGTCCTGTTTTTTTAGTATTTAAAAGCTATTCAAGCTTCTTAACTCATCAAACAAATAGTCTTCAGTCATTGCTTTTATTTTCTTAGTTGCATTCTCTCAAACGGCCTCCCACCCCCTTGCTCATCCAATCAATGTCATCTCCCGGAGTTACTGCTCTTCCACGCCTGGACTGGCTCACCCTGTTGCCTCTGTCTTCCTTTGAAACACGCTCTCCAGCTTTGCCTCTCGTGACACTGTTTTTGCCCAGGACCTCCTCAGCCATCACAACCAGGAATATCTGCGCCATGAATTATTAGCTTCACCAGTCTGATGGTAATCCCAGGAAAATGAAAGCGATGGAGACAGCTGGTGGGGGAACAGACAGCTGACCCCCCAGTCATCAGGCTCCCTCGGGGAGGCCATGGAACAGGGAGTCCAGTTGCCCATTCCTGACAGCGTTGGCCCAGCTGCCCAGCATTCTGGGCAAATATTCCTCCTGACCCAGAGTTAGGGGCCTCACTGACAATTCCAGGAAACTTGGCAGGTCTAAATACATCTTCACGAGGACTGCCCATGAATCACAGACCTGCTTT
The DNA here is from genome assembly GCF_004348235.1 of Phoca vitulina. Lineage (NCBI taxonomy): Eukaryota > Metazoa > Chordata > Mammalia > Carnivora > Phocidae > Phoca > Phoca vitulina. The sequence continues at coordinate 8,898,505 of NW_022589720.1, read as the reverse complement.
ATAAAATGTGGTGTTTACTGCAGTGACATGGCTTACTCATGATTTGAAGTCAAGGTTCATTAGACAGCCCGGGCTGTCAAGTCTTTTGTTAACTGGCTGCAGCATAGTGGGGTTTTGTGTGATTTTTGTTGTTTTTTTTTTGGTTTGGGGTTTTTTTTCTTTTTGTTCTTTTGTTTTGTTTTGTTTGTTTTGTTTTGTTTTTTGGTACTGCCCAGCCTCCCAAGAATGAGGATTAAATAAGTTTCTGAGTTTGGAGAATTATTTCCCCATGTCACTCCATGCCCCATCCCTACTCCCTAGACAGAAGGTAAAATGTGAAGGGATGAGGAAGCAGCTCTGCTCTTTGTTGAGGCCAATGCCACATTCTGGTCCAAGAGTGCCATATTTTCAGGGCCTCAGACTTCCAGAGAAGAACAATGTCATAATTGTAGGCCTGGTATTATTCTGTAAAAATTACGATAGATCTCCAAAATAATGTCAAGGTAAAATATTTCACCTAAAGAGGATTGCAGAGAGGCCTTCAAGAACAGACTCCTCATTTGTACATGGAATATAGGAGGTGCCAGTTAATGGTTTATTGAGTGAGGGAATGCATTAATGCATGGATCTTGAATACTGTTGGTTAATGGGTATTGGGAATAATGTATATATTGCCTAAATGCTCATTTTAACTTTCTTTGTACTACACTTTGAAAATACATTCTCCCCTTAAACACTTTCATGAAATAGGTATAAATAGCACTCCACAATTACACAAGAGGCCTCAGTGTACACACACATACACACACACACACACACACACACATATATGTGTGTATATATATATGTACACAAACACGCAAACATACAACATACAAATCACAACTATAGCATATTCTAAATCTGCCCCATCTGAAACTTATATGTAAACTATTATGCAGATGAAATATCTAGTTTATAAGAGCTTTGATAAGTTACGTGTATTGTTCATGTCTCATTTTTTAAAAATCCCTACATTTATTTTTTACTTGAGATATAATATACATAAAGTATCCATTGGAACTGGAAGTAATGTTCCATTTTTCTCTTGATGAATTTCTGTAATGGGAAGCAAGGAAGGAAAGACATTTAGTGAACCCCAGACTCAGCCTATTGGAAACTATTTAATCAGAGTGTCTATTTACAATGTTCTACTTCCTTGTTAATTTCACAGAGGCGGGTCTCCTATTTTGGAGGGTTTAGGAAAAACAAAGTAGCCCTTTGGGTTGGTCTGTTCCAAAGAGCTAAGAATGAAGACACTGACAGAGATTGTCCTTCTCAAAGGACAAGACAATATTGGGGCACAATCTGCTCCAAGTATGTAGAAATTTTTATATTATTTTAAGGATCTTATCATCAATAAAAAGATTATTTCAGTTCTTACTGCATTTCCAAATATCCTTAGGGAAGAAGGTATAATAGTTATTAGTTTTTTATTGATGTTGTTGTTTGGGGTTTTTTTAAGGGAAGTTTTGGAACTCTACCTTTAAAATTGGATTTACAGTTTTATAGTGTTAACATACTTTTAAGGTAGAATTGAGCTTCTGTGACAGCGAAGTGGGTGACATTCTATGCATGTTAAAATCTGCTTATATTATTTTTAACCCAGTGACCTAGGTAGTAATAAACCTAGGTCTGAGGCATGGATTTTGTATCCTTAACTGGCTAAGAGTTGCTAAATAAAATCACATAGTGGAACAAAACATAACCACAAGAGTGGAAACAAGCTCCCAAAAGACTACTGCTTTTGTCCAATTGATGCTGTAAAAACAGAATTCTCTGTGTAACCAAAGACTCGTTCGTAGGCCCTTATGATTCCATAGCCATCCGAAGGGAGGCTAACACCCCTGGATTATTTATTATAAACTGCAAAGTGGCTTATAGCATAGTCCAGTAAGGTGGGCCACCAGCCACATTTGCCTATTTAAGTTCAAATTAATTAAAATTAAATATGTGTTAAAATCCAATGCCAATTTTAAGTACCCAATAGGCTCCTGTGTCTAGTGGTTACCATATTGGGCAGTGCAGATACAAAACATTTCTGACATGAACAATACCAATCTTAAAGGGCATGTAAATTTTTATTTATGTTTTAATTTTTTTCGTGTAAAAAATGGCAAAATTTCACCAAGATCCTACAATATTTAAAAGATTGTTGAACTGGCTGCTAGAGCTTGTCAAAATACCTGGAGCTGATATGGCAGTTCTCAAAACTTCCAGAGTTGGGGGCCATTTAAGGAATCTTTCGAGACAATAATATTTAGCATTTAGTGCTCCTGAAACTAGACATTCCAACAGATTGAAAGGGAAATTAAACGTGTGCTGAGTGTGTTCAGGGTTTTCCTAGGACCCACATCATTCTAATGTTTAAATCCTAGAGTTCTACATAGCATTACTTTAGTTTATATCGGTATACTTTAGTATTTGTTTTATTAAAAATTATGCAACTTGGCAGTGATATCATTAATGTCACATAGGGCTATTATTAATGGTATATATGCAAGACATAACACAAAGTATTCGTTCTGTTATGAGCAGGGGACTCTCCTTAGAGCCTCTGGGGTTCTCTCTCCTCCTTCTGCTCCTGTGGGAAAGGTTTAGAGAAAATTCCTGTCGTAGGCTTTTCCGCCACTTGTCAGCTGGGTTCTGCGCAGCTGAATGTAGCTCAGGCCCCAGGAGAGCGTCAGAAGAAAAGTGAAGGAAGAAGGTCCCTGTCTGCTATAGTGGTGGTTCTCTATCAGCCGGCATCCGCCTCCCCCGGGCAGCTGTTAGAAATGCAGGCTCTCAGGCTCACTCCAGACCCCGGACTCAGAATCTCTTCTAGATCGGGGGCTTGTCAACTAGCAAGCACCATAATCACCTTTAGAACTTGTTAAAACAGCTCCCTGGGCCCCTGTGTCAGAATCTCCAATTCAGTAAGGGTGGGCTGATGCTGATTGCAGGCAGGGACCACACTCAGAAAACTAGTGCTCTAGGGAGAACTTGTTCTCCTATATGGTTGCACATTGGAATCACCTGGAGAGCTTCCTAAAAGCCTGCTGCTCGAGTCCCATCTCCAGAAACCCTGAATGGCTAGGGTATAGCCTGGATACTGAGATTTTTTAAAAAAGCTCCTCCGCTGATAATGCCCAGTCAGGTTCGAGAAGCCCAGCCTATACATTTCATGCTCAGAACTTCTACTGGGATGGAAGCAGCATTGGAAGTAAGCAGGTGCCTTCTGACTCCGGATGATGCCGGAATATATCTCGGGGCTCAGGATGAGCTCACCGGTTCTATCGAGCTTCTCTACCATCCTCCACACATAACCCCACCCCCACCCCATCCCAAAGACTTGGAATCGGCTTTATTAACTATTCCTTTATTCCACAAATATCCATGGTATCTCTACTATGAATCAGGCCTTGCTCTAGTGTCTGGAGACACCTTATTGAACAAAGTTATGGCGTTTACATTTTACTTTCACTCCTACTGTTAAATTCAAAATAATTGCTCAGTGGTGTTAAAAGAAAACTAGAGCTGGACGGTAAAGTGGTGAATACAGATTTTATTCAGAGGGGAAAAAAAAACTACTATAGTAGAGGAAAAGAGACCTCGGTAATGAACTAGGCTCAGTCCTTACTTCAACAAGGAAAAGTGGGATTTCTGGCCAAGGAGCAGGGTGCAGTCAGTGGCAGAAAATTGCTAAGAGGAAACATCAGGGGTAGGGGGCTCTGACTAAACCTACCTCACAGGATTCTTGCTGAAGGCAAGCCCCCTGCTGAGAAGGCACCTGATGGGCAGTGGGGCAGGCGGAACCAGGTGGGACCTGCAGGGTGATCCACCATGGAGTGTGGGAGCTTCTGGCTAAACTGACTCAGCAGGATTCTTGCTTATACCAGACAATGCGGAGATGAACTACAGAAGCTCCCCGAACCAGGGGCTCATTGAGAAGAGAGTTCAGAGGAGCCTGACTAGAGTTTGGTCCAGGAGAAAATCTTTGTCAGTGGACTGATATAAAATATACACAAATAGGTAAAATACATACATCACATATACATGCACACACACACACACACACACACACACTTTATCTCCTTTCATCCCACTGCCCTTAATAAAGGATTTTGATTTGACTCAAATTAACTCCCTCGGATCTTCCCATGAACCTGACATCCAGATAACATTTGGAACACTATGTGTGTGCGAATGGAGGTGCCCCCGCTGTTATCTGCCAATTGCCATTCCAAAATGGGTGGAGAGGCAGCATTGAAACTTTTAATGGATGGCGTCTGTTGAGTCTCTCTCCCCCTTCCCTCCATCTTACCCACTTCCTCCTTCCCACTCAGTTCCCACCCGTAATTTCAAAACCTTCCTTCCCAGTTTCTCTCTCTCTCTCTCTGCGCACAATCCCAACCCCTTTTCACACCAGCCTGCTCTCAAAAACCTTTCTGCTCCCGGGAAAGCCTGGAAGATCCCAGACCTCCTGCCCAGAAGTGGTTGACAATGTAGTGTTTTCATTCGAATGCAAATTTGTCTCTGGACAAGATTCAAGGAAAGTGCTTTCCCCTCCAACGGTCCCTCCAGCTCCACCCCAGCCCTTGTTGTCTTTTGTGTTCTTGTAAATAAACGAGAGGCAACTGGCTTTCAATTTGAAGACACAGCTGCAGGGGGCTCTTAAAAGCCAGCTAGAGAGAGAGAGAGAGAGAGAGAGAGATGCTGAAAGATTTGTTGCCCAGCGTTAAAATCTAGAAAAGGGAGGCTTTTTTAGTCTTGCATTTGCAATTGCTCTGATTCCTCTAGAAATGCTTTATTTATTTATTTTTAATACTGAAAGACCAAGGGTATTTATTTTGACTTAATAGTTTTTCCCTCCTTTTAACTTTTCTGGTCCAAAACGAAGACTCACCACGCCAATAGCAACAGAATAAACTCTGAGAAGTATGTTTATTCTTGATGTTCTCCAGATAAGTATAAAACTTAGCCGATTTTGGAGGTAGAAACTGTATCCAGTGAAATGACCGTGGGGGAGGGGGACTTAGTGCCTTGATTTCTCATCAGAAGGAACGGATCCTGATGGCCCTGTTGGGTGGCCTTTTAAAATCTTGAGGTGCCTAATGCGATGCCTCTGCTATTGCCGAAACATCTTAGATATGTAAGCAGAACACTGTCCCACTCCCGGACGCGATTCCCCCCCCACTGTCGGCCGTTCCCTCCCGGCGGAAAAGACCCTGCCGGAGAAGATCGAGGGGCGTCTGCGTCCCGATCCCACGCGCAGTGCCGCCGCCGAGCGCGCCCGAGTTTCCCTCCCTCGCCGGGGGGCCGGGCCGCGCGGGGAAGGCGGGGGTGGGGGGGCCCTTTGCTTCCAGCTGGCTAAGCGCGCGTGTTCTCTCCTCTCCCGCGCACAGGGCACCACGAGCCGCGCGGCGCACCTGGCGGGGCCCGAGCCCGCGCCGCCGCCGCCGCCGCCGCCGCGGGAGCCGTTCGCGCCCAGCCTGGGCAGCGCCTTCCACCTGCCCGACGCGCCGCCCGCCGCCGCCGCCGCCGCGCTCTACTACTCCAGCTCCACGCTGCCCGCGCCACCGCGCGGGGGCTCCCCGCTGGCCGCGCCGCAGGGCGGCTCGCCCACCAAGCTGCAGCGCGGCGGCTCGGCCCCCGAGGGCGCCGCCTACGCCGCGCCGCGCGGCTCCTCGCCCAAGCAGTCGCCCAGCCGCCTGGCCAAGTCCTACAGCACCAGCTCGCCCATCAACATCGTCGTGTCCTCGGCCGGCCTGTCCCCGATCCGCGTGACCTCGCCCCCCACCGTGCAGTCCACCATCTCCTCCTCGCCCATCCACCAGCTGAGCTCCACCATCGGCACGTACGCCACCCTGTCGCCCACCAAGCGCCTGGTCCACGCGTCCGAGCAGTACAGCAAGCACTCGCAGGAGCTGTATGCCACGGCCACCCTCCAGAGGCCGGGCAGCCTGGCAGGTAACCGGCTCGCTGACCACTTTCCGCGGCTCCGCCCCGGGTGGGGGACAACCTGGGCGCTTTGTAGGGGAGCGTGCAGGACGGAGCAGAGCGCTGGCCTTGAGCGGAACTCAAGCTGGGCGTGTCTGCGGGCCAGTGTGAGGCGTCCGCAGGATGCAGAGAAAGCCGGGCCGTCCCTGGGCTACGTCAGTGGCTAAACTGAAATATGCCAGTTACTTCTTCGGGAAGTCATGCAGTCTCTCAAACTAACGTCTCTCAGTCTCTCTCTCTCAGTCTCTCAATTTCTCTCTCCCTCCTTCTCTCTCCCCAGTCCGAAGACTAAGACATCCATAAAATGAAGTCAAATTTAATAAAGAACCACGCAGACCTGTTGATGATATCCAGAAAAAGAGCAAAGCAAATAAAAATTGCAGAAGCTCTATGATCACCTATAGTTACCTCCATTTCGTTGTAGAAAAATGGGAGATTTTCCCAAAGCAGCCATTCAGTTTACATAGATTTCCAGAGTAGTGAGAAAGTAACCAACGATTAATTGCCTTGAATTGTTACTACTTTGTTATGGCTCTAACTTATTCAAATTTTTTTAATATTATGTCTAAATTTAGTTACTGGGAAAAGTAAAAGACTCCCCCATACCCATTGCATTTACATAGTTTCCCACAGTGGGGGAAAAATAACCAGTAATGAAGTCCCTTGAATTTATTCCCTGCTTATTATAGGGACAGAGGGGTTGGGCTGGACTGGGTTTGTGATAAGAAACCTGCTTTTTCTCTGCCAATTCAGAGGAGGTGACATTTCTGTGGTCGTTATGCCCATCAAAGACCAGGCTGAGCTGGTGCTTCTCTGCTGGTAGCGCCATCTGCTCAGCTTAAACAAGACACTGTGATTGAAAGACTAATGTTTTGTCTCCTAAAGCACCTGACAATGAACCCAGATTTATTGTTGATTTTTTTTTTCCTCTTATGAAAGTATTTGGTAATTGTGCCACTCTAGTAACAGATGCTGTGCTCGTATGTTTCCTTTCTTGACATAAATAGATGACTGTGAAGATAAACAGGATTTAAAAAAAGGGGGGAGAACTTGTTGCATACAAGAGGCAGGTGTCCAGGGTCTGCTTTAATGCAGCACGGTAACTGCCAGTGTGGACCAGGATGCGGGCTGGAATTCCGGTGCCCCCAGATTATGCTAGCTGTGTTTACTGAAATGAAGATACTCTCTCTCACGCTCCTTAAGAGAATTTTGGAGGTAGACGATCGTTAATGCCCACCCAGCGGCTGTGCCAAAGTAAGGACTCAGGATTAGCAGTCTGGACAGCAGAGGTGGCTAGGAGACACACATGGAAACTTTTGTGTACAGAAGTTTGGAAACTTCGTTTTATACATTTGTAAAATAAGTTGCTAGATCAGTCAAGGAGTGGGGAGCCAGCTGCAGAGCCCGTAGGTGACCGCCCTCCTTGCCCTTCTCAGTGGCCACAGGGGGAGGAGCCTGAGCCCCAGAGAGCCCCGTGGCTTGCCAACAGCCACTGCATTTCCTGTGCAAACCTGGGGAAAGAAACCAAGAGCTTAGCTCCCAACTCTTTCTCCTGCTGATCATATGGCCTAAACGTGTGCTTGCTCCACTCAGTCATCTTAGTGAAAATAGGGAGTATGGGTCTGTTGGAGAGTATAGGGAGCGTGAATGGGGCAGAAGGAAAGCCTCGCTGTTCTTTATGTCACTGAATTTAGGAGGAGGTTTTAAAAGTAAATATGAGGTGAAAATCACTTACTCTCTGTAAAACCTTGAACGACTGTTACTGAGGGTTTGATGTGTGTGTGTGTGTGTGTGTGTGTGTTTGGGGATAGGGAGGTGTTGGCCAGGAAGAGGCGCACTTCCCGTGAGTGAGAGCCACACAATCCATGCGCCGTCTCTTGCCTCTGCCTTTCCAGCCGTCCCTCAGATTCAATGCCCATATTTCATCATGCTCCCTGGTAGGAAAAAAAACAATCAATGTGCCATTGACGATTCTTAATTTTAGAGCTACCATGAACACTTTAATGTTTGCATTATTTGTTCAAAACGCATGCTTTTAAATATTCATTTAAAGATTTTTCTCATGCAAATTGCTGCTGGTGGTTTTTGAGTTTAAAATTACTCTATAGCTCTGCATAAATACTTGGGTGGCAGAAGATTAGATTCCCCATTTAGAAATTAGAAAACTATGGCCCAGGAAAGGTATGGGGACAGACTCTAACATTTGCAAGAGATCCGGAATAATGGAGCTTGGGGACCCCACACCGAATCTGTGTGTTTGATACCATTCCAGACATCATAGAGTTTGAAGCCCCTGGCTTGCTAATTGAAAGCACTGTGGAAGTCAAGACTGAAAAATAGCTTTTGGTTGCTCAGGGTTGTGATTTTGGAGATTTGTCAGTGATAACTACGAAGTACAAATATGGGATAGGGAGTGACTTTCACTATTGAATGAGTTAATTCATTCAGTAATTATTAAGCACCTTTTATGTTCCAGCACTGATTTAGACCCTGGGGATACAGCAGTGATCAATATCAACCCAAATCCCTGGCCTCCTTTCAAATGGAGACGACAGAAAATCAGCATGATAAATAGTTTTGGTAGAGTGGCCAGGGAAAGCTCTAATTAGAAGGTGACTTTTGAGTCGGTCATGAAGGAAGTGAGGGAGCTGACCATATTAATATGTGGGGAACCGCATGCTGAACAGAAGGAGTGGCAGGTCCCAAGGCTGGTAAAGGGGGTTATGTCTGATATGTTTGCAGACCAGCAAGGAGTCCAGCGGGGGTGGATCAGCGAGAAGGAGGGCAAAGAAATGACATGAGGTCAGCAAAGTGAACAGCCGGGTCGGGGTGAAAGGGAAAGCCTCGTACGTCTTGATGAGGATTTGAGGTGGCTAGCCGTGCCAAATCCATGGGAGCCATTGAGGATTTGGGCCAAGGAGTGACACAAGCTGACTTCATTTATAACAGGGGCCGTCAGGCTGCTGTGTAGAGAATATATCGTAGGGGATCAAGAGCAGAAGCCAGAATACCAGTAGGAGGGTTATTGTAGTAATCTAAGCAAGAGAGCATTATGGCTTGGGTCAGGATGGTAGCAATGGAATTTATAAAAAGTAGTGTAATTCTGGACGCATATATATGGTGGAGCTGACCGGATTGTCTCACAGACCCAACACCCAGAAGAACAGAGTCCCTATGGGCTGAGGTGGGGCGCGCTGCAGAGGAGTCTAGTTGGACTGGAGGCAGCGCTAGTAAATATAAGATCTTGGTTTTAAACATGCGCCATCTGTCCACCAGACCCAAAATACATGTGAACTTAGTTGGATTCACAGGTCAGAGTTTAGGGGAGAAGGCCAGGCTAGAGATCAAAATGAGGGAGTCATAAGCAGGTGGGCAGTATTTAAGACCATGAAGCTAGAAGAGACGACTTAGGGAGTAAGTGTAGAGAGAAGAGGTCCAAGGATCGAGTGCTGCCCCCCCCCCCCCCACAGATCTAAAGGTCTGGGAGTTGAGAAGAAGGCAACAAAAGAAAGAGATAACCAGAAGTGTAGGTCAGTGTCATTTATGAGAAGCCAAGAGAAGAGCGTACCTCAAGGTAGAAGATACTATGTCAAGTGCAATTAAGAAGTCAAGGCAAAGGAAGACTGTTCGATGACATTGTTGAACAGTTTCAGTGAAGGATGGTGGGGAAATCCTACTGAAGGCAGGGGGTGGTCCACAAAACAAGGGGAGAAGGAAAACTGGAGACTAAAAATGTGCAGAATGTTTCCAAGCAGTTTTTATTGCTTAGCTACAATTATCTCTAGAGATTCAAAGTTCTGTCTGAGGATTTCAAGCCATCAGTTGTAGGGGGCGCTTGGTAAAGAACATTCTTTGACATTTTCCACTAGATCTTCCCAGTGGCCAAACTTTTATAAAGTGTGGCCAGAAATCTGGGAGTTCCAGCTCTCTGGGAAAACACCAAATTCAGATTAAACCTAGAAAAGTTTGATTTCTCAAGTGTTAGGTCATCAGGATCTGAAGACCTCTTAGAATGTTTTCTTTCTACCTCCTCCTCCTCCTTCTTGGTCTCTCTTTTCATCATATAATGGTGCCTGAGTGGAAACCCAGTTCCGCCTTGCCCAAGGTGTGCATTACACACCTTCTTGAAATTGTTCTCTCATCTCGGGGATCAAAGTAGTATCTCTTTGTCTGATTTAGACATAAATAAGAGAACATATATAAAGTACTAGCACATTTTCCGGCTCAGTAAAAGTTAATTCATTTTATTTAATAATACCACCATACTAACTTGGCTGTGTACGGAAGAAGTCATTCATTTTTGCTTCAGACACAAAGGAGATCTTTTGAGTCTGAAAACGTATCAGTGTCTGTGTTGGACAGACAGAGATGAGTGAGAGATCATCTTTGCCCTCAAGAGATCCAGTTTCAGAACAGATACATGAATGGACAGTCTTAAGCCCCGTGCTGGGATCCGGTAGATGTGGGTTCTGTGGGAACATCCTGCAGGGACATCTTACCATCGTTTTGGATGTGGGCCACGGATGCTTCCTTGATGTGGTAGCCCCAGAGCTAAGTGGTGTAGACGGAACTAGTGAGGAATGGTAGCTGGAACCAAGTCCAAGAGTAAAGAAGGTGGGGAGTGAGGGGTAGGGAGTGTGATAGGTAGAGAGTGTCAGTAGATCAGGGTTTCCTGAGCCAGAAATGGATGGTAGAGGTGGTGGGGGGAGGGGGAGAGTAGAAGAGATGAGTAGTAAGGGGCATGTAATTTCGTCCCTCCCTTAGACAGCTGACATGAACCTATTTGCGCATTAAAAACTCCATTGCGGGGACTGAGTGGAGGATAGATTTACAAGAAGGAACAGGCAGGGAAACGCTTGGGAAAGCACTGGAATAGCCCATCCCTGCTCCCAGGCCTAGTTGTCGAAACTCCCCCTGCCCCCCACCTCCCCACACACACTTGTTTTGGAATGTGACAATCATGACTTATACCTGGTAGAGGAAGAAAGCTAAATAAACGGCATAACTAGTTCTTACATTTTCTCTTGACAAATAGGTTGCTTATTTTTTTTCTTTTTGATAGTTTAAAAGTTAAATTTATTCATTTTGTGCATGATGAATAAAATTATGTTTTAAAGAACCCCATACTGCAGGATAAAGCATTTGCTACATGCCAGGCATTGTGCCAGGCACTTTGCAAACTGTGTCTCATGTAGTTTCCAACAACTTAAGGAGGTAGGTGTGATTTTTGCCGCATCCTACAGATTTGGAAACTGAGGCTTCTCGGTGAGAAGTTACTTGCCCAGAGTTACTTGGCAAAGTGACGGGGATGTGATTTGAACCTAGATCACTTTGAGTCCAGCTTCTCTATCCTCTTAAACGTACATGGTATTGGGATAGAGGCAGTATATTTTTTGTTAATGAAGAAAAACACCAAGAATATAGAAATACAGTCCCAGTTTTTAATTTATTTAAGTAACTAGTGATTTTGAAGAAGCAAAAATATCTCAAAAATGTGTCAGTAATCCTATTGAATACGACTTTACCAGTACCTATTTTTTATTCACTTTTGTAAAGGAAACAGCATGATCCTTTCATTTTCTGCTTTAGAGCAAAATTAATCCTATTAAAAGGAGAAATCTGAGTTGTAAATAGGTATTAAAGTTAAGTCAAACATCAGAAGCTTATTTTGAGGCAAAAATGAAATGAATTCAAGGCAGATTCTTAACCAATGATTACAGCCAAAATTGGCTTCCTAGGGACAAGAATTTGGTCAAGGCATGTCCCTCTTTAACCTCTGCCAAGTGCTCTTAAACTCAATATTTAGAGTGTATCACATACTAGAAATCCCCAATTCCACATATTTGGTGATTTCAACTCCATTCTTTGACTTGTTAATGATTCCAGGTGCACCTGTTATAAGAAAGAAAGAAGCCCCACCTAATGCCATATAAAAGCTTTGCAGGCTCCACTGTCAGGTTCTCAAAGGAAACATGAACTCTACTCAAATAACGAGCGAGTTTGTTTAACACACAACACTGGGGATCTGGGCCGAATGCAACATGCTATCTGGCTGCCGCTGTTCCTTTCAGTCGCCTTTCCCGAAGGTGATCTTTCCTTGCCAGTGGACAAACACTCAGTTTTTGTGAACCTTCTGCTCACCCTTAAGTAAAACAAAAATTTCTAGTTTAGATTCACTAATTTGAATGTGATCAGCCTGTGATATCAATCAACACTTTAATCTTCTTTCAAAGGCAGTGAAGGCTGATTTTTCAACCAACATTTCCGGGGAGGGTTTTGGAGCTGGACCTCCCTGGGGTCTCCTCCCCAGCCTCTGAAGTTCCATGTCATTCCCTGCTGGCCATGCCCCTCAGGTCCAGCCTCTTCCTCAGAAGCTCTTGCTCTCAGCACTCAGTCCCAGTCCAGGGTATGTTCTAGATCAGCATATAATATAGTCTCTCTCCTGCATGCTGCATTCTGGCATCCTGCACCCAATGTCCCTCCCCTACTTCCACCAACAAAGTGATTGTTCTGTCAGCCATTTGGCCTCTAGAATTCTGGACCCTCATTTTACAAGCAGGACACTCAAATCCAAGTGGTCCCATGGAAGCCCACTGTCTCCAGGCATTCCCTCCAAGAGCACAGAGACTAAAATGTCTTCAGCAAAATTCCTCTGTCCTTGGTGACCTCTGCCTCCATCTTCCCAGAGCCCAAGATGCACAGAAATGGTGATCAGACATCCTTTATCTATGTCCATGCCAAACTCGCATCCAGGAGACTGTCATTGTAACATCCCATTACAGTAAGTTAGTGGCTGGGTCTGGAACTAAATGTTTGGAATGCTGGGTGGCCAAAAGGCCTACCTGATGTCTTTTGTGTTGATCCACAGAAACTAATACCTGCCCTTCCCTTCCTACCACACGGCAGCCTTGCTAGTTAAAATGGGGCAAACAGGTCTTTTTTGTACCTTTGTAGGAAAGTGAAAACTTTGTGTAGAATTCTGTCAAAGCCTTTCCAGTATCACTGACACTTATATGATTTCAATCATGCTTTAATTTAACTAGGAAAATATAAATTAAAAATATGAGAATGTGTCTTGGACAATGGTTCAAGATGGCATACTCTGTCCATGCATTTGCCTCCCCTCTGTCCAGATCCTCAGAAAAATAAAGTACAGAATTACAACGGGTGAGCCATGAAAGAGACAAGAACACAGAGGCCAGCAGATGGGTCTCATCAAAAACAAGCCATAAATTTTCTAGAAAGCAAAATAGATAGGAGTGATGAGCAATTAAAACATAGAATTTCCTCCCAAGAATCTGCTCTGTCAGCATGGCAGAGGTGGACTGGCAGTCTTCGGTGAATTCTTGGACAGGCTCAGTTGTCAGGGTTGAGCTGGGGTCTGGGGAGAGCGTGGGGCTAAAGACAGAGGGATTCATTGGAACTCAGTGCTTGACACAACTTCAAGTCAGCTTCTTCCTCCCACTCACATACCCTCTTGGCTACCAAGATGGCAACCCTGTGGCCCGTGCTTACTCCAAGGTGAAGAGCAGGAGTGGTCTCCTGAAGAAACTGGACAAGCCGAGAAAGTTAGACTCCGGTTTGGCTGCCAGTGGCCTGGACAAAATTTGTACCACACAGGCTGTGGGTGGTATGCTGGAACAGGGCTGGGCTGCCCTTCACCCTCTCATCCTCAAGGAAGAAGGCCAGCCCATATGCCCCACCCTCCCCGTCATAAATTCTAACTCAGGGTTATTTAGTGGGAAATACTTCCATTTATGTTGCAGTGGGAGAAACGAATGCCAGGTTTTTCTTTCTCAAATATGATAAATTAGTAGGGATTACTGAGGAATTGGGGAGAATTAGTGGCATGAAAAAAAAATAGAAAAATGAACTGTCTCTCAGAAGAAACACATAATTTACAGAATAAAAGAGATTAAAGGAAACAAGGAAAAACTTTAGAATCAGTACTGAGAAGGATTTAAGAAGATCTTGTGTTTATTAAATAAGAACTGCGTGATACATGAGAGGATCAAAGAACAAGAAAATCTTTATAGGCTGTAAAACTATCACTACCCAAATAAAAAATTTGATAGAACGAGTGGGAAGTAGTCAAGGAAATTGAGTACTCAGATGGTAGCCATATAGGGAAGGAGAGAGAAACTCTGAGAGTAATGCAATAATAATGCATACAAGATACATCCAAGAGATCTAACACATTTTCGGAGTCCAACAAAGAGAATGGAGGGAAGCAAGCTACCAAAGAAGTAATATGGCTACAATTCCTCAGAGCTGAGGGACTTGTACCTTTATAGGAAATGCCCCATGCTCGGAATAGGAGATTTCCCCATTCCGCACCATGAAATTTCAAAGCACCAACATAAAGACCCTCAGGCCACTGGAGATAAATAAAACAGATGCCTCCTGATTTGCAGTAGCAATACTGGGGGTGGGGGGTGGGGGAGAACAATCAGGTGATGTGCTCAAAGTTCTGGGGGAAAGTTATTTTTTTTTTTAAGATTTATTTATTTGACAGAGAGAGAGAGACAGCCAGAGAGGGAACACAAGCAGGGGGGAGTGGGAGAGGGAGTAGCAGGCTTCCCACGGAGCAAGGAGCCTGATGCAGGGCTCGATCCCAGGACCCTGAGGTCATGACCTGAGCCGAAGGCAGACGCTTAACGACTGAGCCACCCAGGTGCCCCGGGAAAGTTATTTTTAACCTAAAATCTATACCTAGCCAAATTATTCATATAAAGGCAGAATCAAATATTTTCAGTCTTGCTAGTTCTGATAAAATGGAATTCCTACACCCCCTTTCCTAGGTTACAGCACTCGGTGGATGTGTCCCAGGTGAATAAGGGCATAAAACAGGAAAACATGGTACCCAGGAAACAGTGTATACTGACCAGCAGGATGGTGCAGAGAAGTCTCAGGGGGAAAAAAGATACCTGGACAGTAAGCTAGCAAACAAAGAAAGGTGGGACCCACCACATAAATGGTGACAGACGTGAATGTTGGCCTAAGTCCCAAAGAGTCTCGGTAATTTTAATATCTAAGGGCTGAAGAAGTAAAAGAATGAGTTAAGAATAATGAGTTTAATTGTAGTTGAGGAAAAAAGAATTGTTCTTGCATTGCTTTGGGTTCCACAAATACAGAAGGCAATGTTTAAGAACATGGTTGAGGCCAGACAGATGAGGGTACATCTGTTATTGGTTGGTTCCATCAGTTACTTGCTCAGTTACCTTAGACGGGTGAGTTCTACTCAACAAGTCTTCACTGAGCACCTGTTCTGTGCTGGGTGTTCTTTTAGGTGGTGGACACATACCTGTAAACAATAGAGGCCAAAGCCCCTGTCCTCTTGGAGGTATGGTCTAATACGGGTAGGATATTCTATAGTAAGAAGAGCCGTGGGGAGGAAGAGTAGGGATGTCAGAGGGTGGGGCAGCCAGGAGACTCTCCTATTTCCATAGATAGGGTGTTTACTGAGCAAACATTTGAAGCAAGGAAGTAGGAAGCCATGTGCCTATCTGGGGAAGAATGACCCAGGCAGAGGGACCAGCCAGTGCAAAGACCCCGAGGTGAAATCATGCTTGGCCTGTGTGGGGAACAAAATGGGCCTTCTCTGAGATTGTGTATCCTGTAGTGGGGATAACAATACTGTGACAATTATACAAGACATTACAAAGATCATATAAGATGGAGATCCTTCCTATCCATTGTCTATTAGCATGCCCACCTTAAACGGGCTCAGTGAATTAGAACTATTGTTACCATGGAGAATCATGGCATCAACCAAGCTCTACTGGAATGCCAGATGTAAATAAGATGGAAGTGATAACTCCAGGGGTCTTGTTGGACTGGAAGGAGGATGGGAGTGACATTAGTTCCCAAGTGGCTTATAATACTATGTAGTTGTGATATGAGCTATGAGAGAGGCCCAAGGGCTGGATCATCCCAAAAGGGAAGGCACATCCAGATGGGAAGATCAAGAGTTTTTGGTGGAGGCAGCGTTTGAGGTTGAGGTTTGAGGTTGGGTTTAACAAAATGCTCTGGTGACAGGTGCAAACAGGAGAAGAGGCATATAGCTTGGGAGGGTCGGGTTCCATATGAGTTATGAATTAGCCGCCAAAGGGGTGCCATGAGTCCTAGTGGCTTTAAGGTCTAGCTAGGGGCACTGACGGTATGCTGATTGCACATTGTCCAGGGTCTGTTCTCCTGAATGCACTCTGAGCAGGTATGACCACATTGGGGAGGCACTGGGGAGCTAGTAACAGCTTTGCTGAGAAGGATTTCTTTATCCCACTTTTTAAAATAAAATTTTATTATTATTTTCAAAACTTTATTTATTTTTAAATTTTATTTATGTTATGTTAGTCACCATACAATACATCATTAGATTTTGGTGTTCCACGATTTATTGTTTTCGTATAACACCCAGTGCTCCATGCAGAACGTGCCCTCCTTAATACCCATCACCGGGCTAACCCATCCCCCGACCCCGCTCCCTCCAGAAGCCTCAGTTTGTTTCTCAGAGTCCACAGTCTCTCATGGTTCATCTCCCCATCCGATTCCCCCCCCCCAGTGTCCTCCATGCTATTCCTTATTTTCCACAAATAATTGAAACCATATGATAATTGACTTTCTCTGCTTGACTTACTTAGCATAATCTCCTCCAGTCCCATCCATGTTGATGTAAAAGTTGGGTATTCATCCTTTCTGATGGCTGAGTGATATTCCATTGTATATATGGACCTCATCTTCTTTATCCATTCATCTGTTGAAGGGCATCTCAGCTCTTTCCACAGAAAAAAACTTTATTTATTTATTTGAGAGAGAGAGAACCCGAGCAGAGGGAGGGCCAGAGGGAGAAGCAGGCTCCCTGCTCCATCCCAGGACCCTGAGATCATGACCTGAGCCAAAGGCAGACGCTTCACTGATTGAGTGAGGGCGTCCCTCACTTTTTTTTTTAAATAAGAGGTCATGAGACATTTTTTCAAAGCATAAATTCTTTGGAAGGCCCTGTAAGCTTCCTTTCGCTTGGGGTCAAGGATCCCAGAAGCCTGCACGTGAATATTTGAGACATTGCTTGGAGGTAGGGTGAGGGTGTGCAAGCAGTTTGAAAAGAAGTGGATTAAAATGGGACCAGTTCTGCTCCCCCCTCCGCCCCCTAAATGAACCTCACGGGCAATTCCCTTTCCCCTCTTTGAGAACCAGGGGTCATGTGCAGCCAGATGTTTTGCTGGTCCTGAACCCTGAGAATCCGTCTTGGTTCCTCAGTGCTGCAGATCGGAAAGGTGGCAAGTAGAAACAGGTGTTTACCGGGAAACTGCTTTTAGCTATAATATGCCATCAGGGAAGGAAATGACAGAATGCGAGGAAAGACGTGGAGATGCACACACACGGGAATTGGGTCTAGAAGCCAGACTACAGATGTACCATTCACTCTTGCGCTTCTGGGCTATTGGCCATGCCGACCGTGTTTTCCTGGCTGGGTCCCCAGCACTCAGCAGTGGGGAAAGCCTGGCTGATGTGCGACCCGGGGTGTGGGTTTCTCCTGCTCCTCAGGCAGGGCATTGGAGGTAAAATATTCCTGGGTTGGTTTTCATTGATTACTCCTTTTAGGTCACAGGTGTTGGTTAATTTGAGCAAACGGACATCTGTGCTCGCCACTCACTTTACATGTGAGCATCAACTCAGTGGTGATTGTTCACTGATAGCTTCATAAATATGATGCTTTTAAATATTTATTTTTGGGCACCTGGGTGGCTCAGTTGGTTAAGCGACTGCCTTCGGCTCAGGTCATGATCCTGGAGTCCCAGGATCGAGTCCCACATCGGGCTCCCTGTTCAGCAGGGAGTCTGCTTCTCCCTCTGACCCTCCTCCCCTCGTGCTCTCTCTCTCATTCTCTCTCTCTCTCTAATAAATAAATAAAAATCTTTAATAAAAAAATAAATAAATAAATATTTTTTTTTTAATCTAAGCAACAGGGATTATGTGGAGACCAACTATTTTAGTAGATGTACAAATAACCTTAAATAATTAATAACTTAAAATCTCTCAAAATGCAGTCAATTTGCAACCAAGGCTGCATCAGTATCCCTCCTGCCACTGTGTTTAACCAAGGTGCGTTTGTAGTTTTAAAAAATTTGCTATATATTTACTTCATATATATATGTTATAATACATACAATTTTTGATTATTGTGTTTTACATATTATAAATATGACAAAAATTACTATACATACACTTGTATATGTATGTATATATGTAATATGTATGTATGTATTTTATATATATATATAAAATTTTGCATTTCTTGTGGCATAACTAACATGAAATATCTGAAACCTCTAACGGCTAATCCCAAGTGGGTCTATATGTATTTATTGTGGTGCTGTGTATTGCCAAAGAACTGATTTTGATGCAAAGCAGAAAATATCTTGAATTATCTTGCAATCCAGGCAGAGCACTTGAATAGCAGGCCTATGGGCTCCCTGAAGGAACCTAATGAGACCCCTGCATATTTCAGAACTCCTCACCAAGCCTCTTCTAGTAGGTATTCGACAACTACATTTTTCAAGATTTTAGTTTTAAGTAATCTCTACACCCAACATGGGGCTCGAACTTACAACCCCAAGATCAAGAGCCGCATGCTCTACTGATAGAGCCAGCCAGGAACCCTTCAACAGATATTTACCACTGACCTCTGTAGAGCTAGTTACGGGTGCAAGTGTTACATCCCATTGATAACCGGAAGTCATCCTTAGCATAGAGAGAGAAACACAGAGAGATAGCAGGTTCTCCTCGGAATGAGTGAACCATTAAAAACTTACAAATAGCTGCCAGAAAGACTCGGTTCAATGCATATTGAACATCTGTAAGATAAAGTGTCTGCTTCCTCACCTCTGAGTTTCCCAGTTCTTTAGAAAGTGGCTTCCTGTATTTTTTTAGGTTGTGCTTGCAGCATTCACAGAGGCAGGGACAGCAGTCGTGGAATGTCACAGGCTTACCTACAGAGCTAGCAGTTCTTTGTGTGTAGTTCTAGAGAAGAGATCATAAAAAACAGATGATGCCTATTCTGTGGGGTCTGTATACTGAGGATCTGCCCAGGATCCTGCAGGTAGAGACGTGGCAGCAAAGGGAACCCAAAGAAAACCATTAATAATTTTGACTGAGTGGACTTTAGCGGTCCCTCAAATTTCGGCTTGCTATGTAAATATCTTCAAATAGATCTGATAGCATTGATTTCTCCTGTTGGGCTTCCTAGATGGTGCCTGGGCACACAGGGGCTATGCTGTCCAGAGGCCCCATGCTCCCACTGAACCTCAAACGATGTCTACATTTCCTGACTTCAGCCTTTGAGCTCCCCTAGAATGGACTGACAATGCAGTAAAGTCAAAATCTCCCTTACAAGATAAGCTTCCCTTTAATAATTGATGCAGAAAAGGGAAGTCTGTATACATTTCTCTTTAGAATGAAGAAAAGACACACACACACACACACACACACGGGTACTCACTCAGGTCTTACGCTTGGCTGCTTGGAAGCATAGAATACTACAGTCCCCTCCATGGCTGAGCCAATTAGTTGGTCATTGTTGACATGACCACAAACAGCCCCTGTCACCTTGACAGCCTTCTAGCAAATATGTAGTATTTGTTTTGCCCTGCACGAGTCAACACAGATCGATTTCTCTACTGGAAAAGCATCACCTACATCACTACCGAGCCATACGATTTGGTGGTTTAGTAGTAACTTCTTTGGATACAGAGAATGGATGAAAAATGGGGTGGGGGAGTTATAAGTATGCATAGGTCTCATCAGAGGTGCTTTATATGAGGGGATTAATGTTTTAATAAATGTAACTGGTATTCCAGTGATAATTATGCAGATATAATGTAGTTACTAGTTGGATTCTAAAACACACAAATACACTTATTAAAGCCTTTAACCAGAAAAGAATCAAGGAAAAATTTTAATCCTCCTCAAAACTGTTTATTACACAACATAATGTCTCTTCTCAGACTCTTTTTTTACATGCCAAATATTAGGTCGAGTAAAATGATGAAAATTTAATAAAGTGTTGATAGAAGGAATTTATAAAATGTAAATGTAGAGCATGAGTAATCTGTGAAGCAGTTTACTTGCATTCCCCCCCCACCGTAAATTATGTTGAAAATCAATGGTATCTTCTTCTGGAATTATCAATAGAGCCTCTCTGGGGGGTGTTAGTAAGATATATAAAGGAGTAGGAGAATGATACAGGGAGAATACATTTTAACTTTGCATTATAAAAGCTAAATAATTTCTGGAAAGGACTTTGTACAGCCTATCTATGGTATAACTAATACAATCTGATTAAAAAAAAAAAAGGCCTGTGTTTGAGATGCTGAGATGCAAAACATCTTAGTTCATGTATATTGCAAAATATTTAAACCACTTAGTGAAGAAAACTACTTAAGCCCGCTTTTGTCCGATAAAGCCTTTCTCCTTGTCTGTACATTGAGAATTCTGCCTGTGCCCTTCGATGGACACATACAGCAAAAAGTGAAAACTCAGCTTCAGTCCTGAAGACTTTTGGTCTTTTGAAGCCAAAGTTTGTCTGTCCTGCTTTGCATCTCCACAAAAAAAGATGGGCCAGGAGCACCTTGTTCTGGCTTCCTTCCATGGAAATATCCATAATTATCCATAGTAATTAGGTCCTGAAGCCAGACCACAGATGTACTATTCGTGTATTGCACTGATGGGGTATTGAGAAGCAGCTGTCGAGAAATAAAATGACACTCACTGAATTTTATCCGCCTTGTTGATAGAGAAGAGTATCTATGTGAATATGAGACTGGCCATTAAAAACTCTGGTAAGTGACTAATTAATAAAGCACCGAATCGTAGATTGCTCTGCATCACTAGTTAATTAGGACAATAGATAGTGGTGAGCCTGGCTCCTGGTCCGTTCCACCCAGAACACGGCTGCCAAAACCTGCTCTCAGGGCAGAGATGGGCTTAGACGCGAATTTTAAACAGGAGACCCCTCCTGGGTAAAATTAACATTCACAGATTAAACTTGTTTACAAGTTAATGTCAGAAGACTTTAATTACAAGTCTGAAGTCAAATTATGTCGCCCTTCTGTACAAAGATATTACAATTCACAGTTCACCCCTGCTAATTTTTTATCTGCTCTGTGTCAGCTGAGAAGGACGTGAGGTGTCCGGGTCGAGTGTTTCTGGGAGTCATTTTATCAGCTTCTTCGGGACTGTCTCTTATTTGGACGGTTGTGGTTACAGTGAAGTTATTTTCAGAAAGATTCCTAAGTGTTCACAGGATATGTGATTGTCACTGCAAGGACCCCAGCCTCACCTGATAGAAAGGCAACCTCCAGCCCCAGTGTCCCTTCCCAGAAATCACAGTGCATCCAACCCAAAGACATTTTCCGGAGACCGACAGCAGCGAGAGGAATGGGAGAGGCAGGAAATGCCCTGCAGTCTGTGCGTGTCCACAGTCTGTGAACTTGGAGGGGGGTATTTCCCAACAGGAGGTTAATTGCAGCGCAGTCCCACCTGCAACACCAACTGTCTTGTACTCCTTCTAGTCTCAAAGGTACTGCTGCCTTCCTGCAAAGGTCAGAAACTGCACCTTCCTCCAAGAGGAATTACTCCCTCCCACCACATTCAAGAATGGATATTTCTATGAATGTTTTAAATCTCCAGCCTTAGGTGTTCTGCTGAGAACCAGACCTTGACATGCACTCCTCAAGACCCCTAATCTGGCCCCAGATCTACCAGCCAGAGCTAGATCCCTTGTTAGAGACACCCGGGGAGTGTTTGAGCTCTTCTGTCCCCTGGGCCCATCCACTCAGGTCCTAATTCAGTAGTCTGGAGTGGATCCCCAGCCTCAGTACTGTTAAAAAGGCTTCCAGGTGAGCGCCACATATGTCCTCCCAGGGTTGAGAAGCCCCGAACTGAACCGTTGCATAGGAGTGCACTGTGGCAGTGCAGGGACCCTAGACCCCCGCTTCCGCAGAACCCGTCAGGAAGCCTAACAACAGCAGCAAACACATTCCAGTCCACCCAGATCCAAAACGTCTGCCTTCTACAGGAAAGATGGGTTTTTTCCCCTGGAAGCTAGCCTGCTCACAAAGGCTTTTACAGGTCCCTTAGTATCTGGGCCTTGGCCACCTAGAGCTTAGATCAGTCACTCTGCGGCAGTGCACGTGGGGAAGCCTGACCCCGAGGCCAAGGCAACCCGGGGCAGCCAGTACGATGCCCACATGTGGTGGGCAGCACAGCCACACTCGGAAGCCAGGTTCCGGGGTGCCCGCTGAGGCCCCATCAGCATCTGACTACACCTTCAGCCTGCACCTTTGCTAAGGCACTCGTGCTTGCTTCATAAGGCAGGGAGAATATAAGGAATCCATGTGTCTGTCTCCAGAAGGATGCCGAAGTTGAAGTCCTCTAGCCACCAAGATACGTGTCCGTAGCTAAACCAGTATGCCCTGGCTTCTCAAAGGATGGTCTGTGGACCAGCAACCCCAACATTGCCAGAGAACTTGTTAAAAATGCAGAACCTCAGGCCCTCCCCCACACCTGCTGAGTCAGAACTGAAATTTTAATCAGGGGACTCATGCCGATGGTGTTTGGAGAAGCCCTGAAATACATGGCTAGTTCATTTGGAGCTACTCTTTATCTACCCTGAAATAAATCAAAAGCCGATAACAAGGACAGGTGCCAAACCACCCTGTTTAGCTCGTGTGTTTCACTAGTACTGGTCCCATCTTAGACAAGTGTGTTTCCGCAGGCTCTTCTTTAACTTGGAGTTGGGTGTGAGTTTTGCCTTAGTACACCATCCTCTTCACGGCAGACGCAGAAGCCGCAACTGCAAATAAACAGAGAAACGGGCCATCCTAAGAATGCGAAGATATCAGACATTACTCATTACACCCCGTGACCACTGTCTCGCTACTCTCCATACACCTGCCTGTCACAAAAGGAATTGGACAAAAGAAGCCTGTTTTTCTCACATCTTGGGAAGAAATGCTCGTGGTTGGAGAGAAAATCCAAGAATGAGGGACACCTGCTATTATAGGGGACCAGATCCCATGGGCACATGTATTGCTGCTTCCTGGCCAAGTGATTTTCACTTTTAAGTTATTCTCCGTGTAAAGTATTGGAGTCTCAGTAGATTACAGTATTTGGTAAAAGGTGTGGTGAGGTTTCATAATTACATTAAGTTGTATTGGAAAGCTCATCATAGAGTGACAGGAACAAATCCTGTGTTTTGTACCTTGTCAGAGACTGCATGAGTGTTTAACTTATTTGTAATAGCAGCAAAGTTTCCATAATATATGAAAATCTAGGATTTATGAAGCCGATGAAACAGGAGGGCATTTTCCAAAGCTTTCCAAAACAGACTTTTCACAGAATCAACTTATATCATCAGATGGCCCTCTTACATTGAAATTATTAAGCTCCAATGCAGATTTTATCATTCATTTGTACAAATTAATACCCTCCCTTCCAAACGTCTGTCTGAAACATGGCTCATAGCCTATATAGGAAATGTGTTCATATATTTTAACATTTACAACAACTTAAGATAAGATGTCAAACTAATTCAGCGAATTAATGATCATTTGCAAATGAAATTTAGCACATGGACTTAACTCAAGATCCATAGGAAGTCCTTTGCGGGTCCTTTAAATACTTAAATTAACTTATGAATTAGCATAGAAGTAGGGAGTAAGTTTTGGAATTTTGATTTGAGTCAAAAGCAAAAACCAAGAATTAAACAAGTAAGTCTTTATTATGGCAAGGTATTCCTTAGATCAAAG
Source organism: Phoca vitulina (assembly GCF_004348235.1). Classification (NCBI taxonomy): domain Eukaryota; kingdom Metazoa; phylum Chordata; class Mammalia; order Carnivora; family Phocidae; genus Phoca; species Phoca vitulina. Next base: position 8,874,701 of record NW_022589720.1, on the reverse strand, counting down.
GAATCTTTCAGCAGTTTACTTAGCACACACTTATGATACGGTACTGTTAACCAAAATTGCTTTTTATTTCTAAAAGTGCTTATTTGTTGGTATCATTTTTCCCTCTTGAGTTTCATAATGAGAAATATCAAGCCAGAATTTTTAAGAGGTTCAAAATCCACAGAATAGCTCTTCCAAGGCCATAAACTCAGGGAGCACAGTGTTTCTACCTGCATGGGCCAAGCCCCCTGGTCACGTTGCTCAGGGGTGTCAGTGTATCAGCAGGGATCAGACTCCCGAAATCAGTATTTGGTGAAGGAAAAGGTACAATGGGAATTTGCGAGGGGAAAATCTGTTCCCATTCCAGAAACCACTGTTCTCTTTGGAAGTTCTATTCTGCCCTTCCGAGATGTAGTTTCACTAAGAAACATTGATGTATGAACTAGAGTCACAATTTTTAAGAAATCTGAATGCCAGAGATTTTACTTTGGACTTTTCTTCATAGCACAGGAAGTTCATAGCTCTTCTTCTGAACACAGTTCTTTATGTCAGAAATGAAAACACTTGTCTCGGCCTCCTGTTCACACGCACATTGAGTCAGCTTTCTCCGGCCAACTGACCTTTGCGTCATTTAGGTCTTCATTTTCTCCTTCCACTTCTTTGCCGGTGAGCATCTGAAGCTGGCTCCCGGATTTGAAGAGAACAGATCGATGGCAGTATGTCCTTAAGAACCTAGTATTAATATAGCCAAATGAAAACACACAGATATTTATTTCTTTGCAAAAGCAAGTGAATTCACATTAAAGGGGCATAAATTAGATAGTATAGAAATAAAAGAACACAAATGGATCCCAATGAAAACCAGAATGAACTTCTTCCATTCTGTCTGCTAAAGTAATCAGCATAATGTGGTAGTAAATTATATTATTTGAAGAAAGCAAGAAATGACAAATTGAATGTTGCAACACATTAGCTATTTATCTCTTTCTTTTAAACATGCCTATCTCCTGTCTCCCTATTTTATCTCAAACAGGGGTCTCTCAGTGTGATCTCTGCAGTTAGAATCACAAGGTGAGATGTTGCCTGTTAAACACACATTGCTTCTCCCTGCTCAGATGGATCAAGTCTGAATCTTTTGGGGTTGTGTCCAGGAATCAGCCTTTCAAAGAGTTTTCCCCAGATTCTTGGGAAAACAAATGAAGATTTGAGAATAATCGTGTTCTAAGGAATGAAAATTCAAAGGCTGTGTGTGTGTGTGTGTGTGTGTGTGTGTGTGTGTGTGTGTTTAAAATTTGGGCTGAATCTTCGGTTTGCAGCTCTCATGAGCTTCTTAGGTGTGATCTTCCATTGAATATTCTAACTCCCATTGATAAAAATGTTGTTGCTGGGATTGTGAAATTTTGAGTTAAAAAGAAAATCTGTTCAGTTCTTACAACCAGTTGTCATCCAAACTCATAAAGGGTCCATACACTAACTGTGTTTCTTTTTAAAGACAATATGGATTAAGTAGGTACTAATAAAATCACTTCTATAAATATCATGAAATGAATCTCCTACAGAGGGCCTTTGCTCGTACTGCTGGTTCCCTCTGAGAAACACGTGGATCTTCCTCCAGTATGGCTCTTTCTCTGGCCTTGTGAAGTTTTCTGCCGAAATGCCAGATAAGCAAAAAGAACTTCCTTCATCACCTTTTCAAAACAGTATTCCCCCACCGGCACTTTGTCTGCTCTCCCCTTACCCTACTTCACTTTTCTTCAGTACCTTTATCTTTGTACTTACTTGAATGGGATGACTTATTTTCAAGGCCAGGGAACTCATTTGTTTTAAGCACCCTGGTGTCCTCAACTTCTTGAAGTTGCCCACACACCCAGCAAATATGTGTTGAATGGATGAATCTGTTGATTAGTAAGGACTAACTGGTGCATAGAAACAACACATATAAAATTCAGCATGTAGAAATTTATTTGCACATAAGTCTAGAAGTGATAAATGTTTCATATTGCTGGTCAGAATGAAAACAGTGCCTGCCGGACTCTGACCCAAGGAAGGTGTGGTGTGGAGGAATGAGACAAGCCCTTTCAGCTTCGTGATCATCCCCCGTGTCAAGGCTCCCTGCAGATCTGTTGCTGGCTTCCTCCTGGATTAGCAAATGTTTGTTAGCTTTAATTTGCAGGTTTAATTTATGCTATATCCCTTTCTAAAAAGGATCGCACCTCTTCTTGGACATTTCCATCTTTCTTTCCCTTTTGGACTTCATTCCTGCAATCTTTGCAATCATCCATTAAAGAGCAACACTAAGGTAGACTTTAAGATTCTTGCTCCTTGCCTAGGACCCTTGGTCATTAATGTCTGGTTCATAGTGCTAGTAAAGATTCCTCATGTACAGTTAATGCTTGTAATAGAAGATTTTCACACGGCCTTCAGATCATGTCACCCTTCAGAAGATCATCGGGTCCTCCTGTTGCTTGTTTTGGGTGTTTTTAGAGACTTAGGGTCGAGGAATGGTGATAAAGTTACAACTCTAAATCTACCAGGGATGGATAACTCTCATTTAACTCTATAAGATTTGGATATAATGACTGTCTCCTTGCTTTTACACTTGTAAGTCTTTGGCAATATTATCAAAGCCTCCAGAAGAAGGAAGAATTGACAGCAGGAACTCAAGGCATACCGTACTTAAATATATTCCTGGAAAATATGAACATGAGATAATATTCAGTGTGATGTTGGCATTTGATAAATCAGATGCAATGAACCTAATTATGCAAAACAGTTATTTTGAATCTATCATTCATCTGAATGCTGTATAAATCAGAACTTATTTAATTACTAGGAAAGGGAAGTAAGGAACTTGCTTGCTCTATTCCTTCCCTTTCCTCAAAACATTCAGTAATTTTTATTAACACTGAATTCATAGAATTCCCAATGACTGTCTCAGTCATTCAGAGGTGCTCTGTTTATTTAAATTGAAAACAACCTGTGAGAAATATATCAGTAAAATGGATTTATCTGCCAGCAATTTCAGAACTTTCGAATGGGCTTTTCCTCAGAGATTCTAGGTGAGAGTGTTAAAATCCTTGGGGTCACATGATCCTGAAGAAGCAGGGCAGTCACTGAGCATTGAAGAATTTAGCTCTAGCACGACCACCAGAGAAAGCCTTGAACCAGCAGACAGAGAGAGAGCTACCCGCAAACACCACCAAAATCAAGTTATTCCAAAGGCTTGTTGCTTTAGACTGGAATGGAGAGCTCCAAATTCGGGCCATTCAGAGACAGCTGACAGTTAAATCCCAACATGCCCTGTGAGTCTCAGCTTTGAAGCTTAGCTGAAGGGTCTCTCCTAGCATCAGCTATTCGCAGCATTGGGTTCTTGTGTGTGTTCTCCACTCACCATCGTTAGAAAACCATCTCTCCTTGCTGGTCCCTCGGTGTCCTCCACCCCAGCTGCCTTGGTGCAGGTGATTCTCCTGGCACTTCGGCTCCTGTGATTCTAACCGTACCTCATGTGAAATACTGCTTCTCAATCAACGTCGTCTTGTCTGTGTATCAGGCCAGCCTCTTAGCCCTCACAGAATGCTCTTTGCTCATGTCGGCAGAGGCTTCCTGGTCCACAGCATTGCTTCGAAGCAACACCTCTCCCCATACAATGCAACAAAATGACACAAATAAGGATTCACAAATACTACCAGGCGGGGGATGCGTAGCCTCAGCTTACAAATTAAACCAGCTAGTGACGGCCATTTGTACCTTTTTCAGAGGAGGGTAAACTGAGTGCCCGTGCTTCAATTTGGAGGAGGGTAAGAGTAAAAGAAAATGTGACTTGAACTTCTGTTTAAAATCTGTGTATCTCGGGGATTTAGGCCATTGGAAGTCCAAACATTTCAGTTCATTCATTGTCCAGAAAGAAACTGCTGACAAGAAGGAATTCTGCTTGGGCGCCTGGGTGGCTCAGTTGGTTAAGTGACTGCCTTCGGCTCAGGTCATGATCCTGGAGTCCCTGGATCGAGTCCCGCATCAGGCTCCCTGCTCAGCAAGGAACCTGCTTCTCCCTCTGACCCTCCCCCCTCTCATGTGCTCTCTCTCTCTCATTCTCTCTGTCTCAAATAAATAAATAAAATCTTTAAAAAAAAAAAAAAAAGAAGAAGGAATTCTGCTTCACTTTTCAGGAACAACATCAAGATGGCTTGCCATCATGGTTTATTCATTTGCTCATCATTTTAAATAATCATTTCTGTTGCAAACTTTAAGGTGCAAGGACTCTGGGATAATAAGAGGTTTTTAGGTCTGACTTGTCTGCCCAATTCCTTTAGTGAGGAAGCCAGCCACGTTCGTTAGGCCGAGAAAAACGATGTCTCACTGGCCCTGTGCTGGGTGGATTTATCTCAGAATCATTATCGTCCTTATAGGGAGATCAGGTCTGGGAGCCGAGCAAGGCAGCTGGGTGATGCCGATAAGCCGATTAGCTCGACATATTGCTGCCATTTCATGTTATTCATTTGATTTTCTGCAGATTTCAACATTTCTGGGCAAAAAAACCACAAAAAAACAAATTCAAATATGGCTTTGATAAAGCAAGTTCTGTGTGGATGTCGATGGGGGCTCAATGTCGCCTGTTAATTTCTTTCAGCTGGGTCCCGGGCCTCGTACAGCAGCCAGCACGGCCACCTGGGCCCGGAGCTGCGGGCTCTGCAGTCCCCAGAGCACCACATCGACCCCATCTATGAGGACCGTGTCTATCAGAAGCCCCCTATGAGGAGTCTCAGCCAGAGCCAGGGGGACCCTCTGCCGCCAGCACACACGGGCACTTACCGCACGAGCACAGGTGTGTATTCAGGACGCCCCTCGGTGGCCTGTCCATGGTGGGGGGGTGTGGTCGGGGCCCCGTGAAAGGTCTGTGTGTGTGTCCGTCCGTGTCCGTGTCATCTCTGCTCACGAGCCTTATGACCTGCTTCTATCATTAACGTCTGTGATGGTAATGAGAGAAACCAAGTACGACTCGTTTAGCTACCTGAGGATATTTTAAATGGAAGAAGTTTAATGGGGGTTGTAAGCTTATGTTGTCTAACAGGCAAACTGAAAGAAGGAGTGCTAATTTTTTGTATGTCATCATTCACATATTTAATGAATATAAGTACTCCCAACAAAGCACTGTTATTATACAGGACATAAAAGGCATGTGCCTAATGCAGGTAAGTGTTCTTTAATGATAGCCTACCTATTTGGCAAGCTTGGGGAAAATGAAGCATATCTTGTAGGGCAAACTGAGAATTTACTTCATAGACACTATCAGGCTGAATCAGATGAAATTATTATTTAAAGGTCGAATATCGACAGTTGCATACGATTCAATCAACCGCAGGACTCACCTGGGTTAAATATATATTTTTAATTGAACACAGCCACAGGCTGCACGAAGAAGGCAAGTGTTTTCCAGAATATGTAGCCATTTGCAAAATAACTGGTCAAATGTCATGATTAAATGTGCTAGAGAGCATTCATCTAACTACAAAATTGATATAATTAAGATGTTGAGAACTACACTTATTATAAAGCCTCCCATTGCTAAGTAAACTTAGAAAATATGATGCTGATGGTTTGCACACAGCAAAGCTCTGTCCCTCACTTCAAATGACCCGTGTTACCCTCGAACAGAGCCTCAGGCGTGGGAAAACTGAATCTCTAGTCCAGAACTTGGCACACGCCTCCCTGCATCTTCAGACCATGGTAACTTCCAGTTACCACGAAGTAGAGCATAGCAATTTTGTTAACTGCATTATGATACTAAATTACACGTTTTGAAATCCAGGCCAGCAAAGTTGCTTTTATGGTTGATTATTGATATGTACATTTCAGTATTTTACTGCATCATAAGAAGAAAGGCACAAAATGCTTTCCTTTATTTTTGACATCATAAATGCCATCCAATGTTAATAATACATATCTTGGTTCAGACGCAAAAGAATACCCATTTATTCTTCTGCCAGAATTCTCTCATCACCGGCCTGCTAGAAACCACTCCTGTCTGAGGTTGGGCTATTTTAACGTCGAGTTGGCCACGTACTCCTAACTAAGATAGTTTTATTTCCACACACCCCTTATAAGAGACAAAGATAACCTCAGTGATGTTCAGTATGTAATTTGCATAAAAACTGACAACAAAAAGGGTTATATTGATTCTCTGTCCTGTATTCGTAGCCTCTTAGAACTGTCTTTTGTTAATAAGCTTCTGGGGGTTTTGTAAAAATTTATCTACACTAAGAAAAAAATACTTCATTCTTCTATGTCAGGTTAAAGACAGGGGAAGATGTTCACACTTTAAAAACCAATTAAAACAAAAACAAAACAAAACTGGTGTTTTCTCTAAGCCCGGGGTCTGCAAACTCTAGCTATGGGCCAAATCCAGCTCGCCACCTATTTGAATACTGCTCATGAGCTAAAAATAATTATTACATTTTTAAATGGTTTATAGATAAAAGATGGAGAATATTTTATATGTAGAAGTTATGTGAAATGCAAATTTTGGGGTCTGTAAATAAAGTTCCTGGAATCCAGGCACACCCATTCGTCCCCGTATCATTTCTAGCTGCTTCGGGGCTATAGCAGCTGAAGAGTAGTTGTAGCAGAGACCGTAGGGTTGGTAAAGCTGACAGTGTTTACTTTCTGGCCCTTTCTGGAAAAGTTTGCCGACCCCTGCCCTAAGCCATCAGCGGACCGCCATGCCGAATGAAAGAACACGGGGTTCGTCCTTCCTATGAGGGAAGGCAGCAGCGTTCTCTAAGTGCATCAGAGAAGAAGAACTCTTTGCCTGGGTTTTCTCAGTAACAGTACCCTCTGCCCTGGCAGAGAGCTGCTGAGGTTGCGACATCCGGATGTCCAAGACCCCATCCCAGCCTGCCCTTTTGAACTTGAGGCACTTTTGAGGAAATCTGCTGATTTATGCAATAATATGGAAATTTCCAGATGTGCATGGATGGTCTCATGGGATGACAGGTGGGGAGAAACCACCTCTCTCCAACCCCTAAGTATGAAGCCACAGGTTCTCTCTCCCCTGTACCTGCTCAGGTTACTCCCTGTTTCTACACTTAATTTATTTTATTTCAAATCCTGACACTTCCTTAGCTAACCCTGCAATCCCAGGAACTGTCTCTGTCAGAACCCACATGTTCGAAAAAATGCCTTTAAAATGGGTATATATCCTTTCCTTATAAATTATGTATGTATTAGACAATATTATTAAATTATATTTAGTAAAAGTCAGAATTAGAAATTAATAACAAGGAACATTCTAAGATTGCTTTCCCATATTCGGGAGGTCCTTTTCCGCATCCCGTGTTGTGGGCTTCCAGGGCCAGAGCCAACACCTCAGTTTCTTGGGAGGAAAGGACAGGTTCTATAGGGCCTGTTAGACTTGAAGTATTAAGGGCCACTGACTTCCGGCTCCTATCCGTGGCTGAGGTGGTTTGAGCAACCAGTCTCATGTCTCAGCCCTTGGGTAACAGGACACTGGCTGGAGTTCCTTCAGTTTGACCCCTCAGGCACTTCCAGATGATACTTCAAGGAGAGTAAGCCAAGGGGATTGAAGGCCAGTTGCTCTTGTTCAAGGAGTCAACACTCAGGAATGAAGACAAAAGGACTTGCCTAAAAAATTAGGGAATTACAAGATGGTGCCATAGTATCGAGCAGGTGAGATAGGAAGACGAAAGCATGTAGCATGGCTTTTGTTCCAAATTCTTTGAATGCATTTACAGATTGTCAGAACCCCACCTTAAAGGAGGTACTGATAGGATGCTCACTTTCCAGAATACTGAGGCACAAAGATGTTGAGTCATCTTCGCAAGGTCACACAAGTTGTGTGGAGCCAATCTTCAAACCTTCACACACAGGCAGTCCTGCCCTGGATCCTGGGCTCTTAACAGACATCTTGGTTGAAACTATTTGTTAAAGTCATCATTTGAAAAGAAAATAAATACCCATCCATGTTCATCGTGGATTTTGTATCCTGTCAATCAAATAGTATCTGTTGAAGACTCACCATGTGCTAGATGCACTGGCAGATCCAAAGATCCTTCTATCTACTCCTTGTCCTCAAACACATTCAGTCTCCTTTCATAATAGGACATGAACATATGGAAAATTAACTGGCAATGGAAGGTAACATCTTAAGGGTTAGAACATTTCAGATAAAGCTGAAGACAAAGTATGAATAAAAACACTAAACAACACATAGTATCTTTTCATTCCCAGATAACCTGTAACCCCTGATTGTGCCATACGTAATCCCCCCACCCCCTACCCTGGCCCAAGGCCACCTTCCTCTGTTATTCGGCAAGAAGTAGAGGCTTGGCAGGTGCGTGTTCTTCATCCACATCCGCTCTTGGTCACTCAGTGCTGGAGCTATGCTCCCTGCCTGCTCTGGTTTCTGGGCACTGCTCTCGGCTCTATGGCCACTCTCCTCTCCCTGCCCTGCTTGGCCCTCTGCTGACCCTTTCCCTGCGTCTCCCTTACCCCAAACACCACGAAGGCTGTCCTGAGTAATAGACTGTTCTAGAGCTGAAGGATACACAGGGAGATGACTGCATGGAGACGATCAGGACCCAGCTGTAGACACTGAGGCTGAGACCTGTTAAAGCTTCCTAAACTTCCCCGCCAAAGGGGGTCGGGGGATGCCTTCATTGACTTTTCCCCTCAGACTTCAGCTTACCACCATCCTCATCCATTCTCCTCTCTGCCTGCCTTCTCTGTGTCTCCTTGGCTGCCACAGTAGCCACTCACCCCTGTTACTTACTGGAAAGACTGATTTAAATCTCAGACATCAACTCAGATGAGGACCACGATCCTTTCGGCATGCAAAAGGTCCTCTAGGCTTTCTCAAACCAAAAAGCTACCTAACCATACTTATACACACGTATTTATGTACATGTTAGGGAATCAGGGTGCTAAAATCCTACTTCTCCCCTCTCTCCTGCTCCAGGCTGTGGAAGGTGAGACATACAAACAAGGTCACTACTCAGCACTGGAAATCAGTAGGATTTCATTCCGCTGAGCAGGCACTCTGTCGCCCAGGGCTGGGCCAGGGACCATGGTCTGAAGAGGGTCTTCTGCCCCCTTCCCACACACTGACATTTCATGTTCCTGCACCCCAGCCTTTGTCAGACAAGAACCACAGACCTTTCCCCCCCCACCCAGTTCCAACAGAAGGGAGCAGGCTCTGAGGATGGCCCATTGGCCTTCCTGGGTCCAGATATGCTCTTAGTAGGAAGGCAGAGGGCAAATAGAACACCGCATGCCCGAGGACAGGATTGAGAGAGAAGCCAGCACTGTGGCCCTGGAGACCTAGCAGCCTCAGAGGAGGTAAAAGGGTCACTTCCTGAATCAGCAGTGGTGTCTGCTCCCCAGGGCTCCCCAGAGAGTATCCCCTTGCCAGACACGACCGCCACTCATTTCTTGTGCAGCCAGAAAATGAGGGAGGGGGGCCACCATCAGTGTTCCTTCCGTGTGCAGGGAGGCGGCATTGTGTGAACTCCAGCAGAAAAGGCAGGCCAGTGAGTCCGATGGTGGCACGACTATCCCCACCTGCTTTTACGGGACATCCACCCAACGTCTGAAGCTTTACTTTCTTGCGTGATGAAAATTTAAAGAGGCACACTTTTAACTTGGATGTCTGTTTAAATAAAACATACCTTTCATCTGGGATAAGGCTTGTCAAAACCAGAGCTTATATAATAAGAGGAACAGCCAGACAAGGAATATGGGATCTTCATGGGTTTGCTGATGGTGAAGTCTATTAAGCAGAAACTAAGTAACACGAATTTTTATTTCAAACTCAAACATACCGATAACTGTCAACTTAGGAGTCACGTGATCAACACAAATGCTTGACTCTGACACTTCCCCCCACCCCAAAAAAAACATCTTTCTAACCTAATAGAAATGGCCAGTGTCTGCTATACTGATAGTCACATGAATTCACTTTGGGATAAATGGGTTTTTAAGTGAGTGGAGAACACAAGCTTTCTGTGATGAACGTGTCAGCTTGTAAGAAAGAATGAATTATCAAAGGTAGGTTGCAAGGAGAAAATCTGCTAAATATCTTTGAGGTTGACAAATACTGCAACAGAAAAAGGAAAAAAAGTGATGAAAATATTTGCCCATGTGGAGAAAGTATTTTTAAAAAACTGAATTCTCTGCAGTACTAGCCAGTGCTTAATAAGGTTATAGAGGCATTTCATAGAACCTTCATATTCATAAAATTTTACTACTATTATTCAATAACATATAAATAACATTTTCAATTAAAATCATCATTTGAGTCCACAAAAACGTGGAATATTAGCATTTATTACTTCTTAAATGCTGTTACTTCAAACTGTAAAAATGATTGCTTCCCATTAGAGCAAGTCAAATTAGATCTTCCATAACCTCTTGTTTTGTTTTGTTTTTTAACTTTTTTAAGTCTAGAAAGTCAGGGGCACATTATTACCCAGTTGGAAATTTTTAATGAACCCAATGATAAGTATCATCTTAAAACTGAGAAGAGCTTCCAGATGCTTCCTTGTGTCAAGTCACCTAAAGCGGTGTAAATAAAAAGTGTAATTGAACTGAGCTGAGGGAGGACAGCAGGTCTGCCAGTAGGAACCGTTCATTGGCAAAATCCAGAACCATCAACATCCAAACCAATAATAATGATTCTGTTACTACTAAAAATCCTGCAGTTCCTCTCCCCACAAAGGTAATAATAGATGAAGTTAAACGATTATGTTAATAATGAGCTCTGAGTAACATATAGAAGTGTTGAATCACTATATTGTACACCTGAAACCCATGTAACACTGTATGTGAACTCTACTGGAATTAAAATGAAAACAGAAAGATTACGTTAAATTTACCCTGGCATATTTTCCCACTGAGTTTAGCATGGATCAGCCCGTGCAGAGTGCAGAAAATTGGAAGATCTTTGCAATTCAATTCTAGATAATAATACTGCTGGGAATATAGTGGATTGAGTGCCAAAGGTGCCTCATTCCTAAAATAACAGAGTCCAACTCTCTTTAAGAGAGTTCATGGCCAAGTTCTTGGACTTGTTGTCACCTAAGCCATCTTTACTTTCTGAGCTTGCAGAGGAAGTATTGCTTAATTAGCTTATTGTGTGCTTATTTTGTATTTATATAACAGGTATAAATGTAATTTGTTTTCATATTTCTGTATATACAAATATACAGAAAAGCAAAGATAAGTAATACAAAAACAAAAATAAGTGTTTTTTCTTTTTGGTTGAACCCTATCTTATATCCCCCCTCAAGTTTCTTCATGTGCCAGATTCTTATATTTTATTCTGTTCTCTTTTTTTGATTGTCAATAAAGAATGGATGTAACCATCCATCATCATCAAAGTAGAATGCCTGATTTATTAAAAAGGATCCCTCTTCCCCTCTTTCAAGCAAATACAACACATAAAACATCTCCCCCGCCCTTTGTACAGTAGACCTTTATTTGTGTAGCTCTAAAGAAAACAGATAATTTCGTGAACAGCATAGATGTCAGGTGAAGTATCAAGTCAGCTGCTGAAGAGGCTGCTTTTAGAATCTCCCCAAAGAGACCAGCAGCACGGTTCGTTGAGCTCTAAGAGCTTATTGAGTGGAGAAGGGGCTGTTTGCGGAGCAGCTGAGGAGAGATGGGGGGGTGTTTAAGGAGCTGAGGAAGCACCTTCCACCTCAGTTTTCCATGGGAAGATTCCGTGGAATAGAGCCATCCTGTAACATGGGTGATGTGGTCAGCTGAGCTCTAAGAGAAAATGTGTAACCAGATAGAAGTTCAGGAGACATCCTGTTAAAGGGAAGTCTTTAATAATGTGGCCAGTATCCGCTTATCCATACTGATGGGCAGCCATGGTTTGCATGAGCCACACGGAGGGCACAATGGGAGAATTTAATGTATAATGTTAAGTCATTTTCCTGTGCCACACTTAAAAAATATAAGGCATTGCCTTGTTATTTTACTGATGGCTAGTCTGAGATCTGTTTAGATTCTCACACGTTTTCTCTTTTGTTGTTGTTTACAAAGGAATATTTTATCATATTTCTGTAAATCATAGATATCTTGAGAGAAAAAGTTTTCTTAAATCTGGAAGAGCAAACATTAGAGAACCAGCAATGTTTTAAACAAGAGTCATAAAAACTATAATCATCTTTCTGAATTTATTTGGTCCCATGTTACTAATTTTTGTTCTGTTTGAATGCAGTTTTCCCATTAGTTCCAGAAATCCTTATCCAGTTTAGTTTCATGATCTTAAGGATATCAGAAACCTTTATTTGTCAAAAGTTCTTTCCATGACTTTCCTTGAAGCTGAAACACATTCCTCAAGAGCATCAGAGCAGTAACTGTAAATGACAAGACTCAAAAATGGGCATAGTTAATATCTGATAATAGTTCATTATGATGCAGTTGACAAGGAAATTGGGTTATTTTTTATGACACACAACATTTTAATATTTTAATAATTAGAATTTTTTGTGGTGACATTATACTAGGACATATTAAATCTTTAGGAATTTTATATAATTTTATTTATTTTTTAACAAGATTTTAAAACCTTATTTATTTATTTATTATGTTCAGTTAGACACTGTATAGTACGTAATTAGTCTTTGATGCACAGTTACTCATTAGTTAAGTATAACACCCAGGGCATTTTCAAGACGATCCCATGACCTGCACTTGAATATAGGGTAATTTTCTCCCCATTTGTATTGCTGTTTTACGTTTTCATTCACTGATCAGTCTTGTTCCTTTTTTTTTTTTTTCTCAATTTGACAGGACCAATTTGAATTCTAATTTTATATTTTGAAATTCTCCTCAGGTATCCTACTTAGAATGACTTAAAAGTTTAAGCGCTGGATTCAGGAATGATACTTCTGAAAGGCCATTTATCAAGTGCCATAAATGCGATTATGATTTTCTAATAAGATCTTTTTGGAAGTTGTTCATCCATCTTAGATTTCATCGTCCACCCTCTTTTTTGTTAATATAGTGATATCAGTGATTAAACTAAAATTCAAAACACTTTAAAATTAGGATAACTATAGGTATCCGTGTTCTTTGATTTTTCTAGAAATGAACAAAGTTAGATTTTTCTGTGTAAAGAATTTTTCTCAATATTTTTCTGCATATCCCAGTAAATTCAATTTAATGAGAAATGGTATAAATTAACACCAATTTTTAACAATTTTTTCAATATAATATTCATGTTAATTCCTGTTATAAACCCACGTATCTTCTGTGTCTTTAGTAGACATTTCCCTTAATTTTAAGCCTCTCCTAAATATTCTTACCATGTAAGTAGTTCATTAATATGCATTTTGAAGTTTTAAATCTTGGTTCAGTTTACAGTGGTGGTTTTTTGGGGTTTTTTTTAAGATTTTATTTATTTATTTGACAGAGAGAGACACAGTGAGAGAGGGAACACAAGTGGGGGAGTGGGAGAGGGAGAAGCAGACTTGCCGCGGAGCAGGGAACCCGATGCGGGGCTCGATCCTAGGACTCTGGGATCACGACCTGAGCCGAAGGCAGACGCTTAATGACTGAGCCACCCAGGCGCCCCACAGTGGTGGTTTTTTTAAAAGTATACACTCTGGAAGCAGGGTACAAGGGCTTGAATCCCTTCTCTAATTACATACCAGGCAAACTCAGGCAAGTTACATAATCTTTCCCTGCCTCAGTTTCCCCCCTCACTGTGAGGTGCGAATGACATGTTCACTCTCATACAGGGCTGTGGAGGAAAAAAAGCCCTTGCAGGAGCTCTAAACTCTGATACCCAGGGGCAGGGGTCTTCACCCCAGGACAGTCTCTTTTTCTAATGTTAGTTGATTTCAGCATTGTTAATGGTAAAAATAGCAATAGCTCCTTTGTTCAGCAGTTTCTCCGTATGAGATGTTTAATGCTTCTCATGTCTTTAAAGCAAATAGTGATCCCATGAGGCCACTTTGTTCTCTTCGTGCCCCAGTCAGGAAGCTGGAGCTTACAAAGCTCAGTAACTCACTCATCTGATCCCAAGAATTGCCCAGAGACCTGGATGTGAACCCAATACTCCAACTGCAGAAGCCAAGCCCTGAATGCATTCCATGACCTTGACCCCAAACGGGCCAAAGGGAAGCACACAGAGGAGCCTACCTCTATTCATAAACTCACCTCCGCCTTTTCTTTCTCCTCCTGTACTGAGATGTTGCCTTCCTGTTTCTGCTTGAGAAACTGTGTTGCACACCCTGCTTTCCCCTTTGAATCCAGTGTCCTTAGAGTCTTCGCGGCTGGGAGTGTCTTTGTTCAACAACTCTCATGATATTCTCTTTCCACTTAAGGTCTCTTGAGAGTTTCTCGCCATGGCTACTCAGGTTGTTCACCTTCCCTATACTATTTGTTTAACAAGTATTTTTTTCCCTAAGATTTTGATATTATTTCCTGATCTCTGCTACGTTGTCCTCTTTTCCTGTTAATCACGGTACTTACTGTATTCATGATCAACACTTTCGTGTAGAAAAGGATTTCTTTTCTGATATTAGGAACCATTTTCAGCAAGCTTAAACGTAGATACTACTTTCCCGAAGGAAAAAAATGCCTTTATGTGGAAAATGTCAGGTGTATTTAGTTTTCCCCTTTTGCCCTGGATTTGCTGCCTAGCTTGTCACAACTCTTCTAGAAAATGAAATTTTGTTTGCCTCTGTGCATTTGTTCTTCCAAAAGCAAGGTTATGCCTGGCCTAAATTTTCAACCCCTGTCACCGTAATATAAAGTACGTCGTCCATACATTTTTAAGACGTGAGTTTTAATTACACGTGTTTGTAATATTTTGGAGAAAATATAACTCTTCTAGAAATTGCAAAATGATGTAAGACACATTTTCTCTTTCCAAACTTAATGTTCTTAGTCTCATCAGATCATTTTGAAATCTAATCCATCAGGACAACCCTCATCATTTCAAAGACTGCTCCTCAGCATATACGTACAATTTTTGCTTAGGAAGTTTTTCTTGAATATTCTTCTACTCTTCACCTTGCGACAGTAGCTCTTCTCCTAATTTGGATTATTGTAAGGTTAAGTATTACAGTTCATTGGAAATGAGAAGCCTTGAACCCTTATTTAAAACTCAGTTCTCAGCCTGAGAATGTTTTCCTCAGTTCACTTTACAACCTTATTGTCATTTGACAAAATTTCCTTAATTTCTTTTAAAAATTGTTTGCTCAAAGTGACATAATTTTTTGTGTGTTTGATTTGGCATATGTCCCCTAATGTGAGAGAGGACAATATAAGCTCTCCTGTCATCCACTAATAGTAAGCATTCAGGAAGTCGAAGTTGAGGGGTTTGATTTATAATTGAAACCTTATTCCATAACAGAACTCCCATGGTGTAAATGGCCGTATCCAGACACGGGCTGTCTTTCGGATCTATTCTGATCTGCATGCAATGCCAGAAAGTCATCGTACTGTCTAGGGTTGGTCATGGCTCACAATTATTGCAGCAATTAATAACTGGTCACATTCTGTTAACATGAAAAATGCTCTTTCCATTGTATATGTTCATTAAACCTTAGATGTCAAATATTTTTGAGAACCAGATAAAAAGAATGCCATGTGAAAAGAATCCATGCAGCAAACAGAATTGAAATTCAGTTTGGAACTAGTCAAACTGACTTTAGTAACTGGTACACAAAATCTTCTCAAAACAATGTAGACATTTTGAAAAGATTCAGATACTTCCGGAAAAGGCAAGTCGCCTCATTAGCTTGTCTGTGTTGCAGTTGGACTGGTCTTCACCTTCTCCCACATGCCTACCCTTCACCGAATGTGTTACTCTGACAGCTTTGGTTGAAGAAGAGGCCTATGAAAATCTTTGGGGAGTTGCTTTCCAGCAGCGCAAGCAATCCTGTGTTTAATGCCCCAGGACTAACTGTGGAAATAGGAGCCCCGCCTCTCTCTCTCTCCCCCTCCACCCCCACGCGTGTGGTTTTGTTCCTTTCGTTTGGGAGAATTAACCACGTTACTAAGTTTGTTTTACACTCTTAATGAAATTAATATAACATCACCTGAATGAACACTGCCTGAATTTACTCCCCATGAACAATAAAGAACCAACTCTCCATGATCCCTCATAAAAGATTCCCTAGGGATCCTCCGGGTTTGGGTTTTACATGGAGTTTACACGTGAGACTAACAAAATGGTAAACAGCACGCAACACACAACAGATGCGTTTCCCCTGTGGCTGAAAGGCTTCTTTCTGAACTAGTGTGCTGATTCTCATGATACTGGATGACATTGGATGTATTGGTTCAAATATGACAGATGATTTTTTTATTCTTACAACCCCCCCCCTTTTTTTTTCTTATGTGTGTAATTCTCCCCCCTGCCTAGACCTGGTTAACCGTTTCTGTGAGCAGGTCCTCAATTTTTTATTTTGTCCCTACTTTCCTGTCGTAGCCCCATCTTCCCCCGGTGTCGACTCCATCCCCTTGCAGCGCACCGGGAGCCAGCATGGTCCGCAGAACGCCGCCGCCGCCACCTTCCAGAGGGCCAGCTACGCCGCTGGCCCAGCCTCCAGTTACGCCGACCCCTACCGACAGCTGCAGTATTGTCCCTCCGTCGAGTCTCCGTACAGCAAATCCGGCCCTGCCCTCCCGCCCGAAGGCACCTTGGCCAGATCCCCGTCCATCGATAGCATTCAGAAAGATCCCAGGTGGGTACAAAACCTTTTCTTTTCCCGACCTCGATGCCTAAAGAGCTTTTCCAGCCAGGCACTGTTACGGCGTTTTTTTCCATTGATGTCACATTGTTGAATCCGTGTCACTGCCGAGCATTAAAGGGCTGACTTCACATTGGGTTTTATAATCTTTGGTTTGGTTTGGAGTGTGGGCACTGATCATGGCCCTCCAGTATCTTCTGTGGTTCGGCAGGTGCCTGAGAAGTCAGCTCTTTGCTAGGATCGGGTGCAGCTCTCTTTTGGACGATGGAAATGGAGGATTTGGGGATTACGTCACTTGACTTCAGATGTCACGGTCTAGGTGCTTTCTTGTCTCAGTAGGACCGTGCTCTGTCACCGTGCATGCTTGTTTCTCCGTATCAGAGTGTAAAGTGGTACGTCTTCCAGGTTATACCACAAGTTGAAAATTTAGAAAATCCAATTACCTTTATTTTTCTGTGTCTGAAAGTAAACATTAGGTTGAAGTAGTTTGGGTGTTGATAAAAACTTGGGCATATGTGTCAAAGAAATTCTTCTCACCGAGCTGTGTTTCTCTTTGTTTTCTTTTTTCCAGCAGTGGTGAGAAATTTAGTGGCGCTCTGCTTCTGAAGTTAGAATTGGTTAAATGATGTTTTATTCATAGCCATTTGATTTATGCTGATAGAGTCCCATAGATATATATCTGCATCTGTGAATATTATAGATATGTCAGATTTTTGGTATTTCTTTATAGCAGCACATGTCACTTGGCTCTGGTAGTATGCTTAAAATTCGGCTCAAGGAGTTTTCTCTGATAGAACACACAAGTGCCTATGTACTGTATTGAGGGGCTTCATAGATTCTTTTGTGAGGAGAAATCACTCTTACCAACATAAAAGGCCGAATGGGACCATTTTATGGTATTTTTTGAGATAGCTACTTTAGCACTATTCAAAATGGCTTGGAGGGTCCATGTTAAATATTATATTTGGTGGAACCTCCATTATTTTAAAAATAAATTGTAACAAATGCTCACTGTTAACACCTAGAAATAAGAAGTATACCTACATTTACATCGTGCAGTGTCTGCTATCCAGGTTTTCAGTTTCAAAGGGCCTGAAATCTGCCCCAAATCCCTTAGTACTTTCAGCTTATGTGGATAGAATGTTCTTCAGATAACACCTCAGCACTCTATTTTTAAGTAATTTTTCTTGACGTGCTCCTGAAAACATAGAAATAGTGGAATGGTAAACTCAGGAAACGCTAAATAGAGAAATACATGATGGAATTAGCATTGCTTTATTTAACATTGTATATTTAAATGAGGATAAACGTTTTATCTCTGATGGAAAGGTTTTACATTTTCATATTAGGGGAATTTGGCTTAGTAAGAAGCCAAATTTATTTGTTTTTCAAGCCACAGCTTAGCCTCTTTATTTTGTACTGTATATTAAATGCATTTTATTTTATTAAATGGCATAGCCTTTCCATTTCATATTACTGTCATTTTTATAGCCTTTTTTCTTCTTTTAGTGAGTTGTCATAGCTCTCTTACCTTTTTAAGTTATGGATTATATCACTTATATTTACTGCATGCCCACTATCAAACAAAACAGGGTAACTCTAGTAAGAAATGTTATCATAAATAAGAGAACATTGGCTACTAATATTTTGTATGTGTAAAATGTATATGCAAGTCATTGCATTATATGAATTACAAATTCACTGTTAATTTCAGGAATGCTACTCATTAGCCTTAAATATGTGTTAAATCTGAAAAAAAATCATACCACCATCCTAAGCCCAGAAATACCAAAAATATGGAACCGTATCTAGAAGTAGAACTGTATTGTTGTGACTTAATTAACACAAAAGGAACTAATGATCTAGCATCATGCAGAATGGATGGAGTTTAAAATACAGTAATGCCCCAGGAGTTCTCTTAAAATAAAGGAATATGCCAGCGTGTTCAGGTTGAATGGACAGACATTTCAAATCTAAAATTCAAGTCCAAAATCTAATGCTTCTTTTATGACAAGATTTTTGCGTCTTCCTTTGAATAATGAATTTTGATTGCTAGCAGGTGACTATTACCAGAACTAATGGGTTTAACCTGTGGGGTTCAAACTTGTTTATTTTGGCATTATGGCTTATGATTTACACTTTTTCAGTCTTTACACTTCTTTCAAGCTTCAGTTTTTAAAGAGAATTTGTTGAAGTTTTATTTATCATTAAATACCAGACCATCTAAGCCTCTACTGTTCCCAACATATGTTTATAGCACATTATAATTCTCAAAGCACTTTTACTAAATCTTTGATGTAATTCTCCTTTGAGGAGGGAAACTGATGGGTTTAGTGCCTTAAATAGATGGGGAATTAGAGTGATCAATGGCATTGAAGATCACGTTGCTGGCAGGTGGCTACATGGGCTAGAATCCATACTCTTAGGACACAGCAGCATGTATTGGCATGAACATTTTTTTTTTTTAATAAAAAACAAAAAGGAAAACGAAGGAATAGAATCCCATCTTTTATGATATTTTTTCAGAAGGTGAGTGAATGATAGTTATGGGTGTTTGTGTGTAGGAGTTTGGAATGATGAAGGAAATGATACAAATTGCCTAAATCGGTCTCCTTGCTCTGCTAATTGCTTATGGGATATGTGGTCTTTGTCTTATTTTTTATTTCTTTGGCTTTCTTTGCTAACACCTGCCTTATGCATCTTACTGCAGACCAGTGTGTTTTCTCTATGGGAGAGTTTTAGTATTACTCCATGAGAAGTTTTCCAGAAAGTAGTGTATTTTAACAGAAGAATTTGAGAGATCAGGATAGCCTCAATTCAGTCATTAGACTTGAAACCAGAGACTTCAAGTTCCTCTAAGCCACAAGGTGCAAAAAATTGGCTGCAAAGGCTTGGATTTTTCTGGCTTGCTTGACTCAGTCATATACGGTGGCAAAACTTTGGTCTTTTTGCTTTTAGGCTGCCCCCATGATGTCCTCTAAGAAAGAATGCACAGAAACCTTTTTATACAGAGAGATGATAAAATCTAATTTCCTTTTTAAAGTCAGCAACCATTGAGGCAATTTACATACATATACATATATATATAAATTTTGCACATTTGCCAAGAAGTTTTTATTTTTTAATTGCATGTTATCTTCCATAAAATGTGAACCTCTTAAGGATTGTTGACACAGCTAATATATTTTCAGTGCTACACCAAATACTGCGTTTTATATACTATTGTTTTTAGACATCTAGGTTAAATATAAATCTTAACATCAAATTATATGAAAGGTTTCAGTGATGTTGGCAGTGATAAGTCTTAGCATCCTTATTTTGAACCTGACTGATGAAATAACTAGAAAAATATAAAGCAAGACCTGTATACCTGGGTGTATGAAAAATACTCTAAGGGGCACCTGGGTGGCTCAGTCAGTTGAGCATCTGACTCTTGATTTCGGCTCAGGTCATGATCTCGGGGCCTGGGATCGAGCCCTGCATCGAGTTCTGCGTTCAGTGCAGAATCTATTTGGGATTCTCTCTCTCTCGCTGTCTCCCTCTGCCCCTCCTCCTCCTTGCACACACGCTCTCTCTAAGTAAATAAATAAATACATAAAATCTTCAAAAAAATAAAAATGAAAGTACTATAAATGTTCTTGTCTGTGAAAGGAAAGTTATGGCTTAGACATTTACCAACAGAACTTAATGTAGGTTGTAGATTGCAACAGGAATAGTGTCTTTTCGTCATGTTTGATTAATCCCTTTTCAAGATATTGTAATTCCTGATGTACACTGTCTCCAGCAATTTTGCCAACACGCTAAAAGAATCCAACTTATTATAAACATGGTTTAAGTTTAAACTCTGTCTTCTTTTTGCTATTCAACACAACAGAAATAAATACAGCGGCACATCTTTAATGCCGAGTTGGGGCCCAGATTTCAACTGCCTTTCCTTTGGTTCCATCAGATTTGTAGTCCATAGAGTTGTTTTGTTTCAAGTCACAATATTTGAAAAGTTATATAAAAATATGCATTTTCTAAGGAATTACCTGGTTGCATTTCTCCTGTATTTTATCTGCTATTTTAAGATATTACTAAAGTTATTTTACTACTGGATGTTGTATTAGTAAATATAATTAAGTAATGCTGCTTACAAATATCTTACCAGTGGGTGAACCTAGGTTAAGAATGTTTTCCAAATACTGTCTCTTTTTTGCCCACTATAAAACCAAACATACGGCATACAGTGAACGAATACTCAGGAAACAAAATATACCACAACAATGCTTTATAAAAGGTGAAGATTTGAAAAATATTTTTAAAATCTTTATTAAAGTTCAAAGCATTATTATGTAACTTAAGTAACATGGCTGACGTGTTTATAGTAAAAGAGTTACGTGGTATTTTTCATTGTCCAGTTCTCTTGAATGGTGGAATCTCTGGGGAGCTTGGTTTCCACTCCAAATGCTCAATAATCATTTATTTAACTGGGGGAAAATAGAGCATTCACAATTTAAAGACCATCCGAGTGTAAAGAGCACTTGGAAGCCATTTATTCAGTGAGGCTAAAGGCAAGCCCAACGATTGGCTTGAATGCCTCTAGCCACAGGCCACTCACCATCTCTTGAAAGCATCTTATTAATTCTTTGAGTAATTCAAGCCTTGTAAATTAATTTATATTGTTATAAAATCTGCACCCCTTCTAAGCTCATGCCCTGATCTTGTTCCTGACCTCTGAAATCACATGACAGTATGCCCCCCTTTCCCAAGGACACCCCTCAAGGCCCGTTCCAGGCCCTCCGCAGTGCCCAGGCCCACCGTCCCCGTGCTAGCTGCATCCCTTCCCGGCACAGTCATTTCCGGGGCCGCCTCTGGGAGCCGTGCAGTGGCTAGTCGTCTCCGGCATCCCCAGAAGTGCAGGAAGAGAGCGAGTGTTCCCTTGGGGCAGCCTAGGCTCCTAGTACGTTTTCTTGTGAGATGAGAATGATGTTGGTGACAGTGACGATGGTAACGATATTAAAAATAATTAAGTCATATATGTTATACACAGCATTAAACATTGTTTGAATATTTTATTTTATTGAAGTTTTTATTTGAATTCCAGTTAGTTAACAGGCAGTTATTGGTTTCAGGTGTACAGTACAGTGATTCAGCCCTTCCATACGTCACCCCGTGCTCATCACGGCAGGTGCCCTCCTTCATCCCCATCACCTGTTTCCTTATCCCCCCACCCACCTCCCTTCTGGTCACCGTCTGTTTGTTCTGTGTAGTTAAGAATCTGTTTCTTGGTTTGCCTCTCTCTCTTTCTTTTTTCCCTTTGCTCATTTCTTTTGTTTCTTGAGTTACACATATGAGTGAAATGTGCTATTTGTCTTTCTCTGACTGATTTTTTTTTATTTTTTTTGAGGATTTTATTTATTTATTTGACAGAGAGAGACACAGCGAGGGAGGGAACACAAGCAGGGGGAGACAGACACAATTAAAGAAGCATGTTGGAGAAACTGAGTGTTTGGCACAAACCTTGGGCAAGAGGTGAAATTTACATAAATGTGGCAGGAAGTTTTGAGACAGAGAAAACAGTTGGAAAGGAAAGGGGGCTGGTGATGGAGGGGCAGGGCCCATTTGAAGCTCTCAAACCTGATGGGTTGGGGTTTGGGGTCTCCAGCGGGAAGCTGTCTCTGAGATTCCCATCCACCCACCCAATCAGAATAGAATATTAGCTTGTACCCCATAGGTGGATTTGTTCCTTATAAAGTGTAAATACGGTGTATGAATTTCCTGTGGCTGCTTTAACAAATTATCACAAACTGAGTGGCTTGCACCAACAAAATCCATTCTCTCACGGTTCTGGAGGCCAGAAGTCCAAAACCAAGGTTGTTGGCATGGGCCTCCAGGCCCCAGGGGACAGTCCAGCATCTTGTGGCCCTGGCTGTCCCATGGATTGTGGCAGCAGCCCTCCAGTCTCCACCCCAGTCCTCACACAAGGTCTTCTCTCTCTCCCAGCCTCCTCTCCGTTTCCTATAAGGACACCAGTCATTGTATTTAGGGTCCACACCTATCCAGTGTGGCCTCATCTTAATTATATCCGCCAAAAACCCCATTCTCAGATGAAGTCCCATTCTGAGCCTCCGAATAGACATGGATTCTGGGGGGACACTCTTCAGCCAACTACACATGCTTTAGTATACATTTATACTATTTACAACAAAAGAGTTGTACACTAAAGATAGAACTTAAGATAGGCTATGTTAAAACAAAAGTTTTTAGGTTGGTTTATAGTTTTAATCACAAAGACATTTTCTTCAGGAAGAGCGATATGGTTGGATGTGTAAGGTCTAAGCATATTATCTCTGTTGTTATGGGCTCAGATGGTGGCTGGTGTTCACCACTCCAGGTGTAGATGGATGGGTGAGCTTAGCTATTTTCTTGGCTTTGGGCATGCTTGAATTATTAGTGCTACCACTTGTTCATGTTGTGAGAGTTAGTTAGTTTCAAGCCAGATAATATAATCCAAAACTTCACATGGGCCAACACACCCCAACAGCAGCAAGGGGCCCTGGGTAAGGTGTTGGAATAAGCAGGGGTGTCACCGTCAGCCCTGACACGGTGTAGCTTCCAACAAAACACACACCATCATCTGAACTGTAGATCCAGTGAGAGGACCAATCTCTAGAGTAAATATGATAGCTCTTCATTTTATTTTGTTTGGTTAAATAAATGAGTAGAAATTCATGAGAGATTCTTAACTCTAGGAAAGAAACTGAGGGTTGCTGGAGGGGAGGGGGGTGGGGGGGATGGGATAACTGGGTGATGGACATTAAGAGGGGCACGGGATGTGATGAGCATGGGGTGTTATACGCAACTGATGAATTATTGAACTCTACCCCTGAAACTAATGATGTACTCTATGTTGGCTAATTGAATATAAATTTTAAAAAAACAGAAATTCAAATGTTCTCCCCTCTTAGCCCTATGGATGATCTTGTGCAGCCTTGCAGTGTGGACTCTCACCCCAAACAGGATAGTGGAGGAGGTCTGGGTGAAGGGCAGCCCACACAGGGAAAGGGGTTCGCGACAAATGGCGATTCTGGGAGTGATGCTTGTCTGCTCTGCCCTCAGCATCCGTGTACGTAAAACAGAAATAATAAAAGTACCTTCCTCGTAAAGTTGTAAGATGAAATGTGTTAAGACTCTAACGTCGTTGGAATATTTCCTCATGTGGGGAAGGGCCCTTTGTCATCTGCCTCAGAAAGGCTGCCTCCTTGCTGAAGCCCCCAGCCCACCCCCCGGACCTCTGCCCCCCACCCCTGTCATCGGGACCCCCAAGGATGGAGTCAGAGCTGTGGGAAACATGGTTGGCCAGGGCTGTCTGGTTGGAAGGACGGGGAGGCCCAGGAGCTGGGAGGCCAGTGTGGGAAGGGGTCTGGGGAGCCCAGAGCAAGGAGGAGGGGTAATTGAGAGCCGGGCCCTCATGGCAGGAAACAGAATTGGAAGATGGAAGGGAAGATTTCACTGCAAAAGGATTTTTTGTTTGTTTTACAAAAGCCTCCTTTTTGAGATTCCCTTTATCAATTTAAAGGAAAGCAATGTTCTCACACAATGCTTGCCTGTGCCAGTATTGATTTTCCCACAGCCCAGAATACTCCTTTTACCTCCTGTCTTAAAAATCACTTGTAGGGGGGCACCGGGGTGGCTCAGATGGTTAAGCGTCTGCCTTCGGCTCAGGTCATGATCCCAGGGTCCTGGGATCGAGCCCCACATCGGGCTCCCTGCTCAGCGGGGAGCCTGCTTCTCCCTCTCCCTCTGCCACTCCCCCTGCTTGTGCTCTCTCACTCTCTCTGGCGAATAAATGAATAAAATCTTTTTTTAAAAAAAAGCACTTGTGGGGTAAACAGCTGCATTTTTTTTTAAAGATTTTATTTATTTATTTGAGAGAGAGAGACTGAGAGAGCACATGAGAGGGGGGAGGGTCGGGAGGGTCAGAGGGAGAAGCAGACTCCCTGCCAAGCAGGGAGTCCGATGCGGGACTCGATCCAGGGACTCCAGGATCATGACCTGAGCCGAAGGCAGTCGCTTAACCAACTGAGCCACCCAGGCGCCCCAACAGCTGCATTTTTAAAATAGCAACTCATTTCTAATACTACACCCCTACCTCATTTACAACGAAGCACATTCCGGCCAGGGACCTCCAGGACATTCCATGGTAAAGAGGGATGAAACCTGGTCAGTCATGACTGATGAGCACCTGTGCCCAGAGCACTAACGAGTTCATCGTTAGCAGATACCCCATCAGTTGTGGCGGTGGAGATCTCTGTTTTGTGCTTCTCTGGTGTACACGCTTGACTCTCGAGAACCAGCTCTTCTTTCCCCTCCCTCCATGTGCTTTTGGTGAAACAGACTCTGCCCCAGGTTCAAAGATGAGCAGGCAGCCCACAGCCTGCTGTGAGAGCTGATGGCTTATAGGGCCCCCACCCACTAGCCAGGCCTCCAGGTGTGTGGACGAACCTGAGGAACCCATCTCTCTAAGGTGGCCTACGTGCATTCTGGACTTTCCTACCTCATTTGGGTCAAAAAGCCAAATCCAAGCTAGCTAGAGCCAACAGACAGGAGCAAAAGCTATTATATACGTTCTTCTTCTCTGTAAAGCTCCCTCCCTGCCCCCTGCCCAGTCTCTCTGGAGGTGGCTGTGAATGTAGGGGCCCTGGCCAGAGAAAAGAAGCCAAGAGAATTCAGAGTGATGGAATTAGCCAAGTTGGTCAATCATTTCTCAAGGACTGTCATCTTCCAGGGGGAATCTTGATACACTCCCGGTTATGCTACAAGGATTATGTGTCTGGGTATACATAGATTCTGTGTATGTCTATAGATACAAGTAGATATAATTTATGTGTATATATATACACACACGCATAGTACATGTGTATATACACAAATTATCTGTTTATTGGCTCTGCACACATTTATCCAGAGATAAGACCTACAAAATTTGCATAAGCACTCACCACTATTAATGTGACAAAAGACACAAAATAACAAGGTACTGATTTTCCTGCTTATGTATCTGTGGGTCTGTTCTCGCAGCCCCGTGCTTTGCTTTTATTTTGTTTTACCATTTTTTTTAAGTCATTCTAAAAATATTCCATTCTTCAAATCAATGCTGATAGAGTGTTAAAAATGAAAAATATAAATTCACAAAACCAGAGAAACTCAAGATTTGTTTCCCTTGCAGAAATATGGATCCATCAGAGTAGCTACAAGAACCTTGAAAAACACATTCTGGTTGTTTGTTTATGTATTTAATAGGCATGCACATGGCTATGCTCAACCTTTTGGAATTATGCGCCGTTTAAAGAGCTCTATGTTTCTCAGAGAACTCGACTGTTCCTAATTAAAAGATCTCCCCCCTTTTTTTTTATCTTCAATTTTTACTGCTGTAACTATTCAAAGCCTATATCACTTTTAGCATATCTCAATTAATCCATCCTCAAAGCCTTCCTTGTTGATTCCACTGTAAGCAAAATCTGAAATCCCCTTTGGTCATTTCATGTACAAACCAGTTTTAATATTTTTCTTGATGTCGTAAGTCACCTTTCTTCACCATCTGAGTAAACATTTAATTGAGAACAGAAAGGGAGCATTCAAAACTTTTATTGTCTTACAAGGCAGGTGGTAGTTGTCTGTCTTTTTGTAACTAATGGGAATTAATTTTCATTGCTTCTTGAGATATTTTGCAGCTAATAGCGCTCATTAATTTGGAGCTGCTGACATCGACAGAGATAAAATTAGCATTTTATAGTAAGAAAGATACATTTTAAGCTGAAATTTCCGTTGCTCATGATACATTCCAGCTTGACAAATCTAGTAACCTAAATTCTTTTGACTGATGATCACATTCACCTGTCTTAACTGGGTTGCTGAACCAAGTATGTTCTACAGTCGAGGTAATTCTAATAAGGAGAGTAGAAGGGTAAGGAGGAGGAAGAACAGGAAGAGGAGGAGGAGAAGAAAGAAACCGAGTGGGAAATTCAGAAGGAAATACTCGTGCAATACAGAATACTTTATGTACTAAAGTGCATCTCATTGAGTGAGATGAAACTTGTACCCTCACTTAAAATTTCATACTAAAACATGGCCCCTGGGCCACCAGTTTTGGGGTCCTCTTTAGAGATGAACCCGCTATACCAAGAAAACTCTGACTGTGTTTGATAGCTGGGCCATTTGCAGAGTAGCCCCTAACGCGAGGGCCTCAGTCTACCCTCAGCTGCTGTATACGGAAGGATGCCACAGTGAGACCCCAGGATGTTTCCTATTGACTTTGAAACCTGGCACAGTGATCCCCAGCATTTTTGGAATTCGTACTCTAGTTCCATTTCAAAAGACATGTGGGGTACCACCATAAGGTGGCCAGCCTTCTACTTTGTGAATAGTCTCCTCCAACCACTGCTTAATACATAGGAAAAGCCTACACAGAATAACCTTAGAATACAGGACAGTGTTTTCAATCAAATAAAAAGGATCTTATAAAAAAAACAAAGTTGGCTTGTAAATAGATGTTTGAAAATCAGTGGCATAGAAGCCACAGTGAAAAAGAAATCACTTTTCTGAACGTGTGAGCAGTATAAAATTAGCTCAAGATACTTACATACTTCCCAGTGAATGCAGAACAGAAATCCTGGCTCTTTGTACCATACTTGGCCTATATGTACAATTCTGAGTATATTTGCTGAAAAAAATGAATGACTAGAATTAAGGTATTTCTTCTGGTTATTTTCAAATATTTCAAAGCAGCAATTGTATTCTAAAATCTTCATCATTTCTGAAAAATCTCCATATAACTAGCACCATCTCTGGGATGAACAGAAATAAGATTTGTGGTAACCAGCGTCCAATCACCCGCGTCTTCTGGTTGTTCACACCTTTGTGTGGTCCCCTCCCACACTGAATCCGAGCTGGCCTGGGTGACAAGCAGAATTCCGCAGGAGTGACAGTTTGTGACTTCTGTGGGTAAGGAAGCCAGTTCAATATCCTGAGGCATTTAAGCAGCCCTGTGGAGAGACCCCCATGGGGTGGACCAAGCTGCCTGCCATGTGGGTGATCCACCTTCCAAACAGATCCTCTAGTGCCTGTCATGCCTTTGGGTCTTCCAGCTTAGATCCCAGACATTGTGGAGCAGCGACCCATCACGACTCCTGTTCCCTGTCTAGAATTCCTGACAAAGAAACTGTGAGATGATAAGTGATTCTCGTTTTCAGCCACTGAAATGTGGGATGATTCGTTATGCCTAATGGGAAAGTTAGCTTTCCTCCCAGTATCTCCTGCGAAACTCCCTTTCCCCCTTTCTTGTTTAAGAGAAACAAGCCAGGAGTGCCTGGGTGGCCCAGTCGGTTAAGCATCTGCCTTAGCTCAGGTCATGATCTCCGGGTCCTGGGATCGAGCCCTGAGTCGGGCTCCCTGCCCAACGGGGAGTCTGCTTCTCCCTCTGCCCCTCCCCCCACTCATGCTCTCGCTCTGTCTCGCTCTCTCTCAAATAAATAAAATCTTTAAAAGAAAAAGAAAAGAGCCAAAAAGTAGAAACAACCCAAACATCCATCAACAGATGAATGGATAAACAAAATGTCATATATACACATGCAGCAGAATATTATTCAACCTTAAAAAAGAGAAATCCTGCCACACCCTACAACATGGATGAACCTTGAACACATCGTGCTAAGTAAGCCCGTCACAAACGGACAAATACTGAATAATTCCACTTATAGGAGGTACTCAGAGTACTCAAAATAGCAGAGAGAAATTAGAATAATAGTTACGAGGGGCTTGGAAGAAGGGGAAATGGGGAGTTAATGTTTAATGAGTACAGAGTTTTGGTTTGGAATGATAAAAAAACATTCTGGAGGTGGATGATTGCACAGCAGTGTGAATGGACCTAATGCCACTAACCTCTATACTTAAAATGGTTGAAATGGTAAATTATATGTGTACCTTACCACAATAAAAAGAACATAAAGGAGAGGAAAGAAGGAAAGAGCCAGCTAAAGGCTGTGCAGGCACCACTTCTGATATCCAGAAACTGAGGCCACGTGGAGTTGCCACAGATGGGGGCCACAGGGAGGAAGACCAAGCAGGAGTGGCCCCGTGGATCTTGAGCATGACAGTTTTCAAAACAGTGCCTTCCAGGGCGCCTGGGTGGCTCAGTCGGTTAAGCGTCCAACTCTTGATTTCAGGTCAGGTCATGATCTCGGGGTCCTGGGATCGATCGAGCCCCGTGACCAGGCTCTGCACTCAGCAGGGAGTCTGCTTGAGATTCTCTCTCCCTCTGCCCATCCTCCTGCTCACACACACTCTCTCTCTCTCTCTCAAATAAATAAGTAAATAAATAAATAAATAATCTTTAAAACAAAACAAAATACCCCTAATGCTCTCCACTACTTTATAGGCTCTCAAGCCCATTTTTTAGATTTATTTTTTATTTTTTAATTTAAATTCAATTAACCAACACATTGGTACAACTGATGATGTACATCATCAGTTTCAGATGTAGTGTTCAACAGTTCATCAGTTGCGTCTAACACCCGGTGCTCATCACATCACATGCCCTCCTTAATGCCCATCGCCCAGTTACCTCATTCCCCCACCAACCTCCCCTCCAGCAACCCTCAGTTTCTTTCCTATACCTCAGAGTCTCTCATGGTTTGTCTCCCTCTCTGATTTCTTGCCCTTCAGTTTTCCCTCCCTTCCCTTATGGTCCTTTGCACTGTTTCTTATATTCCACAAAGGAGTGAAACCATATGATAACTGTCTTTCTCTGATTAACTTATTTCGCTTAACATAATCCCTTCCAGTTCCATCCATGTCGATGTAAATGGTAGGTATTCATCCTTTCTGATGGCTGAGTAATATTCCATTGTATATATAGACCATGTCTTCTTTATCCATTCTCTCAAGTCCATTTTTAAGTGAAACACACACAGCATCCTTCCCCACTTATTATTTGCCAAATACATTACCTACATAAGGTATTTAATCTCTTGTCCACATTTTCTTATGATGAAATAAAATAAACATTACCTAATATATTAGCTATAAGACTTGGTTAAAGTAATGAATATGAAGTAGCTTTGTCAGTTAGCTGACACAATATTATTCCATAGAATAAAAATAACTGTTAATATTATTTGAGGAATAGTGCCTTATGGTGATCAGTTTTAAATATTTTCATTCATTTGTTCTTCTATTCAACAGATAATCTATTGAATACCAACAGCCAGCCAGGCAGCATTCCGGACACTAGAAACTTTTGGATAGGAAATGAGATGGCAATATTAACTAGGAAATAAGTAGGAGATTATCTCCTTTAAAATCATATAAACTGAAAACTAAATGAAATTTAAATGAAAACTGTCTGCCACGTTTTGTTAAAAATTGCCCTCAGTAACTGATTATACAAGCTACCACATAATTCTATTGTAATAACCTTACGCACGCCTGCTGTCTTTTTTGGCTTGCAGAGCCCAAGTTCTATTTCATGACTTCTACTGGGGTTAACTTCCCCTCAAACTGAAAATGAAGTCAGTAAGTCAGACCTCAAAGGCCTTAAATCAGGAAGCTTTCAACCAACATAAAGAAAGCAGACAGGGAAAAAGCATCCTGCTTCTCCCAAGAACCAATAGTATTCTTGTCCCTATCTCTCTTTGACAAAGAAGTCTGCTATATTTCAAGCCAGACTATTTTATATTAGAAAAGAACTCATTAAGATAAGTGGCAATTAACATCTATGCTGCAATAAAAGGGTTTCTGACATTAAAGAAGAAAATATAAAACATGGGCTCTTTTAGATAAACTGAAATGTTTCTGCAGGGGGCCTTACAATGTATTTGCTGTGCTTTGTTTTGAAGATTACTAGAACATTAACAGATTTAAATTTACTATAAATCAGCTTGAAAGTAACAGGCAATATTGGTAATATTGTAGAAGTAGCTATCAGGAGGAACACACAAACACTGGGCGTGTCTGCTCAGCAGTGCACAGAGCATGAACATGCACGTGCACACGCACACACACACACACACACACATACACACACCCGTTGGACCTGCTCTATTTAAGTAACTGCCAACCCTTAATGACTATAAATTTCCACTGTTACCCGTTAGACAGGAGAGGAGTTCCTGTTCGATGATCCCACACTGTTGCTTTAATAAAAATGAAGGCAAAGCATGCAACGTACAACAGGATGCTTATGTAGATCAGCATGGAATGTGCCTATCGTTCAAGCCATCTACTGAAGCGCTTGTAGGTAACATGCAACATTAGCTCATTCACTGCAGTCAGAACCTAAAATTGCAAGGAATAAAAATGCACTCTGGTTATCTCAGTCAATAGGAGCTTGTTGTAAGTTTCCAGGGTGTTATGGAAGAGACAGGAAGCTGTTTCAACAGCCTCAGCCAGGCAGGTCTCATTGAAAAACAGATCACGGTGATGGATACAAAAGCAGCTTTGGGGCCATAGCAGGAACTCTGAGCAGGGCGCCGAGAAGTATTTGCTGGGCCCTCGCACAGAGCTTTTCTTCCCTGGTCTCCGCTTTCCCCGACCTCTTTTCTCCTCTCCTTCGTGTCTCTCAGCACTGACTGCCAGGGCTGCTCATGGCCCTGCTTCTGCCCATCTGCCTGTCTTCTCTCGGCATCTCTCTCCAATTGTGTGTCACTCCGCAGTGCCTTGAATTCAGACTTGCTCAGGAGAGTTGTTTTAGGCTGAGGTAGGTGTCCCCGCCCCCATTCAAATGTTGAAGTCCCAACCCCCCAGTACCTCAGAATGTAGCCATATTGGAGAGCAGTTCATTGAAGAGATGATTACATTAAAAGGGGGGCCATCAGGATGGGGTCCCAATCCAGTATGACTGGTGTCCTTCTAAGAGAAAGGACCATGTGAAGACAGAGTGAGGAGGTAGCCATTTGCAGCCCAAGGAGAGGGAAGCCTTGGGAGAGACCAAACCCACCAGCACCTCGGTCTTGGATTTCTAGTTTCCAGAACTGTGAGGAAAGAAATGTTCAGGCTGTGCTATTTAGTTATGGCAGCCCAAGCAGACTAATGCAAGAGACTGTGTTTGGAGCTACGAGTGGGTGTCCAGGATAGAACATGCTGGACAGAGCTCACATGACGGGTGGCAGATGAAGCTGCCCCTCGAGGCAGAGCTGCCTTTGGGTCGGGGGAATCCCAATGGCGTTCATCTGTGCTGCACCGCTACAGTAATCTACACATGTGTGTCCTCAAAGGAGGGCCTCAGGGGGTGTGATGGTGGCTCTCAGCCCAGAGTTTGGCTGGACAGTCATTTTGCCCATGTAGGCATGTGTACCTTTTCTGAAAGTGAGTTTTGTAGTGTGTTTAAAATATAGCTTGCAAGTCAACCATTGTGTATTTATTTTCTCTAAGTTTGAAAGGGTTTGTGTAGGTTACAGAAAATGAGATTTCAAAAGAAAAGAGTAGTTTTACTAGTTTTACATATAAATCATTAAACATATGAATAAATCAACGTGATATAATAAATGACTAGTGCTTTGATAAATTGGACATACCCACTTGTGGAAATGGAGTCATTTCTACAAATTGAGAATTGCTGTCTTTTCTATTCCATTTCTTTAGTTTTCAGATCATTGAAATAAAGTATTCAGTCTACCACACTTTGAATTTTATATTAAAATATATTCATATTTTAAAAATTGCAAACACTAGAATAACCAGAACTTAAACTTTCTAGCACCTTTTGTAGAGCTTTGCCATCTAAAGTGTGGTGCAGGACCTCGGTGCTGGTTAGAATACACATACTGCAGAGGAATCTGCATTTAAATAAGACACCAAGATGATTTCTGTGCACATTAAGATCTGCATCACTAATCTGCAGTGAGAAACTTCTCACAAATACCACATCTAGTTTATTGCAGAAGTTAGAAATCAAGCTATGACATTTAGGTGCTAATCATATTTGACCTTGCGAATGTGCTTTTTATTATATTGTAATATTGGTGG
Source organism: Phoca vitulina (assembly GCF_004348235.1). Classification (NCBI taxonomy): domain Eukaryota; kingdom Metazoa; phylum Chordata; class Mammalia; order Carnivora; family Phocidae; genus Phoca; species Phoca vitulina. The sequence continues at coordinate 8,841,990 of NW_022589720.1, read as the reverse complement.
CATAATAGGATCATTTGACTTTTGCAGACTTAGAGTTTTCTTGTATTTGATCAAAAGTCTGAATTTAGGAACACAGGTGGTCAATACAGTTGATAATGTGATCAGCAAAATGTAAACTCACTTTTCACAATGTCGCAGTATAGATTTATGAAAATATCACCTACTTCTTAAAGTTCCCCACTAGGATCGATTCCCCTTACTTTTTATTTTTACAATAATTGTATTACATCTTTATTATTCTGCAACTTTCTTTTATTCAAATAATATGTCTTAATGGTCCTTTCTGTCAGAATGACTTTATTCACTTAGCCACCCTGTCCAAAGTGTGAGATGTAACACAACTTACATCATCATTGTCTCGTGGATTGTTTTCACAGGCTCTTTTCAGGGAGCTGTTTTCCTTGGTCATTTATTATCCAAGTACTGGAATTTATGAGATGTTACTGCTCCCTTTAAAAGGTCAAAATTTTCAGTTTGTTGTTCAAAAGTAATCAATATTTCTGCCCCTTCCCAACCATAGCCAGATCCCCGTAATGTCTCTTTTTCTCCTACTGAAACTGTCTCAGCTAGCAGAGGTCCTCAGAACAGACCGTGCCACAATTGCTCAGATTTGCTCAGGACCTTATTCTTTCCTCTCTCTCTGCCCTTGACCTCCATCAGATCTAACACAATATTCAGCCATATCTGGTCCCTGACTCACTTTAGTCGATGCATCTCCTTGCAGCCTGTGACCCCCTGACATCGTCGTAGGCCCTTCGGGCTCTGTCGTGAGCCAGGAAGAGCTTTGATGGTGTCTTTGTGAGTGCTCCATACAAACCAGGTGGGTGCGCCTCGGCACACTCAGCCTTGCACAATTCTCTGGCATGGAGACTGATGGAAGGTCATCCTCCGTAGCCAAAGCGCATCCCAGAGGATGCCTCAGCATCACGTTGCAGCGTGGAGCTTTTAGAAATGCACAATCCCAGACCTGCTGACCAGAACCTTCACTTTAACAAGCTACCTCAGGGATGCATGTCACATTAAAGTTTCAGGACCCCCGATCAAAGGTCAGTGTCGTCCAACCACTTTCTTTCTGCCTCATTAAGAAAAGGCCTTAATATTTCTTACACATGGTTGCAGAGGTTGCATCCCCCCAGTGAAGAATCTGGGGTTTAGCTGTTAGGGAGCATGGGGCACTGGACAGTGGGGCCACACAGCTAATCGGAGCCCTTGGGAGGGAAGAGAGAGAAAGGAAGACTCACCTGGAAGGAGGCAGTAGTTTCTTTCCTCTTACCATGATGCTTTCTGAGCTTTGGAATAGCAGTCGTATCCCTCAATTCTGGGCCACTGGCTATTCAGGCTGAGGTGGCCTGTCCCTGGGGTGAGTTCACTGAGCATTCCAAGGCAGCCAATTTCAAGACACTCACTTTTCGCCACCATCTATCTGCTCTTCACCCATTCTCCCTTGTACTCTCCCTCTCATGGTTTCTCATCACCTTCTTTACAAATAAAGGCCAACCTTCCCCTCATTTGGAGTCTCACAGCTCATTTCTTTTTTTAAAAAAAGATTTTATTTATTCATTTGGCAGAGAGAGACACAGCAAGAGAGGGAACACAAGCAGGGGGAGTGGGAGAGAGAGAAGCAGGCTTCCCTCGGAGCAGGGAGCCGATGCGGGGTTCAATCCCAAGACCCTGGGATCATGACCTGAGCCAAAGGCAGACGCTTAACAACTGAGCCACCCAGGCACCCCATGGCTCATTTCTGTGAACAAAGTTTCTCCATCCTTGCATCTATAAAAGCCAACAATAGAAAGATTGGTACTGACCTGTCTCATTCTAGCAAAAAAAAAAAAAAAAAAAATACTCATTTGTGAATTCATAAACTAATTTTTTAAGCCCCACATCCATCTCATGAAGGGATGCATTTCCAAAAAATGTTTCATGTCTAATAACAACCTATCAAATTTTGTATACATTAATAATCCTCTGTTTTGATCAGTTGTGTACTAACAATACCCATGATGACTCAAAGCAAAAGAAGAAATTCATAGTTAGATCTTCATGGTCATAGGAAATAAAGGATAGAAAGATATCTGGGAAGCATGGATGTGTTTATGTGTTGCTTCAATGAAATACCAAGGTGCTTTTAATCTCCGATAGATGGTTATTTTAAAGGGGAAGACCATGGAGGTTCCTTCAGCAGTGGAGAGTGCTTCATAATCTGAATTTTATTGGGTCAAGCTCTGAGCCTTTCATTAAGCCTGCAAAGGAAAATAAAACTTCTGAAGACTTCCATTAAGCTTGACCTCTGAACCAGTTTCTCAGAAGAAAGAAAATGCCTAGTGTGGGCTTTTGTTAAACACCAGTTCAGGCAAAGAGGGTGAGTTGTTGTGCTTCAGACTTTGATTTCCATTTAAGGCTTTCACTCTTTAGAAAAAAAGATAATGTGTTAGGTTGAAAGCTGGAAAAATTAAACTTGGCCCCGAGTTTTCTGAGAAATCAGCACCCATTTCGTAGCAAATTTCAGAAGCAAACTATTTTAGCCACAAAACAAATGGTTTCTTTCAATTAATACACAGCAAATGAGGACGTCTGGAGTTCTTTTTAAACAATGGGCCAACTATACTTCCCCCATCCTGTTACCCTCCCGTCCCCGGGCACAGCAGTGACAGGCTGCCCTCAGGCTGAGACGCGTGGGGCATTGCATCTTTTCAAGAAAGCCAGAATTCTCCCCTGCCAGTAACCTGATGTGCCCCCAGCCCTGTTAGGATAGCCACCATTTGAGTGTTCTCCTCATTATGAGAAAAAAGAGAAGCCCAGAGAAATATTCTCAAATCCTTCCTAGACAGTTAATGCCAGTAGAGAGAATGTTTTCTTTACATGATCATTGCAATTGATAGGAAAAGTCTCTTCAGTAAGCTGCAACAACAAAAAAAAGAGCATGTGATTACTTTTTAATATTTGCCCTGTAAGGCTTTCCATACTCCGTTTCACGTGGCAGAGAACGACTTGGAAAAAGTTCGACCCCGTGCCAGGAGTGAGTGTTGCATGTTGGTATTACCCTGTAGGATTTCAACCCAATGGGGAAGATTACCTGTAAAATGGTTCCAGCATTAGTCTTTATTATTCTTCTGGATCGTTTTCATTTTATATAAATATCAGCATAAGAAGAGGGTCCCCTGGGCTCATCCAGAGTCTCTCCTGCCCCTACCAGGAGGTTTAGCCTTCTCCAGACCCTGTGTCGGTCTAATCCAAAGTCGGGAAATATCTCAGACAGTGCTGCTTATATTCCAAGGACCCGGCACCATGCGGGTCCACCTGGCACCTAGGAGCTGGCCTTTTCTGTATTGCCAATTTCCATCTTATCCCCTACTTCCAACAACCAGATGATGGCATGCTTCCCTGGGCTTGAGCCGCACCTTGAAAACGCAACATCACATCTCAGCCCCCCTAAAGCGTGGTGCTTACGCTGCTCGGGTGTCATCCTTCCTGGGGGCTGAAATCCCATCCTTGGCCAGGACCTTGATCCCTGCTGGTCAGGATTCTGTGCTGCCACGACCACCTGCCAGCTTCTGTCCCCAGTGCCAGGCCCCTGTCCTGAGTGCTGTGGTTGCACTTACTGGATAATTGTTCCAGGCACCTCGAAAGCATCATAATTCATCTCTAAAGACCCAAAATCTGTTCTGCTTCCTTGAGTCTGCGCCCTATGTAGCCTTCCACTTCCTAAGCTAAAAACCTCAGTGTAGTCTTCAAATCCCCCTCCTCTACCTCTTCCTCCTCACAAATGACAACACTGGCCATGGACTTTATATCTGAAATATCTCTAGACTTCCTGGTCTACCCCCAGATGCCCTCCCCTTAATGAAGACCCTTGTCCTCCACTGGAAAGATCCGAAGCCTCTTACCTGGTCCCACTAACCCCTTCTCACTCAGTTCGAGGCATCCTTCCCCCTTCCATCAGAAACACCATCTTCAAAACTAACTTGATCATGGCATTCCCCCTCTTGGGAGCATGCACTTGTGTTTTGTCACCTACAGAGTTAATCCACACTCTGAAATAAAACTATGTCCCACCCAAGCGTCTAACCCTGTCCGCCACCCTGCTTCTCTGTCCTGTCCACCATGCAGTCCAGCACACTGCCATTACCTGGGGTGATGTGCCCTTACAGCATGGCTTCTTCACATGCTGGTCTCTCAACCATAATGCTCCTTCCCTTTTTTTTTTTTTTTTTTAACTTCTGGAAGATTTAAATCAGCCTTCCAATTTCAAATATAATCTCTTTTGACTCTCTCTGTGCTCCCCCTGGAGGGTCTGCGAAATCTGCAGATGTGTCTGAGGGAAGGGAGAAAGGAGAAAGAAAGAGAAAAACCCAGAGCCTTACAGGATTTGAGAGATCTTGAAGCACAAAAAGATGTTCCAAAGGAACGGAGACTCGGCAAGTGCCCAGTTTGTACACAAACACACACAAAGTTTGATTCTGGAGACAAGAGACCAATATGCTTGAGATTTCTCTTTTAGGGAAAAAAATGCAGGAAAATATTAAGAATGTTGGTCAGAAGGGGCGCCTGGGTGGCTCATTCAGTTAAGCGTCTGCCTTTGGCTCAAGTCATGATCTCCAGGTCCTGGGATCAAGCCCCATGTCAGGCTCCCTGCTCAGCTGGGAGCCTACTTCTCCCTCTGCTCCACCCCCTGCTCATGCGCTCACTTTCTCTCTCAGATAAATAAATAAAATCTTAAAAAAAAAAAAAGAATGTTGGTCAGCACATTGAAAAGATGGACCATTAAACACCATCATATTTTTACTGAGATTGCATGGTGACAAGCCAATATAATTTAGGTTTTTAAGGAAGTAATTTGATTCAAACATTGGGAGATGTTCATAGGTTTGCCATATGTTTATTTCGAAAAAGCCCTTGAAAAGGTTTCTTATGTGTAAGAAAAAGTGTAGAGGAGGCATAAACTAGGGGTTACTGAGTGCAATCATTCAAGAGTCTACCTTATATTTAACTACTGTGGTCTCCTCTAAGAATTTATTTCTTGCCACTGTCTGGGTCCATTTACTAACGGTACAGACAACTTCATAGCTTCTTTTGTATATCACTTTCATCAACCTTTTATTTCACAAATAAATTCATAATTTTTAACAATAGAACAGTATAGAGAAATTGTGATTCTCTTCTCTAAGTTCACCATGGTTTGCCAGGCAAGGGAAGTTTGAAAGGACATTCAAGAACCACATCCTCAAAGTCCAAGCTGACAAGAGAGACCTTTGTGAAAGTTATTTCTAATACAGAAGAAAAACCGAGTGGTCATTTTAAAATATTTGAATCTAAAGAGAACTTTCTTTATTATCTCACATCTTTTAAAACTCTCTTAAAGGTAAGGACAAAGTAAACACAAAGCACCAAGTATTTGGAAAGGGAAGGATAAGCACAGTTACCTGTTGCCTGCTTCTTTCTGATGGCAGAGTGGTGAGTTACCTGGCTCACCTTGTTTGCCTTCATGGATTATGTGACTCATTGACTTTCGAGATGCTTTGAATTTTAGAGTCAGTGTAGAAATCAGAAGTAAATCACCTGTGCTAAAATGGTGTCTCACATATCCATGAAATAAACTACACCAAGGACACAAATTGTTGACTTAGGATCACCCCTGCCCACAAAACTAAAGACTGTGTTACTTTTTGCCCTCTAATTTCTAACCGTACAAGTATCTCTTTTAGCAGAATACTCTGTAGCCTTCTTAGGGCAGAAGAGTAGGTACATACAGAGTGTGGGTTCACAGAGGAGCTTGTTGAAAGTATTTAATTCACTTTAAAAAATATGTACATGTGCTTTGTTACCAGCCAAAGGAGAGTACTCATACTTTGATAGAAACTTATTTTGACTTTGAATATAAATTTTGTTTTCTACCATGCACATTTTTAAGTCTCTTGCTTGTAGTAAAATACCTTTTTATCTTATACCTGTCAAAATGAAAAGAGCTTACATAGTAAATGCATTCAAGAGGCCACTCAAAATACATATCATTGAGCAATTCCATAAAATATTGAAAACATAATCACCCCAATGTAACTTTGCTGCTTTTATATATACACAAATGACACTTCAATGAAACTCTCATGTGGGATAATGCATTTATATCTGTCGCCAATCTTTTTGGAAGCAATTCACAAGTGCTTATTATATAATATTATTATGCAACTCTGCCTTCATTATGTCAAGAGATTCTCTGCAGCAAATACTGTGATAACATTAAAATTACAGAGATGAGTAAGATGTATCCACATCTTCAAGGAACTTTGGGATGTCTGTGGGAAATGACAGATCTACAGTTTCAGTCCTGTAATACATGCTGTGAAAATGCTAAGCATGGATGGAGCAGGAGCGTTAATGAGCATGGGAGGTGGGGGAGACATTCTGGAGCTAAATGCATGAGGAAGGACGATTCCTAAGTCAGGCTCATGATGAGTTTTACTCAAAAAGTACGATGCACGGAGGGAGCAGAAGTTATCCAGTATGGGAGATGCAGATGTGTGGAGGAGAGGGGCAGGACAGGACACCAGGGGGTGCAGTGTGTGAGGCTATGCGTGGCTCAGAAGGGCTTGGAGCTGGGGGTGGCATGATTAGATTTCTTGTGTCTCCAATCAAGGCCGCGGCAGGGTGGGGGAATGGGGTTGGAATCAGGAAGCTGGCCTCTGCTTTAGGATCAGACATGGGAGGACAGTGCCGTGAGCCAACCTTCCATGTTTAGAATCTCTTGACCAATGACCACATCCTGACCGAGCTCTTGTGTATGTGTGTGTGTGGTGGGGGTCTGTATTTCTGCACCATCTTTGAAGCAAGGCAATCTGTGACCTCATGCTTCCCATCATTTCTCTTTCAACTGTATTCCTCTCCAGGTTTTACGAACTTCTCACAATCCCAGCTTCCTATTTTTATTACATCATTATCAAAATGTCTTGTGTCGATGAGGCCATAATTTTGGATGTCTTTTGCAGTGATCACAGGACTTTCTTAAATGGCAGTACGTACAGGCATGATGGAAAATGTTGTAATGTTAGCAGTAAATCGCAGCTGCTTGTCTCTGGCTTGATGATTGTTGCTTAAGCCTTTAAAGATGTGTCCAGAAGTCCCTGTCCCCTGGGCAAAGCAGGGAGGTGGACTGGACGACGGGCAGGCCAGCCTCCATGGTGCGAGCTCAGTGGGCCTTTTGTAGAATGCAATGCTGATTTGACCTAATAATCTTTATTATCATACATGACATCTGCGAGTGACAAAAATGAAAGAGTAAATACCTTTTTAATGCAGCAACTTACATTGTAGAAAATCAAAATTTTAAAAATATTATCCATTTTTGGGCGCCTGGGTGGCTCAGATGGTTAAGCGTCTGCCTTCGGCTCAGGTCATGATCCCAGGGTCCTGGGATCGAGTCCCGCATCGGGCTCCCTGCTAGGCGGGGAGCCTGCTTCTCCCTCTGCCTCTGCCTCTCTCTCTCTCTCTCTGACTCTCATGAATAAATAAATAAAACATTTTAAAAAAATAAATAAATAAAAAAAAAAAAATAAAAATAAAAATATTATCCATTTTTACGTCAATTTTTCTGATAGCTCAAACTGTCTTAATTCTCTTTTGCTTGGTGGTGGACCCATTACCATCTTAGTTGTATGTTACATGTATTAGAAAGATAACGAAACTGATTTTTAGGATGCATTGTTCATCCTTGCATTTATTTGAGAAAAAAAAAAGGATAATCGATGTGAATTTTCACATGGGAGATAGAATTTACTGCGTGAGACTTAGAAGGCATCTTCATTTCATCAAGCTAAAAGATAGATTGCATAAAACTATGTTAAATTCTGTTTCTTTCATCTTCAGAACCGATGCCACTTTTCAGAATTTTTGAAGATCAAAGAGTGTCTTTTTTTAGTTTCACCTTGAGATACTTTTCCATTTCATTTCTTGGGCTGATTAAACGTTCAGCGTTGTGTACTGTTTTTTCCACCCACGGAGGTTTTTTAAAGTCATAACTCAGTCACTAGTTTATGTGAGGGCAAGGATATGTAGATAAACAAAAAACCTAGCAAAAAAAAAAAACAAACAAAAACTGAAGCGACCTCTCTCATAGGAGCAGAAGTGAAACATACTAATATTCCCCCCAAAACTCTTTTCCTGCCCAAACCTGTCAACTGAATTTACAAAACCAAAGAAAAAAAGAGTTGCATAAAATGTTGTATTTGAACATGAATGTAGCTTCCTTTTGAAATTTGCTTCTCTTGTAAGTGGACTGTGCCACTCTTGTAAGTGGACTGTGATTTAGCAAGGCCTGTGACTGAGGGGCTTGAATATCAACTCCGTGCAGAACAGTGCTAGGCATTTCAAAAGCGATTAGTGCTCTGAAGGATCAGGGAGGGCAGCGCGCGCGCGCGCGTGTGTGTGTGTGTGTGTGTGTGTGTGCATACGTGTGTGTGCGCGCGCACGCAGCTTCTGTTTCTGGGGCTGCAGACCTGACAGCTTTGTGGAAATAGGACACACACTACCCATGTCAGAGTAAAATATGAGACACTAAAATATTCTGATCATCAATTGAAGAAAACCCAAATAATGAGAAATTAAATATAACTGTAGGCTTACTCTGTGATTTGTCACACAAAAATAATTTGCAAATGGCCTGGCAGGATTACTTTTAAATAGCATGTCCATTGAAAATACATTTTAATTTATAAAGATTTATTTTGCATACTCTTAAAAATGTGGTTTATCACACGGAATCACAGTGTAAGTACTTAACTGTCTTTATTTGACAGATACTTATCAAGCATCGGCCACGGACCTGGCATTGTTCCAGGTATTGGAAAATAAACACAGTTTCTGTTCTGCTAGAGTTTACATAGTAGTCTGGGGAAAGGGACATTAAACAAAGAAATACAAGTAGAGAGAATGTTCTGAAGGAAATAAACTGAGATGAGGAGATTGAGAACGAAGAGGTTTGCTACTTCACACAAGGTGGTGGGGGAAAGCCTTTCTGTGGAAGTGACATTTGAATAGAGGCCGAAATAAGAGGTGGTGTCATCCAGCAGGTATCTGGGAGAAGAAAGAGTCTTTGAGCTGGAGGGACAGGGAGTGCAAGAGTCCTGAGGCACAAACCTGGCTGATGGATACGAACTATAGTTTATTGAAGGTGGAATCTGTAGGATTTGCTGATGAATTGAATTTGGGGTTTTAGAAAAGGGAGAAGGCAAGGACGACTGGAGTGGTTTTTGTCCTGAGTGGCTGAGAAGAACAAGGGTTCTACTTGCTGAGCTGGGAAATTCCAGGAGATCTGTAGGGTGGGAGGCAGGGGCAACAGATAGGTGGAAGCAGTTTAGGTTATGTCCATTTTGAGATACTACTTTATGGCCAAATGGAGATGTGAAGTTGGAGCTCAGGAAATAGGTTGGATGGGGAGAGAAAACTTGGGGAGTCATCAGCATGTAAATCCCAAGAGACTAGAGACTCTCCTGGCAAGCCAGAGATGTACAGGAGCCATCTCTCAGCTTGTAAAAGTTTTGAGAAGAGAATCCAACCAAGAAAACCCTGAGGAGTTGCCCAGAGTGAAGACGGAGACCCAGGAGAGTGCTGTGTTGTGGAAGGCAAGAGAAGAAAGTAGCTAAGGGAAGAGGAAGTAATCCCGAGTGCCATGTGATGGCAAGACCAGTATGATGAGGACCAAGAACCAGCCATTTGATTTGTTGTTGTTGTTGTTGTTTGTTTGTTTTTCTTTATTTTTTTATTATGATAAAAAAATCAACCATTTGGTTCTGCAGCATGGGGTGTGGGGGGGAGGGCGCACGGGGTGCTGATTTCTTGGATTCTCATTTCTTGGATTCACCAAAATATAGAGGAGGAACACAGACATCAAGTAAAGATGAAATTGAGAGAGATGGTCGAGTGTGCAGTTGAGAGCATATGAGCTACCTTGGTGCAGTCCTCAGCCTGTCTGGGTCCTGGCTGGCATGGCCTTGAACTGGTCATTTCATTTCCTTGTGATTCTGTTTGGTCAAATATAAAATGAGGATAATAACAGTCCTTACTTCATTATGATCACTTATAGGATTTCTGCGTTGGATAATTAAGTTAATATATTCAAAATACTTAAAACAGTGCCTGGCATTATATAGGTGTTTGCTATAATTATTGATATTATTATCATTATGGGCATTTCTAGGAATTCTGTTCTAAAGGAGGGCAAAGAAAAGAAAATGGGACAATACCTATAGGGAGGCATGGGGTCAAGAGTGTTTGTGTGTGTGTGTGTGTATGTGTGTGTGTGTGTGTTCTTGCTGTGTTTTATTTCAAATAAGAGATTTTACAGCATGTTTTAATGCTGGTGGGAATGCCCCCAGAAGAAGGATTAAAAATCTCTGTGCAGGAGACAGAGAGGATAATTGTAGGTATGATCCAGGCAATATTTTGGACATATCTTATACTAGAAATCGATCCATTGTTTATCTGAAATTCACATTTAACTGGGTGTCCTGTCCTGCATTTTATCTAGCAGCCCTGCCAGGCACACACAGGTTGCCTCTTTCCCCATGACGACCAAGACATTTGTTTCTTCGGGGAGGAGGTGGGGGGGCCCAGAACAAGGAGCTCATTGCTCGGCTTTAAGTATCAAACTGACATTTAAAAATAGTTAGTGGATTTGGGTATGCCAGCAGGATTCTTTGCTTTTAAAAAGCCAGGCTGTGATGTAGGTAGGCAAAGAACACTCGTGGGGTCCCCAAACCACAGCTTGGAGATGGACCAGAGAGCAGGCAGGAATCTGGAGAGAACCCAAGAGCAGATTTCCTGAATTTTCAAAAGAAGCGTAAAGATGGAGCAGGAATCAGAAAGTTGAGAGATTCAGAGGGGTGAGTCTGGGGTTTGCTTGCTGTCTGCTCCCCCCCATGAAAGTGCCCAGGAGGCTCCATCCCCCAAGATTCAGCCAGAGCAGGTAGGAGTTGAGACATGAAAACCCCAGGAAGGGGTTGGTGGCTGCTCCCATGTGGAATTCGGTGTGGGGGGGGGGGGGACCCAAGCTGCTGAGCAGGAAAGCTACACGGCAGCAAGGGGCCTCCACGTCCCCTCAGCTTACAGGACTTCCAGATATTTCCACAGCATTCCTGCAGAAGGGCAAGTGTATCAGACGCTTGGAAGAGGGTCTCAGGACCAGGACGGCTGAGAGGGGTGTGGACCTTATTGCTTGGACTGCCCTTGACCTGAGCACTGTGAAGCTCAGGGAGCCTGCCGAGGCCAGCGAGACACAAGCCCTGCTTCCTGCTGATGACCCAGGTTCTGCTCACGGAGAGGATGCTCTGAACATGAGGACTTTCCTCCTGGGGACAGAGTTGACTCTAACAGGAAAAGCACTAGACTCTGAAAAAGGTGGAAGAAAGTTTCAGGCCCAACAAATACAAGCTCTGGGACAAATGGGAGCTTGTTTAGAGGAAAAAGGGAGTCACGTTTGTGCACCAAGGATCAACAGTGTGTAGATTCCAGCCTGCCGCAGTCCGTGAGAAGGACAGTGGAGCTGTAAACCACGGGCGCTAATAGGGCGCAGTCACTCTCCACGAGGAGGGGGGGTGAAGTTGATTGTACTGGTGCTTTGAAATGGAGATGAAATTCATTTATCAAATGCTCCAAGCCTGTGAAAAAGGCAAGTCGTCCAGGGTAGTGTGGGAGGATTTGTGTGTGTGTGTGTGTGTGTGTTCCTGTGTGTGTGTCAGAGGGTAGGAGGGGCATGAGAGGGACCCTGCTAGGAACAGTCACAGGGGAAAGTCAGAGAGAGAGAGAGGACAGGGAAGTCTGGGCCCTGTGCATGCTTTCCACATCGAAGAGCAGAGGGCTTTGCTTGTGAAAGTAAAGACTAACTCCGCAGGTGTTCTGAGCAAGGACTGACTGAATCAGAACTGAGTTGTAGGAAGATTACAGTGATTATAACGTGTAGGACGGAGTGGAGGGATGGATCCATGAGCTGTCACAAAAGATGACTTTGGGGTTTTAAACCTGAGAAAACAATGTTATAAATAGAAGCAATGAAGGCAGAAGGAGAAATTAAGTTTGAAGGGAAGATAAGGATTCACTTTAGAGGTGTCGAATATGATGTAGTGATTCAGTCAATCAACAAAGATGTTTTGAACACGTACTAGGCACCGGGCCTGGCTCAGTGCTGGGGTTATAGTGAGCAAGGCAATGAGAGCGTTCGGAGCCCCAGTAGGAGTGAGTTTGATTTATTTTGGTCCAGCCACACCCCAGCACAGGTCCTAGCCCATTGGAAGGGCTCGAATATTTGTTTATAAAGAGAGATACGAACAGACTGGTACATCCAAATGGAAAGGTCTAAGCAATTACAAATGTTGCCTGGATTGGCATCAATACTAATTACTTCTGATTACTTTTGCCTTGAATGAATCTACATTTATTTTTCCAAAATAAAAGTGAGACCGACACATATTTTTAAAAGTAACATAGACTTCACATGTAGTTCATCACTAATTTTAAGTTTGTAATTAAAGGATCCTGGGGACAAGAGAGCCTACATTCCCTAAATCAGGACTAGCAAACTACAAACTCCAGGTCAGGTCCAGCCCACAGCCTGTTTTTTAAATAAAGTTTTATTGTAACACAGCCATGCTCATTTGTGTATGTATTGCCCATAGCTACTCGCACCACAACAGAGGAAGGAGTAATTGTGAGAGACTGTCTTGCAGAGCCTAAGATGTTTACTGTCTGGCACTTTAAATAAAGTTTGCTGACCCCTGCTTCTAAACCAATATGTGATAAGTTATGAGTAGGTTTGTAAACGCAGTAGACTGACAACTTTCTTAAAAAAAGAAAATGTGATTGTAATCTAAGCAGAGGGTACTGTTGCTTAGGTACACAATTTAAAACGCTAATTACACATCTGTACAGTAATTAAAACAAGGCTTTTAATAGGCAGCACTCTGAATCCAGTGTAATGAATATACTTAAAAGGAATACATCTTCTTTATTCTGAAAAATCTTCTATAATTCACATCTTTTTTATATAAGCAAACCAAACTACTGATGTCTTCTATGGAATCACGATTTTTTTTCCCTAGAAAATTGTTTGGTGAACACTAGTTAAAATGAGCATAAAACGATCCCCTTAAACAATGAATTAATATAATGCAAATTGTTGTCAGTAAGAACATATTTAAAAATACAGACAGTATCCAACTAGTTGAGCTTCCCTCAGCCCCTTGGCCCCTCTTTTTTTTTTTGATGGCATGTCTGTTCCAGAAGTGGGTCTCACATGGTCTGTCTCATGCTGGGAATAAGAGGGCTTTCCTTCCAGCAGGTTGCCCCCACCAGTTGGCCACTCTCCTTTGTGTTCCGTACCCGTGAACGCACACATGCACACCCGTGCACGCACACGGGCACACATACACACGGCCCTTTGCAGTTTGGGTGTGATCGGGGGTGTAGGCCTCTGATCTCTCACATCATTACTGACTCCAGAGCAGAGAAAAAAAAAAAGGACATAAAAACACTCGGAATGTAGGATGTGGAAAGAATTACCCTAGCGGTGAAGACTCATTTGATCCAGGGCCCTGGTATAGGACTCTGGAAGGCAGTTCAGAAAAGGAGCTTCGAGATCTCACTTTGAGCAAAGTAGCCTCATTTAACTAGCATGTGGCCTTCTCGGGGACAGCAGTCACATCCGTGTGTGTCTCCCAGTCCATTGTTCAAAGCCTGCTTCCAGGCTTCAGAGGTGAGCCCACCCTGAGACTATGAGCCCTCTCCTGGAGTGGCATCCAGAAGGGAAATGGGTCCCCAGTGAACGTGGCAGTCTTCAGTTTCAAGGCAGAATGTGGGAGTTGTCACCAAGGATGGAAGACTGGACAGTATGAATTGAAGATCAGACTTGGTTCTCTGGGCCTTTCATTTGGCACAATGCAAGCCAAAAGCTTTGAGGTATTTCGGCATTTTGACTCAGCAACATGGTAAAAGGTCAAAGCATCATGCAATCCTGTGCATGCATGTGGATATAAAAGCACACTCATCCATTTTAAAGATAGCTGGAACTTGCCTTCCGGGGCCCAAGTGAACCTGCGCATTCCGAAAAGATAGCAGATCAAGAAAGCTAAATTCTTTCAGTTTCCAAGGCAACTGAATGACAAATAACTTGGGTCTTAATCCAATAGATGAGATGATGATTCTGGTACATTTTCAATTAGAAAATGACTATAGGACAACAGACATCCCTGAATCCGCCCCATGCTGGCCCAAGGAGCCTATTTTCCTAATAGCCTTCCTAAAAGATGACCTAACAACATTGGTGGAACATCGATTCAGCCTCTGATCTGGTGCAGAAAATGAGGGCAGGAAAAATAGAGAGAGAATATGATAACTGTATGCGTTGCGTTCTCACACTTGTGTTATGGGACTGGTTGCAAGGTCCCCGTGCCTTACCTCATCAGTTTATATACTCTTGAGAAAATATGCTGCTGGAGAAAAGAGGAAAGTGGGGGATCAGAATGGCTCCAGATCAGATATTGCCACCCAGCCTTGAAGGGTGAGTACACTTGGATGGGAAAGAGGAGGGACAGTGGTCCCAGCAGACACCGAGTGAGAGAGATGGTCGGTGGTGGCAGCAAAGGGCTGCTTCAAGGAGGGCTATGTGACTAACTGTGGTGTGGCCGGGACAGGGAAGGACCGGGAAGCTGGAAGGCATTGCCGAGGTTTGAGAGATTATCACTCTAGGAACTGTGGGTGTTATCTTGCAGGCAGGGTGATATCAGTCGCATTGTAGAAGTAGAAATCCAGCAGCTTGGATAAAAGAAAGAGGAGATGAGGCAAAGAGGCCATTCTTTAATTCACATGCGCCTGCTGATCGAGAACATTCATTTGTTCAGCTCTCCCCTCCAGCTGTCTCTTGGGTCCATTACATCCATGGTCAAGTGCACCTCCAACTCAACTAGTGCCCCCCCCACCACTGTGACAGCCTCTTAGCCACACTTCTGGGTTCATCCCCTTCTCCCCCATTCTTCAATTTATGAAATTGAAAGATGATACAAAAATCTAGGACAGTTGAGTTTCCAAAACGGAATCCTTGCTTTTTCCCTAGGGTACAAGGGGGAGGGCAGAAAAGGGTAAGGCTTCCAATGGACATGGATGTGATTTTAGTATTAAAAATGTACACTTTAGGATTAAAACAAAAGTGTTTTAACCCACTCCCTGTTCTTCTGCAAACTGTCCTTTATTATAGTGCTGAGCAAAGAGTAAGTGTTTAGAAGTATCATGATTTCTTCTGTCGGGAAAAAAAAAGTGCTTTATATTTTTTGAGGTATTGAAAAAGAGCAAAAAGAGGGAAAGATCATAAAGTTTGAGGAATTCCTTTAAAAACAAGGCACTTCTGGTTGTTTGTGTTAAATTTTTAAAATGATACAAACCCTTTGCGGTCCATAGTCCCCGCATAATCTTGGAACCACACACTGAGGAATCTGTTGTGTTTTTCTCCCAGTTCTTTTTGGCCACTCCAGTGGAGAGGACCAAAGCAGTTTCTGTTTGCTGGACCCTCTCTGAAGGAACGGGTGTGGGAGGTCCGTATACTAAGATGTGAGTTCCTGTTGAGTTGTTCTCTTCTGCGCCACCAGCATCTTTTGCTTTCTCTGATCTCATGGGGAGACTGTGCTGCTGACCCCCGTCTGAGGACAGTGTCCCTTCCTGCTCTCCATCTCCAGGCCTGCCTCCTTGTGGGGATGGGAGAGGTGTTGGGCGTCTGAGAAGAGGAGCTGCCCAGCAGAGAGTGGGGCGGCGCTAGGGCTGCCAGATAAAATTCTGGATGTCCAGTTAAATTTGAATTCCAGGTGAACAAGGGACACAACATGCTTCTTTGGCTTGTGTGGAATTGGGAGTAAAAAAAAAAAAACTCACGTTCTGTCTCCATTCTGCTGCTTGAGGCTTTGTGACTTCACCTTGCTAAGCCTCTTCTTCAACTGCAAAATGGGGGTGATGGTATCGAGGTCCTAGCTTGTCAAGACCAAATATATGAGAAGAGCTTGGAATATGCTTGCAAATGATAAATACACAAACGGTAGCAAAGCTTTCCTAAGTTGAATAATGAAATGGTACATTTAGACAAAACAGTGCAGGAAAGTCCAAACCCTAGGAATTGGTGGGTAAACAAAATACAGTTGGCCCTTGAACAACATGGGTTTGAGCTGTGCGGGTCCACTTCTAGGCAGATTTTTTTTCGATAAACACAGTACGGGACTGTAAATGTATTTTCCTTGTGATTTTCTCAATAACATTTCCTCTAGCTTCCTTTATTGTGAGAATACAGTATATGATGCATATAACATTCAAAATATGCGTTGATCGATTGTTTATGTGATGGGTAAGGCTTCTAGTCAGCAGGAGGCTATTAGTTAAGTTTCCAGTTAAGTCAAAACTTAGGCATGGATTTTCAATGGTGGAGGGTGGCACCCCTAGCCCCAACATTGTTCAAGGTTCAACTCTAGATAATGAGTTAAGAAAAGAGACAAGTAGAAAGACAATTAAAGAGTTGACTGGGAGCTGGCTTACACGTGTTGCTATCATTTTGTTCACTATTAGAACAATTTACTGAAAAGACTCTCCTCAACTCACATCTAGGGCGAGCATATATACATTTGTACCACAAGAGCTTCTATGCACTGGTGATAGGAAGACGACCCGAGTATATACATTTACCAAGTGGATTCTAGTAACCCAGGCACTGTTCTAAAGTGTTAACCAGATACAACTCACTGTAATTCTCACAAAACACTGTGAAGTCTATCGTTAACTGCATTTCACAGCTAAGAAAACTGAGGCCCAGTTGTATGTGTAACCTGCTGAGCATCACCCGGACTGTGTGGTGAGGCTTGGGTTCAAGGTTATAGTCCATGCCCTGAAGCACATCTTCCATACTGACTGTGCCCATCGTGCGTAAGCAATGGGAAAGTTCCTTTTAAGGAGCACATTTGTAGATACAATTGCCAGAAACCAGGATCATAGAATTAATAGGACTAGCTCAATGAGAGACATAACTAAATGAGCGATAATCCAATTATTTAGACATTTTTTTTAAAGCAAAGCATGAAGGGTTTAGGAGAAAAAGAATTTTACTTTCCAGACGTACACATTAATTTCCAAGCTTCAGCGTCTAATTGTGAAACAAAAGACAGCCATCCATTTCCCGAGGATTTCATTATAATTTAAAAATCGTCACACTTGTGGCAAGGCATGAAGTTTTGATGACTGGATGCAGTTACAGTTAAGCCTAGTTCCTTATGTAAAATTTGCTGGCTTTGAAATGTGGTGTCATTTGGAGAAAGTGAAGACCGGGAGCACTATAGGGCTGTGCCCACTGCCGATGTAGTTTATTAGCTAACTTGTCCAGCAGGTAAGGTGCTAATTGGTATCATCACATGAGGACAATGGAGTTTTCATTTACTCTCAATTATCACTGTGAATTTTGAGATGAGAATAACTAAAAATATGATCCTTGGGACACTTGTTAGATGATGGCAGATGGAATACATTTCTGCATCTGGGGGTAAAATCCAGACTCATGCCTACTTAGGCCTATCATTTCCTCGTCCCCGCCCCTCCCACTCGAATCCCCTGGGACAGGGGTTCTCAACTTCGTTGGTGTCCCACCCTCTCCTCACATGCTTAATAGTCATAGAAGATCGCAGAGTTACTGTCTATATGAGTTACATCTATCCATAGTTACTGTACCGATGTTACAATTGGAAAGTGCTTAAACATTTAATTTAATATATTCATGAAGAATTACTTTTAAAGTCATAATAACAAACCCATTATCTATTGATAAAAATATTTCATTTAAAATAACTATTTTGATGGTAGCTACACTTGTGAGTTTAGCGTAAGTATCAGCTTATCCAATCCCTATGTTGTATACCTAAAACTAATGAAACTGTGTGTCAAATAGACTTCAATTAAAACAATAAAAATAAAATAACCATTGTTCCACATACAGGATTCTTTTATAACTTTGCAAACCTCTCATGTCTAGCTTAATGGAGGACAACTGCGTTCTCATACCTGCTTCTTTGTTCAGCCTGTTGTAAAATATTTTGTTTGAAGTATATGAAGAAAATCTGGCCTCATACACATATGTCGTTGGAAAAAGAAGGAGTATTTTCATAGCTTTTTGGATAATTGTGGATATTCTTTTATATGACACAAAACTCTGTAAGTTGTAGTTTCTTAAAGCTTAGTTGAAATAAAAATATAGCAGTGAGCTTCCTGAGGTGTGTTGCTTAAAATCTGTTGCTCTGTCTTGAATAGATTTTGAATGCTTTGAATAGATCTTTCACCCTCATGTGATGTTAGCGTATATTGTGCTCAGTTATGCAGATATTCTACATGTTGGTATATTTCATTATATGATATATTTTTATATTCACTCTATAAAGTCAGATTGGTCAGTGTTACCAACAACCTCATCAGAAAGTCTTCAAGTACCAGGAGATTTTTAGATATAAGTTTTCCCATCTTCTCATGTTTTTCATGAAAGTTGAAACTTGATCACTGGCAACAAATATTGTCATTTTCCTTAAAGAAAGAAGCTCACTTTGCCCACCGTTGTCCTTAAGAAAATGCCTGCAAATACCCAAGCCTAAATGACCATAGTTTCTCAGTCTTTTTTTTCTTAAAGATTTTATTTATTTATTTGAGAGTGAGAGAAAGAGAGAGAGAGAGCACAAGCCTGGGGGAGAGGCAGAGGCAGAGGGAGAAGCTGGCTCCCCATTGAGCAAGGAGCCCAATGCAGGACTTGATCCCAGGACCCCGGGATCATGACCTGAGCCAAAGGTAGACGCTTAACCGACTGAGCTGCTCAGGCGCCCCTGTCTGTCAGTCTTTCAAGTAAAATTAGTGCCCCATGAAAAGGCAGGTAGTTCATTTCACAACTCAACACACAGGCAAGTACTCTTCCAGGAGAACCTTGGAAGACATAAGTGCTTTATGTGTGTTTTCATTTTATCACCCAGAATACTAAAAAGATGTGCAATCAAGGGCCAAGCTTTAATAAAATTAATAATTTTTACTGCTAAGTCAAGGATATTCTTAATTGGAACTGGCCTTTTTTTTTTTCTTTTTTTGAAGGGTGAGTATGTGACAATGAAGAATATACTGCCTGGGAGATCAGTTTTTTCTCACTGTCTTGATTCCTTCCAAGACCAGCAGTTTTAACCACTGCTGCTCCCGCAACTTCAGTGCCCGTGTCAACAGAATTGAAAGCGCAAATAACATCTTAGTATCGTTATGAAAATCATAGACGTCTGGAAGGAGTCCGGGGGTTCCTGGACCAAACTTTAAGAACAAACCCCCGGTCTGTGCTGTTCCATGACTGCTTTGGGTATAAGGAGAATTTTAAAGAACTCACAACGCTGCCCTAGGAAAAAAAATTTTTTTTTTACAAACACCACCCATTTCTTTGAGTGTGGTGTTTACCTTTGCTTAATGCTTAAAGAAAATGGCAGTTATGTTCTGCGTTTAGTTTACATAATTCCTCTTTGAATAGCAAGATGTTTGAGCCGTTGGTTGCTTTTTCACTCAGTTGCACGCTACATATTAAGAATAAATACAAACTTAGAAATGTTTTCAGAATTTAATTTTTATTTGTGCACAGCGTGATCTACAATTTTAATTTCTTCGAGCAATAGTAATACTTTGCTTGTGTTATGAAATAAATAGTACCAAACGTGCAGCCAAGCATGTTAGATTTGTTTATGAGTCATTTTATTTTAAATAACACATTGGATAAATTAGATAAAAATAAGGTCCTTTGGGACTTTTTGTAAACATGGTCTCCTAAAATAAAAATAATTATTTTATTCAAGTTTCTCTTTCCATAGAGTGTGCCTTAACGAATATCTTGAACTCTGCAGTGAAGCACACCCAGGAACTGGGTGAGAGCCAACTGTGCGACCACGTCCCAGCCTGGAAAGGGGTCAGGACAGGCCCTTCAGAGGAAATGAGTAGAGTGGTTATGAACTTGGGTTTTAGGATCACAGACACTTTGGTTTGTGCTGCTGTTTATTATCTGGGTGATGTTGGACTTAAATACTTAGTTTCTTTAAGGCTTTGTTTTCACAGCTTTAACATAGGGTCATACCTGTATGACCCCTAGCTCTAGATGACTCCATAGCTACTCTGAGCATTCAGCGACTAAAGGTCTGATAAGGGTGTTAGCCCCTTAGCCAGTACTTAGCTTATGAGTTTGCTTGGGCTGCCAAAGCCAAGGACCACAAACTGAGTGGCTTGTCCAATAGAAATACACTGTCTCACAGTTCTGGAGGCTAGAAGTCTGTAGTCAAGGTGTTGGCAAGGTCATGCTCCTCCTAAAGGTAGTCAGCGAGGATCTGCTGCAGGTGTCTCAAGGAGTTCTGGTAGTTCCTTGGCTTGTGACAGCAAACCCCAAATGGCACGTGACATTCTCCCCGTTATGCATACACATGTGCAACTACCCCATTATTAGAAGGACCGCAGTCATATTGGGTGAGGGGCCCACCCGGCTCCAGGATGACCTCGTCTGAACTAATTACGTTTGCAATGCCTCTGTTTCCCATAGGGCACCTTCTGAAGAACTAGGGGTCAGGACTTCCACATCTGCATCAACCCATAACATTTAGCAAACCCTCAATAAATATGAGATTTTTCTTTTGTTGTTTTGTTGTTCTGTTGCAATGCAGACAACTCTTAAATGGCGAGTAGGAGAAGTTGGAACTAATTCTCAGGTTTCTGGTTTGGACAGCTGGTTAGAGAGGCCATGCGGCCATGAACCAAGATAGGAACTGGAAAGGAGGAGCAGGGTCTGTGGTGGGTGCGGGGAAGAGGAGTCAGGGTGTGCCTTTTTTTTTAATTTAGAGAAAGTTTGTATATCTGGTTGGTCTATCAAGTAAAAACTGTAACCTCAAACCGGGGGAGAAACATGGGATTAAGATACGGTTTTGCCAACCATCAGAAAACAGACGTTTTATCTGTGTATTACATAACACATGCTTTCGTTCATCCCACAGACATTTATCAACTGCCTGTTTTGTACCAGGTGTTCCGGTAATTTTGTCCCGAGTTATCAGGTATTTAGGAGGTTTGGGAAGCTGACAAGTCATAAAACTAGAGATGTTTTTGGGGGAAAAAAAATGAGTAGACTCGCCTGACAGCAGCCACAAGGGAATTCAAGAGATTCATCTGGAGAGGCAGGTTGGAACCAGGTAGAGGAGGACCAGGTTTTTTTAAGTTTAATATTTGTTTTCCTTAAAGGCAGTGGGAAACTATTGAGGGCTTTGAGCAGAAAACTGGCATGTGCTAGGCGATGTTTGAGGAAGACTACTCTGGAAATAACTGTGTAATGGACTGGAAGTAGCGGGCATAGGCACGGGGAGCTCAGAAGATGATGAGCTACACCCACGCGAAGGATGCAACTTGCGGCCAATGGATAGGAGAAAATCCGTGGAGGAAATCATGATGCTTTGTGGGGACAACATAACAGGGAGAAGACAGTCACCATTTACTACGGTATTTGTAGCGCAGGACAATGGGAAAATGTGGTATGACTGAAAAAATAATAATAAAGGGAAATTGAGAGGGGAAAGGGTTTGTGGGAAGAAGTGGCTCTCAGGATTAGATGGCTAGTCTCAGCTGACGGCAGGTGCCAGTGGAGGACTCTCAAGACGGTGCTGGACCCGGGTCAGGAGCCGTGGCAGAGTGTCGGCAGAGCACGTGACCCCAGCCAGGAAACATTGCCGTTCCCTGCAGATGGTTAATCCCCGCTTACTTTATCTTAGCTGCTCTGCAGGTATCCTGCTTCTCTCTTCCCAGTAGCTTAATCTGTCAAGACTCTCATGCAGGTGAAATGTTAATTCTCTAGGACTCTGCTAAAATCAACAGTTTAATTAAACTTCACAAAACCAGCTGCCGCCGCATGTCCCTTGTTAGGGGCCCCGTGTATCCCGCTTTGCTCTATTAAGTTAAAGAAACAACTAAGGTTGCTTTCTGTTAAAACCATAAGGATCTTTTTAAAAAAAAGACCCAGATTCTGATTCATCTTTTAATGTAAAAGAGGGATCTGAGCATGAGACTCAGACCAAAGTACCAGGACTTCAGAGATCATGCAGAAGGCCTGATAATGGAGAAAACAGATGTTCTCAGTGACAGATATACTTTTATATAATCCTTTTATAGTTTTTTAAAGGTCCTATCTGAAGTTAATGACAGTTGCATTCAGGATTGTTTATTCATCTGCACCGTGAAATTAGAGGTATTTATTCATAGGAGGTCATTCACCTATGGATAAAACATTCTCAGCATAAAAGTGATGGTTATTGAAAGGAATAAAAACATGGTGGAAGTAGAAATGGTGAAAGGCAAGCAGTAATTTTTCTTGTTGAGCTGGAAGGTGAGTGCAGAATGCACTGCTCTGTGAGCAGGTCGCAGATGCTGAGAAGACACCATCATGGGTGTGTTCAGTGTAGCTCTTCTTGCAGGATGAGCTCCCTGCTCATAGCTCACACCTAGTTCTCAATAAAATTAAAAACCTACTTGGTTCTCCGATAGCTTAAAATGTAGTTTAAGAGACAGGGGGTGCCCAGCCAGCTCAGTGGGTAAAGCACGCAACTCTTGATCTCAGGATTGTGAGTTCAAGCGCCATTTTGGGTATAGAGCTTACTTAAAACACACACACACACACACACACACACACACACACACACATAATTTAAGAGACAGGATGCAAATTTAAGTTACTTAAAGAGACTTATTTTACAACAGTGAATCATTGCTCTGAGTGGGGGAAAATTGCTACAAATGAATATCATGGATGTAAAAATGAAGGTATTCTCTAGGAGCATGCAGTGGACATACCTGAGTTCATGTGTCCAAAGTAGTAGCTCCTTTCCTTCTGAAAAGTCATGTTTCTCCATACTCTTTCCATGTGGTTTTAATGGGAGCAGCCATTTTCTGAGGCCATATGGTCACGGTGATTTTCCAAAGGTGACCCATCGTAGTATCCCATGCTCTGGAGACAGTGACTGCACGAGGATGCAGCACCTCACCCAGGCAGAGCCCCTGAGAGCCCTTCCCTGGCCCTTTTGGGCTTGGAACCAAAGAGGATGGTCTACATTTATCTCTGGTGGTGAAGAATGAGGAGCCAAGCCAAGAGTGCCCTTGGCAGAGATGAGAGAAGCAGAGACAGGAGCAGGAAAGAGGAGACCTTGGGCTCCTTCTGAGCCTGCTCTCCGTAGGTTATGGACATCCCTGGGCTCCAGTGGAGCTGCTGTTGTTGTTTGCTTGTTGCTTTTTCTTCACATATTATTGTCACTTGCATCTAAAGGGTTTTGACTGATACAAAAGAACGCCTCAGGAATTTGATCTGTGGGAGAATCCATCTTTACTCGTGAGGCAGAGCACGGTTTCGATGGCGAGGAATTGCTCCATTGTCAGTAGACTATGGATTACGTCCCCAGTCTGCCACTGTTATTCTTTTAGCCAAATTTAATTTGGTAATATGCAGTCGTCTAATTACAAAATACAGAACGTTTTCATCTGGGCTACTAAATAGTTGCTCTTTCATGGAGAAATAGCATCAGAGCCTGAGGTCAGGGTATGGGCACCTATGACCATCTGAGGGAAAATATAAAAGACAATATATTTTGTACTGTGGACATTTGATGATCCTTTGCAGGATGGGGTCAGGTACTGTGTTAGGTGCTCTGGATACTAAGCGGAATAAAACAGGTTCCATCTTGAGGCCCCCCAGAGCAGTGGAAACAAATGGCAGCCAAGGGGGAATAGACTGGAGCTGAGACTGGTGGATTGTCTGCAGCTACACAAGGGGACCATTAAGTACAAAGGCATGTGGTTACTTGTGGGGCCGTAGAGCAAGAAGAATGTGGTGGAAGAAGCAGAACTGACACGGAAGGGGAAAAAAGCCTCAAGTCTATAAGGGATAAAGAAATTGAATTAAAGCTATAGCTCTGCAACTATTTTGACTTTTATATTCTAATTCTGAATGTGAAAGTATAATATTACTAAGAGGTTATACAACATCTTAGTAAACATTTTCTGGAAAAAAAAAAAAAACCAGGACACACAATCTTTTACTTAAATTGTGTCTTCTGTTAACTCCTCACAGTAATGGTATATGGAGCATAGGATCTGACATTTTATCATGAACTTGACAATGAATCATAAAAGTCTCTGAGAGACAGTGAGGACTTACACCGTCATTCATCTCCACTTCATATTTTACCACGGAAGATAGGGAGACGCAGAGAGGAGGTATGGGATCTCCAAGTTCCCATGAAGGTGAGTCTAGACTAGTGATTTTTAAACTGTGCAGATTTCAACCTAGTAAGTAAGGGTCGTGAAATCAGTTTTGTGAAACATAGTGAGTGTTGAGGGAGAGAGAATATGGCAGAATGGGAAGGCCAAATTGTATCCCATGTAGGAAAAATAAAGTTTTATGACCCTTTTGTTCATTTAGATATCCCATAACTATCTAGTAAATATAGATAAACATATGTATAGGCATGCACATGCATGTGTCTCTGGCTGCCAAGTAAAAAGTATTTTTTACCATAGGTTGCAAGAAAAAAGCGGTGGGAAAAAAAATGGCGGCCAGGTGCTGTGGCCAGAGCCCCAGCGGAACTGTGGTCAGCTGACCACTCAGCTGCTTGGCAGACATCAGGACTCTCAGGAGTCCAAGCTGATGTTCAGCCCGTGGTGAACCCTCACCCCCTTCAGGCTGGCATCTCCTTACCTCTCAGGCCCTGATTCACCTCCAGCCTTCTGGCACCATGCTTCCTTGGTGGGGCCTGTCCTTTCTTCTCCTCTGTGACCACCGTCCTTTCACCATGCAACCTGCGGATTCCTTGATGGTCTCTCCTCTCTAGCTATGTCCTAAATCGGGACCCCTAATAGCAGAACCTGAGACAAGGACTTGGATGCAGGTCGCATCTTTAGGAGGTGATCCCAGAAAGCAGGCAGAGTGAGACAAGGAAGGAGGGACGACTAGCTAAGGGTCCACCATCAAGGTCACTGCCAAAAGGCATCGAGTAAGGGCTTGATCTGCTGGTCCTTCTCAGCAGCAGGAGCAGTGCCTGCCCTAGTGGTGGCTGAGGGGGAGGGGCGGGGGAGGAGCGCTATCTGTTAACCACCAGCCTCCAGGGGCTGCAGGTTGCCTGGGGAGCATTAACTTCCTGCACTTCTGGGCTGTGCATGCTTGTAGCGAGGTGGCTGGCGTGGTTTTGCTGAAGGTCCTCTGCAGAAAGCTGCAAGGTCATGGTGGCTGCTCACATGTTCCTCTGAGCTCACCAGGAAATGTCCCCTGCAGCAGAGGCTGAAATCTGAGGTGGCCATGAGGCACCAAAAAGCTTCTGCCATTCCCCCTAGGGCCCCCAGAATGTCTGTCACACAATGGGGATTTGAGTGCTTTCGACCCTAGTGAAATAAGAATGGCCAGAGGGTGATCAGGAGGATCCTGAGTCCTAACACAGCCTGTTCCTTTCGCTGCCCCCCCTCCTGCCACCACCACAAATTCTACTTTACACATTTTTTGGCATATTCTTCTTTTGTTAGACTAATTTATCTGCTGTTCCCTTGAGTGCCCTTGTTTCGTAGTATAGAAAACTGTATTTACAAGTGGAAATTATTTGTTTTCTACCCCAAAAAGCCATTCTTTCTATCTCATTTGAATTATTTATTTTTCTTTGAAGAATGCTGAACATAAAGGTTCATTTACATCCCCAGCTTCTCGTAACTGATCACTTCAGGAATCCAGGAGTAAAGGCAGCCTGGAGATTCTGTGTGCTACTGACAGGCAGGATAAAGCACCGGGAGCCCCAATCCCTCCTACAGAAGAAACCTATGTTCAGATGGGCTTTCTCAGAGCACTCATCTATCAGGCTTGTCTCCTGAAATGAGGACTCGAACACTAGTGTTTTCATAAATGTAGGGAGATTTAGTGCCTTAGATTCTGCCTCTGCTCTTGATTAGGTTTTAACGTTTTCTTCTTCCCTGGGTGGAATTTAGAGGTACAAAATCCTAATTATAGACTTTTCAGATTTATAAGCAAATACGTGACGTGCAGAGTTGTCCAAAGCTCACCTTTTTTAGGCACAGATTGGTTTACTACTTGTATGCGGATAATGGGGAAGCAGGGGAGTTTTGTTACCCCTATTAACCTTCATGCTTCCTGGGACTCATGACAAGCTGATGTCTTACACTGATTTCTGCCATGGATGTAAAATTAAGCATTTGGCCGTCCACTTGGATCCCCGATCATCAAAATAAGGGTTCTCTTTTGGAGGAGCCAGCCGTTCTTCTCATTCCCTTTTCTTCCTGCACCATGAGGATGACAACTTGGGGGGCTGAAACCAGGTGTTACTTCTCTAGACCCAGGGGCTAGCTATCCCTACCTTACTGTCCCCGCCAGGAAGCATCCTGCTGGAAGGCAGGGTCTGTGTCTTATTTAGCGGTGTCCCAAGAACGTAGCACAGGGCCAGGCAAGTGACAGGGATATTTCCACTTTCAGCAGCAGGTGAAGTTTGGCACCCTTGACATTCCCAACCAACCCTTCTACCTTACAGCATAGACACTGCTATAGTTTTATATTTGCTTTCATTGTGTGATCGCATATAATCAACCTGAAATATGATAGTGTTCAAATTGCCCTATCCACTGCTCCATAGCCCTTTAAAAAGCTAGTTCTTAATCCTCAGTCCCTTCCTGCCTTCCGGGCTGTTTCGTTTCCGTAATGAACATCAATTAACTTATCTCTATGGTACCTTAAACACTAGGCTACCTCCATTAATTTGTCCAAGTCCAAGTGGGCTTGGTGGTGTACGGATCTTTTGACATACCTAGTTCTGCCTGCTTATGGCACTATAAAGCATCATATTACCACCAAGCCCACTGCATAGGTTCATGATAAAGTTAATAAGTATCTGCTGGCTGCCAGCCTATATAATAATTAACACACGTATACTCACACAATACACAAAGAAAGACTGATTTACATCACAAGGATTTTAATTAGAGTTTTATTAACATAATTGACATGGTGTTAAAATTAATTAGCAATTGTTTTTCCCAAGTCGTCTTTAAAGAAATTACTTGAAGGCACACTAGAAAATATTTTATGAGCTGTTTCTGTACAAAAAGAAGAACAGGAATGTAGATGATTTTCAATATATCAGTGTCATTTAGTGTTTGTGTTTCTTTTGGAATCCTGATCTCACAGGACCTTAAATATAGAGCAGGTGGTCCCCATGCCACATCAACTTAAAATATTGGTATAATATTTTATGCAAAAAGAGAAATAACCTGCAGCCATGGATCTGCCGACAGTAGCCTAATAACTTAGAATGCATTGAATTATTTGTCATACCTGAATGATGTCTGACATGGTCCAAAAATCAGTACAGCATATTTTTCTCTAATTCATAATGAAATAAACACATTGTAAATTTTAACACACATCAGAATATAAATTATTTTCTGTTGCAAAATAAAAATAAAAAACAGCAGCCCGGGAAAATGGGTAATTTGCATTTATTGTATCAGCTGACTGATACGGACTTTTTATTCTGATATAACACTTCAGTATAGTCTTGAGAATGGTCCAGTGATTCAAACTATAAGTGAGGAAAATCGACTCATCTTCTTATGCTAGAAAATGAAGCATACTCACGTTCTGAAAAAATGAAACTCACTTTAAATGTAACTCTCAGAATTGTCTGTCACTTTTTTCATGTACATACGACTTTTTAAAACCATCCCTGACAGTGCTGTCCTTATGCACACCGCCAGTTCAGCAGGACACCATCGTACACAGATCTAGGCATGTCATTCACACCTGTGTGTACCCATTTACCGCTTTGTGCATTTTAAACATGTGCATCCCCACCATCTCTCTGTGTCAGGCTTCTTCAAAGAAACAGAAGCAACAGGACGTATGGAGACAGAGAGAAGGACTTTTTATTTTAGGAACTGGTTCATGCATTTGTGAAGTGTTGGCAAGACCCAAATCTACAGGATCAGCCTGGAGATTCTGTAGGTTGGAGACCCAGGAAAGAGTTGCAGCTTGAGTCCAGAGGCCCTGCTGGTTTACGTCCCTCTTCCTCCCAAAAATCACACCTTCAACTGATCAGATGAGCCCCAGCCACATTATGAAGAACAGTCTGCTTTACTCCGTGTCTACTGCCTTAAATATTAATCTCACCTGAAAAAAATACTTTCACCAAAACATCTGGAATAATGTTTGACCAAATATTTGAATATCATGGCTTAGCCAAGTTGATATATAAAATTAACTATACAGCATCATATTACATCAATGTGGATGTAGTTGTAGATACAGATCCACTTGAAACTTCCTTTTTTGATTCAACACTGTTATTGAGATTTATCCACATGGCTGTGTGTATGCATATTTCATGCATTTTCTCTGCTTTGTAGTATTCCACTGCACTCGTAGACCACAATGCATTTATCTGTTCTTTGATAGATATTTAGATGGTTTCCATGAGCTTCTTGGTGGATATTTAGCAAGTAATGACTGTCCTTGCATGTCTGTCCTTGGATAAATGTGGGGCATTAAAATTGCTGGGCCAGAGGGATGTGCATCTTCAAATTTAAGAGTTTTCTTTTATTTCTTGTCCAAAATGGTTGTGCCAATTTTCACTCCTGCTATCAATTTACAGCAGTTGTTTTTTCATCCCATATGTGCCAACTCTTGCTATTGTCAGGCTTTTATTTTTTTTTTTTTTTAAAGATTTTATTTATTTATTTGAGAGAGAGAGTGAGAGAGAGAAAGAGCACAAGAGGGGGGAGCGGGAGAGGGAGAAGCAGACTCCCCGCCGAGCAGGTAGCCCGATGTGGGACTCGACCCCGGGACTCCAGGATCATGACCTGAGCCGAAGGCAGTCGCTTAACCAACTGAGCCACCCAGGCGCCCTTATTGTCAGGCTTTTAAATCTTTGCCCCTTAATGGGTCTGTTTCAATTTACATTTCCCCAGTTATCCTCAAAGTCTAGCATGTGTTCAGAATTGTCAGTTTATACCCGTGAATTGTCTATTTACAGCCTTTCCCATTTTACTATTGGATTACTTGTGAGGATGCTGGAATCAGGCCACCTGGATGAGGATCCCAAATCTACTAATCATGTGAAACTGTTCAAATTTAATCTTTATTATCTGTTGTTTCATTGAATCTTTCAAATAAGACTAATACAGTTATCTACTTTGTTAGAATTGTTGTAAATTCTTAATAAATTAATATATATAAAGTACTTAAATTGGGTTGGTTCAATAAATGAAAGCCATGATTAATATAGAGAGGAGAATTTTTTTTTTTTTAATTTTTTTTTTTTAAAGATTTTATTTATTTATTTGAGAGAGAGAGAATGAGAGAGAGCACATGAGAGGGGGGAGGGTCAGAGGGAGAAGCAGACTCCCTGCCGAGCAGGGAGCCTGATGCGGGACTCGATCCAGGGACTCCAGGATCATGACCTGAGCCGAAGGCAGTCGCTTAACCAACTGAGCCACCCAGGCACCCAGGAGAATTTTTTTTTAAGATTTTATTTATTTATTCATGAGAGACAGAGAGAGAGAGGCAGAGGGAGAAGCAGTCTCCCCAAGGAGCAAGGAGCCTGATGCAGGATTCGACCCCAGGACCCTGGGATCATGACCTGAGCCGAAGGCAGACGCTTAACCATCTGAGCCACCCAGGCATCCCTATAGAGGATTTTTATACATTCTTGATGTTCTCTAGATTCTGACATATTCTCCCAATCTGTGACATGTCTTTTTATGGTTTTTTATACTTTTAAATTTTAAGGTATTCAGATTTTGTTCTTTATAAATTCTTTCTAAGAAATCATACCCTTTGCTAAATTCATGGTATAATCCTCCTTTATTTTCTTATTAGAATATTTAAGATTTAACCCTTCAGATTTGTTCTCTAATGTATCTCGAACTTATTGTTGGGTATGGTGTGAGGTAGAGATCTAACTTTTCTTCTTTCATATGAATATCACTTGCTAGGAAAACATTTTTTCAGCACCTTCCCTCTTTAATTTATAATATTACTTTTGCCTTTATGATGTGCCATCATTATTTATCTACATCCACCTATGCTATCTTATACACACTTACATTAAGGTGTGCATCCTTAATCATTTTTAAAAATCACCTTGGGTTTAAGGTCCAGCCACCCCATTCCCGGAAATACACCCCTCCCTGCTTTCTATTCTTCACTCCTGTGGGGAGCAGGAAAGGCCCCAGGGCTCATAGAAGCTGAGGAGGACTCAGGTTGTGAGGGGAGGAGGGAGATGGAGGAAGGAGAGGGGGTCCTCTTTTATTTAGTTCTGCTGACATGCCCGCTTGTTGCAGAGTGGCCACCTGCCTGCTCTCTGAAGGGAAGGGGGGACAACTCCCTGCTTTTTGGGTCCCTAAACTTAAGGGGGGCAGAAAATACAGACTAGCACCTCACACTAGCATCCATATACTCCTGCTATTCTCCTCCAGCTTTTTCCAGAGCTCTTTTCCCCGGGCCAGAGGGAGTTCTGGTCTCCTCCCTCCCACCTTGAAGGCAGCCTGCATTCCTCACACTCCTGCGGCTCTTGGGAGCTTCTCTAAACCAGGCTGTGTTTGATTTGCAAAGCCAAGTTTTTCTTTAAAATTCTAAATTTAAGAGTTGGGCCTTTTTTTTTTTTTCTCCTGTCAGAGCTCTTCTTCCAAGAAATACACTACACTTTGGCTGTCAGAGTAGTGTTTTCACTTCAAAAACTCTTCTTTGAAACCCAAAGCAGGTTGTGAGCATACATTGCACAAAGGATGTGAAGTGTCCTCCTCCTTAACGCTCTAAGGACCTACCGTCCAGTATTTCCTAACAGTCAGGGATGGCCAATGCAAATTACCCTAAAATTAAATAATAATGACACTTATGATAATACATTGCAAGGGAGGAAAAAAGGCATGCTAGAGGAGTATTAAAAACAATACTGATTTCATTTAATAAAGGAATCAGACTAAAAAAATTATCACACATTGTGTGGCTTTCCAATTCTAATTCTTACAAGCTAATTCTCAGATCTTCTGATTTAATCCACGCATACCAGCAGCTACTTTACACCTCGGTAGTTGTGTTTAGGCCCAATTTAATTTTTCCTTCCAGCCACATGCGTTAACAATAAAAGGAAATAACAGCGTGAATAATAATTCCTTTTTCAAAGTCATATTGTGAAGTTCAGAGGAGAGAGATGGGTGAAGTCCGGAACTGCAAAACCACTTCGCAGATAGAAGGCGTTCCTCCCTCCTTGGGCAGGCGGGACTCAGGAGGTTGTACATGTGCGAGTGTTGAATAAGTATATGGCGCCCGTGAGCTTTGGCCTTTCTGTGCTCTTGTTCAGGAAGACTTTTAGACTGGGATCTGTCCAAGAGAACCAGAGCTGGACTGTAGTTAAAACAGTAAAAGCAGCTTTTATCCAGAAAGGTTTGCAATAGGGGAAGAGAGGCCCGAGTGTAGAACCCGGCTCCATTCTGAGTACAGTTGAGATAAGGGGGGGTTACAGCCAAGGAGGGGGGCTGAGGTCAGGGGACAGAAGGTCACTAAGAGCAGGAACCTAGGGTAGGGGGCTTCCTGCCAAACTGACGTGGCAGGATTCTTGCGGAGGGCAGCCAGGGTGCTCAAATCTCACCTGGGAGGGTGCGGAGAGGAGGAATTTGATCGGATATCAAGGGTGGGTGTTCTCTGCAAACTGACAGCAGGCTTCTTGCCAAAACTGGACTCGGCCAGGACAAGGGCCAAGGTCAAGGCCTGCCTGAGAAAAGACTCAGAGACTCATGGACTTGAGTTCCGTCAAGGAGAGTCTGTCAGTCCTCAGACGCTTGTGACACAAAGGCAGCCCAGTCCTAGTTTCTGCTGTGAGCCCGCCTCAGCGAGCCAGTGAGAGAGGAGGCAGCGTTCCCGCCGAGGGCACACGTGTGTGTCTGCTGGAGCCTGAGCCTGAGACCTGCCCTGTGCGACCTCACAGACATCGGCGCACCCAGGCACGGCCCGCTCACCGCCTCAGCCCACCCACCCCCGCCCCCGTGGCTCGAATCACCCCCTCTGGCCCGTACCCCTGCGGCCTGCACCAGCCCCCTTGACCCCCCCGCCCCATCCCACCCCCCACCTTGTGGCCCACACCATCCCCCCAGCCTGCACCACCCCTTCTGGCCCACACCAGACCCCCTGGCCTTACCCCACCCCCCTTGGCATGCATGCCCTCAGCCAGCACTGGTGGAGAAAGGTCTGCACTGCCTCTTCCTACCATCAGACAGTATGAAGGGCAAGCCATGTACCACGTGCTCTCCATGAGGCCTGAGAATTCTCACACCACCTGACTGTCGGACTTGATCCGACAAGCATTACCCACAGTGGGGGAGGAGGAGGCCCAGGCCTGGCTTCTGCGCTCTGCTCTGCGGTGGGAGCCTGTGGGCTTTTCTGGGCAGAGTGACCACCTCCGTGTTAGAGGAACAGTTTTATGGTGAAGCGTCCTAATAGCCTACATTCCTAAAACTTGATTAGAAACCAATTGGACAAGGAACAGAATTCCATACTAATCAGAGGAGGTGAACAGGTGCATGAGGCCAATATTGTGTACCTGCCAGGTTAGTCTGAGGCATTCATCTTTCTTAGTTTGGTAGAAATCAACTCAGTACTGAATTTTTTTATATGTGATTTAATTATTTTCTTCTTCTTCTTCTTCTTCTTCTTCTTCTTCTTCTTCTTCTTCTTCTTCTTCCTTAGAAATTACTAAATACCTCATGTATCTCTTTAAATTGGCTTCTTTATTTTGAGTCCCAAATATATTGGTAGCCTTCTCCCTTTTTTCCTCCTGTGTTTACAGTGGCAGGAAGCAGGTACTCCTCTTTGGTTTACTAACACTCTTTATACAAAAGGCAATACCGAGAGTTTCCTGATCTGTACGCTAGTCACGGACAAGCTATTATAGTTCCAGTGCAGGAGGGGAACAAAATCCACACTGTATCTTTACTAAAAACACAGGATTTTTCTAAAAGTTAACTAATGGATTAAGCAGTCTGGTTAAAAAAATTGCTCAGAATTTCTCAAGTAAACATGGTTAAGAATAAGGACTGTCATAAGAGCAAATAACAGTTGTAAAGGTAGCAGCGTTTGGGGAAGATTTTAAGGCTAGCTTTTGAGGACTCCATTAGGTGAGCTTGCTGGGTTATCTCTAGGGCCTTAAGTGATCACTCTTTGATCTTAAAAAGCTCTGAGGAAAAGGGAGGTCTAGATGGGGGCAAGATGTAACATGCTTTTCTGAGTTTCGAGTAACGGTTCCCTGCAAAGATGTATTATATGTGGATGGCACAGTAGTGGAGACATGAATTGTTGTTGGTTAAGGTTGTGAGTAAACCTGTATAACAAAGATGAAACAGTAATAATTTGTAAGTATTAAATTTACTCATGGTTCATTGTTGTATAAATATTAAATGCAGGACTTAACGTTTACTTATGGAAGTCTAGTTTTTATCCCAATTAATTGATTTGAAAAAGAGATGAAAATCATATCCCCCTGGGTGACCTAAGTAAATGTTAATTCCTAGCGCCAGGGAAATAGACAACAGGTCTACCTTAACCGCATGCGTGTCTGAGCGCTCACCACCGGCGGCTGCATCACGTCTCCATAAACAGAGGCCACAGCAATCATCGGGGGGGCTGGGAGCCTATCAGAACCACTTTGTATAAGCTGCTTTTAAAAAAGGGTGCTTTGTGAAGGGACACTTGATTCTCTGGACCAGACCAACCGTAAGATCAGATATTTCTTCCCAGTGGGAGAAGGTATCAGTGCTCAACCCCTTGGAGTCTCCCTGTTAAGTATACCTTCTTTGGTCCTTTAAAAACCAGTAGTTTTAGGGCAGTGAAATTAGTTTGTATAATACTGTTCTGGTAGATACATGTGATTATACATTTGCCCAAACCCACGACTGTACATAACCAAGAGTGTGAACCCTTTTTTTTTTAAGATTCTATTTATTTATTTGTGTGTGTGAGAGAGAAAGAGCGCGCACACAAGCCGGAAGAGCAGGAGAGGGAAAAGCAGTCTCCCCACTGAGCAGGGAGCCCGACGGAGGGCTTGATCCCGGGACCCCAGGACCATGACCCAAGCCAAAGACAGATACCTAACCAACTGAGCTACCCAGGTGCCCCAACCAAAAGTGAACCCTAATGTAAACTATGGACTTTGGGTGATTATGGTGTCCCAGTGTAGGTTCATCATTTATAACAAATGTACCACTCTGGTGAGGGTGTTCATAATGCCCATGCCTGTGGGGGAGCAGGGAGTATATAGGAAATTTCTGTATCTTCTACTCAGTTTTTCTACAAACCTAAAACTGCTCTAAAAAATTAAGTCTCTTTAAAAAATCAGTATTTGTTTTGCATCTGCTTCATTCCAGTCCCTCCTCTGGATGCTGGGGTAGAAAGGTTAGAATCATCAGGCAAGAAGCTTGGATTGCTGCCTTTTGTGCTCACAAGAATGTGGACTGATGATGCTGTTAGGCACTAAGATCCCTAGCCCATAGCCCTCCCACACACATCGAGTGCCCAGCTGACAACCAACCACACCAACTTACCAGCCATGACAGTGAACCAACTTGAGAGAGGATTCTCCAACCCAGCTAAGTCTCCCCACATTATACAGCCTGGAGCAGAGGGGAGCTGTCCCTGCTGAGCCCTGCCCATTTAGGATTTGTGAGCAAAATAAATGAATGTTGTTTTAAGCTACTAAGTTTCGGAGCAGTTTGTTGGACTGAATGTGTACCCACAATATTCATACTTTGAAGCCTTAACTCCCAGTCCCTCAGAATGTGACTGTATTTGGACATAGGGTCTTTAAAAGGGTGATTAAGTTTAAATGTGGTCATTAGGTGGGTCCTAATCCAATATGGCTGGTGTCCTTATCAGAGGATATTTGAACACGAGAGAGGCACCAGGAATGTGCATGCACAGAAGAATGGCCATGTGAGGACACAGCAAGAGGTCGACCATCTGCAAGCCAAGGAGAGGGGCCTCAGAAGAAACCAACCTTGCTGACACCTTGATCTTGGGCTTTCAGCCTCCAGAACCATGAGAAAACTGTTGTGTAAGCCATCCAGTCTGTAGTATTTTGTTATGACAACCCTTATAAACTAACACACATGATTGGAAAACAGATCCAGTCTCCAAGCATTGATTTTATTCTTAGAATCCTTCAGGTTTTTGCTATTGACCATTCATTTCCTATCGCTTCATAGAATACATCATCCTAGGATTGTCTGGTTTCAGTAGCACATCTTTCATGGGGATAACAGTGTCAGTCAGTTAAAAGAACATTTTATAAAAGCTGATGGATGTCATGAACTTCTCCTAACACTTGGCTTACCCAAGCCTCTTTCAGTCTGCAGTGTAAACATACATGACCTTTTCTTTTACTCTCTAGCTTATCTCCTCTGGAATTTACTGGGCTTGTGTAATTATTTCTGAAAGGTGAAGAAAACATTTCCCCCAAGGAGCAAAGAGCCACCATTATAAGGCCAAAAAGATAAAATGTTTGATACGGTTGGGGTTTTGGCAGGGGGGGAAGCATTGCAGTTGACTAGCTACAAGTCCACTAATTCTGATTTATCTTGATAATTTTTGTGTGTGGTGAACATGTTACCTACTATTTCAAGGAAGATAAATCCTCATTTTTTTGTTGTTTTTGCTTTTTTCTTCTTTTGCCATCACTTTTTGGACAATGCCAAGCTTTTGCACCTGCTCCTACCTGGGTCAGGAGTGAGTCTTTCTCCATCCACTGCTATCCTCATCCCTTCCCTGGTTGCTCATTGTTGTATCCAGGGAACCGAAGACACACCATTGAAGAGGTTGAGGGGTGGGAGGAAGAGACTGGGCTGGTTAATTTCACAGAGTGAAATTTTCAGGGAAAAATTGAAAGCATCGTGATTGCAATGGACGGTGTAAGAGATATGGGCAAGTAGACACTTCATTGCTATGGACTGAATTGTGCCTCCCCAAAATTCATGTGTTGAAGCCCTAAACTCCTCCAAGTGACTGTATTTGGAGATCGAGCCTTTAAACCAGGGATTAGGTTAAATGAGGTCAATAGGGTGAAGCCCTGATCTGATAGACCAGGTGTTCTTTAAAAGGGGAAGAGAGGGCGCCTGGGTGGCTCAGTCGGTAAAGCGTCTGCCTTTGCTCAGGTCCTGATCCCAGGGTCTTGGGATCGAGTCCTGCATCAGGCTCCCTGCTTAATGGGGAATCTGCTCCTCCCTCTACTCCCACCCCTGCTTGTGATCTCTCTGTCTGCCATGTGAGGTCACAGCAGGAAGGCAGCTGTCTGCAAGTCAGGAAAAGAGCTCTCCCCAAAACCCAATCATGCTGGTGCCTGATCTTGGACTTGAGGCCTCCAGAACTGTGACAGATGATGTCTGTTGTTTAAGTCACCGAGTCCAGGGTACTTTGTTATGGCAGCAGGAATACACTAATGGATATCTGGCCTACTTTGGGTAACCCTTGTTATTAATCCTTGCTAGCCTATGTTCCTTTTTATTTGCAATAAGAGATGGCTAGATTGTAAGTATTCTGAAATTCACAGTGAATGCTGCTTGTACGGATGAGAAAGAAAAAGGCAGAAATAAATTACATCATCGAGGGCATCAGACTTCACACTGAGTGTGGCTGAAGCATGGACTTCGACTCTTCCTCCAAGTGAGATGAGAAAGCATCAGGGGGTTGAGCCCAGGAGTGGCAGAGTCTTACTTAACTCTGAGGTGGATCACTCTGGCTGCTTTCTTGA
Organism: Phoca vitulina; assembly: GCF_004348235.1. NCBI lineage: Eukaryota > Metazoa > Chordata > Mammalia > Carnivora > Phocidae > Phoca > Phoca vitulina. Next base: position 8,805,124 of record NW_022589720.1, on the reverse strand, counting down.
AAGTGGACTCAGGGGGCAAGATTCAAAGCAGGGAGATGAATAGGAAGGCTGTTGCAGTAATCTGGACAGAGATGATGGTGGCTTGGGCCAGTGTGGTACAGGGGTGGAAGTAATGAGCAGTCAGATTCTAGATATATTTTGCAGGCGGAGGTGGCAGACTTCACGGACAAGTCCATGTAGGCTCTCAGCCCACGGTACTGCATGATGGAGTAGTCATTAATTAAGATACCGAAGATGGTAAGAGAAATAGTTCCAGAGGTGATGTCACAGCTGCAGTTTGGTCATGTTAAGTTTGAAACATCATAGACATCTGAGCAGAGAACCACGGGGGCTCTGGTAGCCAATTCGGGAAGACGGTGCAGTACAAAACCAATAGGCATTTGTACGTAGAATCAAGCAACCTTACGTTCTCATATGCCCCAGACAATCCAATGCTGCCTTTTTCCCCAGTGTAATCATCGACATCCCCCCACTCCAGTCTCAGAAGTGTCCCAGTTTTGAACCCAAATTATATCATAACCTTAGTCTGCACCCTAGTGTGGCTGAAGTCATGGGATGGGTTAGGAGCCCATGGGAGTGGGTGAAGGTGGGGAAGAGAAAGACCAGGATGAGCCTGGGGCTGCCGTTATTTAGAAGATGAGCAATGAGAGAGAACCGGCCCAGGAAATAGCAGGGCCTGTGAGCAGGACAGCAACAGAGGGCGGGCCCCCAGAAACCACATAGAGAGACCTCTGGAGAAGGTGGATTGGTGTAGGATGCCCCTGGTACAGCCCTTGGCCTCTTTATCCATCTTCACTCATTTCCCTGGTGCTCTCACTCAGACTCAAGGCTTTAATCACCAACTGCATTACAGTGACTGGCATGTGTTTATCCCGGGCTTCCTCACTGGCCTCCCTACTTCAGCCAGTCTCCTGTCCCTGTCCCCTCTCAGGACAGCAGCCATAACCTTTCTCCTCCATCCCCTCGTCGTCAAAGTCCCTCTGGACACCAGCACACCTTTCCCCATCTCCTCTCCCTGCTCATTCCCTTGAGCACTCAGGACAACAGAGCATTCTTTTATCCTTCCTGTTGCTTGGTCAGTCACAGAATGCATGCTCTGTGGAGGAAGGACTTCTTTTCTTTGTCCCATGCCTGGCACATATAGGTGCTCCATGACTATTCGTTGAATGGATGAATGACAGAAAAAGAAATAGGCTCCTTGAGCACTCAGAGGCAGGAGGGAGCTGAAGACAGTTTGGAGATGGACACTCGAGAGGGGAGGCTCGTCAGTGTTGCCAAGAGTGTGAGTTGAATGACCACTGAGAAGCAGCAGTGGCTTCGCATGTCACCCGTGACCACCGGTGGACGTGTCCAGGGCTGGTGGCACAGAGACCTCTGAGCTCACAGGAAACTTGGTGTGGGATGCGGGGCCTTCTTGAGAAGATGCTGGAGCAGAACAGAGGCGTTGGAGTGGAGGTGAACTTGGTAAGAAAAGAGGTGGACAGAGAAGGAAGGACAGCGGCTTTGCAGCACAAAGGAGGATGTGAGAGTTTGCTGAGAGGGAGAAGAGTTTCAGCGGCATTGGGAGTCTCAGAAAGAGGGCGTGCCTGGGAGCCAGTGTCCCCCGAGTCAGAGGCAAGGAAGCAGAGGGGACCAGGACAGCCTCCCTGCTCCTAAAGCAGCATCTGGAAGCTGCCCCGTGTAGTTTCTGGGACCAAAGATGTTCTGCAGTTCTTTCGTTTTTTTTCATTAACAAATGTGAAGAGAATGTTTTCTCTTCCAAGTCAATTACTTACTCTTCTTTAAAGAAGGACATTATAAAATCAGAAAAAAACAGTAATTTCTGTTCTTAATAAAATTGATAGTTTTAAAGGCTTCCATTTTCTTAAATAATGCTAGAGAACCAGAATTTCTTTTGAGCTGTGCTTAGATTGTGCTTTTAGGATTATTTTTTTAAATCTTTGCTCTCATTGGTCTGGAAAGGAAAACAAAAGGCAAGGGGGCACTTTCAAGTTGTTCTTAGATTAAAGAGGATTTTCATCCCTGCTCTTCTCTTCCTCGTCAAAAACGTAGTGTGTTAATATCCTAGGGCTGCCGTGACAAATTGCCATAAAATCTGTGGCTTAAGGTAGCACATTTTTTCTGCACATTGTGGAGGCCAGAGATCTGAAACCAAGGTGTCAGAGGGGCCTCCCTCCCTCCGAGGGCTCTAGAAGATCCTTTCTGCCTCTTCCAGCTCCTGGTGGCCCTAGGCATTCCTTGGCTTGTGGCTGCATCACTCCCAGCTCTGCCCCCGTCTTCACGTGCCTTCTCCCCTGTGTATCTTTGTGTCCAAATTCCCCTTCCTTCCTCCTATAAGGACACCAGTCCTTGGATTGAGAGCCCAGGATCATCCAAGATGATTTCATCTTGAGACCCTGAGTTTAATTACATCTGCAAAGACCCTATTTCAGATAACGTCACATTCACAGGTACTGGAGGTTAAGACTTGGAAATATATGTTAGGGGGCCACTTTGCAACCCACTGCATGTAGTTTTGTAATTTGGGATGGGATTTATTTTGGGGGTCTATCATTATTTTGTGTTCTGGAAAGTCACTTCACTTAAAATACTATATATAAATAAAAAAAGTTGAGTTTCAAAGAAACAGTGGAGACCATTTTTTATTGTGTTTTTTAGATCATGCACAAGTAATGGATGACTTGGGAATTAAAATCAGATATTCCGCAATCTACAAATTGTATGTTTCTCTTGCTGACATTAAATCGACTAGAAAACACAATTAGTAAAATGTCTTTTGAAGAAATACATTTTGTTCAGTGCATTCCCTCATGGATCGGCACAAAATAGAATCCTGATTAATTTGAAGTCATGTCAAACTTTAATTCTAGTCATTTCAAATGATTGTTTCCCTTGAATATAGAGCTGTAGGAGTTTATGAATAAGCGTGGAACAGAGAAGAGTTTAAGTTATGGTGTGTAAGGCACGGAAATGATGTTCGTGAAGCATCTAACTCGATTAAAACCCTGGAATCTCATTGGAATCAAGGGAATTCATTCATTAGTAGAGCAACCTAGAGGGATGGATTAGATATTACCTGTCTTGTAGTTGAAGGCACTGAGCAGCAGGACACATACATAAAAGAAGCCCAGCACACACCTAAGAATCAATGGAGGCAGGGTTTGAACCCGGTGCCTTTGCCCTATCTCTGTCTCAGTTCATTCTTCTCACGGGCTTGCAACGTGCAAATAGAGCAAGAGTCAGGCACCTGGGCTCTGTGCTGACTTCACCACTAAACCCCTGTTGATCCAGGGCACTGGTCAAGAGCTGGTGCTCTGTTAAGAGCCAGGGTTTCGGGACACCTGGCTCAATTAGTGAAGCATGAGCCTCTTGATCTCGGGGTCGTGAGTTTGAGCCCCGTATTGGGCATAGAGATTACTTAAAAATAAAAAATAAGAGCCAGGGTTTGAATCTTCCCTTTGCTGCTTGCTAGCTGCGTGACCTAGGGTCATTTACTTGTGCCTTTGTTCCTCAGTTTCCCCATCTGTAAAGTGGGGATAATAGTAGTATTGTGTGAGGATTAAATGGAGGGATTTATAAGTAAAGCACTTGCAGGGGTGCTTATGAAGCCCAGCGGAAGAGACCTGCTCCTACCCTTGTCTCACCCTATGTAAGACATTTATTTATGTAGCTGGACTTCTCTACTCTCCCCCAGCCCTATGCCATAATGAGATTGCTAATGGTGCTGAAATGCCCCAAGAGAGCCAATGCCACTTAAGCCCAAAATGTACTTTTTTTTTTTCCAATAGAAAGATTTGTGAAGTGTGCATTTGCTATATGGGCAAAGAAATTTTATTTTTTTAGATTTTCTTGTACATCTGTGGTTCTAGCTTTGCCTCACGCTTTGTCCTTGAAATGAAACTCTTTGTTAAACAGAAATAATCTTTGCTTGGAAAAAAAAGAACATTATTTCCATCAGAGGCCTAAGAGCAACAGTGAGCTATAACATTTATTCAAGGAGAAAATAATCATTATTAGACTTGATTATATGAGTTTATAATCTATTTCTAGATAGATCATATATTATTTAACCTATGTGGCAAGAGCGTGTTAAATAAACCTTGTTCCAGGAAATTCTTAACATGCTTTATTACTGTCTTTTTTTTAATCAGCCAGCTTTTTGTGGAAATTGTTTTATTTCTTTCTGCATATTTTTTTTCTAATTACTCCCCAAAATATGTTTACAATTTGATACTGAACATTTTTTTTTCTACCTTGGGCTTGTCTAACATTTTTACTGATGAATGCTGTTTATTTCACTGCGTGTTCACCTGAAATGGGGATTTAATAAGCTGGTAGTTTCACACAAAAAAAGTTATTATTTATAGCTGGAGCAGACATACTGTAAACAAAAATTATATATATATATATACATACATATACATATATATATGTATGTATTTTAAGTAGGCTCCACGCCCAGTGTGGAGCCCAATACAGGGCTTAACCTCACGACCCTGAGATCATGACTTGAGCTGAAATCAAGAGCCAGATGCTTAACGGAGTGAGCCACCCAGGCGCCCCAACAAAAATTTTAAAAGGGGCCATAGCAGTCATACACATTGCCCCACAATAACCCTAAGGCTTTAAGAACAAGTCTTTGATTAATATATGTCCTGTGAAAATTAAGTAAGATTTCCAAAAATTTGTAAAATTTTGTCTAGGGAATAAATAAAACCGTCAGTGATTATACCAGGAAGGTGACCTTGGCTCATACCCTGGTGAACGTGAGAACTAGTGATAAAAACTGATGGAGATTATTGTTTCCCAAGCATGCTCTAGAGAGAGGTGTTATGGCAGTGGGAAAGGAGGGAGGGGAAGCAGGAGTAGTCAAGGAGGGAGGTAAAACATGCTAAAAATTAAAAGCAGAAAGCGTCAGTATTCCCCCAGAAAAATCTATGTATTCATTCAAATTATGTGTTTTTCATGCTAAATTTGAAAGTCTCAATACCCAAAAGGACAAAACCGTTTTTTAGGGAAACTGACTGTGTATCAGAATGGAGTAAAACTCATTTTCCTAGTGGAAAATGTACACAGAGAGCTAAACCATGCTGCGTTGTGTCAACCTAAAAACAAATGAGGACTTCTTAAATGTAATAGATTCAAGGTTGTGCAATAATACTGTTTATCTGTGCCCAAAAGGGGCCATTACTCAGAACTCAGTGGCTGTTGCAAGGAAGACAGGAGCTACTCATTTTCCTGAGAGATGCTCATTAAGTCCGATGTCTCTCACTACAGCTCTGCACACCTTCCCATCACACCACCGGAATTAGGTGAAAAGCAATTTCATTGAATGAAAAGCCCAATTTTCCACTGAGCTTATGGCTCTTAATAAAATAAAAAGCAAAGTTATTTTTAACAAAGGCATCTGAGCTTCCTTGGCTAAAGACAGGGACTCGTCTTCAGAGGAACAACTCTCCCTGGAATCAGGGGTGCAGTTTTTCACCAGGAGCAAAGCAGGCAGACTCCTGTAGGTAACTGTCAATCACACACCTGCCGTGTATATCACCTGCGTGCTCACCTGGTCACCAGAGTGTGGTTAGGGTCACAGCCAGATCACCACCTGAGCTGACAGGTGTCCATATTCATAATTATAGCAATTTTAAAGTGATGCTTTAATGAATGCATGGATTGGCAAACCTTCTATAAAGGGTTATATGGTAAATGTTTTAGGCTTTGTGGGCAAAAGGTAGTTAGTGAATATTATGTAGCTACTACAGAATTATTATTAATTAAGTCTAAAATACAATAATCAGGTATTAATAATGTTTATAATACGGGCTTTTCAGAAATAATGGGGTTATTTAGGAGAGACAACATTTTGCCTAATTTGGGTTCAAAGTTAGTGTTTCCTATCATCAAATCTATTGTAAATGTTCATTTGTAAAAACTATTTTTACCTTATAAGCCATACAAAAGCAGAAGGTGGTTGAGATTTGGCCCAGGGGCTGACTCTGCTCTAATATATTATTGATTTTATGTGTTCATATGTATAATTCTAGTATTCTTCCCTGAAATACAAAGGTAGATTCTTTGTATGTTTTAGTAAGGTGGCCCTTTGAGTCAGTGATTAAAATGAATTTCTATGCTATTTTTATGAGACGCATTCTGTCTCATAGATAGAATTCAGGAGTCCGTGGCCTGACTGGATTAGCACAGTTTTGTTTTCCAGCTGGGGACCACCCATGAGTGGGTAGTAAAATCAATTGAAAGCATTTTGACCAGCATTTAAAAGAATGAGTAGGATAGAACAAAATAGAATAATGACAATTCCTACGGTAAGGAAAGTTTGGTCTGCTGTTTTGGAAAAGGAGTGCTAGGTTTGTGTTTGTGTGGACGTGTGCCTAAGATACATTTTTATAATATATTTTTAATATATGCAAAGCACTGACAAGTATTTACCTTTTCCAAATAACATATTAAAAAAATAAAAACTAAAAACTAGATGCTCACAGAGGAACATTATCAAACACCTCCAGCTATTGGATGCTAATAAATTACATCATAATTGATGGGTATAAAATATTTTGAGTGTCTGTGGAGTAGTGTTTTCTACTGTAGATGGTGAATGATCAGATGAAGAAATAACATATTTCTGTCAGGAAAATAATCTCACATTGCTGTAAGTATTTTCCGAATTAATGCACAAATTTTAGTGCAAAAATCATCTAAACTCTTCCTCTGTTTGTCAGGAGTTGATATTTAAAAAATTATAACCACTTATCTTTATTAGTAAATGGAAATTATAGCTGTAAGGAAAATTAGTTTTGTAATATTTTAGCTTGCATTCTGAAAACAGCTTAGGCATTGGTTGTATTTACACAATTTATCTCCTTCCCTAAGTCAAAGTTGTTTTCTTCTTATGTTGAGTGGCATGGTCCATATCTCAGAATGAAGTCTTTTTTTTCTCTGTCTCTCTGTTTCAACCTCTCATTCGCTTCTCAATTCAGCCAGTCCTTGGTAAGGACACACCTGGTAATTGGACCCAAAGTTGCAGATGACATCAGATGCCCAAGGAGACAACATGATCCTTCCCCAGGGATAATCTAAGCCAACCATTCCCTCTTCATTTGAATATAAAATATTTCAGAAGTGCAGTGGACCCACCTGAGAACCAAGATGAGTGTCCGGATATTATCAGTATCACTGTTATCCTCATCATCTTCACGTGTCTCTGAAAAGTTGATCATATGTATAGAGAAAAGGAAAGGAGGAAAGCAGGAGTTTAAATAAAACAATTTGAAAAAAAAGCTTTTTCCCCCCAGCCTAATTTTAGCCTTTAAAGCTAATCTTAGGCAAATTATCAATCAATTCATATTTGATATGCAGTATGTGATAAGTGAGTATGCATGATTATCTAGCTCTCTCATATTAATATATACACATACATATATACATACACTTGCATATACATATGTGTGTATAAGTATATACATACATATATAATTGTGTGTACATATGTGTATAAACACGTAAATTTTGTTATATACATATAAAATTTTTTAAACTGCAGGTTGTGGCCCTTAGTGGATAGTAAAATACTTTTGTTGGTCAAGAACTGTGTTTTGAAAATAATTTAATGGAATAGAACAGAGTAGAATAGAACAGAACAGAAAAGAACATCTATCAAAAGGCATCCACCTTAGTAAGGACACCTTTCTTTCCCTCTTAATTAAACATAACATTTATGTGTGTGCTTGGGCCTGTATGAACTGAATTACAGTAGAAATATTTCATTTTGTGGCTCATTGCTAAAAATTTTTGAAAAATGGTGCTGAGGTCATAGTGACAGCAATGATTCACATGTTCCTTTTGTTCTTGTAGATACTTTATCTTTTATTGCCAAGTGCCAGAGCATTATAATTAGTACGTTACTTCCTGGAAATGCATCATACAAGTTAATTGAGATAAATATTTTTATATTTGGTTCCACATGGCATTCACACAAACTATTACTTGGTTAGGTTTTTCTATCTGCTGGTTATTATAGGTTTTTTATCTGCTATTTTAAGCTTTCTTGCAGTAACAAGGCTGAGAATTGGATTGCCATCATCCAGTAATGCCAACGAAGGAAAGTCTAAAAGTATAATATTAGACACTGATTTAGGGAGAAAAAAACTTGATCCCTATCTCATGTGGTTTTGAATGGTACCATATGTTAAAGCAGAGATCCTGTATTTTTTATGAACATTACATACGTAATCTATTGTCTCCCTGTTGAATAAAAATCCAGCCAGCCAGAAATCTGACACTGCAAAAATATGAGAATTCTCAGTTCAAGTGTCACAGTGGCTGGATTTTTTTTTTTTTTTTTACCATATCGTTTTCCTTTGAATGTATACAAAGGGAGGGCTTATAGAAGCAGTAATGTACCTGACAAGTTGCAAAGTTGTTATGTGTGGTATTTCACCAGTTGTTATTAGGTGGTGTATATTAACTACATGGAAATGCATTACTTACTGTGTGGGTCTCTGGGTATATAAATTAGTAGTTGCTTGCTAGAACTTTAGAAATAACATAGTGGCGAAAATCCTACCATACTTGCACTTTTTTTCTTTTTGTAAGCAAAATTAAAAAGAGCCTCATATTAGGGAAGTTTTGCTAGTGGGAACAAATTCTAGTACATTCCAGCATTCATGGGAGGCAAACTCAAAATTGAGGGTTTAGATACAAATTTTATTCAAGTTCATTGCGAAGAATTTGTGACTTGGAATTCAGAAGGGGAGAAATACAATGTTTGTGAATGTGCATTTTCCAAACATGGCACCTTTTGAAAAATAATTGTTATGGGATTAACATTCCCAAGATTAACATAATCTTGCAATTCAAGGCTCCGTGGTCTGTAATTTACAATCACTAGTATAACTTTTGTATTCCGTAGTTCGTAAGTAGACCTCTGACTTTTTGAACATTTCTGCCTTTTGGTTTCTGTTCTGTGAATGTAAATATTGATGATGTCTTGTGTATTCTGAGGGGGAGGGCTTACTCCTGTAAAAATCATTCTGCAGGGTTCCAAAGTGCAAGTCTAGAGAGGAACTCTGGCAGCAATTTCAAAAAGAGGCACCTTTTTTGTAAGTATTTACATTTATGCCAAACATATATTGTGAACTTCATGTGCATATAGTCATTGTTGAGATCAGAGCTCCAGTTTCTTTGTATTAAACATACAAATCCATGTCCGTTCCTTTGACCCTCTTACAATACTATGAGCTAAATATGTGCTGTGGTTCGGTTAAATATAAGGTATGAACACAAAGTATATTTAGGTTGAAATTCTTAAGTGAAGAAACAGTGTGCCCTTTTCAAATGGAAGACTGTCTATTTTGGTCAAGATCAATAAATCGGAGAAAACACTTTTCCAACATTCCCCTTATAGCATAGAATAGATTTCAAATTTTTCAGATTTAAGGACCCCAAAATGTTGTAAAATTGTTTTCTTATGTCTGTCAAGGCTTGGAAACAAGGAAAGGTGAGTGAATCAGCATCGCTTGCTAGGATGGGCGTCGTTCTAAGCCCTTTCCCTGCCATACCTCCTTCACTCCTTCACTCCTCTGCATTCCTGTAGGCTAGATGCTGGCATGTCCCCACTTTGCAGGTGAGCAAACTAAGTCCCTGTACTTTGCTCATGGTCTCACAGCCATTAAGTAGAGGACCTGAGCTCAACCCAAGGCAGGTTGCCTTCAGAGGCCACACTCTTAGCTATGATGTATTTTTTCTTTAATGAAACGGTTTGATAAAAGAAAGAAAAGGCACAGAGTGATCATTAATGCCATGCTCAAAATGAAGACAGGTCAGTTCTGTTAACTGACATCCCATACCTCTTCAGGCACCTATGAGAATACTATTGGAAAAGCTTTGCCCCAATAGGAAGGTAGAAAAGGGTCAATATGCACCTTATTCACTGTTATGAAAATCCTATTTCAAAAAAAGAAACTAACCTATAATTTTAAAGAAATAAGTACAAATCTAAGTAACTATTCACACAAGACACATGAGCTCTAAATGGTTGAAAACGGACACTGTGGAAAAATGCCTATCGTGACAATATAAATGAGCCTTCATTATATAATTTTTATTCCGTTTAGTGTAAATAATGTGATAATGCTTTACATGCCTTCATCGTTAGTTTCAAGTTATACCTTTGGTGACGGAGAGAATTGATTAGGGACTTGACTGAAATGACTCTAAGTTCACTCAGAATTTTTTTACTTTAAGTTTCTGATAATAAATAAAATCTTTTAAAAAAAAGTTTCTGATATACATCTAGAAAAGGAAATATGGAAATATTTGAGATAGGAGACACATACCCTGTGTTTCACGGAATACCTGAACTTTCCAGAAAGACACTGACGTCAGACATGTCTAAAAGCCCCCACTACATGCAGCGTCCCTGAATCCCACCTCCTGCCCATTGGTGGGAGCACATCACGAGCAGTGATTTCTTGGTTTTTGCTGCCATCGGTTTGATCCATCTGCTTCCCTCCTTTCTGGTTATCTTATTTTACATTTTTCTGCCCAACAGCGACCATTTCTCACTCCCCTCAAGGCTCATCTTCTTATCCCTTGTATGATGCTGTCACTTCCGTTTCCAGGTTGCAAACTCAGAGCAAGCAAATGCCTCGTTCTTTCCTCCACGTAACAAACAGAACCAGTGAAGGGCTTGCTTGCTTAAAATGTTAAACCAGAAACATGGGCAGACCTTTTTTTGTGAGGTCATCGTAATGGTTAAATGTTTATGGAAAATATAAGGAGATACTATAACTGTAGATTTTCCTTTAAATCAGATAATTTTTGTTATTATTAGGACAGATTTGCAATACTTGCAAAATGTGTTTGGTCCCATTAAATCATACTGTTAAGTATTTGCCATTTCAGTGCCAGACCAGTAGGATGGCTCTCTCTCACTGTTAATTGGTCTCCAACAAGGGAGCTTTGGAGGAGGGTCCTAGCTGCTTAAGATCTTTCAAGTTAGTAAAAATCTCTAAAAGGTTTCATTTATCGGTGTCCCAGTTTATAACTAATGACATCTAGTGGTGGCACGATTTGAGGCACTCAAATGGCCATCTCCTGGGGCTACAGATCCTATATAAACTGTAGAGATGTTTTCACACCTCAGGCTAGACATTTATGGACTAATGAGGTCAACCCTCAGCACCACATGGCACAATTGACCCATCACCCGGCCCTCAGTAATTATGGAGGGTGAGCTCCCTGCTGTTCATGCCCTCAGTGGACAGTGGGGGTGTGGGAGCTTCGTCGTTTCCTTAGGAGGCATGCCCTTTCCAACAGTCTCATTCATCGAAAGTAGACTTCAGATCATCTGCGTGCATTTGTGGCAATTCATGAGTATGAGGCATTTGTCTCTCCTTGTGATGTTCCCTGGAAGAGTTTCGACATGGGAAGCCAACCCATAATGGCAGCTTCTTTATTAAAATATGTGCAGTGAAAATTATGCTATTTAAGCTGGAGTGTAATTATAGACTAGAAAGATTCTTTGCAGGCTGAATTGAATTGTTGTAGATAAATGTGCATTAACTTAATAGTGTGCAGCTAATTATGAAAAGTAAAGGAGAGGAACAGAGGTGATCAGTTACGCGATGTTTTAGAAATGCTGCTGTCCTAGGCGAACTCTCCCGTTAAAGCACAGGTAACCCGGTGATGAGAATTCTTCTACCATTTGTCTCGGGTTTTCAATACCACAATTAAAATAGCCACCAGTAACTAATTAACCCATTTAACTCTATTTGTCTGTGGCATTTATTACAGCAGAGAGTTAAATGCAGTGACACTCTGCACCTTTATGTCCTATTCCAAGCATATTCGTGGAATTAATTCTTTATTCTTTATTTATGCTTTTGTGTGCATTTATGATAGAGGCAAGGATCAGTCATCCCAGTGTGATTTTCCATGCTCAACTAAAGCTGCATTCTGGGAAATAAATTATTTTTACTTAGAATTAAAGTAAGTTCAAGTGGTAGTCATGTGTCTTTTGTTCCAAAGCTATCAACTCAAATAGTCTGAGAGAGATGGCCATGATGCTGTGGTTACATGAGAAAAAGTTGGTCATTTAATCCTCTCAGCTACAAATTTCTGAAGTCTATCAGTAAGGCGGGTTTCTTCTGTCCATTCCTCAGTGCTACCTGCACCAGCTAAATGAGAGGTACATCTTATAAGCACAGAGAATCCATACAGTGCCGCTGAGTGATTTTTCAATGAATTTCAGAAAATTTGGTGTACCCATGTCTTCTGAGCAGAATGGCTTGATATACCCACTTGAACCACAGAGTTTGGAAAAACAAAGACCCAGCAAAGCCCTAAGAATTAAGAGGTCCTTTACAGAGGGGATGACTGTCCAATAAAAGGAGGGGGCTCATGTTCTGGGATATCACACCTCACTGTTTCTTCTGTGTTTCCAAGAAACTTTTAAAAAATCCCTTGAATTCCCTTATTTTTTTTTTTAGCTAGAAAACCAGTGACAATGTAGAGGTAGGCATCAAGCTTTTTCTGATTCCTTGTATTTCTATTTTCTCCCTTTTCTCATGTACATTATGTGGTGGTCTTACACATGGATTGTTTGAGACACTAACAATCAATAACCCTGAATTTTAATTGGAACTTCCTAAATCTTTTCTGACATATCTGTCCTTTAGAACATTTATAGGTGTTTCTTTTTGGACTTAAAAAAATTCTTCCTTCTAATATATTGCTACATTTCTTTTGCCAGGGAGGTATTAGTATCAGAAAGTTTCTTAAAGCTCATTATTTAATTGATACTCTTTTTTTTTTTTTAAAGATTTTATTTATTTATTTGACAGAGAGAGACAGCAAGAACAGGAACACAAGCAGGGGGAGTGGGAGAGGGAGAAGCAGGCTTCCCGCTGAGCAGGGAGCCCGATGTGGGACTCGATCCCAGGACCCTGGGATCATGACCTGAGCCGAAGGCAGACGCTTAACGACTGAGCCACCGAGGCGCCCCTAATTGATACTCTTTTGAGGAAAGCATGGAGTTTTTCTTGCCTGTGAGAAGAGACGTTGTTGCCAAATGATTAGAACCTGGTTTCTGCAGATTCGGTCCCAGCTTGGAACTCCAGAACTATCTGGTATTAACTGTGAGACTTTGCACCAGATGTTTAATTTTCAGCCTCAGTTCCCTCAGCTGTGCACTGAGTGAAAACCTCATTATCTTCCTCGAAGGAATACAGCAGCGGTCAGCAAACTATAGCCCCCATGGGCCAAATCCGGCCCACCAACTGCTTTTGTAAATAAAGTTTTATTGGAACATAGCCACACCCATTTTTTACATTTGTTCTAGGGCTGCTTTTGGGCTACAGTGGCAGAATTGAGTAGTTCCAACAGACACTTATGTAGCCAGAAAAGCCAAAAATATTTATTTTCTGTCGCTTAACAGAAAAGGTTTGCTGATCCCTAGATTAGAATGTTAAATTTGTGTGTTTGTATATAAAACACACATGTATATGATACAGGACCTGTCTGCGTGTGTGCATATACCTGTGTAGCATGTATATAAAGGTTTTAGCATCATGCTGACACATTGCAAGCATCTAATATCTATTGACAATTTTAAATATTACGATTTTGTTAAATCCAGTTTTACTTCATTGTTAGAAAATTAGTTGTGGAGAAGATATTAGATGAGATAGTGTTACGCCTTCAAATTAATCACAACTAAGATATTTTTCTTTAAAATATTTTCTAAAGTAAAGACTTTGTTTATAATTTTAAGCAGATGGTGAGTATAAGAATATATATATGGCACTTTTTTAAATGTATTAGTTTCTTAGAGCTGCCATAAAAAAAATTATCATCAATTTAGTGGCTTAAAACAAATTTATTTTCTCACAGTTCTTGAGGCTAGCAGGCCAAGAGCAAGGTGGCAGCAGAGCTAGGCTTTCTCCAAAGGCTCTAGGGGAGGATCCTTCCTTGCTGCTTCTTACCTTCTGGTGGTTGCAATCCTTGGCATTTCTTGGCTTGAAGACACATCACTCTATTTCCTGCCTCTGTGGTCAAGAGTGTCTCCCTCTGTCCATCTTCACATGGTCTTCTCTCTCTGTCACTGTCTCTGTGTCCAGATTTCTCTTGTTATGAGACACCAGTCATTGGATTAGAGCTCACCCTCATCCAGTACGACCTCATCACTGTACAACATCTGCAAAGACCTTATTTCCAAATAAGGTCACATTCACAGGTTCTGGGGGTGAAGACATCAGTGTATCTTACCAACATGTCTTGTCAAAAAATATGTTTTGGGAGACCCTAAATATTATAATATCAAATATTATCAACCCATAATATCAAGTAGCTATCCTTTGAAAAAAAGATACTTCTCCTTCTATTTTAGAATACATTTTAGATCAAAACAAATGACTGAAATAAGTATTTCAGTCAGTCAGTCATTTTAGTGACTGGAACTAAGAGTAAAAAGACTGCCCAAAATGCTATGAGCAGCACATTTTTTAAAGGAACACATATGTGTGTTGTTTCAAAGTAAACAGGAGGTTTCAGGTGACAGGCCACCAGAGGGAACGTGATTTCAGGCAGATGGCTAGACAGACCCTGTCCAGGGCAATGGAGACCTTACCCACTCCACCGGAGCTGGTCCCGCCACGCCTGGGACGCTGTGTCTAGCAGTTGGCGGTCCCTGTAAGAGGCATGTGCACAAACTGGTGTGTTCAGAAGATGAGGCAAAATACAATCCAGCCAGGTGAGGAATCCCTGGTGTTTGATGCAAGTAGATATGAAGAGTGTGGGCTGGGTGCAAGGACAGAGGCACACAATAATTACAAAGGTCTGAATCCAAGGCTCGTACTGGAAAATACAAAGAAATATTTTAAAAGCAACTCATGATGCCACCATTGATAATAAAGTTGACGTGTTCATTTATTTTCCCAGGCTTTTAAGAGCCTCTCAGTTTTCCTGTCCATTCTTTCTCTTTGTTGTCTCTCATCGTGCCCACCCTCCTTTACACACAATGCACTTACACTCACATTGTGATCGTATTTCCTGTAGAGATGTGTATCTCTTTTTTTTTTCCACTGAATCTCACTTTATGAATGTCTTTCCATGTTGTTATTCTGTTGTTTAAACCTAAGTTTTAGTGGCTTTAACTCTTCTGCTCTCTAGAACTAGCATTCTGTAACCATTCATTTTGATGGCTCAATTTTAAAGACGAAGTGAGAAATCATAGAAAGAGACTTTCGATATCTTGTAAGGTTTCAGAAGTCAGGGACAGAGCTAGATGGGTTGAGATGCAGATGTGGAGTCAATGTAAAAAGGAACAGGAGACTCATCCTCAAACAGAAGGGGGCCTGCTGGAAAACACACTCGCCATTCATGCCCACATATTTAAAATTCTACAGTCTGGGTTCACATATCTGGTGAAGGTTGTACTGCTTGGCCATCAAGGTTTCCTTCTGAAATGTTTGGTTTCTGTGGGAGCCACCAGAAATTCCTTCTGGAGCATGGCAGGCCGTGTGCAAATACATTAAGTGACTCTCACAGGAAAGTCTTTTTTCAGGGAACAGGTTTCCTAAAACCTATGTTGTTGAAAGGAGTAGAGAAGGAATCCCGAAAAGCAGCCTGTGAAGGTCAAGTGCACCTGTGAAACTGGGTGGCTTTTGTAGATGCACTTGATTTAAGTAGCTTACACATGGGATACCTTCTGACACACCCGATTTCTTGGTTAACTTAGGCCTTTGACATAAGACTTCTTATGCTAAATAGTTGTCTACCATTGCTGGTCTGGGGAGTCACTGAGTTGTTTTACGGTCTGTCATCCTGGTATTTCAACTTCAAGTTGACTTTCAGGAGGGAAAATTGTGAGCCCATTCACTTGCAGATAAAGCTACAAAATCCAGTGGATTCCATACTGCTTTCCCTTTCTTTCCTTTTTACCAATACTAGTTGTGGGCTGGAAAGACCAAAGCCCACAGGAGGCTCCCAGGTTTCTACATCAGCCTCAGGGCCTCAGGAGCCCAGAGGATTCCTTGGTTTGTTCAGCGGGATCCTGAGAAGCTGCTGTAATATCTGAGATGGAAGCCAAATAAAAATGCTAATTGATTCTGTCCTTGGGAGAGTTCACTGCCTTTTCAGCCAGTGGATTTTATAACTAGGTATTTGTCAGTCTCCATTGCAAATCACCCGGGAGGACACTGGGTAGCTTGCCAGATCCTCAGCACAGTGTCAGCATGAAACAAGTAACAAAGTATTCTGTCAGCAGGTTTTGGTGGAGGGAACTCCCAGAGTATAAAGAAGCTCACGCCCACCCCCTTTTCCTACTTTGGGGCAAAACCAAGAGACCTGGCCTGGATACATAAAAGGCCAGGAGAGAATGCACACCCATGACCCTGTTTCTTTCTTCCTTTTTTTTAAAATTTATTTGAGAGAGAGAGAGAAAACACACGCACGTGCATGTGCACGCACACACGCACACACACGCACACACACACACAAATGGGGGAGGGGCAGAGGGAGAGGGAGAAGTAGACTCCCCCTTGAGCAGGGGGCTTGGGGGAAGGGCTAGATCCCAGGATCCCGCGGCCATGACCTTAGCCAACTAAGCCACCCAAGCAACCCCCCCCCATTACCCTGTGTAATGGGTCACTTTGCCTCTATATTTAGAGCCTTCATTTTAAGTAATTTTTAAATTTTTGGTCAGAGAGAAGGAAAGCACCTTGAATCCCTTCTGGGCCAAGGTGAAGTGTATGTACATACATGCACATGCATGACTGTGGCTGTGTGTCATACTGAAAATGTCCACACCTACCTGCGTCAATTTGCATACAGAGCAAGACCCATCTCTCCAAGATGTGTGAGCCAGTGACAATTCAAATATTTAGAGTCCTGGTCTTGGGCTAGTTGTGATTAGAGAAATGTCAGAATTGATTTAATAACCTTTGCACAGATTAATTCTTTGCCTACTAACTCCTCATCCGTTACACTTTTTGGTAACACCAAATTTAATGTTACTTCCTTAATGGTCACCAGTAACATAATAATCTTTATTTCTCACCTTTCCTTTTGTCAGATTATTGACTGCCCTCTTTTTACATAAAAATCTAAATTACATGATGTTTGAAAATATTTTTATATTTCAAAAAAATTATTGTATTGATTCTCACAGGGTTTTCACTTGAGATCTTGTGTTTTTTTTTAACATTATACATTATAATGTATAATCATTTTATACATTATGGTGGGATCTTCTTATTTAATAGCATCTTATGGACCAGACCTTCCAAAGAGGTCTAACTACCAGGAAGTATCATTTTGTAACTTTTAACCTCTGCTTGAGTGAGTCTGTTTAAAACACATTTGTATTCTTGCTCTGTTTTCTTCTCATTCTGATCTTTGTTTTCTACTCTTTGCTCCTAACTATGGCACTTCAAACGGTAAATATTAGACATGAACACATCTCCTAAGGAAGGGCCATCTCATCTTGCAATGAAACGGCCCAATGTAGCAAAGGGCGAGAGAGCAGCACAGATAAGGAAGGTAATATTTGCAGTATCTCTCTTTTAGGGCAATTTCCAAGTGGTTTAAAAGAGTGTTTTGTATTCTTTTATGAGATATTTAGTCAGACATGGCCACAAGAGGACACAGAGGAGAGGCTCAGAAAAACAAAGTTTATTATACTCACGGGTCCTGGGGACAGGAGGCCTAGCATACCATACGGGGGGGGGGGGGGGGGGGGGGGGGGAACCAAGGGGGGGGGGGGGGGGGAGGGGGGGGGGGGGGGGAGCATAGCACTTAGGCCATGGCCTTTGTTAGAAAATGAAATTCAACCAAATAATTCAAAGATTAAATTGGATTTATTAAACAATTCATGAATTGGGCGGCATCCCCCCTAGCAAATAGAAAGGAGCTCCCGGGAGCTGTACAAAATGGAAGGATTGTATAGGCAGAAACAGGGTGCCACAATTGGAAAAAGAAAAGAAAGGATTGTGTCAGGCGAGGTCAGCTTCCCTATAGGGAAGTTCGGGGGTCTCATTAGGTGGATTGCCTCATAGTCCCTTGGAGGAGAGAGAGCACAGATTACCTCATTGGTGCTGACCAGAAATTCCTCTCACCTGTTAAGACTGAATTTCTGGGAGAAGTCAAAACTAGTTTGGTTAGATACTAAGCCCCAGGTTGGTGACTCCATTTTGGAGCTGTGGGGTTTTTGTAACACCTTTATTGAGATTTCTGTGAGAAAGTTAAGCAGGACAGGGTGAACAGTTTATAGGATTGGCTGGTTTGAACAATTCCAGTGGGTTCTAAGCTTCTGGCTGCCTGGCACCTGGCCCTGGGATGATGAGGTAGAGGAATGCTGCCTTAAAATTAATATCCTGCAGTAGACAGCCCAGGTAGAGTAGGTATGGCCCTGGATTGGTTGGTTTGCATATCAAAGCCATGCTCCAGTCTCCACCATTTGCTTTCTCTAAGAATGAGCTAGCCCTCCCAGGAAAGAGCAGTCTCTCTCCAACCAGAAAGGTTGTTTGAGATATCAGAGCATCATAATAAACAGAAAAATTTTAAAATATGCTGTACAAGGTGTTTATCCCTTTTAAAATATTAGTGAAGAAGCATCGGAGGTGAGCTCCCTGCTCGGCCCAGAGTCTTAATGCAGATGAGCTAGAACCCTTCAGCACTGTCTGGGGGTTCTTGACAACAGTATGTCTCAAAATGGTTCTTCAGAGACCTTTTGTTCCTGTCTGGTGGGAAAGAATTTAACAGTCACTACATCATTTGGACACAGTGCATTCTCGATAGTTTCAAAATTCTTGTTGCATGGGTGTTATTAATTAGTGTGAATAGTGTCGTTGGTTGAAACAAATGCAAAGGCCTTAAGAACAATGTAAGAAAGCTATTCCTAGAGGCCGTAGTCATCTCTTCCCCTACAACCATCACCTCAAAATGTGCTGGCTTCAAACAACAATGTATCATGACATCTCGGTTCTCTGGGTGCGCAGGGCTTGGCTGGGGCATCCTCACTTGGGTGTCCTCACAAGATGTGTAAGAGGTTGGCAGTCATGTAAGGGCCTTATGGAACTGGACATTGTAGGGGAGAAACAATAATGTACCCCCTACCCTTCTGAGTTATTGGCTGACACACCCATCCCACCCCATAATAAAAGATAGATTAACAAGAGAAAAACAAGTTTATTAACAGGTATACTCATGGGAGATACCCGGGAAAACTAACTCCCCAAGGTGGCCCAAGCCCCAGTCTCACCTACCATCTCCAGCTGAGGACAAGGAGAGATGAGGGGTGGGGGGAGAAGAGCCTGGGAAGCTGTGCGAGGGTACCAGGAGAAGCATGCTAAGCAAGGGGGGAAGGTTTGTGATGCGGATTTAAGTCCCTGTCTCCTCTGTTGGCAAATGTCTTGTAATTTAGAATCATCCTCTCTTCCCGGTACAGAGAGGGAGACTTATAAAGAGAAACTTCCCTTCTAAATGTAAATTTCCTTCACAAAAGGGTAACTTCTACTCTGTTTTCAGAGCTTCTCCTGCGTCTGTGTTTCCTCAAAAATAATCAGCTCCAATAATCCTTATGCCAAGGAGGCCAGTTCTGGGGCGGCGCGTTCGGCTGCCCCCGGGCCTCTGAGATGGTACCCCCTCACGCAGGCTGTTGGTGCTGGTTGCCAGCTGGAAGCTCCGCTGGGGCAGCTGACCGGGACGCCTACTCCATGTGGCTGAGGCCCAACGGGAACAATCGCAGAGCGAACGTCCCATGAGACTGAGGGAGAAGCTGCAAGGCTTCTGTTAGTTCAGGCAAATCACTTAGGCCGCCAGATTCATGGGGAGGGACTCTGCCTCTTGATGTGAGGAATAGGTGTGAGGACTGGGCAGGGAAGGAGCTAGCAACTTTTTCGACTTCCTGCTCTACCGAATAGAGCCACCACCATTCAAGAGCTTAGATAGAGAAGGTTCTTAGTTTCTCTTCTTCCTTTCTTTTCTATTATATATATGGATGCAGTATGTGTGTACATATATATATATGTAAGTTTGTGTATAGGTGTACAAATACGTATATATGTGTATGTATATGTACCTAGATAGACACACACTGAGATTCTCAGAAATTGTCTCCCACGATCGTGGGGTTAACAAGTCTTCAATCTGTAGGACAGGCTAGTGGGCTGGAATCTTAGGCAGGAGCTGATGCTGTAGTCTGAGACAGAACTTCTTTTGGAAAGCTCGCATTTACTCTCATGGGCTTTCAACTGCTGGGATGAGGCCCATTTACGGTTGGAAGGTAATCTCCTTTCCTTAAAGTCAACTGGATTGTCAGTGTTAACCAGTTAACCACATCTACACAACACCTTCAAGGCAACACCTAGCTTAGTGTTTGATTCAGTAACTGGGTCCTGTCGCCTCACCAAGCTGACATGTAAAACTAACCGTCACAACGTCTATAGAAAGGGCACACTGGTTCATATAGCGGCGATACACGAGGAGTGGGAGAGAGACCCAAGAGTCTTCCCATTGGCCTGTCTTTTGTATGCAGAGGGAGATCAGAAGCAGAAAAATAATAAATGAAAAAATTATAGAGAATGTACAGAATGTTTCTGTTTAAATACACCTCGGTCAAAACTTTACAAAATACCAAAACAGGAATGCTTTTAAATATGATCTAAAATTCTTGGGGTTGTTTTATTATGTTTTTAATTTCCCAAACTTTAGAAGTATGACTGCCCTTTCTCCTGATCATGGTGAAGATGATCGTCCCTCTTCTACCGTCTGTGTATCTCAGATGCGGTGACTTGCTCCAAAGCCGAAAAAACAACTTAATGGTTTTTGTAAACTCTTCAATTTAAAAGAAGTGTGTGTGTGTGTGTGTGTGTGTGTGTGTGTGTGTGTGTGCACGTACGTGCGTGCACACAAACATGAAAGTGAAAAGAGCAGACAAAGTGAAACTTACCATGACTGGGTCATTTTATTCCCATAAGGAATTAGTGATTACCAGATTCTCTTGCCTTGGAGGAGGAATTACAATATGCAAGCCTTTTTTCAGCCTCTTTAAGGTTTTCCTGTGTGACCTTGAATAATTTGCCTCCCCATCTGGTGCCTGAGCATACGCTTGTTGTGCAGTGTTGACAAGTTAATGTTTTAGAGGGGTTTGGGGTGACCAGATGGAAGCCACTGTGTTTCTGGGGAGAACGGAGAGGAGAGCAGGGTGCGAGTCAGCCCCTCCAAATGCCTCACTCTGCCAGCTCTCCAGCCCCTCCACGCCGCACGTCTGTCGCCTGCCTAGCCTGTGGACCTCGTTACGATGCAGCATATGCCGGGTTCCCTGATGTGAAGGGTTTTGCGCTGCTCTGATGTCTGGGGTTTATTAGAGAAAAATCTATTAAGCCTGAGGTATGAGGCTGGCTTCCTGCTGTCATGGTGCTCGTGGAAGCAGCTCTGAAAGGATCTGACTTCCAGTGAAATCTAAGTTTGATTGAGACACCAGATCAGTGGAAGAGCATTATTCACCCCAGGAATATAAGGACTGAAAATGCTACACCAGCTCTATTCCGTGATAGAAAAGCATCTGGCAGGGTAATAGGAGAATGACGAAGATGTTAAAATACACGAGAAGAGTTATTTAGTACAGGGATTCCCAGATACCTCTTCTTGCAAATATGTGCTCAGACTGCAGAGCGACGTGCAAGGAGCCAGCATAAAATAGTCATCCATTCTCCCAACAGTTTCATCGAGCATGAGAAAGGCATGACTTGCTGTAGAAGGCTTGTCAGCCGGCAGGCTGCCCTAGGGTGGCTAAGGAACGTCTGGAACATTCCGCTCCGCCCACCACCAGGTCGCATGTTGTCCTCTGTGCCTCATGCCGGGCTGACAGCTCTCAGTCACTTAGGTGCCTGACGCGTGGGTAACAAGAGGAAACCACTCTACACCCTCGCCACTCTTTCCTTCATGCTCACAATTCTGGACCACAACTCCCTGGAGTCCTATCAAGGAAACCTACTCTGCCTTTTGGCAGCATTATCAGCAGGAAAGGAGTCGCCAGAGGCCCATGTAATACGACCAGAGAAGATTTGTTTTCCTGTGATCTTTCTGTGGCACCATCAGAAATAGTCCCCCCACCAGTAGTTCTCAACGGGGGGGGGGGGGGTGATTTTGGCCCCTACCACCTGGGGATATTGAGCCATATCTGGAGACATTTTTGTCATCACAACTGGAAGGGGGATGCTATTGGTGTCTCGTTGTTAGAGGCCAGAGGTGTTGCTAAACATCTCAACAATTTGGGGAAAACACCCCTTTTTTCCAACCAAGAATTATCCAAAATGTCCCTAACCCCAAGGTTGAGAGACCCTGCCTTACTTGTGTGTCTTTTCCCTCTTAACTCCACCCTCAGCCTCCCAGATGGAAGCTTCTAGGACCGTTATCCCCTATGGGAATAATGCTTCATTGACACTCAGTAAATACTCAGTGAACAAATGAGTGAAGGAATGGGGTCAGGGAGGGATGGTAGGCAAGGGAGCAAATAACTATTAAGTTAGCACTTACATGATATTTGCATAAACAGTATGTGCTTTCTATCATTGTTATTATCTTTGAGATGTTTTGTTTTTTTTTTTTAAAGATTTTATTTATTTATTTGACAGAGAGAATGAGAGAGCACAAGCAGGGGGAGCAGTAGAGGGAGAGAGAAAAGCAGGCTCCCTGCCAAGCAGGGAGCCCGATGCGGGGCTCGATCCCAGGACCCTGAGATCATGACCTGAGCCGAAGGCAGACGCTTAAGCATCTGAGCCACCCAGGCGCCCCATCTTTGAGATGTTTTGATCCTGGAGTAGTTTCATTTGGTCACTGAGTACCTGACAGTAAATAAGCCAGTGGTGCTAGCCACCAGGAGCATTAAGATGAGTTGAACATGGCATGAGTCCTGCCCCCAGGAGTTTACTTCCCTAGTGGGGAAAACCATCATCAGCCAATTAAACAGATATGTGTAAAATTTCAGTGGGTGTAGTGCTACACATTCTGCTTGCTTGCCACAAAAGAAGCCTGGGAAATTTCCATCGTGCCAAGGACTAGACAGCGTTTTCTCCAGAGTGCTGTGCCCCACAGATGATATCTTCAGTATCCGTGTTAATGTACCAAGAGCACCTATGGATATTATCAACTACTTTGTCATCGGGAAAGAGCTCACACAGGTCCTAACTCTCAAGCAGGAGAACATTTCCCAGCAGACGGGAAATGAGCATTAGCAATGGACGAAGTGACAGATCCGTGTAGGGACCTACACACAGTGCAGAGGGAGGAGGGAAGAGGCAGGGTCCAGTATGGGGGGGGGGGGGCATCCTGGAGCACAGTTCCGTGAGGAACTGAGTGCAAGTGGAGAGTTTCTAGAAGGTCAGTGAGACGTTCTAGTTTGCTTTAGAAGCATCGCAGCAGTGGTGGTGTGTAAGATAAACAGGGGTGGTGGTTTCTCCAGCCTGGAGTGAGAGAGCCCGT
Organism: Phoca vitulina; assembly: GCF_004348235.1. NCBI lineage: Eukaryota > Metazoa > Chordata > Mammalia > Carnivora > Phocidae > Phoca > Phoca vitulina. Next base: position 8,781,631 of record NW_022589720.1, on the reverse strand, counting down.
TAGGAAACATCACAGTTTTCAAAGCAAAGCTAATGAGTCTGTGGAGCACGGCTCCAGCCGTGGGACTGCCTTGGAAACTGAGTTTACAGTTCCCGTGTTTGATTGTGTGTGGCACGGTGAGGAGAGAGGGAGGAACTTAAATACCACTCTTTTATTTGCAGTGTTATTTTTTTCCCAACAGCTACTGAAGAAGTGGTCCCTTATAAATATTTGTGTTCTCCCCAGATAACAGTGCCTGTCCTTCCTTCCATCACCATCCTTCCAGATTGCGTCACCTTTATGTTCACGACAACTTTATGGATTTTGCATCTCAAAGAAAATGAGACAAGATTGAATATTTCTTTATGTTATAATGTGGTGATTTTCGTTCCAAGAGTCTTTTCCCAAAAATACGTGATACCGCCATAGCTGCGCAACAAACACAAAAATGCCAGGATCCAAAGATGCTGCCTTGTCTCACACTTCCCTGCCTGTAGTTCTGGTGGGGTTGTGTGTGAAACCAGCAAATACAAATTCTCCTTTCTGGGAACGATGTTCTGCAGTAGCAGGAGGCCCACGGGTAGCAGAAAGGAGCCTGGGAGTCCTTGCTCAAGCAGTTGGGACGAGGGCACATTCCCTGGAAAGTAAGGCTGCGTTTCAGCCCCTCCCCTCATTGCTAATTCAGGCCTCTTCCCCTCTTCCACTTAACCATCAAGGAAATACTAAATCACACAATAGGCAGTAAACTTAAAGTCTCAGATATTGCAGAGACTCAGCACAGAAATAGGTCAAGGCATATTTAGGAGAACTCACAGATGACACATACATAAGAGAGGATGAAGGAGAGGTGTTTAAAACGTATCTGTAAGCCTCTAGCTCTGGCGTCATCCAGAATAAGGAATTTATCAAACTCAACAACCAAAAAACAAATAATCCGGTCAAGAAACGGACAGAATACAAATTTTAAAGGACAACAGCAACCCAAGCAACTTGACATGAGTCTGTGAAATGAAGATACTCAGCTGCGTCGGCGTGTTTCTCACCTCAAGTAATGCCTTCTGCAGTTTCTATCTGCACTACCAAAATGTGCGTAGTATTTTAACCATCATAATTATTTTCAAACCTGCAAAGGGGGATGATACCTGCTTTTCCTAACTCAGGAAATATTTTATAGATCTTACACACTTCTTGAAGTTGAGAAAAAAAAATCTAGACCAAATCTTCTGCTTTCTTATTTTTGTATCCACCTGCATAGAATGAATCTGAATGATCTCATAGCTTGAAGAAATACGCACTTCCCAGGACCTCAGTGGAAGAAAGCCTTCCTTGAGATCTTGCCTCTGAGCACAGTCTACACCTCTGATACTTACTCAGAAGTCAAATACTCCCTGAAGAGCACCAGAAAGTTCAAGTGTGCTCAATTCTGTTATGGCAAAGAGGACAGCGTTCTGTGCACTACGTATGATTAAATTCCTCCTTTGTGCCCACACAGATTCTACCTTCCTTAACCATCCCTGAGAACCATAGCCATGGATGGGATGGGCTCTGCTTCGTGCAGCTAGCCCAGGGTATGGACTCAATGAAACCCAAGGTGACCCTCAGGCTTCCTTCCAACAAACTGGGCAAGTCTCTCAAGCTCTCTGAACCTCAGTCTCCTCACCTATAGAGATAATCATGGGCCCTGCCTCACAGAGTCATGGGGAAGAAACCTTAACTGACCACCACCATTTATTGAGCAATGACTAAGGCTTATCACTCTGTATATTAAAGTTGGGTGATGTGTGTAAATTTTAAAAATCCAGTCAAGATTTTAGCTTAGTAGATTTATACAGGCATTATTTCCCGAATCCATTCAATGGAAGGCATTTTGCTGGTCATCAGGGGGATCTTGATAGGAAATACTAAGTAGTTTCGGGACAAGGTAATCTATTACACCAATAAATACAAATGAATATAATATGAATACACTGAGGATATGGAAAGATAAGTGTTTTATATCAGACCTTGTTTAAAGAAAATACCTGTTTTTAATTCCAACCAGCAGATTTTGATTGGCATAGCAAATCCCTAAGGAAAACACTAAAGTTGGTAGAATAATACAAATTAGGAAAATGTTTTCTCTCTAGAAGATAGAAAGATTTCTTGCACTTCACGCAGCATAAATCTTTACAGACATAAACCTCCAGACGTCCGATTGCATCTGACATCACAGTCATTAACTGAATGAATCCCATGTGACTTGCAAAAGCCAGAGAATTGCAGAACATAACAAGTTTGGAAGGAATTGAGAGGAATGGGCCCCATGTGGGACCAAGTAAAATTTAGAGACCAGGTCATGAAACAAAAGAAAAGGATTGTGTTTAAGCACTGATCTTTCTCCAGGTAAGACCTTGCCTTTTCTGTTCCACCACCTGACTCTGGGTCCTGGAATCCTTGGAACGAGGTTGCGTGAAGCTATAAATGGACAAAGCATAAGAGAGATGTTCGCTTAAACATAATGTCATTGCTTTACAAAAGTCAGTGGCATAAAATGTCTCTGTGTCTTACTGATAATTTTCAAATGATATGAGTCTTGATTGGAAGAAAGAAAGCCATTGCCATTGGAACATACATAATCGACATGGGGTTGGTCCTAAATTAAATGAACTTTACCTTCTTCTAATGAAATTTCTGAGGGATAGACGTGCATTCTAACTTCTAGTTGTTTATAAAAATAATAATGAAAAATGTCTGGTCAGACAGTGCAGCATCTTGGTTAGGAGGGTGGGTTTCAAAGTGAGTCTGCCTAAATTTTAATTCTGGCTCTATCACTTGATTGTCTCTGGGATCTCCGGCAAGTTGCTAAAGCTTTCTGTGCCACAGCTGCTGCATCTATAAAGTAGGGGATCTAATGGTACCACCCCGATGGGAACGGGGTGGGTATGAAGTGGGTAAGGCGCCCAGAGCAGCAGGGGGCACACAGGACTTGCTCAATAAATGGGAGCTCTTACCATATTGACTTCTACTTGTACAAACAAAACTCATGTTAGTGCTTATTGTAAAGTCATGTAAGGAGATATTCTCCCTGATTATTAAATCTGTAATTGTCTCTAGAGGTGGTGGATAAAATATTATCTCTGTACAATCTCTGATTCCCGCAGGGCAGGTAAATCTCGAGTGCCTGTTACGTTCATCTGAGAACGGTCTTCACGTCACTGAACTCGGTGGCTTTCTGTGGCCCTTGTGTTTCTCACGTGACCTCTTTCTCTGCAATCTAAGTCTGTGGAGCCCAACAAACCCTGGAGAAAAGGCTAGAAGTGGGCATGAAGGAGGTCCCTTAAAATCAAGTTCAAGAAGGAAACCTTAACAGTCATTTCAGACAGTGAAGGGCATGCCGAACATAAGCGTTTTCAGTAATTGTCCTTGCCACCAAAGCGGTATTTTTGTCGTGAGCACCACATCCCATTGTACTTTACTCTTGCTAAGGTAAAAGAGAGAGAGAGAGAGAGAGAGAAGGCAAGTTTAATGTTGGTGTCTTCCCCAAATTCTGTTGTAAGCAGTTTTTAAATAGGCAAGGAACCATTAAAGAATGCCGTAATTTAGGTCCTTAAAGGTCCTAAAACAATACATTTCAAAACATTTATAAAAGGAAAAACTGTTACAAAGGAGGAAGAACATTTTCCCAAATGACAAGTGTTTATGTTCACTGAACTTAACTACTGTGTCGCTTCACTGAAATTCTGAATTGAAATCTTACAAGATAAAACTTTCGACCATAGCATTGGGAAGGACCACTCATTAACCGCTGTTCCCAAAGCACATTCCAAGGTGGCCCAGGACGACACGGCAAACTCAGAGGGGCTCCTCCAGATAGTTTCAGTTTTCAAGAGAAATAAACTATCTGTCGGATAGTTCTCACCAAGAGAAGCATGAGCTTGAGTTGGTTCAGTTTCAAAATTGAATTGTGTCACCTTGCTTTTGATGATGTCATAACCGTGCAGACCTGGATTTTCAGAGCTTTCTCTCATAAAAAGCAGGTACCGTGTGAAAATCAGCTTTGAGAGGAACTGAAGGCCCCAGTGTCTGATTCCGAGGTTGGGGAAGCTGAGCCGTGCCCCAAAGGCGCTAGCTGGTTAGGACATGGACAGTTCCAAAGTTGTTCGGATTTGGCTACTTAACAAATGGAACTGTTAGGCATTTCTTTTGGCCCGGGGGCACCATGAACAACTTATAGAGGACCCCATGAGCCAGTAAGGTTTGGGAACCTCTACAGTTATAGAAAGTCAGGCTCTGCCCAGTTTCTGTATTCCATCCCTTCCCGCAAAGAAAACATAAATGTGCTCAACAATTAGATATTAAATTAGCATTCTTTAAGATCCAAGTGATTTGTTTCCTTGTGGCTTCAGTTCACAGCTGTGGATAGAATTTAAAACGTTGTGCTAGTGAATAAAGAAATGCTTAATGAAGAACTCATAATTCTTAATTAGTGAAAAAGATAAAAGAAATGTGTACTTTTATTATTTGCATAAATAAAACTAGACTTATCTGCCACTTGCTGTTTTTTCCAGTAATCACACGTATTCCATCAGCCTTGTCGGCCATCCTGCCCATTTTAAATTATGAAAGTCTATGGCAGCAATAGCAGAAAATACCTTTAAACTTGTTGCAAACTTTTCAATTAATTTTCAAATTAATCACAGCTGTTCTACTGAGAGGTAGGTAGACACAGAGGTAATAAAAGCTGAGTCTTTTATCAATGGATAGAAATTAAAGGTAATGAGACACTGTTATCTGGAAATAAATACTGTCTTTTTTTTGTGGTGGCACTTTAAAAAGAAGCTTGCTAATGCGTTCAGCTGCACAGATACGGAATCTTCTAGGATAATGGTGTACAGCTGTCTTGTCCGTACCCTTTACCCGTGATCTGCAGGGACCACCAGTAAATATCCGTTGTTGGTTATCCTGTTCAAAATGAAGGGTATATAGGTATATATATCCTCTACATTTTATATTTAGAAAATTCCAGGCATGGGGCGCCTGCGTGGCTCAGTCGGTTAAGCGTCTGCCTTTGGCTCAGGTCATGATCCCGGGGTCCTAACACCGAGCCCTGAGTCAGGTTCCCTGCTCAGTGGGGAGTCTGCTTTTTTCTCTCCCTCTGCTGCTTCCCCTGCTTGTGTGCGCGCTCTCTCTCTCTCTGTCAAATAAATAAAATCTTAAGAAAAAAAGAAAAAGAAAAATCCAGCCACAAAAGTAATGTGAAGTATGGTAAAAGAAAATGCCTGCACATGGAATCCCTTTGCATTTAATGTCTAGTGATGAGAAGTACTTATGAATGGCCACCTGGACACTGCACTTCTCTTTTTCTAGTATTAAGACTGTGCCCAGGAGTTCATAGCTTCTTTTTATACTTCCTTTAAGGGCAAATTGAAACAAACCGACCTAGGTGTGTTTGGGTTGTTTTTTTACATAAGCATTAGTGATTAACTGTTTAGAGTTGTCTGCCTTGTTTTTTCCTTCTCTGGCAGCTAAACAGAGACTATACCCAAAAGCTTTCCTCCCATTCCTGATGCATTTCAGTGGCAACAACAACAGAAAAATGCTAAGAGATGTAACCCACAAAGTCATTCATCAGTACTTACATCCTAGTGTCAGAGTTGCTGTCTCTGAGATTTTAAAATAACCAGCCAATTATACAAAAGGAAGGAAGGAAGGAAGAAAGAAAGGCTTCGTGGGGACAAAACAACTGGCTCCTTCTCTTCTCTCCTCACCTGTGGTTCTGGTATCGCCTTGACGGAGTTTAACACCACTCTAACCCCAGAATGCCACTTCTCCAGAGGCAGAAAGGAACGTTGATCTCTGACGCCTTCGCTTCCCTTTCTGACACCCCCTGGGTCTCCTGACTGGGCAGCCCCTGGCAGCCAGGAGCTGGGCGGGCACCCACTCTTGGCCTGGGTGTTCTTTTGAGCAGAAACAATTTCACAGAACATCAGCATCCCACAAGACCGCTCTGACGATGATGGGTCAAGACAAAATCAAGACCCCTCCACAGTCACATCTGAGCACAGACAAAGCATGAATGCTGTCCACATCACAAAACTGATGGAAACAGCCACCTGTCCGGGCTGATTGGGAGGACTGCTCTTTCCTCACCAATCACAGTTTGAGCCTTGCTTTAGTCTTCCCTCCTAGATCTTTAAGAATCTTGAAGATACTGAGTCACATCCCGGCAGCAGCCAATCGAGAACCAGGCCCTGCCCCCAAAGTGCCTAACACAAGCCCGGATTCCATAAGTCTGCTCTAACACCATCTTATTAAATACCCCATGGTTCCATGGTGGGGGTTCTTTCTTGTTGTTAAGAGCAATAAGACCCAGTTTTGTTCAACCCCAGGTGTGATCCTGATGGTCTTGGTTGGATTGCACTGACATGGCTAACGACATGCTTTTTAAAGGTTACCCTTCCTGGGGCACCTGGCTGGCTCAGTCGGTAGAGGATGTGACTCTTGATCTTGGGATTGAGAGTTTGAGCCCCACATTGGGTGTAGAGATTATGTAAAACCAATCAATCAATCAATAATAAATAAATATTAAAAATTAAAATAAAGCTTACCTTTCTTGAATACCATCCCCTTATACCAACATGACACTGTGCTTATCAGGAAATTAATCTATAAGACCATTAGAATAAGTGTTTTCTTCCTTCTTAAATAATATGCGTTCTGTTAGGTAATTCTGCCCCCACACTATTGCCCACTACAATCCAGAGGCAAAAATCAAGATTTGAAACTAGAATCTGTGTGCATTGCAGAGCAGACTGATGGAGGAGGTATCTTGGCTAAATGTAACTTTGAATAAGCTTCAAACCTTGATGACTGACCACCAGGTTCCATGCACTAATCTACTTGTGACCTTGGTCAAGTCACCAAATAGTCTGACCTGAGTTTCTGAGTCTACACAATAAGCATGGGAAATGCCAGCTAAAGTCCCCTCCAGCGGTGCCTGGGCGGCTCTGTCAGTTAAGCATCTGCCTTCGGCTCAGGTCATGATCCGGGGTCCTGGGATAGAGCCCCACGACGGCAGGGGGTCTGCTTCTCCCTCTGCCTGCCACTCCCCCTGCTTGTGCTCTCTCTCTCTCTCTCTCTGTCAAATAAGTAAATAAAATCTTAAAAAAATAAAATAAAAATAAAGTTCCCTCCAGTTCTAAAATGTAAAGAAAAGCAAATAAAAATGCATATGTAAAAATTCTAAAAATTAGGGGCGCCTGGGTGGCTCAGTTGGTTAAGCAACTGCCTTCAGCTCAGGTCATGATCCTGGAGTCCCGGGATCCAGTCCCGCATCGGGCTCCCTGCTCAGCAGGGAGTCTGCTTCTCCCTCTGACCCTCCCCCCTCTCATGTGCTCTCTCTCTCTCTCTCTCATTCTCGTTCTCTCAAATAAATAAAATCTTTAAAAAGAAAGTTTAAAAAAATTCTAAAAATTATAAGTCATTATTATGATTTTTCATGATAGTATAATTATTTAATAAAGTTAGTAATAATTATTTCTGCCATCCTTTGGACTGATTTGAATCCAGAACTATCCAAAAGGAAAGAAGCCAACTAGATGGGCTTTAAATGCAGCTCTGGCTTTTTTTTTTTTTTTCCTAGGGAGAGGGAGAGGGAGAATCTTAGGCAAGCTCCACACCTGATATCATGACTTGAGCCAAAATCAAGAATTGGATGCTTAACTGACTGAGCCACCCAGCACCCCAGTTCTGGCATTTTTTGAATAGTATCTTTTATTTGGTATACGATTATTGCTTACTTAGAATCTCTCTTCTCTGCTAAAGTATAAGCAGTTTGAGGTCAGGACTCAATATTCATATCCCCAGGACCTAGAACTTTTCTGGATTCATAAAAAGCCTTCTCAAATACTACTGGAAGGAGAAAATGCATGGGTGCTATTTTCAGATGATTTGTTACTTCATTTTAAAGAATATCTTCAAACATCTTTCTCACTTGGTCCCTCTTCTGGACCAATTTTTTTAGATTCTATTGAGATTTTCTTTAAAGGAAGTATCTCTGTTCAGTGTTATCTGGAATAAATTGAACTGTCATTCTTTGGAGGACCAAAATAAGGTGACAAAGATGAAATTGTATGTGTGAAACATGCTACCAACGTTTGCAGGACAAAAACCAGCGGTGGATATCACTAGATACCAACCTAGCAATCAGCCCTCCAGTATATACACGCAGCTTACGTTCTAAAGCCTCCACAGCAGGTGCCATGGGGCAGTTTCTCTCTTCCGGAAACATGGAACCTAGCATGCAGTCTTTGGAGATGGTGTTCTTGCTTTTAGAATGTGTTTACCTGTGCAATTACGGCTTTTATCAGAAGTTCAGAAGTTTTCATAAAAAGAATCATTAAAAGCCCTTTAAAAGGATTTTTTTTCACAGAGAACTGTCAGGTGATATCATTACCTCATATTTATAAGAAAGCGCACTCCATTCTATAATTTATACACAGTATATTTCTAGGCCATTTTTAATTTTATTTAATATTTAAGTTTCCTTTAATACACAGATATATTAAAACTTTTTGAGGGTATTAAGGCCTTTGTGACTTTTTCTCAAATTCCTAATCTAATCGTGAGGCAAAACCCTGATCTCTGCCGATATTGACAAAGTTAACACTGTTGCTCTAGAATCCTAGAATCATGCGCTCCTCACCTGGATCGTGGGCATCAGATCCCTCCCTCTGTTCCCACTGGAGGTTCACAGGTCCAGGTGATTTTTCTAAGAAGCATCACGGACTATTAATTTAAAATGGGTACATAGACATAGAATATAAACATTTTCCATAAAGTCGTTATGGCTTACAAGGAAAAGTTTATGGGTACTAATTTGTCCTTCGTTCCCTTGGGCTATTACCACCAAGCACAGCCTGTTAGAATTTCCAGGGCAACTAAATGCTTATATGTAGGAAGTTGATTTTTCATTGTGGAACATATTTTATTGAAAAAGTCTAGTTGTATTAATAGATAAAAATGGTATTTTGAATTTTATTGATACTGAATAGGTATTACAATGTAATTGATAATATTGTTTGCAATCTAACGGACTTTTAGAATATGGAGGCCCTCAATAGAAGCAGAAATTCACTGGTTCTTAAAATACATGAGATTTAAAATGATAAATAATAGCATAAATTTTTGCCAATCATTTTTCATTGTTTTTCCCCCTTGGTCCTAATCAGCTGAACTCTGAGAAAAAGCCCGTTGCTTGGCTAAGATTTATTTAAGGAACACAGGACCTATAATAGCTGGGAAATGAGCAAGTTACTCATGATTTTATTGTTTCTGTGTCTCCACTGCAGTGGCCAGCAGAAAACTTGCAGGTTGAAATTGCTCCTCCTTATTCTGAAATAATACTTGCCAGCGCCCCAACGTGGGTCCTAGCCTGCCCAGTCCACCCTGTTGTCCCCAGGCAGGGCGTGATGGATGAGGCGACAGGAGTCTCCAGTGAACGTGAGCACTGGTGGGAGGAGGGCTGGTCATGGCGATCCACGGGGCGTCTCTTGCCCTCCCACTGTGTACACCACCCATCAGGACCCGCTGCTGGCTTTGTCTCCAGCATGCATCCAGACTCCCTCCACTGCTCAGCACCATCCCCCTCAACCAGGGTCCCTGCAGGGGCCACCGAACTGTTTGCGGCTCCATCCTGCCCCCTGGAGTCTGTTCTCAACCCTGCAGCCAGAGGGACCTCGTAAACTCCGCAGCATCAAGTTCTAATTTATGTACAAGAAACACATCGTTTTAGGCCTGCACTTTCTGAGTGTTGACAGATGTATAGATCCATGTAACCACTGTCTAAGTGATCCTCTAAAAATGTGAATCAGATCACCACGTTCCGATGATTCCCATGTCTTCAGTGGGGCAGCCGAAGGCCTGCCATGACTGATAAACCCTGTGTAATCCGGGCCTCTACTGCCTCTTTCAGCATTGCCCCAGGACCCCCTCCACGTCACGCACTGGCCTTCCCGCCTCTTGTCTGACACACCACGCACATTCCTGCCTCAGGGTCTTGTCACTGTTCTCCCGTTCTGGAACATTCCTTCCACCTCGCACCACCTCCAGGTCTATGTTCCAGGGTCACCTTCTCAGGGAGCTGTTCCACAGCCACAGTATTTACGTAACAACCTCCCGTAGCCTGTGGGTTGTAGCTTGGGCACAAGTGCACATATACGGGTAATTGCCTGTGTCTGCTTTATTTCCCCCTTACGCTTGTGTTAGTGTCCTGTGGTTGCTGTAACGAAACACAACCGACAAGGTGGCTTAAAACAGCAGAAGTTAATTCTCTAACAGTTGAGGAAATTGACCAAGTCCAGGTGTCAGCAGAGTTGGCTCCTTCCAGAGGCTCTGAAGGAGAAAACGTCCGTGCCTCCTTGCTTCCCGAGGCTGCAGGCAACCCTTGGCACCCCCTGGCTTGTAGCCACATCACTCCAGTCCTTGCCTCTGTCAGCACATTGCTTTCTTCTCCCTGTGTCTTTCTGTGTCCTCTAATGTGTTGTATAAGGACCCTGTCTTTGGATTTAGAGCCCATCCTCATCCAGTAAGATCTCATCGTGATATGTAACTATATCCGTAAAGACCATATTTCAAATAACGTTACATTCTGAAGTCCCAAGTGGACATGAATTGTTGAGGGGACACTATTCAACCCAACACATGCTTAACACTATCTGACAAATAATGTATTTTGCACTTAGTAAATTGCCAATCACCATTAGAAAGTCGTTCCCCAAGGACAGGAACTTTCGCTGTGTTTAGTACTGAATCTCCAACGGCTAGGTGCACGGTGGCCGGTCAGAGAACATTGGCTGGAGGAGTGAGTGGTTTATAGCTGAATCCTTGGACAAAGCAGGAATCCAGTGAGAAGTGAAGGCTGCTCAGCCTTCCAGAAATAAGCCACGGGTCAGAGAGGTGGCAGATTCAAATAGATAACCAAGAGATGGTGGTTGGTAAGTCAGAGTAAATCATAGATGAGTTGACCTGATCATCAGCGATCACAGGGAGGACTTCCAGAGGCAGGAGTTGGAGGTGGTGCCTCTTGGGATAATCTGAGCAGCTCCCTCCACCTCCCTGGAGTCTCTCCAGTGGAGTAGTCTCTTGTCAGCTTACAAAGGCCATATCTGCATCTGTTTCCTGCGGCTTCTATCACAAATTAACATAAAGTTAATGATTTACAATAACACACATTGATCCTCTTCCTGTCCTGAAGGCCAGAAGTCTGAAATCAGGTTCCCGGGGCTATAATCAGCCGGTCAGTAAGGCCATGCTGCCTCCAGAGGTTCTAGGGAAAATCCTTGTCCTTGCCTTTTCCTCCTGGAACTGCACTTCCTACATTTCTTGGCTTGTGACCCCTTCCTTCATCTTCAGAGACAGCAACATAGCATCTTATTTCAGTGGTATGTTGCCTTCTTAGTCTATGCGAAGTCCATATTGCCAAATAAGGTAACATTCACAGGTTGCAGGGATTAGAACCTGGATACCTTTGGGGCCTTTATTCAGCCTACCACAGTACCCTAATCTGAGACCAGCCACAGATAGGGGGACAAGTATAGGGAGTCCCAGATTCTTCCTTCCTGATTTCCCAGTGCAGGAAGTGGTGGGATTTTGCACTTTCACTTAACTAACAGGAATGGCCCCTTCTCTCCCCTATTAATTTCTCTGCTGATGGCAGGGTGACTTGTAAGGCAAGAGTCAAATTTGAAACAAGCAATTATGCTGAACTTATGCTCGTAACAATTGACTTCTCCCTCTTTTTTGTACTTGATTTTTCATCTGTGTTATGGTATCACCATAGATGATCTGTGTGAGTTGCCTCCATAATTTGTGAGAAGAGAGGTTGTAATTAGTCATGCAGATTTTAGATCAAAAGAGGATCGTCCCCAGGAGGGAGGACCTGGCTGGGTGGTCCCTGAGGGCATCTGGTCCCTGTGAGCTGACCACGTCTACAAGCTGTACTGTGGCTGCTCCATTCCGAGAAAAGTCGAGAAATCATGGCTGAGTGAATTAATGCTTATGATGCAGTTTGGGGAATTACACGTTCCCAGAATGTGAAACTTGGAGAGAACCATTTGTTCCTAAAAACTAAAACAATTGAGCTTGTTTTTCAGACAGTCCTAATTCCAATGCTGCTGTTCATATAAAAGCAAAGAGGTGTTGTTTAAATATGATAGACCACATAGGGCAGCTTTTGGTTTGGGCTACAAAATATCCAGGAACGAGGATGAAGACTTCGACGCTTCCATGTGTTTCTCACTGGATAAGATCTTGTTCATCAACAAGAATTAAAATATGTCCGTTTTGTCGTACAAATTTCCACCTATCTAATGTTCTTAGGACCACCGGCTCTGCTCCCCCAACCTTATCAACAAGACCAAATCGAGAAAACAAAACAGCTCGCCTCATGGCTCTGGATACAAAAGTTAAAGCCAGTAGGGTCTTTAAAACTTTTGGTTAGAGTTCAAAAGTTTATAAATGGTGGAGATTTTCGTACCTTTTAAGTAACGACCAGATGGAAATTAGTGGGACTGCAGTGAAAGTGAGCGATGTCCCCCCCCAACACAAAGAATCAAGGTGAGCAGTGTTTCTCTGACATGAAGCTTTGCTAAAAATCAAATCTTGAATTCCCAAAGACTCTGGTTGTCCTGGGGCTCTTTTCAGTGCGGAAGTAAATTTGATAAAATGTTGTGACAGCGCTTCAACCCTCCAGTTTCTGTGCCAGCTTAACGTAGTAACGGATTTCAAACTGGTTGCTGTTTAGCTCTGAATGGAGCGCTTGTAATTTTAACAACTCAGATAGTCCATATACGAGTGAGGATTTTGTCACAATATTGTTGGTCTATGTGACAAGTTTTAATGGAGGAAAGGTTACATTTGCATATTCTCCAGTTCCATTAACATTTCTAAAGTGAAGCCCAGTCACGAACGAGAGAGTTACGCCTTCGCTCGGGTAGAAAATGGTAGAAGGTTCTTATTTCTTGTTCTTCTCTCCTTCGTCTAGTTATATATTACGTAATGCTGGACATTTCTCAAGGGTCCACACTGTGTGCCCGACATTGCTCTAAGGGGTTCATATATATTATTTCTGATCATCCTACCAACACTCTAAGGTTGGAATTATTATCTCATTATGAGAGATGGACTCAATGAACATTTACTCCAAAGAAAGGACATGCCAGCCAGTGTAGATTCAGCAGCAAACCAGACACAGAGGGGAGGAGCCCAAGGCTGTAGAGAGAGTTCATGGTGGAGCAGGATTGCAACCAACTGACTGCATCCATAGAACTTTTGCCCACCAGGGTACTCTGCCTTTGGAGGGGGATAGGGAGCAAAAAAAGGAAAAAAAATCATTTCAAAATGGCACGTTTTTATTAACAATTTTTACTATAGGCTAAAGCAGTGTCTCTCTTTACACTTACGTTCCTTCAAGTAAGTATCATGTCCAATATCAATAAACACATCAGTAAAAATGTTATTTTAAAAAAAAATTAAATGGCATTGTATCAATTTTCAAAATACAGACATATTTCCTTTAGAGCAGTCTTAGGGCAACCATCTCTAGTATATATCCAGCTCTTAATACCTTACCAACCACTTTCATATTTATTATTTCATGTGTCATTTAAGAACATATCCCATGAAATAAATGGTATTATTTGCTATATTCGATCCATGGAAACCAAGACCAGCAAACACTGGGGGGACTATCCTGTATTTATTTATGGGCTAGAAGGGAGAAAGCCAGATGTTCAAGTTCTAAATGCTTTCCCAATTAATTTTGACACCACATCCTGTGTCCATTCTACTAAAGTAATCAAGGAATGAGAGACTTATAACACGCTTACTCAACACAAGTGATCGGATCCAGTTCATGTTCAGACCAGAGTTTCTCAACCCTGGCTCTGATGGCAGTCTGGGGACGGATAATTCTTTGTTGGAGAGGGCCGTCCTGTGCATCGGAGGATGCTGGGCGCATTCCTGGCTTCCCCCCGCTGGATGCCAGGAGCACCTTCCAGTTGTGACAACCAAAAATGTTTCCAGGAGTCGCCGCATGTCCCCTGTGGACACTGTTTTTTAAACATATTTATTTTTGAGACGTTGCCTAAAAAAAAAATCCCCCGTTTAGACATTATTTCAAGGCAATGACTACGGCAGGCAACGTAGTTAGTGGGTTAAATGTATCTATTTGAGAGCAGACAGCCAGAGGCTTATTTTGGCTCTACCACTTAAGTTCATACCATCTGTAAGTCAAATTCCCTCCTCTGTAAAATGAAAATAAACCACATAAGGCTACTTAAGGATTAAAGAGTTAAAGTGTGTGAACAGGGAACCATGGCAACTGGCGTTTAGTGCTCTCACATTATTATTTAAGGTGATTTTTCTTGCTGTTCCGTAAGCCGAAACAAATCTAAATTTTCTTAGATTTCTTTTTCACAAGACCAACTACAGACCAGAACCAGAATGTTTGTATTTGAACAAAAGGCCCTTCGTGATCTCATCCCAGACTTGCTTTCCAGCCCTGCCTCCACCATCCCCCCCCCCACGCACCCCCCCCCCCCCCCGCAGCCTGTTTCTTAGCTAAACCCCAGCCAGACTGAGCATGTACCTTTCCCAAATCCGCCAACTCCTCCATGACCCCATGTCTCCACCCGTGCTGTTCCTTCATTGGTATTTGTCTTTTCCAGAACTTCTTTGTCTTGTGAGCCATTCCTTCTCCTTAAGGATTAAGACCTTATGTGAAGAAGACATATCATATACCAAATTCTGGCCCAAATGAGATGGACATTCTATTTCTTTGGGACCTCTAGTTCTTTCTCTGGAGTCTCTCTCCATGGGCAACAAAAAATCCAAACAATCTCATCTAAGTGAAACAAAACCGTTCTGGAAAAAGAGACTTCGATATGAATCATTCCCCAAACTTTAGCTGGGGGGGCGGTGCTCCTTTAGTATCTCTCTTGTGAAATTGAGGAGAGCATTTGAAAACATTAGTGTCCTCTTTGATGGTACCCGCTGCTGTGGCTGAGGCTGGGGAATGCCAGTTAGAAGAAACCAGAAGCAAACGGCCTGGACGCACCATCCACTCCAGCCCGATTCCTGGAAAGCTGGTTTAGGCTGGGAGACATCACGTCATTTTAAACACTAACTTACTGTTGTCTTCGGTCTTACCTGGCTTTGTGACTTCTCTTACCCCCTTTCACTCGGTCTCAGAGTACTACCCGGGACCCCACTTTCACATGATCAGGACACGGCGGCTCCAGGAATTCCTTCACACTGTGGGAAAAATCATTGTCCCCATGGAGCTTACAACAGAGAGAGTATGGGGGGAGGGGATGGAGAAATAAATATAGTCATAAAGGTAATGGAAGAGAATTTCAGACAGTCCTAAGTATTGTGGATAAAATAGGGCAGTAGGTAAGATGACTTGAGGGGCCAGACTTGTTTGGCTGGAAGTTTCCAGGAGCTGCCCTCCAAGACATACCAACTGAGACCTAATAGAGATAAGAGAACACCATGCAAAGCCCTGGGAGAGAATCCTCCCCCAAAGTACCAGGATCTTGAGATGGGGACAGAAGTACCGTTTTCAATAGGAAGGAGGCAGTTCGGGGAGGTTGGGCGGGCAGCTCAGAAACAGGGAAGAACCCTCTGTGTGGGCCTCCCAAGCCCAGTGGAGGAATTGGCTGTTTTCCTAGGTGCTATGGAAAGCTACTGGAGGGTTTAAGACACAGAGATATAATATTGATGCATAGAAAAGATTGTTCAGATTGGCAGCATGGAGAATGACTCTGTGTGTGTGCGTGTGTGTGTGTGCGTGTGTGTGTCTAGGTGGAGGTGTGTCAGAAGAAGGGAGAACATTCCAGAATGACCAATTGGCCAAAGAAACGACCTCGGTAGAACAGAGGAAACACTCTCCCTGCCAAGATGCTTTCTTCACTCATTCCTTCATGCCTTCATTCTTTCAAAGCACATTTATGTAATGTTCATTATGTACTAGGGCTATTGTATGTGCTACTTAGAAAACATGACCAGAAAGTTGTGGCCCTGGCCTCCCAGAACTTACCACAGTGTGGAGAGGGAGGTGGTGATTGGTCACAGTCCAGAACACAAGTGGGGGCGCTCCCACTAGGACCACGTGGATGGGACTCACAGAGGGCTTTGCTGAAGAAATCACAAGGAACCGGAGGCTCGGCATTCAAGTGAGAGGCCCGCGGGCCAGGCCCATTCCAGGTGGCAGGAGCAGAGGTGAGAGAGAGAACTGCCCAGCTGTCAGCCAGTGTGGCAGGGAGCCCAAGGAGGCCGTGGGACACGAGGCTGGCAAGGTGGGAGATGGCAGATCCAGCAACGCCCTGCAAGCCATGGGAACATCCTGGTCTTTATGCCAAGGACAGCAGAAACCAGTGAAGGGTTTTAATCAGGGAAGTGGAACAATTAGGTTTGTGTTTGTGCCTATTTAGATGTCTTAGGGAGGAAGAAGGGTGGGTGGGAGATGACTGGCTTGGTCAGCTGGCTGAAAGGTGAGGAATAGGTCTGGGAAGAGAGTGGTGGGGTAGAGGGGATGTCTGGGATTCCAGAGGTTTCAAGGGGAGGCTGACAACAGCCTTGCTTTTGACCAAGAGTGAAGAGCTTAGATCCCTCCTGGACTCATGATTCCTTAGAAAGTGTGTCTGTTCTGAGTTTGGGCTCTGTGTGCGCATACGTGCACACGTGTATATGCATGCCTTCACACAGACGAACCCATGTGTGTGCATCTGTGCCGAGTCCCTAAGACTGTTCCCCTAGAACTCTTGTTCAAAAGACATTATTGATATGTGCCATATAAGCCTAAGAGAGCAGTTACCATCTGGTTAATAAAATAGGCTGAAATGAATTCTTTATTAATCACTTTCTAATAGCACAGGCTCACCTAAATTCATCTTAGCCATCGAGGGTCTATATGACACTGCTAATCTTAATGTATAGGTATTCTGTAGATTTTTATTTTACTCGAACAAAGAATAGAATTTTAGTTGGCTGCTATTACAAGCAGAGGGACTGTGCTCTCTTGTTGTTGCAGAGATGGTTTAGAATCATGCAAGTGAAGGAAATTAAACTAAAAAGAAAAAGAGGCTTCCTGTGTTTCGATCCATAACTGTTTTTCACTTTGATCACATAGCCAAAAAAATTCAGTAGTTTGCCTACCATCAGCAATCACGTATGGATATTTTGTAGCAGAGATATTACTGTACTATATGTCCTTTTGGAGAATATGTGTGGCTGTCTAAAATGTTATGTAAATTTATTAAATACTTAATGCACATTCCATCGAATGCTTTCTCTTTCCAATAAAAACTGAGCCAATTCAAAAGGAGTCCTATTGTATATTGTCTTCAGAGCCCGTAAAGGGAGTGCTAACACGTTTCAAGGTTTGCTTGACGACCTCTACTAGTTGTGATAAAGGGAAGATAAAGAGAACAGGTTAGAATCTACGAGGACACTTTTAACCTTTGTCTGTTCCTTCTCTGTCCCATTTGTCATTTCTTCTCAGATGACAGCAGTGACCTGGTATCTACAGGATATATGCTTTTTGAGTTGTTTCTCCAGGAGTAGAGTGGTTATTATAAAGCCATCTCATTTCTCTTCCACCCTTTACGTTGGATAAATAGTACCCTTTTGTGACATGTGGGGTCAAGTTTTTATCTGCGGTTTCAAAGGTTGCTTTTTTATTTCTCCGTTAAAAATTGGTTCCTTGCTACTGGAATGGAATCCATACAGTTGGAAGTGTTAGCTCCGTGTTCTAGCTGGTTGAGCTGATTGATTTCATAAAACAGTATTCAATTGCATAATGGTACAATCAGTCTTGTGTTTTAGGATGGACTTAAATGTCTCAGAGCATATTTGTTAAAATTAAATAACCAGCTTCTTGGAGTAGCTCAGATGTGAAAAGGGGAATACAGGAGAAGGCTGTGTAATGCAAAAAGCTGATTATTAACATTGTATGAATAAACCTAACTCTTTAATTTCCTTTTATAACATCTTCTTGTTGCTCTCCTTTTATCCTGAGAGAATCGGTTCGGGAATCTGTTTATTTTTCAAGAAGAGATTATGATAAGAGTAGCAACAGTAGTAATCATAAAAATAATAAAGATGATGCCAAGTGCTATCACAACGTTTTGGATTGGACCCATCCAGTTATATTTTCTCTGGTCTGATAATTTAGCTAAACGCTGTGCCTGAATCAGACCATTGAAACAACATATTAGAAAACCAATGTGACCTTATAAATTCTCCATTTAAGCCCAAATCAAAAAAATATATATATATTAATAAAATCAGGTGACACTTGAAGTCATTTTTTGGTAATCTTCATAAACATGTAAGTTCAGCTGATACATTTAAGATTATATATGTATATATGTATATGTTCTACATATGAAATGCATGTGTATACATAGATACACTTCCAAGCCATCTACTTTCTTAAGTCCTTTCCAATGTTTTTCAGTGGATATGTGTGTAAGAAGACCAGAACCATCATTTGTGAAATAGTTTCTCATAAACTCTTAAGTGCATTTTGTAAATGGGTTAACGGTGTGTTAACACTGTGGGAGGATTTCTCTCTCATGTTCTCCTGCCTTCCTCTTGTTCAGAGAATTTGGATGGAGAGACCCAGAACTGCCGGAAGTGATTCAGATGCTCCAACACCAGTTTCCTTCAGTCCAGTCTAATGCTGCAGCCTACTTACAACACCTCTGTTTTGGAGACAATAAAATTAAAGCTGAGGTAAGCACTCCTTGGATTCTGAAATACCTGGTGGCAGATTCATCATCCCTGAGGTCTATGGAGTAGTGTTGAAAGGGGAAAGAAGTAGGAAAACTCAAGCTGTGTTTCCAAAGTTTTGATCCATGTTTAAGACTGAAACGGCACTTTCTCTCTAATTAATTGGCATGCATATGCATACATGCTTCTTTTTTAATATTTAAATACTGAGGAGTAGGTGACCAAAGATTCCCTGCTAGCATTAACCCTAGACTTTTCATGTGATTTGCCTTCCTCCTCCCAATTCCATCTCTGGAGTTATCTCTGCCTCGAAATCTTCAAGAAATACAAAGCATCTTACTTTACAAGATTACTACAATTAACCTATGGTATCTGTCCTTCCTGGAAAACTCACTTAGAGGATGAGAACTTTAGGCAATAAATAAACTTTGTGCTATAATCAAGAATTTTGGGCCATTTACAAAATTACTAGTGAGTGTAATATGGATATATGTGGTCCATGAAAGAGCATATTGTCTGTGTCCATTATGTAAACAATTGTTAGTGTGCTTTGGTCCTTGGAATGTTTTGTATATACATTTTCCTGCATGATATTTCTGGAAAAGCACGGTGGTCAGCATAGCTAACTCTGATTTTTTTAGACAAGGGACAAGTGTTTGCATATAAGCTGCTGAGTAATCAAATTTTTAAAAAAGATTTGATAAGCTATAAAGAGTCATCTCCATAGCATGGAAGCAATTTTGAGGATGAGTTGAAATTAGTTTAAGAGTGGAAAGAAGAATTTTGGAGATATAATTGCAATTTATTATAGATGTTGCTTGCTTGCATTGGGATGGATAGAGCCTAGCTGCTTTTCATCGTTTTTCTGTCTTCCACTTACCACAAAAGTCACATGCCTTTGTGGATTGAATATAGGGCAGTGGTTCTCAGCCAGGTGTGATTTTGCCTCCCAAGAGACAGCTGACAACATCTGGAAATATTTGCGGTTGTCACAGTTGGAGAGGGTGTGGTGGTGCCATCAGCATGTTGTGGGCAGGGTTAGGGCTGCTGAGAACACCCTAAAATTCACATGTACAGGGCAGCACCCACAGCAAAGAATCATCCAGCCCCAAGGTCAGTGGTGGCAACATTGACATAAAGATAAATATTATTCATCTAAGATACATTTCAAAGGTCAGAAAATACTATTACAATTATATAAAATGATCTAAAGATAAAGTTATGTGGCTTCTTTCCCAAATGGAAATTATCTCAGTCCTTCTGTGCCTTTACTAGAAATCAAAACAGCCACTCAAAATACAGGACAGATTTCTGATTAGGGGATTACATACCATCATTTTTGCAAGGTTACAAGCTTCTTTGAAGGCCAAGGAAGCATTTGATTCCATTGTTAGCATCGGGTTGGATCAGGAGTGTTGTGATACCCCCACAAAAGCGGGAACGTGGTTCTGAAGTCAAGATTGATGACACCATGCATACACCCAGAAAGTATGAAAAATTGGATTACTCACATAACAAAGCTTGTTGGAATGGTCAGGGTGGCTCCTAAGCAGGACTGAAAATGGCTTGAGAGTAGGAAAGGAAGTCCGCTTGGGTTTTTATGGTGTTTATGGTGATCATGGGGTGGAGCCAGGGTGAGGGTTCTCACGTGTGGATAGGGGCTGGCGTGATTGGAACCTCCTGCCGATGCCAAAGGAGGAAGCCTCAAGCTTTCTTATCACCTTGCTCAGATGTGGGCACAGGGGCAGGGGGAGGCTTGAAAGTTGTCAGAAGCCAAACATCTAAACACAGAGCCTGAATCTTTATTATAGAGTCATGTAGTTGGTTAGACAGTGTAGATGTCATGATCCTGGGGCAGTGGGAAGTCACTGGTCCAGCCGGCTCTGTCTGCATGATCCTGGGGCAGTGGGAAATCACTGGTCCGACCGGCTCTGTCTGCATGATCCTGGGGCAGTGGGAAGTCACTGGTCCAGCCGGCTCTGTCTGCATGATCCTGGGGCAGTGGGAAGTCACTGGTCCAGCCGGCTCTGTCTGCATGGTCCTGGGACTGGCCTTGAAGCCTGTCAATGGCAGTGACACCAGCGGCTGGGTGTGGCCACATCAGATGCACCCCGAGCCCCCAGACAGACAAGAGGAGGTGAAGTGGGGGGGCGGTGACGGGCAGGAGTCCTTCCCACACAGAGGAGTCCCCCGGAGCTGCTTCCCTGCTCACCAGCTGCGCCTCTCCCAACAAGCTGACTGTCCTCTCAGTCTGTAAAACAGACGCTGGTACCTCTATTGTGGAGTCTGTGGGGACTACACAACTTAATGTTTGCAAACCGCTTAGTGCTCACATACTCATTCCCTCATTCATGTTCTTTTTTCGTCAGGAACACAGAACATTCCAGTTACTTTGTATCTTTTTTATGTTCACCTTAAATTCCTTGCTTTTACTTTATTTAAAATACCAGTTACTGTATCGTATGTCTTCGTGCGCACAGGTGCTTATTTCTCTGGTCTCCTTCTCCGTGGGTGTCCTCGAGGCTGCTGTCACATTACCTCATGGTGTTGTCCTGGTGCCTGGGAGGCTGCGATGAGAGAGACAGGAAGAGTGGTGTAGGACTGAGGGCCCCTCCTGATACCACATGGATCAAATGAGACCAAAGTTGGCAAAGATAAGCTGAAGGGACAGGGACGGTGCACACACCTAAATAAAGATTATTGATTGATTGATTGATTTTGGGGGGAGAGAGAGAGAGAAGGAAAGCACGAGCGGGATGGGGGGCAGGGGAAAGAGGGAGAAGCAGACTCCTCACTGAGCAGGGAGCCCGATGCGGGGCTCAATCCCAGGACCCTGGGATCATGACCTGAGCCGAAGGCAGACGCTGAACCGGCTGAGCCACCCAGGTGCCCCACACATGCCTAAATAAAACACCAAGTGAGCCTTCTGGAGTTTCCCTTTCTCACTCCTTCAGTCACATGGGGAGCACACATGCATGCGCACACGCACACACACACACACACGCTTATACACACATAACCTCTGATAGGGACTTGGCACAATTGTGTCTTGAGTTCTCATCCTAACTCAGGGCCCAAACCATTAGTAATGGTTCTCCCTTCGTGACGGATGGCTGCCTGTCATGTTTTCATACACAGGTATTGATTTTTGTAATTACCTGTTGTTCAAATACTAATCCTGCAGGCACTCGCCTTTCCAATGTACTCCAGCTCCTGGCCTTTCGATTGCATTTTATTGAATTGATTTAGCTCTTCAGTCTACATTTCATTATTGGTATTGACTTTGCTCACACAATGTATAGACCATTGAACAAAAGGCAGAATTAAATCTCCTCTATGGGGAGGGTCATAAATCATGCCTTTCTACATTCCTTATTACAGTGCTTTGTACGGTTTTCATGTAATGAAGCTAAGAAATTCAGTTCTGTTCCAAATGATGCCTGATCCATAGGTACGAAGTTGAGACTTCAGTTCCATAAATCAGCAGATGAAAGCCCCGTCCCTAACTTTTCCTCCTGGTCTGGTGAACGCCGATTGGCGGCAGCCTCCCAGGAACAGGTGGAGCCGAGGGGAGAGATCTGGGGTGGGCAGTTGACAACCACAGTGACTGGGGTGTCTGTAGACGTGGGGTGCCCTGACCCAGGCCAGAACATTCAGTTACAAATGAGACAGGAGGGTATTCCACAAAGAGCTCAGAGCCAGACTGAGATGCGATCAGAACACAAGCAGTTGAGGAACCACTAAAGAGGCCTGGCGAGGGAGAAGGGGTAAGGATAGGGTCTGGGCTGTTGCTGCCAGCACGCTCTTTGTGCAGCTCCTTGTCACAGACCCGATGAGCATCTGATACTTCGGTCTCAGCGGCACCAACGGGTGTCGGTAATATTTCAATTATGCTACTACTCTGTCCCCTAGATTGTTGGGAACGTCACGATAAGTTGAGCTTTGCATAATCTACAGACTTGTTAGACATGAAAAATTTTGGAGGAAAAAAAAAAACCCAAAACACTCAAAAACAAAACGAAACAAAACTTATTCACGTATATGTCCCACCAGCATCATTTAGGAAGTGCCTCCATCATGATAATCTTTTAGTATTTTTCATAAATTCTTTCTTCATTTTTTCTGGGAATTCCTCAGTTAAGAATATTAAGAATATCCATTGACTTGGGGATAATTCCAGGAGCCTCTCATGGGTTGTAATGATTTGAGTTTATTTACATTCTCCCTCCTGCTTTCTCCCCCGTTTCTGTCCATGCTCGCGTTAGGATAGGCACACAGGTGGGCACCCCATACTCGCACATGAACAATCATGCAGAAAAAGGAGCATGATGTATATGCTATATGGCAGCATTCAAGATCGTATAACTCCTAGAAATTTAAAAAAAAAAGTATTTTCACAATTTCAAGTGAGAAGAAGGATTCTTCTTAAAATTCAAAAATTTTAGCTATTTTAATTTACTTTATAATAAGCTAACAGGGATACCTGGGTGGCTCAGTCGGTTAAGTGTCTGCCTTCAGCTCAGGTCATGATCCCAGGGTCCTGGGATCGAGCCCCGCGTCGGGCTCCCTGCTCGGTGGGGAGTCTGCTTCTCCCTCCCCCCCCCGTTGCTCCCCCTACTTGTGCTCGCTCTCTCTCTCAAATAAATAAATAAAATCTTTTAAAAAACATTAAAAAATAAACTAAGAAATGACGTTTAATGGAAGTCTAAAATTAATAAAAATTTAAATTTTAAAATAATTTTTAAATATATTTTCTTTTAAACATAGGACCATTCCTTTAAACAACATGCCTTTTCAACAAAAATGGAACTGTATTGTAGGGCTTTGTTATTAACTGACTGGGTCCACTTGTCTGTGATGGAAGTGGCCGCTGACCCCTGCTGACGAAGATTTTTAGGGTTTTGACCTGAGCACTTCTTCTTATAGGAGAAGTTTATTAAATTAGCTTCTGCTATCAAATTTGCAGCCAAAGTGTTTGAAAAATCTTACCTAGTAAACATATGCACTGTGGTAATAAGCACGACTGCTCAAGGAAGCCGCTACTGGTTTTACTTTCCTGACTCCCAGCAAACCTCTGGGGAGCTGCCTTAGCATCCTGATGCCAATGAAGCATTTTTGTTGTTGTTTTTAAAGAAATGGCATGTTCAGTTCAAGTGGGAAAAAGGAGTTTACCAAATCCCGTTTTGAGTTAGTAGGGGAACTGAATACAAATAATATATAGATCCTATTTTTTAAAAGTTTATTTTATTTTATTATGTTAATCACCATACATTGCATCATTACTTTTGGATATAGTGTTCCATGATTCATCGTTTGTACATAACACCCAGTGCTCCATGCAGTACGTGCCCTCCCCAATACCCATCACCAGGCTAACCCATCCTCCCACCGCCCTCCCCTCTGAAACCCTCAGTTTGTTTCTCAGAGTCCATAGTCTCTCATGGTTCGTCTCCCCCTCCAATTTCCCCCCCCTTCATTTTACCCTTCCTGCTATCTTCTTCTTTTTTTTAACATATAATGTATTATTTGTTTCAGATACAGGTCTGTGATTCAACAGTCTTATTTATTTATTAGAGAGAGAGAGCATGGGGGGAATGGTGCAGAGGGAGAGGGAGAAGCAGGCTCCCCACTGAGCAAGGAGCCTAATGCTGATGCAGGACTCCATCCCAGGACCCTGAGATCATGACCTGAGCCAAAGGCAGATGCTTAACCCCAACTGGGCCACCCAGGGGACCCAGATCCTATTTTTAAGGAATCCACAACCTATGGGACAGACAGCATAAACAAGGTAATATGGCACCATGTGTTAAGCACAATGAAAACATCCCCAGCCTCTGAGCGTGTTAACAAAATGCTGTGGAGTCAGAGAAAGCTCCCTCCTTCCTACAGTGATTACACTGAATTTTAAATTAGAAGCTACCAGAAAAATATAGGCTAAGCCATATCCACTTAGAATTAATGGAAGAGGGGGCGCCTGGGTGGCTCAGTCGTTAAGCGTCTGCCTTCGGCTCAGGTCATGATCCCAGGCTCCTGGGATCGAGTCCCACATCGGGCTCCCTGCTCGGCAAGAAGCCTGCTTCTCCCTCTCCCATTCCCCCTGCTTGTGTTCCTGCTCTCGCTATCTCTCTCTCTGTCAAATAAATAAATAAAATCTTTAAAAAAAAAAAGAATTAATGGAAGAGGGCTTGGATTTAAGGATATCAGTCCTTCGGAGTCTGTGTGTGTATGTGTTCGTGCGCATGTCCATATAGTCTCAACGTCTTTGTACCATTTACACTAATCTGTTTTTCCAAATTGGCACTATCTTTCTTGAGTTATGATAACAGAGATTGGTTTCTTTTATTTTCTTCTTCTTCTTCTTCTTTGTTTTTTTTAGAGAGAGTGAGGGGTCGGGGTTGGAGCTGGGGAAAGGGAGAGAGAGTTCCAGGCAGACTCCATGCTGAGTGCAGTGCTCAGTCCCACAACCCTGAGATCACAATCTGTACCGAAACCAAGAGTCAGATGCCCAACTTACTGTGCCACCCAGGCGCCCCAGAATTTGTTTCTGTATATGTGCATATGATCCCCCTCCCCCATAATTTTTATTTTATTCAGAGTGATTTAGAACATTCCATATGTTAAGAAAAATTGACTTGTTCCTGTCTACTGCACTTAAAGAACTTCATAATTTCTATTTTATCTTGGTTCTTTCTACCTCATATAGTTCGAGAGAAGGTGCTATCCATCTTTTCAGTTGATTACCTTTGAGCCATTTCTTCTCTTTTCTTCGTCATAAATTGTTCTGCGTTGTTTAAGATAGAGCCTCGATTAGTTGCTACATGTGAGTAGACAGTATACCACTGAGTACAACATGGGCTGGAGCCAGGCTGCCTGCCCTTGAACCCTGGCTCTTCTGCTTTCTAGCTCTGGGATCTTGGGCAAGTTTCCTCACCTCTGTGAGCCTCAGACTCCCAGACTATCAAATGACATGGAGAACCCACATCACTGCAGAGAGAAAGCACAGAGGCTGCCAACCAGAATAAGTGCTTAAGGAATGTGGGTTATTATTAGTATATGTTGAAAATATAAATTAAGGAAATCTCTTCCAAAACATTAAATGTAAAACCAGTCTCATAGTGTTAGAGACAGAATGGTTTATGTATTCTGCTTTACTTGTATTTTTACTCTTGTCAACTAAAGACATTGAATGCACATGCTGTGTGTGGGTCTCTGCTGAGCCACTATTTAAACAAGTAGATTCAACCACAGGCCTTTAGGAAATTAGAATCAAAAAAACATTTTTGTATGCCAACAGAGCAGAACACAGAAACGGTCCAAATGCTTAATATACTGATATTTTATGAGGGGGGAATTTATGAGTATATCCATTCAACGGATATTCACGAATCAGCTATAAAGTTCCAGGCTCTGTCCTTGGCCCTGACATTATAGCAGTGAACATGATAGACTTAGGTGAGCAGTGGGGAGGCAAGAGTAAACAGAAACAGAGATCTGTGATATGTCAGATGATGTCATGAAGAAAACACAGCACAAGAATGAGGGTAGAGGGTGCTGGGCGGTATGTGGAGGTAGAGTTCATTGCTATCTTACATAAGGTGGTTGGGAAGGTCATCACTGAGAAACAGCATTGGAGCAGTGCCTGAAGACTAAGAGAGAGAGAGAGAGAAAGACAACCGTGGACTTAGTTCTCTGAGCAGGAGTGATCCATGCACAAAGCAAACACGCCCAAGGCAGAAGTGTGCTTGCTTGTGCAGCGAGAGTGCATTCGTTTCTTGTGGCTGCTATAACAAAGAACCACAAACAGGGTGACTTAAAACAACACAAATTCATTCTCCCATAATTCTGGAGGCCAGAAGTCAAGATCAAGGTATGGGCAGGGCCAGGCTCCCTCTAAGATTCTGGGTAGAATGAATACTCCCTTGCATCTTTCAGCTTCCGGCGATGGCCCTTGGCTTCTAGCTGCATCCCTCCAGTCTCTGCTTCTGACATGACAGGGCCCTCTCCTCTGTGTGCAAATCTGTCTGTGTCTCTATTTCCAGATAAGTCCCATTCATAGATATGGGGAGTTAGGATTAACCTATCTCTTTGGCGGCACAATCCAATCTATAACAAAGAGCAACCAGGAGTGTGGTTGGAACCTAGAGCTCTGTCTAGGGGTAGGAGATGAGATCAGAGAGGTCAGTGTCTAGGGTTGGATCATGTAAGCCTTGCAAGCCAAAGGCCTTATCATCAATGCGGAGAAATCTGGACCTGCTTTTTGGCCAAGTGGTTGAGAAAGTAGCACATTGCAAGAAAGAATGCTTAGAGATTTTGGAATCCATTAAATGGTCATCAGAGAGGGTAGCTAGTGATATGAACGATCAGGAGAAGGTGAGTGGATAAATGAGGTGGGTAGGATTGCCTGGGTGCTTCTAAGGAGCAGTCAGAAAAGATCACCTCCTTGTAGTGATCTCACATGATTAAGAGAGTGTGATAAAAACCAAGTGGCTTATTAGATCTGAAGGAAATCTGGGTAGTTTCTGAGAGGACATGGAAGAATTTGGAATGACGCTGGTGTAAAGGAGAAAGACTGGGAGAGAAGTAGTGTCCTGTGCCCGCAGCCAGCAGAAAACTTCTGGGTGACAGGTGACAGGTCTGCATAAAGAGAAGGAAGGAGGCGGTGGCTCTAACACATGGAGCTGTAAGACTTGTTTCTAAAATGCTTCGGGGGCGCCTGGGTGGCTCAGATGGTTAAGCATCTGCCTTCGGCTCAGGTCATGATCCCAGGGTCCTGGGATCGAGTCCCGCATCGGGCTCTCTGCTCCTTGGGAGCCTGCTTCTCCCTCTGCCTCTCTCTCTCTCTGTCTCTCATGAATAAATAAATAAAATCTTTAAAAAAATAAAATAAAATAAAAAATAAAATAAAATGCTTCGGGATCTTACTATGTTTAAATACCATCATGGCAGAAGGAGGAAGAATGCAGAGTGGTAAGGGCCAGGCGTACTGGTCGGAGGGGGGAGATTGGCTCTGGGTCCCGGGGAGCAGTTGGCCATGGGGAAGTGAAGGCTTCTCAGGGATTTCAGCTCTTGTGAACACAGCAGAGGCGGGATGTGATCCCAGCCAAGCATCACCGTGGCTGGAAGTGAGATCTGAAGGAATGAAGACAGCCCAATATATATGTTTTTCATTTTCATGAAGGCTTGGTCTTTTACACATGAAAAGTGATAGAAGAGATGGAATCAGGAGTTATTGGGCCAGTGCTTCTAGCAGAAAGGGCCATGAGTCATCCTCAGTGGAGGATCATAAGTAGGCAGTATTGCTAATGGGCCAGGACAGAATTACAGCTAGGGAGGGCAGATAGGATTACGCGGAGGTATACATCAACCTGGTGTCTAGGGCCCCATGCTGTGGGAGCTAAGTCAGAATCACGGTGTTTTTAGAATATGTGGGGAGAAGCAGAGACAAAGGCACCCAGAGACACCAAATGGTGGGAAAGTAGTGGCCTTCTTTACTTCAAGGGAAATGGGACCTGATGACACACTAAAGATGTCTGGGGCTTGGTGGCCCTCTGTCACTCCCCACCATGTATCTTTCTTTCTTCTATGTTTCATGCTTCTATCTCTCTGCCCTGCCGGCTCCATCTCTTGCCCCTTTTAGCTTTTCTCCCTCCTCCTAAACCTGTGCCTGTCATGGCATCTGTCAACTGTCCAGAGGTTTGGCCTTGGTGACTTTCTCCAAGTGTTGAGGAGACTGAGGGCTTCCTCTGACAAAGGTCTCTCCTCCCCATTGTCAGGGGCATCAGACATCATGACAGCTTTGTGTGACACACCAGATAAGTGCCTTCTCCTGGCCCCAGAGATCACTCAGTAGGCACATCAGCAAGTATAGCTCCCCATGGGGAAATAAGTTGATCATTACCAGAATCCAGTTGAAAGAGAGCCCAGTTCTTGACAGGAAACACCAGCAATAGAGACCTCACTGCTTTAATGGCCACTTCCACTGAGAATTTTCACAAGAGACCTGGGAGAGAGAAGGGAAACATGTTGGGAAAAGACTGGACGTAGGGCAGGAACAGCCCATAGTTTGTAGGTGGCAGCAAAAAGGAAGACTCACATCTCATTCCCAGGCTGGCTACCCGCTCAGCTTCTGAGCTGGTGATTGACCCGGTGCCATCAGACCACAGGGGAGAGAGAGCTCAGAAGTTCTGTCAGATCTAATGAGCAAGAGCCCTATTTCCTCACGTCCGAGGTCCCTTTGTGGAAGACCGACTGTGGTAGGAGAGAAGAGAGCATCCGAGCCACCTGCTCTGAAAGGGGGCTAGAGCCAATTGCTGCACCAGTTCTATAGGTATGGGCCACACAGGCAGAGACAGACATTCAGAGACCAGCCTTGGGGCCTGCCTTTGTGTGAAGAAACCTCTCTTCTTCCTCCCCCCACCCACAACAACAAAAGAGAAAGAACAAGGAGGCAGGAGGAAGGTGGGAAGCGAGCCAGGAAGCTGGAACTGGGTCCAGCCCTCAGGGAGAGTGGGATGTTGGGGGGGGGGGGAAGATGGAGGTTATAAGATGGACAGGCTTCATTCTTTGGAACTGGAATGAGACTATTTTCATAAACAAAAGTGGATGAAAGTTGAGAAATCAGACCAATGTGTTGAAATGTAACCAGCCTACAGTGAGAGTCCTGATTAAAACCACCAGGTACAGAATGTTCTCTTTGCAAGACAGTGATGAGTCAGAGAGCAGGCTCCGAAACTGGGTCATGACTTGGGAGCAGTGATGCAGCGGGTGTTTTTTCTAATCTCTGAAGGTTCCTAAAATTCACTTTGGGTTATTTTAACTTTATTTCTTCTGTGGCCCATGCTCTCCTGCTATTTTAGTGGGTTATCTTCTCATCAACCCACCCCCCTGAAATGGTTCATATTCTTGCCAGTAATTAACAAAAGAAACAAATGACCCATCTAAATGTTAGTCCATTCCTGTATGGATTACAGATAGGGGACCGGGGTCTAACCTGGAGCTGCTCACCATGCCTTTTTTTCTTGGCACATTTCTGAATGGGATCCCCTGTATCATATTTTAGAGAAGAAGACCTGTAGCTGAAGAACCAATCCTTCCTTTGGGGGCATAGTCCAGGATAACCTCAACCTCAACTGACCTTTACGTTTCCCACAACTTCCTTTCCTTCACTCATAGGAGAGGTTGCAGAAAAACCCGACCTCTGTCCTGCTGAAGAGGCTCCTCAGGGCTGCCAATTTGCCACCATTAGCCTTGTTTCCGAGTGAGAAATCTCTCAATTGTTGAACCAAGGAGGAGGCATCTTGTTGATCTGTTGTCCTCTGATTCTTCCCTTCCAGTCTCCAGGTTTTCCTGGCACACGGACTAGAGAGAACATTTTGTCAGAATACAGATAGGAACAACATAAGAACAACCCTCCACATCATGTCTGTGCACATATGGATTTATAATGCACACACTTCTCCCTCTCCAGATTTCATGGCAGCTCTGTGCTTTCCTGTATGTCCACAACCTCTGTGGCATTGATCCACTGTGAGTAAATGATCTTGTACTCGCCCTTTGTGAGCCTCTGACCACTTTTCCAACTTCACCAAGGCTATTTTTCCGTTTGAGTCTAAATCCAAAGTTTCGGATCTCCCCACACTGGTGGCACTTGCAAAAGTGTTAATGACATGCTCTCTGCACACTTGCGTGCACCATCTTGGAAATGTTTAACACCGCAGGAGCCAGATACCATGGAGGACAAGAACCACCTGACTTGAATTAGAGCCTCAGTTGACTTAAGTGTAGGCAAATTTCTAATCACTCACATTTCAGTCATTCAAAATCAGATTCTTACTGGAAGAAATGTGTCTTTACACCCAAACTATCCCATAGATATTTTGCCATATCTCTTCCCTATTAGGTACACTTCATCATTACAAATGTTTTTTTAAATGTTTCAAGAAAAGCTGTAGGTGATCATTATATGATGACTATTCCTTTTTGGTAGCTCCAGTGCACTTTTTAACCAAACCTCTAATGTAAGTGAAAGAAAAAACAGCTATTTTGTTAAGAACCCTTCAAAATTCAAATTGCTCTCCTGCATTTACAATCCTTTTTAATTAATTTGCCTTTTGAATAAAAAGTAAAACACTGAGTAGGCATTAAGTCTTTTGTTACTCATATTTAATTTTATGTATGGAAAGATTTCTGCATTTCCTTTGTATCTATACAGGCTGTCTTCAATTTCCAAAGATTTCTTGAAAGAAACAATCCTACAATTGACAATGTATTTTCCCTGGAAACAGTGGTATATAAGAAGACCAGGCTCCCCAGGACAGCTCACAAAAGCCTCATTAACCCAAAATGTCCCTGGACTATAGCAGGGGGTGAATAATACTATAATATCCAGTCTCTTTGTATTCATGGGGGGAAACAAAAATGTTCCAGTCAGAATGCTGGGAACTCGTCTCTAGTGTTTTCCTGCTTAGAAGCCAGTGTTCCCCACACAGTCCCCATGGGTTCTGGGGTTAGAATGGAGACCATCCTTGCTACAAACCACAGGTGATGGAATCTGCGGTCTGGGGCAGGGGCCCAAGGAGGACAGAGGCAGATAAGAGGGAGCAGGGAGACAATGACAGAGCCATTTTTGGAAAGCGTGGGTAAGCTTTTAGAGACTCCATTGTATGGACTGAATGAAGGGGGACAGGGGATGAAGGCCAGAAAGTGGAGACTGGAAAATAAAACTATGTGAAGTGTGGAAGCTCCTAAATACATCACCCACAAATCCCACTGACCCTCCCCAGACCTCACAGATGCCCTGCCACTCCCTTCATTTAATTCCACTTTCCCTACTGTCCTTTCTGTTGCCACTGCCTATACATTTTGAGCCAGTTTCTCTTTTTTCTGGTCCACTAGGGTAGAAGAGGGTTATCTTCCCAGCTGTCCTCTATTCTTTTATATATAATGCAAATACACTCGATTTTGATGTTTTACAGAGGTTTTTTTACTGCTTCCACAGGTGATAATAGTCATACCAGGAATAAAATATTTCCCGCATAAATGTCACCCTTCTATTTTTCATTTACATCTTGAAGACACAAATAATGTCACATTGGTAAATGGTAAAATAGTGGCCTGTACATTTGAGCAGAAAGCTTCCCTCAGATTGTATCATAGAGTTCTCCCTTCAAGGTGGAGCTGTCCAGGGACTCCCGGGGAGAAGCAAGATGGCGCCAGGGAGGAGGGGTGAGAACTGGGTCCCCTATTCACAGGCTAGAATAACCCCCATCCTATTCTAATAGATATTGAAATCAGATCACAGGAGAAAGAAATTCCATCAAAGTTCTTTTAGTAAAGGGTGAATCTGAATTCATGTTTACTGGCTATTTCTTCTTTCTGCGGATAAAGATATTCCAGAGTCACCCTTGGCCCCACCGCATATGCAGAGTTCTTTCCAGTGGTCCGCTAGACGGCATCTCCATTCAGAAACACACCTATCAGCTCTGGCATGCGAGGCACTATTCCTTTCTTCTCTTGCTGCTGATGAGCACTGCACAGTGAAGGGGCCTCATACCCATGGAGGCAATGATGGTGCCCACAAGCGAGCCACAGCTTTTCCAGCTGCTACCTCCTGGCTCAGCCTGCCAAGCACACCTGACACTCTCTATCACTGGATTTCACCAAACTCTACCACCCTTCCCAGGCACCGTTGCCCTTTCTAATAGGTCCCCTTGCATCAACGTATCACTCGTGTGGCACATGTGATCTTTCAAAGCCTAAGAATATCCAAAGTGCTGAGAATGTCTCTGTACCACTCCTGATTCAGTGTTTGTGTTTTTTTCATATGGATCAAAAAAAAAAAAAAACACAACAACAAAATAAAGCAGAGACCATTTATTTTACTTATAACCTCCACATTTTGTATGGTCCAGGTAAGACTCCAAGGGAGACTGATCCAAGAGTTAAAAACCATGCTCTGCCTAGAATGATCCCTCTTCCTAACCAGTAAGGCTTTGCTGCTGGATCCAGCTGCCTGGCTCTCCCTTCTCTCAGTTCTTCCTACAAACACATTTCTGGAAGCTTGTTTGGCATGCCCAAAAAGGTCTCAGGAACAGCAGTTGCACCCCATTTAGGCTCAAATCCCTTGCCATGTACTTTGATTTACAGAGAAACTTAGCTATCCAAAGCAGACGAACTTGTCTCATCACCAGTAGGTAGTGATTGTTGCTAATAAGCTCCCCAGCCTCCCAGTTTCTTATGGGGGAACACACAGCACTATTAATATCAACCATGCAGATAAGTGTCAAAGTGGGATTGATACACAGACTCCAGACTCTGTTAAGATGGTTTTGGGCAAACATGGAAACTGGAAGGGAAGGAGATGATTCTATAATGCCATGTTGGTGGCCAGATGATTCTTAGTATGAGACCATACAACCTTGTATCTATAAAGGAAAAGAACTATTTCAGTGGAATATGTCCATTATCCCCTGATTGTGAGTGGTTTGCAACATTATGTTGTATAGAAATTATAATCCAAAGAGAAAGGGTTGCTTCCACTGGCTCTTACCAAATAGGCAGGAATATCTGACACTTGTTTAACGAGGAAATAAAATCTGACATATAAAAAAATATGAAAACTCAACTTGGCATGCTAATATCTACATTGCAGACAGGTGGGTCAGGGATGTGATGGGTGAACTTGCCTCTAGGTACGATGTTCTCTTTAAACAGTAATCTGTCTTCCTTTACTCTCACCTGTCATTATTAGTCATGACCAGAGGGCCATGGATGTGGGACTCTAGGTGTTTGAGGGCAAAAGAACTGGGTAATTTTTCCAATGAATATAGGCAAGGATTCAGGTAAAAATTGCCAGGGATATTGAGACAGAGTGAGTCAAAGACTAGTAGCCTCCAATGAAGATTAGTGATATCAGAGTTTGAATGGAGTAAGAATTAGTCACAGGTGGTAGCTATGCAGCTGCATGCCTTTGCATCCAGTCCAAGACCCTGTCCCTCTGGTCTGGGGAAAAACTGTGGTATGTGCAACTTAACCCCAACAGGTAGAATTATCTATATTATCTCCAGCCCCATCATTGCTCCTAAAGAATGGCCATATCGAGAACTGAAGCCAACTTGATTGATCTGTGACCATGCCCCAAATCAAATGGGAGTAAACATTTTTTGACTCAGACAATGGATGGTAGGGTGATTTGGGGAGACCTTTCCAGTGGTCCCCTAGAAGGCATCTCTATTCAGAAACAAGCTATCAGCTCTGGCATGCGAGGCACTATTCCTTTCTTCTCTTGCTGCTGATGAGCACTGCACAGTGAAGGGGCCTCATACCCATGGAGGCAATGATGGTGCCCACAAGCGAGCCACAGCTTTTCCAGCTGCTACCTCCTGGCTCAACCTGCCAAGCACACCTGACACTCTCTATCACTGGATCTCTAAGCAGACCCTCATAATTCTTAATTTTATAACTAGTTGAAGATATCCAAGAGAAAGTTAAGGCACTCTAGCCTGAATTAACCATAAAGAGGGGGCGTGTGGATCCTGTGGTTAAACTGGAGTAAGCAGCCATGAGAAAATGAGGAATCACAAGCTATGGAAAAGATGGGCAAAAATGAGGCAAGGCAACCTAGGACAGATTGGATTAGGGAGCTGTTTATATGGTCATTAAAGAAAGAAATGGAAAAACAGTTGGTCAGAGGACACTGAATATGGGTTATATTAGTTTCTTCTTTCCACTGTAACACATTACTACAGACTTAGTGGTTTACTACAACAGAACTTTATGATCTTACACTTCAGGAGGTCAGAAATCTGAAATCCGTTTCACCGGGCTGAAATCAAGTTGTGAGCGGGGCTGTGCTATAGAGTCCTATATGGAGAACCAGTTTCCTTGCTCTTCCAACTTCTAGAGGCCACCCATATTCCTTGGCTCTGTGGCTTCTTCCTCCACCTTTTCAAGGTCATTCCAACCTCTGCTTCCATAATCATATGTCCTTTCTTTGACTCTGACCCTCCTACCTCCCTCTTATAAGGACTGTTGGGATTACATTGGGCCCACACAGATAATCCAGAATAATCTTCCATCTCAAATTCCTTAATTTAATTGCAGCAGCTAAGGCCCTTCTGGTCTTTGGGGGCTTTATATGTAATATATTCACAGGTTTCAGGGATTTTCACATCTTTGTGTGAGGGAAATTTTTTAGCCTACCACATAAGTCCTTGTCCACTGATAAGATAAACTTAAATGTCTTGGAAGAAAAAAAAATCAGAATAGGTCTTCTTTCCTCTCTTACAACGTTCTAGAAAATTTCAGGTATTTATGCTTAACTTCATTGTTCTGAAAAAGAACCTGATGGAGGCTAAGGAAGAGATGAGACACAGTAATCTTGGAAAAAGACTTGGATTCAACTCTTGCAGTGACAGAAAAGAGCAAGTGTGAGTGGAACGTATCATAGTGTGAGAAGGGGTGAGGACCTGGTGACCAGGTGACCCCACTGCAGGGAGGGGAGGTTACTCTTGTCACATTCCCAGCAGAAGAGTTGAGGCCACATGCTGAGCCCTGTTTGATTGGCGAGAGGCTGGGAAACCATATTTTCTGAGCTTCACCAAGACAATTTTACCTGGCCATTAAACTAAAGAATTGGAGATTGTTTGAAGAGAAAATGGAAAGGTAGCTGTTCAAAAACAAAAGGTAACTTTTCATACCAGTGGCTCAGACATACCACATGTGCAGACACAATGAGTTTATGCTTCCATAACATATGAGGGGAACAGCTGTGGTAGAAATGGTGCCATTAAGCCAGTTGTGATTGTGTAAAGTAATGAGAGCCCCTCAGCCAGCCAAGAGCTAACATTCTCAAAACTAAACCAAGAAAGATTTCTTGGTAAGGTTCTGGCAATTTCTGCATTAACAATGGAGGCAATAGAGACTGGTACCCTGGCTCACAACACCTCCTTATATGAAAGACTTATTTGGCCAAAGCAGTCAACTTTTCTAGGTTGGCTTTATAGATTGTCAGGGTCTAAACAGAATGGCTCTCCCACTGGCATTGACAGTATCCAATATAATAGTTCAAACTAATAAGGAAGCTCGATAGGCACTAGAGATTGCGGTGCTGTCAATGATCTGGAATTTTTTTTTCCAATCCCAATTTCTGAGAAAAAGCCAATCTCTATTTGTCTTTACCTGAAAGACCATGTAATCTATTTTAACAGTTCTCAGACCAAGGATATGTTAATGCCCTTACCTGTGACCAGAATTCGTATGAAGGGACTCAAACTTACTGATATAAAAGATATTCTAATCTACAGCTTTGACGATTAATGATTACTAGGCTTACAAAAGAATGGGCTGACAGAATTGGACCTGGCGTGACTCATGACAAAGTGAGACTGGCTTGTAAAGTCTGCAGAATTATAAGGGATAACCCAATAGGGAAAATTTGAAGAATCAGGGATCTTTCCCAAATGATGAAAAATATCCCATGCCCTCCTGAAATGAATAAGAAATAATAATACTTGGTAGAACTCCTTGGGTCCTGGAGAAGTCATATCTTATATTTGGGATATTATTAAGTCCCATTAGAAAAAAAATAAAGAAAAGAAGGGAATTGAAAAGAAAAAAAAGATAGAAAAATAAAGTCACTTTTGAAGATGATCCCAAAGAGCTAAAAGCTTCTGTAGGTCTTCATTGGATACGAGTATTGAGTATAACCCTGAATACCTAAGATCCACAGCTGCTTTACCCAAACATTGACAAATGCTCAAAGAGGTTGGAGTTCAAGGCAAAAGCCAGTAGGCGCAACAGAAAAACAGCCTTAAGGCTGAACATAATGACTGAGTTTCCACCATTAGGTATTTACTTTTTGAAAGGCAACCAATGGCTTGCTAATAGAGATTGCTTGCATCTCTGACAGACATTTGAGGCCTAAGATCCCTGTTAGGCCTTGGAGAATGTCAGAAAACATGGACCTAAGAAAGAGTCTATCCCCAAACTCTGATTAAATGCAGGGTTTTGCTTAAGAACGCTCTAAAGTTTGGTTATACCAGAGGTGTCCACTAGATACATGAAGAGGATCCCTCAGAACTGAGATTCTCCTGCTTTATATCTTGTGGGGCTTCATCCTCCATGGAAGAAATCCCAACCTAGGATTCCTTATCAGAGCAAGTCCAGCAGTAACAGGACTTGTAGACAAGAGCACAAAACAATGGAGAAGGAACACCTTTGGAAGGCTGCTTCCTTCCAACCTTGTTTATAGAAGAGTGCATATTAACAGAACAGAAATCAAAACCACGGCACCAGAGCATGTCTTCCTAGTTGACCAGGTTGTATTTTTTCGAACGATCATTTGAAAAGGTGCTAGTGATAGTGAGTCATTCATGGCTCATATAGACAGGGTTGATCATCCAGTGTGCAACCTGCCACATTAGGATGACTTTTTCCCTTGACTAGTTGGTTGGCTTTTATCACATGGGTCCATTTCATCCTCATGACCACTTGGCCTTGAAAGCAAGTGCGCTGATCCTATGTTGGGAAAGTGCCAACTCATGAAACTCTCCTTTCAAAATTTTCAAAGTAAATCATAATTTCCTCATTCAAATTGCCATTTCCCCACGCCTGCAAGCATGGATATCTTTATTAATAAATACCACACAGTTTTTCCTCTTATCTTTAAAAGTTTCCAAAGCTAATGTTTTCCCACCTTTTTGCAAGTCCCCAGGATCTAGATTTAATTTTTCTGCAGTAAGAAATGAATCAATAGGGGCACCTGGGTGGCTCAGTCGTTAAGCATCTGCCTTCAGCTCAGGTCATGATCCTACGGTCCTGGGATCGAGCACCACATCGGGCTCCCTGCTCGGCGGGAAGCCTGCTTCTCCCTCTCCCACTCCTCCTGTTTGCGTTCCCTCTCTCACTGTGTCTCTCTCTGTCAAATAAATAAATAAAATCTTTAAAAAAAAAAAGAAATGAATCAATAGATGATAATTTGTTTTGCAATTTAGACTTTTTTCATTTTAGTGTCCTAAACCCTGAAGAGTGACATCAGAATGTGAAGATTTTGAATTATGAATAATCTTCCTCATTGTTCTGACTTTTATCTGCCTCTCTACCACTGAGCCCAAGTTCATCTAATGGAAATTGGATATTCAACCATGGGCCTGAGTACTACATTATTTCACATGATTTTATATCTTTTTTGCATTAAGGAAAACAAGCCATCTGCATATCTATAATTAGCTAATATATTCAGCATTGGTTCCTATAAACAAGATGCAGGTGTAAGGAGTGCTGAAGCATTTTGTTCGTAGTGTTGGCTTTTACTTGTGGGAAAAATTACTCTCACTTCATGAAATAAAAAGATAAAGTTATGAGAAAAACATTTTTAAATGTGTGTAATATTTGCTGAACTGGTGTCCTATTTATAGCTGTGTAATATTCTAAGGCTCTCAGATCTCTTCTCTGGCACCAGAAATCTTTGTTCTGAAGTACTAATTTGCTTGGCACATGACATTTTTCCTGAAGGGTAGACTGTGAAAATTGGCTTTATTTCAAAATTTTGAAGTTTACAGTCAAAACTGCGTTCTGTCAAAAAATACTCGTCTTGGCCCTGGACATTCAGCAGTGAGCAAATTAGGCAAGATCTGTGCTCTCACCATGCATATATCCCTCTAGGTGGGAGTGGGGAAGAAATCAACAGATAAGTATGTGAAATATATCATGGGGTAAATGGGAGCAAAGGAGGAATACCAAGAAAGGGAGGTAGACCAACAGCAGAGGGGACGGGGTGCAGGGTAGATGCGCTATTTTTGATGGCTAATAGGTTGAGTGGACACTGGAATGATGGAAAGGAAGTCATTCTTTGGAGTCTGGGAGAACACATCTGGCCACTCAAGAACTTCCAGAAGCCCAGAGGAACCGAAACCAAAAGTGGATAAGAGAGATTGATGAGCAGTGGAAGCAGAAAGAAGACAGGGACTGGTCACATAGGACCAAAGGCCAAGGTTAATGATCTTCTTAATGTGATGGGATCATTAGGAGATTTTTCTCTAAGATTTTATTTATTCATTCGAATGACAGAGAGCACACAAGCAGGGGGAGAGGCAGAGGGAGAGGGAGAAGCAGACTCCTCGCTGAGCAGGGAGCCTGATGTGGGGCTCGATCCCAGGACCTGGAGATCATGACCTGAGCCGAAGGCAGACGCTTCACCGACTGAGCCACCCAGACGTCCCTCATTAGGAGATTTTGAGCAGGAGTGACATGGTGTTTTAAAACATGTATGTTTAAAAAAAAAAAAAAAAAACAATAAATGATTCTGCCTACTGTGTGTGTTTTTAAAACAAAACAAATTCTTCCCTAAGTCCCCTGCCTCTACCAGCCTATTAAAAACTGAAAGTATAATCATCACCTTCCTTTTAATCTGGAAAAAAATTTTATGCAAAAATACACATAATTCATTTGAAAATTATTAAGTAATTAAAAATGCAAACCAGAGCATATATGTATTCGGTACTTTTTAAATGCATAATTAGAAAATGGTAAATAAGAAAATATGGAAACTTGAATTTTTTAAGTCAGGGATTTCATATGTTGAAGGTGTTTTTTTAAGGTTTATTTATTTATTTTAGAGAGGGTGGGGAGGGGCAGAGGGAGAGGGAGAGAAATCCTCAAGCAGACTCCCTCCTGAGTGGGGAACCTGATGCAGGGCTCAATCCCAGGGCCCTGAGATCATGACCTGAGCCAAAACCAAGAGGCAGATGCTTAACCGGCCATGCCACCCAGGCTCTCCATGTTGGAGATTTTTTTAAAGAATTGAAGTGAGAGACTCTGCTGAGAACTAATGTCTGAAAATAGAGTAAAATCAGAGTATTTTATTATTTGTAATTGGGATTCCAGCCATCTAATCTGGTATACTCCAGGACTGAAGATATTTGAACTGAAATTATTAATGTAAGGAAATAACAATCTTTTCAATCTCTGTGGCTATTTATTAGAAGGTAGAATATCAACAGGGTAGGTCCTTTGAACCCACAAGTCTTGGTGAGTTATAAGAAAAAGAAAATTATTATACACAATTTAAATTGGAATAAAATAATTGAAAGAAGTGAATGAATCACATTTTTATGGGAGAAGGAAGAGGAGACATTTGGAATTACTTTCTCTTTTGAATATATACATATACAGTACACTTATTTATACACACATATTATTTTATACATATATTTATTTATGCATACATTTATTATTTATTGTTACATATGTGTCACGTTATAATATGTGTGCATGTAAATTTTTAGACATGTGTGATTTAGTACCACTCACTTACTAAAATCACCAGGAGAGAATTTCTGAGATAAATGCCCATGTGATACCTAGAATATCTACGTCTCCTTCTCCATTAAGGATGACACAAAGGCTTAGGATACATTGCACTGCACTTGATGGGATTTCTTAGAACATAATTTTTTAAAATTCAAAGGTCACAGATGCACCAAAAACAAGTGTATTTTCTTATTATGCCAAGTCCAAGTGTCATATAAATGTTCTGCTTGGGCTGATGGACAAAATGAAGAGTGAATAACATTTAATCAGCTGAAAAGTATCACCAAATAACTCATATTTCAAGATGCCGTGTTGCAGACAGATTTCCCTGGTAACAGCTTTCTTTGTGTTCCGTAGAAACATGTGAGAAAATAAGGTTGACATGTTCCAGTTTGTGGATTCTCAAAAGAGCTGGTCTCAGTGGTTGCATCTGACAGACAACTGTGGGGAGCTCCAGGGAGCTCTGAGTGGGGGAACCTATGGTTTTCCCGTTTGCTCAGCTTCCAAGATCCCCTGCAGCCGCCACCCACTGATTCTGTGGGGAGAGCTAACTGGAGAATCACAAGATGGACTTCACCAGTCACCTTGCCAGGGCTCAGAGCACAGAGCTGTTGGAATAAGAAAAGCAAAGTAAATTTAAACAAATGACTGAGAGTTGTAGAAAACCTCCTAGTCCCGTCAAACTATTTATGAATTCCCCAATGCCAGGAAAATGGTCAAGAATGTTTCATACATAGGATACATTTACTACTCAAATGTCTTCTTTTTTACTGTCTCTCAGATTAATTCTCTTGCCTCATTGCCACAACTTCCCTTCTCATTCTTCTGCTCAGAAACTGTGAGTGGATTCTCATGTCCTGCCACCTCAACTATTTCCTTGTTTCATGGAGTTCAGTGCCAGCCCCCGGCTGGTCTCTTCCTGGCGTCCCACAGCACTCCCTGCATCCTGCCCCTGGGAGATGCTCTCTGCAGGGAGATGCCATTCTCTGCATGCCTCTTGTCTTCTCCAGCCTCCCATGCTGATCCATCTTCAGAGCCCTCATCCATGTGGCCTGCAGGCATTCTAGACTGTTGGCCAAACAAGCTTTCTGCAAACATTCTCTTAAATTCTGTGTTTTTTCTTTAAAATCCTATAAATCTTGAGCTGCCTGGGTGGCTCAGTCAGTCAACCTTCTGACTCTTGATTTCTGCTCAGGTGATGATCTCAGGGTCATGTGATCGAGCCCCACGTGGGGCTCTGTGCTCAGCGGGGGAATCTGCTTGAGATTCTCTCTCTCTTCCTCTTCCCCTCCCATACCCCCCCCCCGCTTACACACACACGTGCACATGTACACTCTCTCTAAATAAATAAATAAAACCTTTAAATGAATAAATGAATGAATCAATAAAATCCCATAAATCTTATATTCTATTCCATAAATTATCTAAATCTGATTATGAAAATGATAATAATGCCTCCACCCACATACCACTAGTCTTGGGTAAATTTAAGGGCAAAGATGTCCCACCATCTAATGCACTGATGCCTACTCTTTTCCCCCCAACCCTATCATACATGTACCCTACTTTAAGAAGTATGGACCCATTGCATCTCAAACATTTTCGAGTTTAATCATGTTCTAATTGTATGGTCCACCAGTTTTCAAACTTCTTAAAATCAGTTTAGTTGTTATCTCTTCCAGAACTAATTAATTAACTCAGTCCACTTCCCAAGGAGGCTGGTTTCATGGCCTTCCTGTGGGCTTCATAGGAAGCCTTATTTTTTATATTTCACCTTATTTATTCCTGTGAGTTTCTCCCTTGTTAGTCCATGAGATCCTCAAGGAACACAGCACAATGCTTATTACTAAATATCAGTTGAGCTGAACAGGACTGAAATTCTTTCCTCAACCAGTGTTTAGTCCAGTAAATATTGGCTATTACTACCACAGAAGAGTGTATGAGCAGATACATCTTCAGAACATATAGGTGACTTCATAACCTAGAATAAAAAAGACATTTGCATGACAAGAAAGCACTTAAGCAAATTTTATATTCTGTACAATTTATAGGTATAAGGAAAGTCTTACTTGATACAGTTTAAAGTTTCAAAAATGTACATCTTTAAAAATAAAATAAATGCACAGGAAAGTTTTCTCTATCCATCATAACTCCTTTTGGAGAAATATATTTATTTTAATACTCATTATTGTTATAACCATAGGCTAAGATACAAAATAATTTTTCTATTATTTCTATGTCTATATTTAGCATAATTTTATATTTTAGAAAGGTGTTATTTTCCACTTTGCCATAACAAAAGAATAGCAATTTTTTAAATGTGTGCTTTTATAATGCCGATGAAATAGAAATTTAAATGAGGGGCTGTGCCTTTCATAAATGCTTTGCCATCTGTCAGTCAAATAAAAACTACAATGTGATGATTATCAACACACTTGTTTATTGAAATTAAAGGCCAGCAGTCTTAGTCAATCATGATGCTTTCAGCTATATTTTCCTCCCTACCTGCAAAACAGAGCTAGAATTTGACCATTTCTTAGCACTCAGACTCCCATCACTCCCATCCAAAGCTACCATATTTCTTTTGCCCCTGGACCATCTCAGTGGCCCCTACCTGATGTCCCTGCTTCTGCCTTCGGGCCCTGACAATCTGCTCTCCACATGGCACATACAGGTGTCTTTAAACAAGTGTGTTCGGTCACCCCTCTTGGTCTCATCTTCCTCAGGGTCAACCCAGTGCCCTTACAGTGGCTAAAAGCCCCTGCCGGACCCAGCCCCATTCTGCCTGGCAAGCCCTCTCATCGCCTCTCTCTCCTTCACTGTACTCTAGCCACCTTGTTCTCCTTCCACTTCCTTGGGACTTGCTATAATTCCCTCATGGCCCTCGGTCTCTGCCTGAATGTCCCCTAACCATGGTACCCTGACCCACCGCCTTCACACCGTCCCACACACTACATCCTTTTCTCCTGCTATCTCTTCTTTATGGTTCTTATTCCTGGGGAGGATCCCAGTTTTTG
Source organism: Phoca vitulina (assembly GCF_004348235.1). Lineage (NCBI taxonomy): Eukaryota > Metazoa > Chordata > Mammalia > Carnivora > Phocidae > Phoca > Phoca vitulina. The sequence continues at coordinate 8,738,552 of NW_022589720.1, read as the reverse complement.
AGGAGCTTAAACCTTATACATTGTGGTGGATCGTCTTTAAGGATCTAAATTATAACTAGAAAATTGTTAGGTCCTTCTCCAGATAAAGCTACCTCTGTTCTTCACTACTGAAATGGTCCCATTGGCTGGTTTCCTTATTTAACTTCTGATTCCTCTCCAGGTATGTGGGCTCCTTTGAGGAAGGGGCTTCGTTCGTCTTATCCACCTCTGGGCCCAGCTCCTGACAGACTAAGCACTCCATAAACATTATCCACTGAGGGACTGTCTCATCAGTACAACAATGAAAGTTTTGGGGGTAATATACGTGGGCTTCTTACGTGCACATTCTAAGATACTTTAATAATTTCCAAATAGCAAAGTCATGTATCTGCCTTACAGGGTTTGCATTTTCAGAATTGATGTGTTTATCTAAAATTCTCTTTGAGATGCTGAGCAATATATGAATTTAGCTTTGTCATTCACAAATATGTTGATTGAGTTCAACCTGGAACATAGTAAGGGAGACTCTTAGTGCAGGCATTCTCTGTGATTGCCGCTACTTTGTGATGTTGTATTCCGTATCTACAAGGACAGCACAAACATTATGCCAGATAATAGAAACCATTAGACTTCTTTGGAACACGGTGAGTGTGTCTGAGTGGGGTCTTCAGAAAAGGAATGTGTAGAATCGCTTGAAATTCTTTCTTGTTAAAAAAAGCAAAAGTGGGGGCCTTACCTGGGTGCTCTTGAAAAGGAGTGTTGAAGCTTACCTTTGGCACCCAGCAGTTCTGAGAACCGAGTTGAGATGCAAGGTGTCGGCGTCGGCCTCGGCCTCTGGATGGAAGGTTCTGAGGCTCTTTGGCCTCTATGCCGGCTTCATCGGTGGGCAGCAAGATTGTCAATGTTCATCCATGTCGACTGACTGTGGTTCATTCTGAGACAGGGAGATGTCTAGAAGAGTTCACTGTTCGTGATCAGTTAGCAAAAGAGGGGATAGAAAGGGCCAAGGACTGTGGGAAATGTAATGTTTGTGGTGTTTCAGGTAACTTGTTTTTTTTTAAAGTGTCCCATAAAATGCATCACTGTGTGGAATCATGATTCACATTCAGACTAAAATAAAGGTCTTTCCCCCCTCTTTCCTTTATTTCTTTAAAGAATGGGATCATGAGGGTGATGAGAAGTGGAAATGTCGAATTGCTATAAAATAGATCATTTCGGAGATTTTCATAAGAAATTGTTTTCTTTAACCAGGGTTATGGCCAGGAACCCAATCCATAACCTAATACAATATCAGCTACTTCTCTAAAATTGAGGATAGTAAAAAAAGAAAAATGTCCAGAATCACCCTTCAAGATGTTCATGTTGTTATAGGTATAGGCAGATGCCTTGGTGATGGTCCTGGGTGCCGCCTGAGGACGTGTTGAACGGGGCGGGAGCTGGGTTTGGAAATATGTACAAGGTGACAAAGATCTCGAATGTGGGGGTCTTTTACACTGGGAAGAAAAGGGAAATCAAACAACAGTAATAATGTATTCGCAGACTTGTTCATCTTTTCCGTATGTTCAAAAACCAAGTAGCTTCCTGCTAGACACAGATGGACATGAAGCCGGAACTCCTACATCAGGGCACAGGACTAGCACCTGGGAAATCTGCGTGAGACTAGAACCTTTGCAGTCGTTCAGTTTATTACCGGTTAGATCTTTTGTTACTGGTTGCATCATTTGCTACAAGTTGCATTTTTAAATCTGTTCATTAGAAGCTAATTTGTTAAATCAAAACATGGTCTTTCTCTCTTTTTGCTTAATAATTCTATATTTCAGAAAAGGATTTTCTTTTTTTTTCTAGTTAGTATCACCTCAAAACTATTTTTCAGTGCCTTTTTTGATCAATTAATTTACCGTAACAAGAAAAACCACTGCACTTCCATTCTTTTTAAAAATACAGATTAATTAATTCCTGTACTTCCTTGGAAATATATCTAGCAAAATATGTCATGGGTACAATATTGATGCAGCACCCTTTGATATTTTTTAAATGACTACAGTTCATTCTAGAATAAATATATTCCTTATTTAATCTCATTAGTTATACACTAGATGAGATTAATGATCTATTAGATAATAAACAGTCTACACACTAAACAAAATTTATGAAGCTATAACTCTGAATTGTATACCTTTCACTGACTCTATCATATGTTATATATCATGCTCTTACTAAGTTAATTCATATATTGACCAGGCAATAAGTCAACTAAGAATATCCTTTAACAAGTTAATACAGTGGTATTTCCTTGACAGATAATATTTGTTGAGCTCTTTGTTAAATAATTCACATTTGAAGTTTCATTGACTCCTGAAAACAACCCCGTGAGACAGGTTCACATTTTCTTAGTGTTTTATAGACATTTAAGTAACTTGCCTCAGGGGACACAGGTTTAAGAGAGGGAGAATGATTTGGACCTTGTTGCTCCAGCCTCATAGCTAGGACCCCCTCCGAACACTGCAATACCCTTGCTCTCTAACACATAATTTAAAAAGAAACATAATCCATCTTGGTTCACCTATGGAATGGAGAAAGTAGATCGTTTTGGACAACTATAGAGATAAATTTTCTCTCAAAATTCTCAAAAATAATTTCTACCTTAAGACTAAAAAAGACTTTAGCCTTTATCAGTTGTGCTTCTGGGTTGCTCAGAGGCAGCTACAGGTACCCACATCCGTTCGAACTGTCTGGAAGCACTGACTGCTTCACTGGCTTTACTCTAAGGGTCAGGGATGGAACTCAGTGAGGTAAAATACGTATTTTACAAACTGTGATAACTTTGTAGTTTCTGCATTAAAATGGAAAAGTGAGTTTCAGTTACCCCTGGTTCAGCCTCTGGCTTCACATCCACAAACTTTGTATCTTCCAGTAGCTTCTTAAGCAGAGAAAATTACGTAATTTTTAAACACCAGTAGGGAATAGAAAACAACTATATCTATTTTTTATTGTTTAAACTAATACCATTGAAAAATAACAGTTAATTAAGAACTTACTAAAATCATTGAGTCCAAGCTTTTAGTCAGCTTTCTGTGAACCATTTTGCAGACATTGTGAGTTGATTGCTTACAAATATGTAAAGTGAGAGGAGGTGTGCTGTATATTATTAATCCTGCAGTCCATTATTAAAATTTACAGATCCAGCTTAGTTTCTCTTAGCACGAACCAGAAGCCCAAAGACATATCCACTTTGCTTAAAACCAAGTAGATCCTTGAGAGGTATGGAAATGTTTACCCAGGTCCTTAGCTATTTAAGGATCTTATTTAATCACCAATAGGTTAAAAAGAAGGCTACTCCAGCCTCTTCCTTCTTCCCCTGTTCAGTTCCAAATTCCTACTCATTTCAGATGCACAGTAGCTGAGCAATCTTTTATTGCCAAGAACACCTGTAGCCCTTGCCCTCAGCATCTCACTATCCTTAAAGCAACTTTTCCTAGCATTTCTCTAAATGAAAATAGGTACCCCCAAGAGGAATTCTATTCCCTGGTAAAGTGCTCTGTAACCCACTATCCATCATCATCATCATTATCATTTTATGAAGACTGCCATGAGCTCGCAAACACTGCTGTAATTGGATATGTTCTAAATTATTCATTGATGTTGATATCAATTTCATGATAATAGCTAATTCATTGGTAAATATATTTTATTCTTAATGCAGATAATGTTAAGAGTAATAAGTTCACTAAGTGGCAAGGCCCCCCCCCTTTTTTTTGCAACAGGTGATATTGCATTACCTGCATTTTTTCTTGTGCTTAATTTAATTGCCTATCCATTTGTTTCCGGATTTAAAAGGCTTATATGTATTCTGCCTTGTAATGAAACGACAAAGAAGAAAACCATTGTATCTTACTCTTGAATGATTTTTAGATACCTTTACTTCCAGAATTTAAATTGTGAAAACAGTAGGTTACTGTATGGCAAAGGCGTGGAGGCAATTTTCACTCTCCCCTGATAACAAACTGGGTGAGCTTCACTGATTCTGTGCACATGCATCCCAGCCTTCATCCCCAAAAGACTGTCGGTGTCAAGTTGAAGAATGCCCTCTCTCTAAATGACCTGAAAGCACAGGCAGAAGGGCATCGTTTTGCTTTGTTTGATTGGTTGATCTTTTTATTTCTCCTGCTGTGGGGTTCATCAGCCTCCATCTTCCTTACTTCTTGGGGACTACTCTCTCAATCTAGATACCTGAAGTTTACAGCAAAACATACAAATAAATGTGAGCTATTGACATAGGAACAGCTGACTAAAGTGGACCATCTATCAAAGAATCATTTAGTTAGTGAATTTATGGTTGTCTACTCAAGTTATGTATGAAAAGACATTTCCAGTCATTCCTTGAGTCTGTCAAGTTCAGGCAAGTAGCAGATCGGAAATTTGTTCATTCCAGATCTAATTCAAGCTATTGTTTTCCTATCTGTATTTCAACATCGATGGCTTTTATTCAGTCATTGGTATTAATGTAAGTAAATCTGAATCACAAGTCAGTTTTAAAAGGGAAGGCAACACAATGAAATACCACTATAAACTATTAGAATGGCCAAAATAAAATAAAAAAAATAACAACAGTAAATGCTGGCAATGATATGTAGCAACAAGAACTCTCATCCATATTTGATAGGAATGCAAAATGGTACAACCTCTGTGGAAGACTATTTGGCAGTTTCTTACAAAACTAAACATACTCTTACTATACAATCCAGTAATTGTGCTCCTTGGTATTGACCCAAAGGATTTGAAAACTTATGTCTATGCAAAAACATACAAATGATTATGGATAGCAGCTTTATTCATAATTGCCAAAACTTGGAAGCAACCATGCTGTCCTTTAGTAGATGAGTGGATATATAAAGTGTACTACATCCACACAGTGGAATATTATTCAGCGCTAAAAAGAAGTGAGCTATCATGCCATGAAAAGACATGAGGAAATCTTAAATGCATATTACCAGGTGAAAGAAGCCAATCTGTAAAGATTAGATACTATGTGATTCTAACTCTGTGATATATTGGAAAAGGCAAACCATGGAGAAAAGAAAAAGATCAGTGATTTCCAGAGGTTAGGGGAAGGAGGGGATGAATAGGAGGGCACAGAGCATTTTAGGGAAGTGGAATTATTCTGTAGGATACTAGATACTATAATCGTGGATACGTGTCATTATACATTTCCAAGACCCAAAGAATGCACAACACGGAGAGTGAACTATACTGTAGACTGTGGACTTGGGGTGATTATGACATGTCATTGGAGGTTCATCATTTGTAACCAAAGTACCACTCAGTACATGTGATAATGGGGGAGGCTGTGTACGTGTGGGGGCAAGTGGAACCTGGGAACTCTCTGTACTTTTTGCACAATTTTGCTGTGAATGTAAAACTGCTCTAAAAATAATGTCTTTTGAAGTAGTAAAAATAATAGGGAGAAGGGAAAAGGAAACTAACATGACAACCAACCACACTATTCTTCCATTCGTCTGATATTTACTAACTTATTACCATAGGGCAGATGTTCTTCTTGTGCGTTTTATTTTATTCTATTTTACATATATTTAGATCTGATATTATATGACATTTGATTAGCACTGTTTTAATAAATACTAAACATAGACTTTTGAAGAACTCTGCATGAAGATGATGAAGGGAGAAAGGGGAGAGGGTGAACTGGCCTGGAATGATAGCATGTGAGCTAGAATACGGGCCCCACCTGCTGGGCATGGAGTGCCCAATGGGGAGCATAAATGGAAAAGAGATTGTTGGCGGCTTAGTGGGAGAGGCAATAAAGGGGTCATTTCAAAGAAAAGAGTTTCCCCTGATCATTTTTCAAAAAGAAGTTGTACTTTATTAATGTTTAACATAGGTTTGTTTGGAGTCTTATAGGAGTTTAGGGTTGGATATAAGAAGAAACAAGAAGAACTGGGTGCAGGGAGAAGTTAATGGGAGGCAGGATCCAGGAGAAAAGCAAAGCAGGGAGGGGAGTGCGGAGGACAGCACCCGGACCCGTCCGCAGCAACCCACAGTGCCCGGAAGTCCTGCCACGGATAGAGACCCCGCGAGGGAACTGAGAGTCCACCTCTCACCTTCCCTCCTGGTCCTTTTGGGGTGACGGGGTTAGCAGGAGGAGGCAGAACCAACGGCCATCACATTTCACGTCTATGAACTCAATTCTCACTAATGTTTGGCTTTAGGATTCCCAAATTCTTAGATCAAATTCAACCCAAGAAGACAAAAGTTTTTTTTTTATATATGATCCAATGATGCCCCCAAAATAAGAGCAAAAGAAAAGGTTTATCAGCTTAGTTGTGTTTTTCTAAATAGATTAAAATAAACTTGAGATTTCATTATAAATTTAGATATATGGCATTAATTAGGGTCACACTGCAAACACTGTGTTCACATTGTACTATTAAGAATTGATACTGCATTTGTTCTGAATTCATTTTTCTTTAATGCTTTGAAATAATATTTTAATAGCTTATGCATTAAGTTGTATGAATGGGAAAAGAAGTTATAAATTAGGAATACTAATTGTAATCTACAATATAGCTAAATATATAGGTACAGATAAGATGGATAGATTAGATAGATTGGAGAAGTATCCAAGACCTCCCTTATGAGTAAAAATCAGCTTTCCAAAATCTCCAACTTGAAAGGAGGTATGTTAGAAATGTTATCAGTAGGATATGAAAGCAAGTAAAGGCAATCAAATCTAAGGAGAACACTGGTTTGTTTTCTTTTTTCCTTTGTGTGCTCTAAGTCAGTTCAGTCACATTAATTTTAGCAATTGCTCCATAAGAAAAACCCGTTTTGGTCTACATAGTGAAAGCTTACTCTCTAAGGCAAAAGTTGTGCCCTGTGTTCTTGCAGATAAGGAGACAAGGAGGCATCCAGCTCCTGGTGGACCTGCTGGATCATCGGATGACGGAAGTCCACCGTAGTGCCTGTGGAGCCTTGAGAAACCTGGTGTATGGGAAGGCCAACGATGATAACAAAATTGCCCTGAAAAACTGCGGTGGCATCCCAGCGCTGGTGAGGTTACTCCGCAAGACCACCGACCTGGAGATCCGGGAGCTGGTCACAGGTTAGAATCCTTATTAACAGCACACCTGCCTCCCAAGATAAAGTCTCCATGAGCCAGCATGGTAGCAAACATGCTAACCAAGGATGGTGGGTACGGGGTGTCTCAGGGGGCTGATAACATGGACAGTCCCGATACGCATGAGCTGAACAAGTGAATTAAAGGGTATCTAATTTAACACCTGTGGATTGACCAAATGAGATCATTAGAATCCAGCAAACATAACCCTTCTAAAATTCTGTGACCCAATTTCAGTTTTGTCACTTGATTTAGAAGTAGCTCAGCATCTTACAACACCCACAGGTGATCATTAAAATGGCATTAAATAAGTATTCGTAAAAGGACAAGACATATGAATTGTTATTAATAAGGTATATATTTTGGTTTATAATGTGATGAAGAACAGAGATCTCATCGTACTTCACAGTTAATTTCTTGAAAAAAAATATTTATGCCTATTAAAAGTCCCTAGGTTGTAGGATTACACATTAGGGGATTTCTCTTACATATATTTATGTATTTATATATTGTATATTAACATATATATTATGTGCATATATTATATATTTACATATATGTTTATATTATATTTTTACATATTTACATATAGGGAATTTCTCAAATGTGAACATGAGAGCAAGCCTTTCTGTGAACACAGAACTTTTGAGTTTTGTAAAGTAGGGGTCACTAGCGTCGCCCCTCATAGCGCCATGAGGATTTGATGAATGAGAACATCTAAGCATTTAGCAGTACCTTCCTCGGCGTACGTGTGAACATTGGAATAACGTGTAAACATTAGCTCTCACTCTTGCCTCTCATCTTCTAAATGTGCAGTTTTACTTGCTGGAGTGCTAACAATGTAAGTGGCCTCAGGATGGGCTCTCAGAGTACTCTTCTTGATTATCCACATTGTTGTTTTAGGTGATATTTGGTTTTTCATTCATCAAAGTTCCCCTCTAAATGTTTGGCAAATGGACTGCAATGGATTCTCAAAAAAGGATCTCTTAATTCTCTGTGATGCCACTGATCTTCTGTCTTGATTCCGTAACTTCCTTGAAGCTACACTCATGAGATATATGTGAACTTGGTTTTTTTTTTTAAGAAAATACATTACTCAAGCTGAGAGTCATAAATATTTGTCCAGGCTAAGGTTAAGCCTCCCAGCTTCAGCCTGTTTTCTTAAATGTACACCCTTTAAGGTTATTGTCACATCTCTTTTCCACTCGCAGCTAAATTAGAACTAGACCCCAGTTACTTTTCTTTTTTGCTTTCTTTTTTGCATTTCTCTAAGTGGAGAATTGTCTTTGTAGAAAAAAAAATTAGTTGTTAAGGTTACAGTGCTATTAAAGTGATGTTTTACACCAAACTAATATGGGTCAGTTAAGGTAAAACTATTGTTATGCACATATTATGATGTGTAGGATAGTTTGGGGGGTGAACTAAATAATTGAAAGTATACCCTACCATTATGGTTGGGAAACCCCATCCCTACTTTGAGATTGAGAGAAAGGATTCCATATGTATGATGGAAAACAAACATCGTGGTGCTTCTGTGCATCAGGGCCTTGCCATTGGATGCATAAGGCCAACAGAACACCTTCTGCTGTGCACGTTATGCATCCATTTCATGATTTTAAAAGATCTGGATTTTGCTAAAATTTGGATTTGCCCAGACACAAAACCCTCTGGGGCGGCTTATCTCATTGCCAAGGAAACTCGGCCACATGCAAAAGGCTGAGGTGATTGATGGCTTAAACCAGAAGGAAATAGCAGCAGTAGCTCTGTCCCCTGACCTCATCCACTGCAGCATGCCCATGCCTCTTCTGATATTCAAAGCTACTAGGCAGCCCTGCTTCTGACAGATGCTGGATGTCTCCCATTTAATGTACCTGGGCAGCATCAAACATTTCTCTGCGAGCCTCATTTGGAAACATCAAAGGCAGGTGAGAGAACGTGGAGAAGTGAACGGGATTAGCAGGAGGAGGCAGAACCAACGGCCATCACATTTCACGTCTATGAACTCAATTCTCACTAATGTTTGGCTTTAGGATTCCCAAATTCTTAGATCAAATTCAACCCAAGAAGACAAAAGTTTTTTATATATGATCCAATGATGCCCCCAAAATAAGAGCAAAAGAAAAGGTTTATCAGCTTAGTTGTGTTTTTGGCAACACATAAGCATGCATGCTTAAAAAAATCTGCCTGTTTGCACTGCAATATCTATTCACAGCAGAATATATTTTGCTTCTGCCTGTTAGGCCTTGCAATAAATAATTTTCTTCCTATGCAATAATTACTATGAAATGATGATCAGAATTTTATTTAAATCCAGTTGAAGCTATTATATGCTAGCCATTACTTGAAATATCCTAAGCAAATAAACTTCTGTTACAAATGTTGCACAACTGGCGAAGCTTTGGCTACGGGAAAGATGGAGTACTTGATATACAGACAGAGACACATGCCTCTTCTGCTGCTGCTTTGGGGACGAACAAAAGTTTGTACCCATTGTCACATCATGGCCCAGTGTTTCTGCACCAGCACGTGCTTGTGGCCAAGACTCATTCCACGTCCATTCCTGGAAGAAATGCTCACTTCTGTCCTGACTCCATCCAAGCCACTGGGGCTGAATGGTTCCAGAATGACAGTGGTTGCTGCTTCAGTAGATGTTTCCTGCTGTTCCAGAGTCACGGTCTTATTGTGCGTGGCTGCACTCCGGGCATGAATTTTAAGTTTTTCAAAGAAACACATGTTGTTAAAACATTTCGATGGGTTGAAGCTCATGGTTTCTGGAGTTGCCATGGTGGATACTGTTGAAACACGATCAGCACCTTAGCCAAGCTACCGCCCTAGAAAGGGAAACCAGAAGCAAGCACGTGCTAGAACATTCCAGCGTGGAAGGAGTTGCTGCTGCGGGCCATTCTGTAGCAATGAAGCCTAAACTCCCACGCTGGCAGAAATCTGAGGGTGCCTGGAAACTGGCACGGTTCTGCTAACTCCTATGTGAACATAGCCCGAAAGATCCAGATCGAGCCAGCGCTGACTACCTGCCTGAGCAAAAGTAAAATGAGGCAAATGAATTCACCTCAGAGAGCCTTAGAGGGTCATGTTCGTCTTCAGCACCAGCCCAGCCCTCCTCTGCCGGAGTGAGCTATGAAAGCTTAGATTCTGTTGGCTCCTGGGGAGCTCCGGGATTCCAGTATTTTAGTACAGCTAACTGATTTAACCTCAAGGACATCAAATCCGCCATTTGTCTTATCTGTCATTCTCTTTCCGCTCCTCCTCTGAGACTCTTGTCTCCCCCCAAGCCTGGTAAACTCTTTGCTACACTAAACTCACACTCTCCATTCATCCTTCATCGTTCATTTTTCAAGTGCTTTGGAATTTCTGCCGGTGTCAGGTGTGCGCTCATCCTTGGACATCTGCACGTGCAGGGTTGACGTTCAGCGGACCCACACGATGCTTCCACCAGAGCCCACTGGGATGCTCAGCGGCTCTGTTTGGAATTGTCCCACCCATGCCTTGCTGTCTGCTAAATATGAAAAAGGGTGTTGCTGACAAATGTGTCTACGTTTTAGAAACTTAATTAGATGAGCACCAAGGCTCATGATGGCTCTGGAGGATGGAGCGGAAAGGGTAAAAAGCCTCTCTTCACTGCTATAGTCACATTGTCACAAGGACCCTCCTCAAAGCTTTTTCGGAATTAGGTTAGATATGCAGGCATGAATTAATAAAACAGTGATTTAAATGAAACAACTATGCCCTTTACTTCTGTTGTAACTCTGCAGCAGACCTAATAGAAAGTCCAGCAAGGACTAAGGACTCGGTATGTGACAGAGCCCCGTCAGTACAAGGGAGCTTTCTCTCCTGTATTCTCCTCCCTGAATATTAGCAAATGCATGAAAACCAATGTGTGTTAAAAATCTATATGTATAGGGGAAGGGAAGGTGAAGTACCCTTTGAATTCCTCTTTTAGATATTTACAAATTAAGATGTCTTGTAAACAGATATCGAAAAGAACAATGTCAGTGATTTTTAAAAAATAATAAAGCATGTTTCTAAACAAGATTTTAGATTAGACCTAGGCTATATAACCAGAAGGATGTAGAGCACCAAATTATAACAATAAAAGACTAAAAGAAAGAAATGTTCTTGCAGAGCTTTAAATTATTTACTGAGTATTCCTTGGCAAACTGTTTGAACAATAATAAAATGTTAAAATTGAGCTATTTACATGCATTTACATTCAACACATAAGCATGCATGCTTAAAAAAATCTGCCTGTTTGCACTGCAATATCTGTTCACAGCAGAATATATTTTGCTTCTGCCTGTTAGGCCTTGCAATAAATAATTTTCTTCCTATGCAATAATTACTATGAAATGATGATCAGAATTTTATTTAAATCCAGTTGAAGCTATTATATGCTAGCCATTACTTGAAATATCCTAAGCAAATAAACTTCTGTTACAAATGTTGCATGTCCTTTGGGCTTGACTAATATAATTTTTCTCTCTCTAAATATGGAAATAATCAACCTAAATTTTGAAATCCCAACTAAAGATTTCAGAATGCTTTACAAATCATAATAAACCAGTTTTTATTAAACCATAAAACTTAATAAGTAACTTTTATTTCTGTTGAAAGCAAGTGTCCTTAAGAGTTCCTATTCTCCAAGAGCAGGGTATAGTCTTGCATCTTGTGCTTCAAATACCTAGATAGTCTTTCCTTTTAATTAAAGAGACAGGCCTCAGTTTAACTATTTTACTTACTAGCACTATGTCTTGATTTAATGCCCAGTCTGTTATATGTTGAATTACATGCCCCCCAAATTCATATGTTGAAGCCCTAACCCATAGCCCCTCAAAACGTGACTCAAATGTAATTAGTTAAGTTAGGATATTAGAGTACAGTGGGCTGTTAATCTGATATAGCTGGTGTCCTTACAAAAAGAAGAAATTTAGACACAGATACACACAGGGAGAAGGCCATGTGAACATGAAGGCAGAGATGGGGTAATGCTTCCTCGAGGCAAAGAATGCCACAGTTTGCCCGAAAACACCAGAAGCCAGGAAAGAGGCTGGGAGCAGGTTCTCTTCACAGCCTTGGAAGGAACCAACCCTGGTGACATCTTGATCTTTGACTTCCAGCCTCCAGAACCATGATAGTAAGTTTCTGTTGTTTTGGCCACTTAATTGGTGGTACTTTATTATGGCAGCCCTAGGAAACTAATACATACCCAGATCCAGGAGGTCCTTCATCTTTTCCCAGATGTGCGCAAACACATTTGTTTGTCAAGGAAATAAAGCAATGCAGATAAATGTAGAACCATGAGGACTTAATAGTGTTGCTTAATCAGTTGGCCTGATTTCTTAATGCATCTTTTTAAAGCATTTACTTGTGAAGGATTGGAAGTGGCAAAGATGATAATTAAATGCATTTTAATATTTTCAATCGAAGTAATGGCTATAAATGGTCAAAAATGAAATTGTATAAAGATGCTCATAATGAAAACAACAGTCCCCTGCCTCATCTGTCCTCTGGTATTAGATACTCCAGTCCCTCAGAGGCTTTCAGTCTCAGCTTTTGCTTTGTTTTTTTTGTTTTGTTTTGTTTTGTTTTCTCGTTGTTATTCCATGTCTTTAAATAATATGCTTATTTCACTCTATGTAATCAGTTATCATAGGCTTTTCATATTGACTTTCTACTATGAGGGAGAAGGATTTTTCACATTTTCACAACTCATGCCTTCTCTTTTCCAAAATGATGGGATCTTTATCCTTGGCTCCTCAGCAAATGCATCGGTAACTTCAAAGTTAAGCTTCTGTCTTTTCCATCTAATAAAAACATTATCTCATCACCCATTTTATAAGATAAGAATATTAGTGCTCTATGTCTTCACCCTTCTTCACAACCTCTGTCATCATACTTGACTTTTACATTGTGAAGGTTGAATATATTTGCAGTCTATTCTGTAACCAGAGTCGGTCTTCCAAGGTTTTCTATAGCTCAATTCAAAAGTTGAAAGCCAGAGAGTAGCCTTTGCATTATGATAGAAGAGCAGACCCATGTGGTCACCCAGCCATTTCTTTCCCAGTGGGTCCAAAGTGATGATCCTTGTCAAAGAAGTCATTTCTAGGATCATATCTAACAGATCCTTCATCATCTACAATGCCCACCAATTCAATTTTGTCTGTGATTTTGATCATCAGTTCCCTGGTTTTCCAGAAATCTCATGAGCAGAATCCTCTATTTTGGGGGCAGAATTTGATGATTTCTCTCTAGAACTTCTGCATTGTTCTCCAGGGTTGGGACATCTGTCTCCTAGATCCCAGGCTGTCCTCTCTCTTGGTTTATTCTCTTATAAGTTTCAAATATTAAGTAATTAACTAAGGTGTTTAGGAGATGAAATTCTGAATATGTCAGTATTAAATCCTCCTACATGATTGATATTTATTAGGTATGGTTGGATAGACATTATTTTTCTTGGGAATATTTTCTATAACTTAATTTTATCCCTGATACATAAAAGTCTGTGATGAGATACCTAGGTTTGCGCTTTTTAAAAATTCATTGGAATTAGACATTTCCATCTTAAAGAGTCATGACCTTCAGTGCCAGAAAACTCGTGTGTTTTTTTTTTTTTAATTCATTCATTTTCTCTATCCTCTCTTTTTAGAATTGTTGGTGGTCAGATTTTGAACCACTTGGACTTTACCTCTCTCTTATATTTTCATGTATTATTTGGAGCCCTTTGTCTTTTTATCATGAGAGATTTCTCCAGTATCCAAAATTTCTCTCAACTTATTGATGAGGATTTTTGTTTTTTGCAGGGATCTAGGGAGATATTATTATTAATATTAATAGTATCATTATTTTAATTCTAAGAACTCTCTTTTGTGTTATTTTTTATAATTTCTATTCTTATTTTATGAATATAAACTTTTCTTGCATTTCTCTAAGGATATTATTTAGAACTAAGGTTTGTTTTCTGTTTATCAATTATCTCACCTTTCTCTGGTGTCATTTCTTTCTATTTGTTTTTATGGGAGTCTTTCTCATTAATTTTGTAGGCTTACTTTAAATGTGGAGAGACCCTCAGTTCTCTGTTCTTTTTTTTTTTTTATGAAAGAAGATGTTACTTTAATGAAGGTTTATACACAGTATAGTTTCAAGCAGTTGAGCACATGGCTATTCCCATATGCTTCTACACATAAGTTTACAAAACTGTATATTTTAAGGAACAATACTACTTGAATGACGGTATATACACAATGAACTTTCAAATTATAGAAACAGCCCAAGTGCCCATTGACTAAAGAATGGATAAAGAAGATGTGGCATATATATACAATGGAATATTATTCAGTGATTAAAAAAAGGATGAAATCTCTGCTCATTTTTAAGACAGAAAGAGTAGAGAGTTTGAGCGCTGTGCATATCAGTGAAGCTTATTAACTGAGCTTGGCTTCAGGTGAGCAGGTAGGCATGAGCTGTTGTGATGGGGAGCCCTTCAAGTATCTTGATGAGGAGGAGGACTTTTCTCTAAGACTCAGATATCCACATTAGTGTTTCCGTTCTCCCCTAGTGCCATCAATCTCTTTGGAGAACAGTCTTCTTAGTTGTTTATGTGTCTGACCTATGGGGAGGGGCCAGTAATTTTCTGGCTGCCAGGTGTTCTTTCCACCTGGGTAGGAGTGGAGAATGAGAGGGTGGGCAACTGCTACCTTTCAATCAATCACCCTTTGGTAGCCCCCCTTCTCATTTCTACATGAGATGCCTGCCTTGTCTGAGCCTATGCCTGCCTTCTCTGCCTCTCTGCCTATGCCTGCCTTCTCTGAGCATGAATCTTCCCTAGGTTCCACTAAGACACTCAGCCACCTCCTTGGATCATTGGGATGGAGTCCCCTCTGTATTTATCCTGGGCTGTCCTGGCTTCCACTACAACTTCTCCAGCCAACTCACCTCCATCTGTTTTGCATAGTACAGAAATAAAATAAAATGTCTCATCCGCTGGATTGCTCCTTCCATTCTCTTCTTTGTTCCATTATGTTCCCATTAATAATCTCTTGCCTGCATGAATTCTGAACAGTTTCACAGATACCACAAAGTGTAAATATTATTAAGTATGGCCTCTGTTACTGATAGAAGCCAAGTTGGAGGCATTCCTTCAGGTCTGTCAGCCAAGCGAGTTTACTATTTCAAAAGAAGTCTAGGGTGTAACATTAACTAAACACCCTTCATGGAAAGAGACACTGGAACAGAGGGGAAGCGTTTTCCCTACTGGTATCTTCCACTCTGTTTTCTCTTATCCCTTTTGCTGTGATCACCTAGAAGCATGTCTCATCTCTCCAAAGCAGGAGCTAAGCATTTTGTCAAGGTAGCCTCTCCTCTATCTTCCTGAGCTTTTTGGTGATCACCTGGGACTCCTGGTGAGTGTTTCATATATTATATTAAGAGGTGCTGAAATGGGTCAGGATAGCACACCATTTAAATCAAATTCAGAGTTTAATTCAAATTAAAAATCAAAGTTTCAACCCACTTTTATGTTGAAGTCCAAAGACTTTCATGTCAAAGGAATTAAAGCCTAAAAATCAGTATCTCTTGCCCTTGTGTGTTAAAGTTCGAAGTTCACAATTCTTAAGTTAACTAAAGTAGGAAAATCATCCTCCCAAGCTTTTCTCTTCTGCATGGCCTCTGCCAGAAGGTTCTCTGTCCCTCTGTCTCTCTTTAGGTAGCCCAGGGCTACCTCATGCTGGAATTGTTGACATACTTTCAGGGTCTCAACAATATATTGTTTCAGTGTCAACTGCTACCCATCTCACTGTCCAGGGGTGTGAACCCTGGCCCATGCCCATCACCTGTAGAAAAGAAGCCATCCTAAGCCCTAAGAGCAGTTATCCCAGACACAGGTATGTACCCCAAGGCCAGCCCCAACCAAGGCCATGGCAGCCACTCAGTGAAGTCTATAGTAGTTACGTATTTCTGCTACAATATATTTCCAAAAATCTAGCCACGTAAAACAATGCAAGTTTATTACCTTCCAGTTCTGGAGGTTAGAAGTCCAACCTAAGTCTCACTAGGCTAAAATTAGGATGTCAACAGGGCTATGTTCCTTTCCAGAGACTCTAGGGTACAGTCCTTGCCTTTTCCGGCTTCTAGAGCTGCCCACATTCCTTGACTGGAGACCCACTTCCATTGTCTTCTAAGGTGGCAGCATTGCATCTCTTAAAATCTTCCATAGGCACATTTCCCTCTGACTGCCGTCAGGAATGGTTCTCTGCTTTTAAGGACCTATGTGATTAGTTGGGCCCACCTGGATAATCCAGAAGAATCTCTAGGATAATCTGCCCATCTTAAATTAATCACATCTTCAGTAAAAGGTCACATAGTCACAGGTTCTGGGGATTAGGATATAGACACTTTTAGAGGACCATTATTCTGCCAACCACTGTATTTGAGGAAAGATGAGTAATTGGAGATCTTTTTGGATTTAATCAGTTAGGAGAGGCCAGTCCAGTGGTGCCTGGCTTCCAGAGTCCACCATCTGTGAATTTAAAATGAATCAGGGGACAAAATCCCAACAAAGGTTAATTTTGGTATTATGCATTTACCAGTTGAAGGGAAGATGAATCCACCATGGAATTGGAAATGTTGCTGCCATCTTGCAACATTTAGATCCTGGCAGTGGAAGCCACCTGATTAGGCTTCTCAGCTGGGCTTTGACCAGAAAAGCATGAGCAGTATATGTGATAGGGTCAAAGGGACTTATTATCAAGCTGAGACCTACTACCACGGTAGTAGCTAGTGAAGAAGTCCAAGGAAGCCTTCACCTGTGTCTGGTGCTGAGTGGGAAGTTGACATAGGTCAGGAGGCAGAGATCACGAAGACAAGCTGGATATGAAGCAGGGGAGAGCAAGGACCAGCAGGCACCCATGAGGATAGACAGGTACCCTCTTCTGCCTCTCATTGGCTGTATATTGACCGTGTGAGAGAAACACAAAAGCTGGCTCCCTTGGCCACAGCATTCCACACGCACCTGGCCCAGGACATGCAGAAGCTGGATAAGAAGTGGTGGGAGCCGGCAGCTCTGTGGCCACCATTGCCCCACCCCGAGAAGGTGAGGCAGCCAACCGACCCATGAGAATGCCCGCAGCCTGCAGCAGGGCCTGGTGCCCTAGGCCTACAGCTGTCAGAGCCCAGCACCTGCTTCTTCCCTAGCACCTGCCACATGGCCTGCAGATTTCTCCTGTGGACATACTTACCCCGGAAACCAGGAAGGAAGAGAATTCGGGAAGGCGTAGTTCCGGCTCAGCTAGGGCAACACACTACAAACCCCCACATCAGCTCTTACTGAGGTGACTTCTTCCCCTCAACAAAGCCTGCAGAGTCCCCCTCAACAGCAGCTCAGGCATCCATGAGCACCTCTGCTCTGTGCCACTCAGGTCTCCCTGCTTGTCCACGTTCCAGGCCCCAGGATCCAGAGATTCCGTCAGCTCTTTCTGCCGCTCTGACTGGAGGTGCTTCTGTGGTTCATTTCCCTCTGCTACTCTGCTACAAGTTTTGGGAAGGCTCAGTTGAGCTTCCGTCTGCTGACCCTGCTCCTGCATTTGGACTCTGCTTTTTTTGTCTTCAGGAGAGCAGTGTTTGATGGCATTGAATCCTGCCTTCCTTTACTTTTCCTTTGCTTCCAAACCTGACAGCATTTCTCTGACAGTAACATGCCTTCCCAACATTCCTCTAGATTCCAGAATAGGAGTTGGCAAACTTTTCCTGTGAAAGGCCAGACGATAACTGTTTTAGCTTATAAGCCATAGGGTCTCTGTTACAACTACTTAATTCTCCCTATATTGCGTGAAAACAGCTGTAGACAGTACATAAAAAATTGGTCATAGCTAGGTCTTGATAAAACTTTATGTATAAAAGCAAATGGCTGGCCCTCAGGCCATAGTTTATAGAACCCTCTCCTGCGCCCTCTCTTCCACACCAAGTTCTGAGCAAAAATGAAGAGGGAAGCCACATTATCAACTCATTACTCTTAGCAGTCAGGTTGGAGGCCAGACTCTAGGCCTGTTTGCCAAGCGGGTTGGCTAATACCGAAGCCCAGGATTAGGTAGACGTGTCCACAGGCAGCAGCTGGGTCAGGGAAGGCTTCCTCTTCCTCCACCAGCCCCGCAGGACACATTCCCATGGAGATCACGGGAACCAGAGTTTCCTCTGGCCACTCATTCCCAAGAGGAGGAGGACAGACAGAACTGAGCCAAAGCTGCGCATGCCTGCTGATTATTTGGATAAGTCCCTCCTTCTTGCAGGGAAGGAATGAGTGAGGGTCTGTGCTCCATGAGTTGTGCTCCACCCACAGGAAAGAAACAGCAGGCCTGAGGAAGAATCATTCCGCGGCACCCCACTGAAGGGGAGAAGAGACGGGTGTCTGAGCTTGGTCTGCCTCTTAACCCCAACTCATTTCCTAACCAGCTACGTATCACACATTCTTTACAGAGATGTCTGCTCTTATCTCCTCTAAAGGGTCATTTTAACCATTTTAGGGTTTTCTGTCTGTAGCAGGTAGCCCACTTATATCCAAAAGCAGATGGCAAGACTTAGAACCCTACACAGAGCACCAGTTCTGGTTGCTCATTTCCTCCCCAGTCAGGCCAATTCTAACCAAATTAGAAAATTCACACCATTGACTTCCTGCTCACCCCATTTCTTAATTCTAGAGTTTAAAACCACTCTGTACGCTACAAGTCTAATTTACTCATTCGTTAAACAAATGATTGTTGAGCATCTACTGTGTGGCAGTGAAGTTAGGTGCTTGGGCTACAGGTGCTTGGTGAATACCCAGGTATCTTCTAGCCATAGACCCTCCCTGGGTATGGCACTCTTCCTAATGGCCAGGATGCAGGTGCCTGCGTTCCAGGGAGTCAGGTGGACGAAGGGAGAAAGGGCATGGTTGGGAGGGTCCTGGATTCCAGTTCATTTACATGGAAAGAAGTGGACTGTATCAAAATTTGGAGTGTAATCCATTAACAGAACCATTGTGGAATGTTAGGGCTTTGTGTTACTTTGTGTTATGGTTGTGGTGGTGTGTAATGTTTTGGTGGACAACACAGACAATAGACCTATAATTTCAGGGAGTGGCGAGTGCTATGATGAAAAATGGAGCAGGCTATGGAGATGAAAAAGTGATGGGAATTTATTACTTAGAATGAACCTCAGGGGCGCCTGGGTGGCTCAGTCTGTTGAGTGTCCAACTCTTGATTTCGGCTCGGGTTATGATCTCAGAGCTGTGGGATCAAGCTCTGCATTGGGCTCTGTGCTCATCCCGGAGTCTGCTTATCCCTCTCCCTCTGCTCCCCCTCTCTGTGTCTGTCTCTGTCTGTGTCTCTCTCTCAAGTAAATAAATAAATAAATAAATAAAATCTTTTAAAAACAAAAAGAATGAAGCACAGCTTAAAGAAGTGAAAAGCCCCAAATAATGGTGTGCATCAACTTAGAAGGAAGTTTCTTTCTCTCTCCCATAAATGAAGTCTGGAGGTTAAGTGCTCCAGGGTGAAAGCCCAGCTCTGTCCAGTCTTCAGAAACTCAGCCTCCCTCCAATCATAGATTGTCCTCCCCTAGGTTGTAGATCTTTTATTAATGACCAAGATGGTGGCACCTGCATTCCAGTGAACAAGACATTTTGATATCAGGTGTTTTTAAAGGAGTTCTACTTCATGTTATGGTAAGATATAGACTTGTTGGCTGTATAAATCAGTGTTATAACCCTTCTTTATTACATATGCCATGGAGTAAGATACCACTGGATATTTGTGGAGCTGATACATTACATTATTTCCTCTTTTTACATTCTCGTTGCTCCCCAGTGTGCCTAACCTGAAAATCAGGGTATTCTCTGCATTCCTATATTTCAAGAAGGGATAAACATGCATGAATACCCATCACTTACCAGTCATTGTGCTGGGTGCCCTGGATCACCCCAGAGGACCCCTGAGGCCAGATTTAATTTGCTCAGTGTCACAGCTGAAATGCAGTACCTTCCCTAGTCCTCTGTTCCCAAAGCCTGTTCGCTTTATACCAATGATTTCCCAATTCCCCCAATCAAATAAAGATTTCTGGGCCCCAAATCTCTCAGATAATAGCCCGGGAATCCATATTTTTAACAAGCCCCTCTGGCCGTGGTCATGATCATGCATGTTGGAGGAACATCACTTTCTTCTCTCTCCAGGCCAACAGTTAACCACAGTGAGCAGCAGAGTGGTGGGGGATGACGAAGCGCAGATATGTTTTGAGAGATGCCAAAATCATTTGTTGCTAATGGTAGCCAAATTACCCCAAAAAAATATCTGGCTCATTTGTCATTTTTGCAAAGTAGAATGAATTTGCAGTTACCTCTTACTTCAGTGTGCTTGCTTGCTCATGGGAGAGAGAGAAAGTGAAGTGACTTCAAACATACCTGTGCTTCCCTCCAATTAAGTTTCAGAGCATGCCCAAACAATGCAAAGGTTCAAAGGCAAGTGTGGCCAGGGGCGTTGTGTTGTGTTGTGTGTATTTGCCTGGATGGAAATGTACAGCGCATTTTACTGGTTAGGTCTGACAATGCATAACTGATTTGTGGCTCCACTTGCGACTCACGAGCTACAAGTTAATTAGAAACACTTTTCCCTAATTATATTTGAGAGTTTGCTCTATTTGCTCTACAATTATCACAAAAATTACATTAACTAGTGTTAATGAACACAACATGGAAATCCCCACTGGATCCTGGAGGGAAGGGGAGAATTAAAGAATGTGCGCATCCCCTGCCCAACACCTGGCTTCCTTTTCAACAGATGTTTTTATTTGTTATTCCCAGTGAAATGTTCAAAATAAACTTCCTTCCTGGTTGTCCCTTAGAGGATGAGATCCGGCCTGCCAGGGGAGAAGCTGCAATTTTGTTCTGCGTGTGCTAACCTAAGTTCTCTTAGTGACTCACTCTCCCGGTGAGCTGCCCATCGTGACCGATGGCCTGTTGGCCTTCCAGAAAGCTGTGTGCCGTCATGACCGTGCCCTCCCAAGGGAGTGCTCAGAAGAAGAATCTCTGTGACATGATTTCCTAACTCGGGCCTGTACCACGGAGACCGACACCAGGGAAATAAGGAGGTTGTCCTTCGGAGCTGGCCTTCCTGCCATCTCCTTTCTTTCCTGTGTTTGCCAGTATATGTCTGAGCGACGCTATATGGAGGGTGGAGTGGATGCTACAAAACAGAAAAATGATGTCGACCTGAGCCCTGTCCCCAAGGAGCTGTCAGTCACATGTGAGAGAGAGTACACATGGATAACTGTTCACAAAGTAAGCACTGAGAGAGGGCCGGGAAAGCTTAAAGGAGGAAAGAGAATTCTCAATCAAGGAGATCAAGAAAGGCTTAGTGAAGAAATTAATGTTTGTAGTGGGTTTCAAAGATGGACATGAGTTTGGCTTTCAGATAATGATAGCAAGAGAGTAAAACCTATTACTCACAGAACTGCTCCCGTTTCATAAGAATGGATTCAGGTGTGTCACTCCTGTGCGTGTGTGGGTAAGCGTGTGCAGTCTTGCACACACGCTCCCGCACAAAGTAGGCGCCTTCTGCATATCTGCTGTGCTAACCTTCCTTGAATGCTGCCGGCTTCAGACAGTTCTGGTCTTCTCTCTCCATCCGTATTTGTCTTTTAATCTAATACCCTGAGAGAAGCCGAGCGCCTTTTTAAGGGAAGCAGTCATGGGGATGGTGCTTTATAATTCTCTGCACAACTTGATTTGCCTCACACAAATATTACTAGAGGTACTCCCAGGATCACATGCTATTAATTCACCATAGTGAGCAAGAATTAACTTACTGTATAAATGACAGTCGTCTGACTTAAAAGTTTGGAAATTTTCTCAACTAATTTTAAAAACATAGAAACTCAGGCAGAAAGTATTCAGCACTCCACATACAGCAGATCTGTAACGAACACATTTAGTACTTAAAATAATGATACGCGTCAGCTCAAAGAGCCACTTGCCCTACACTCCATTTGGTTTCCATGCATGTTGGATCTTTTTTGGTGTGTGTGTGAGAAAATGGATTTTAATTCATAAGCTCAATTCCATTTTCAAGTGGCATACCTGCTGTGTTCACAAATATATTCTGAAGCCTATCTTTGCAGTTATTTAATTTAAAAAATGAACATGGACTCTAATCTGGTGTCCAGATATATTTAATAGTTAACCACATTCGACATTCATTTAGTATCAGCAGTAAAGAGGCTACTTCTGTTCCTCACATTTTATGTTGAGATTTTTTTTTTTAGATTAAAAGACATTGTCTTCTGTATTTTATTTTTCCCTCAAAATTCTTTCCCTCAAAAGTTAGTGAGAGGCAGTAATATGCTCAGAAATCTAAGGCTGGGAAATACTGATTGCAAAGCAGTCAGAAAACACGTCTATTAATAAAAAGAAGTCTTCAATATTAACTGTAGTGGCTTTTGTTTTGCTTTAGTTTTGTTTGTTTTTTTTTTTTAAAGTGATTTTATAGGCTGGATGGAGGAGATGCTTAATTTTTTTTCAGTTTTGTTATTTTTATTGAAGTATATATTAACATACCGTGTTATATTAGTTTCAAGTGTATAATACATGATCAACATTTCTATGCTTTACTCAATGCTCATCAGAATAAGTGTGCTCTTGATCCCCATCACCTGTTTCACCCATCCCCCACCCGTTTCACCCATCCCCCACCCACCTCCCCTCTGGCAACCACCAGTTTGTTCTCTGTATTTAAGAATCTGTATTTTGTCTCTTTTTTTTCTTTGTTTTGTTTGTTAAATTCCACATATGAGTGAAATCATATTGTATTTGGCTTTCTCTATATGACCTGTTTCACTTAGTGTTATACCTTCTACATCCATCCATGTTGTTACAAATGGCAAGATTTCGTTCTTTTTTATGGCTGAGTAATATTCCTGTGTGTGTGTGTGTATCACATCTTCTTTATCCATTCATCCATGGATGGACGCTTGGGTTGCTTCCCTATCTTGGCTATTGTAAATAATGATGCAGTAAACCTAGGGGTGCATATATCTTTTTGAATTAGGGTTTTTGTGTTCGTTGGGTAAATAGCCAGTAGTGGAATTACTGGATTGCATGGTAATTCTATTTTTAATTTTTAAGGAACCTCCATACTGTTTCCCATAGTGGCTGTACCAGTTTGCATTCCCACCAACAGTGTGAAAGGGTTCCCCTTTCTCTGCACCCTTGCCAACACTTATTATTTCTTGTCTTTCGATTCTAGCCATTCTAACATGTGTGAGGTAATATCTCATTATGGTTTTGATTTGCATCTCCCTAATGATTAATGTTGAGCATCTTTTTATTTGTCTGTTGGCCATGTGTATGCCGCCTTCAGAAAAATATCTATTCAGGTCTTTGGCACATTTTTAAATCATTATTTATTTTTGGGGTGTTGATTTTTATAAGCTCTTTACATATATTGGATATTAACCCCTCATCAGATATATCATCTGCAAATATCTTCTCCCATTCAATAGGTTTCCTTGTTTTGTTGATGGCTTCCTCTGCTGCAGAAAAGCTTTTATTTGGTGTACTCCCAATAGTTTATTTTTGCTTTTGTTTCCCTTGCCTGAGGAGGCCTATCTAGAAAAAATGTTCCTATGGCCAATGTCAGAGAAACTACTGCCTATGTTTTCTTCTAGGAGTTTGATTTTATTTTTGTGTATAGTTTAAGAAAGTGGTTCAATTTCATTCTTTTACATGTAGCTGTCCAGTTTTCCCAGCACAATTTGTTGAAGAGACTGTCTTTTCCCCACTATTGTATCTTGCCTCCTTTGTCATAAATTAATTGACCACATAAGCATGGCTTTATTTGTGGGTTCTCTATTCTGTCCCATTGATCTGTCTGTTTTTGTTCCAGTATCATACTGTTGTAATTACTACAGCTTTGTAGGGTATCTTGAAATCTGCTATTGGGATACCTTCAACTTTGTTTTTCTTTCTCCAAGATTGCCTTGGTTTTTCGGGATCTTTTGTGGTTTCATACAAATTTTAGGATTATTTGTTCTGGTCCTGTGAAAAATGCTATTGGTCCTTTCACAGGGATTCATTAAATCTGTAGATTGCTTGGGGTAGTGTAGACATTTTAACGATATTGGTTCTTCCAACCCATGAGCATGGAATATCTTTCCACTTGTTTGTGTCATCTTCAGTTGCTTTCATTAGTGTTTTATAGCTTTTGGAGTGCAGGTCTTTTACCTCTTTGGTTAAGTTTATTCCTAGGTATTTTATTCTTTTTGGTGCAACTGTACGTGGAATTGTTCTCTTAATTTCTCTTTCTGTTACTTCATTATTAGTGTATAGAAATGCAACAGATTTCTATATATTAATTTTGTATTCTGTGACTTCACTGAATTCATTTATCAGTTCTAGTAGTTTTTTGATGGAGTCTTTAGGGTTTTCTATATATGGTATCCTGTCATCTACAAATAGTGAAAGTTTTACTTCTTCTTTACCAGTCCAGATGCCTTTTTCCTCTTTTTCTTATTTGATTGCTATGGTTAGGACTTCAGTACTATGTTGAATAAAAGTGGTGAGAGTGGACATCCTTGTTTTGTTCCTGATCTTAGAGGAAAAGCTCTCGGTTTTTCACCATTGAGTATGATGTTAGGTGTGGGGTTTTCATATACGGCCTTTACTGTGTTGAGGTATGTTCTCTGTAAACCTCCTTTGTTGAGAGTTTTTTCATGAATGGATGTTGTACTTTGTCAGATGCTTTCTCTGCATCTATTGAGATGATACACAGTTTTTGTCCTTTCTCTTGTTGATGTGATGTATCACGCTGATTGATTTGTGATTACTGAACCACCCTTGCATCCCTGGAATAAATCCACTTGATCATGATGAATGATTTTTTTAACATTCAGTTTGCTAATATTTTGTTGAGGATTTTGGGATCTATCTTTTTAAAAAAAGTGATTTTATAGTCTGGATGGAGCAGATGTTTAATTTTGTATGAGTTCCAAGCTTGCTCAGAGCAGTGAAAGAAAAGAGACTTAAAGGAGAGAGAGAGAAGAAAACTAAATGCATTTGCTTTTCTTTGGCAGTAGAGTCTCAACTTTGGGGTACCCTTCTCAGACAGGGTGTGTGTAGAAGCTTTCCTCTTTGCTTCTGACCCTGGAGGCATTTTCTGATGCGTGTAATGACGTTTAACACCTTATCACATGTACCTTTCATTAAGAACATTCATAGGCAGGACAGTGTTAATTTGCTTTACCTTCCATGCCACTTTCAGTAGACTTCCTAATGTTTTACTGAATTAACAAGAAGTAGAAATTTGTATTTAACACACAGTTGTGGTTATGAGATGAACATGGATCATTTAGGATTTTCAAGCAGTTTATCAATTTAATAATTTTCTGCAAAACTGCCCTTGCTATTAACTTAGCTATTGGAGTGTGCAAACACAGATGTGAAATTTTATTGTCATGTATCAACTTCAGATTGAGCACAACTATTTATAACTTGAACCCAATGAAAATGGGATTGCAAGGGAAGAAATGATCACATGACCCCAGGATGGGAACTCTCCCACAAGCAAGCCAGTGTGATTAAGTAAGCCACACAGTCAGTGAAAGGAAAGGAATTGCTCTCTACAGTTCGCTGATGAACCTCCAAACACCAGGGTCTTATTAAAAGTCCTTTTACCTCCAGGGAGTCCTCTTACCATTTCTGGGTAGCTTTGCTAAATGTAACACTATCTGAGTTGCTATGGAAACAGCTATATCTATGCAAATTACTTTTTAAAAAATCATTAGGCCACCGAAAGTCTGCCTGCCATATGAAATTTGCAAGGACTCCAGCCCACAGCTACACTTGGCATTGTTACCGCCTCTCTAACTATCCCGTTTCTTTCGCTGGGCTTGTTTCCTACAAATACTACTGAATCCTTGAGAGAGATCAGCAGCAGTAAGAGTTGAAGGTGGTAAGTGGAGGGCTATCCCTTGCAGTCAGAGTTTTGAGGGTTGTGGGTCGTGGAAGAATCAAGTTACTTGGACATGGATGGGGGAAGAAAGAGGCTGCAGGTAAATCTATTTAAATGCCCACGCCTCCCCTCCATCTCTCTCCGCCAGTAAGTAAAAGGCACTGGCGCACCCATGCAGGCCCTCCTGTGGAACGCAGGTGTGCACACGCATTCACACACACGCACGCGGGTAGCCCCTGGATCTGGCACGCGGGTACATCCCTCACACAGCCTTGTCCTGCCGGGCACGGTGCTGCGTTAGAAGGACTGCTGTCCCCAGCTTCCTCTTGTGTATCTGTTTGATCCACTGAGCTTGGCAGGAACCTGCATCGTGCTCCGACTGGGCTTTGCAGCTTTCCCCCGCTGGTCGCCCACCGCTGCTCCCCTGAGCATGGCGTGTCCTGCTCGGCTGGTTGTCACCATGTCACCTGCTGCTCCCTGGGCAGAGTGCCTCCGCAGGTATCTGCCCTGAGCCCCCAGGAGGCTAGAGCTAGGAGGTAGTGTGTGACCCAGACAAGAAGCGCGGCCCGCTGCCCTTCACATTATGGGTTGTTCTGGGATCCCACAGCAGAGTTTCTTATGCCCCGTGCATTACAAAAATAGCCTTTTCCTCTTTACCTCTGTGCCTTTCTGGTCTCTGGGCTGGGGACAGGTTCAAGTAAGGGCTCCCATTCTGGTCCTGAGTCCACACTTCCCATCACTGCCTTGTGCTCACGGTACCTGGTTTTCACTCAAACCGGCTCTCTCCTAGAGGGCTTCCCCACCCCGCCTGTCAGTCACTGCCTAGCTCTCCTGGCCTGCCCAGATATGTCCCGATCCCCACAGTGCGCAGGGCTCAAGTTCTTCCCCAGAACCCCCTGGGTCCACATCCTGCCAGACTCTGCCAGCCCCAGGCCTCCAGGCCGCCGGGAATGCTCAGTCCTGTCTGAACTCAGCCGTGGACAAGAGGGATCAGCTCAGATTCCAGCCAGCAGTCCTGCCGCTCATGAGTCCTTTATGGCGGTTGCCACTTTCATCATTACAAGGCTGCATATTTCAGTTTGGTTCTCGGAGGAACCAACTGTCATTTCCATGTTCGCTGTGGAGTCGTGGGACCAGGAAAGTCTTGCCCAACTGAGCTCTTGGGGTAAGATGGAGAAGGGCCTGGAGCCTCCAGAATCAGCCCACCTCCCTGTGGGCACTGTGATGCAGACTACAATACGGGAGGCATGCGAGCATCATTTATGCTTCAGGATGTAAAATTTATAAGTGAGTTCTCAACCAGTCACACCTTTTTTTTCTTTTAATGCCTTAACAATTAACCTATAATTCTACCTACAAACTAACTGTGTTACATGTTAAGCCCATATTTTCCTACTGCCTTTGCTAGTTACAAAATTAGTGCCCTAGGTTCAGCCTTCCTTCCATCAAGGTCAGTGTTCTAAATTTTTTCTTCAAAGAGCAGAACCCTTAGTAGTTCGTTATTCCCAGGAAGTGAAAAGTGCGTCGTGTTCTTTACCCCCACGTGGGGATGAGAAGGAAACAGTCAAAGGCTAACATCATCTGTCCTAAACCAAAAGTTCTTCCTTGTTCCTGGTTTAAACAGAATCCATTTAGAATACAAATACTTGCTTTCTCCAAGTGTGTGTGCGTGTGTGTATAAAGTCAGAGGTCATCCAGGCTTACTTATTCAAGGAATACTTTAAGCTTTTAATGAAAGGGTATAAATTAGATGAAATGTCCCCAGACCTCAAATTTACTTTTAGGAGTAAAGGTCAGAGTGTGATTTTTAAAAAAACCACATCTCCTATAATAAAAAATCCCTTTGTGAAAAGAATTGAAGGAATCCATAGATTGTCAGTGTTATATATGGAAATACATATATTTAAAGGTATAATCCATATTTTAAATGATAGCCTTATCTTAGGAAATACAGTATACTGCTCTGCTTTTATCTCTAAAAAGAAATATTTATGTGATTTATCTTGAAACGTTTATGTGCAGGAAAATGTGGTCATCTGAAACTGAGAAAGTTTAATCAAGCCATGAAAAATTGCTTATTACCAAATATACCAACTCCATAATTAATAAATAATTATTAAATATATGTTATCTCTATGAAAAGAAATTTTAAGTAAGAATTTTTGAGCTATGAACTATTGTAGTTGTGTAGTGTCAGAGAGATCAGTAAGGCATAGGTCTTTCTTTTTTAAGAGCTATATCTTTCTAGCAGATAAATTTATATATAAAATCTACAAAATATTGTATTTATCTTCTTTGTACACCAAATTTATAAATATTATATTCTTTTGCAGGTTGAAATGATTAAATATGATTCCTCTAGATCTAATTAATTTTAATGATAAAATTTTATATACTATAAATTTCTAATTTTACATACACTTATAAAAATAGTAAAATTCTACTAGGCTCTACTGACTTGTCTCCTCTCAAATATTCTAGGCTTCTTCATTAGCTCTCCCCTTCGTTTTGTTGGTACATCTTTCATCATGAGGCTTATTAATCATACTCCCCCCCTCCAGTATTGATATGACAGATTTTCCATTCACATTATATAATAGATATTTGATATCAACTCCCTCTATCATGAATATTAACCCATAAGGTCCTTAAGGGCAGGGACAATGTCATAGTCCTCTTTGTCTCGGTGATGCTCAACCCAGTACATAGATGGAGGTCGGTAAATTTCTCCTGGATTCAGCTGTTAGAAACTCTATTCCAGTTTCCCTCTTACTTACTGAGCTGCCTATCAATATCCAGGCCTCACACATACTCAGATACACAGCCAGCAACCACTGTTGTGTTCCCCTTTCTGCTTACTGAGAGAGAGGATGACAAGTGGCAGACTTGCCTATTCACTGACTGTTCATCCATCTCTGATTTAAGTGAGAGCTTGTGTGAGTTGTCCTGGGTGGCAGGGTGTGAACACTGCTGTGGAGAATGCCAGAACATGATTGCAAGGCTCAGAATGGGCAAGGAGAAATCACTTTTCCTTCTCAGTTTGAAGCCATCTTGAATTCAAGGCCAATTTTTTTTTTCTTTTTCAACTCTTCCTTTTCTACTTTATTACCTTCACCTCCACAAACACCACCATTACCACCTCCACCACGATTTCCATCTCCATCTCCACCTCCATCACTACCGCCACCTCCACCATTTCTACCACCACCATCATCAACACCATCACCACCTCCACCACCATCCTTATCACCACCACCAACACCATCACCACCATCACCACCTCCACTACTATCCCTATCACCACCACCATCACCATCTCCACCACCATCCCTATCACCACCACCATCACCACCTCCACCACTATCCCTGTCACCACCACCATCACCACCTCCACCACTATACCTGTCACCACCACCATCACCACCTCCACCACTATCCCTGTCACCACCATCACCACCTCCACCACTATCCCTATCACCACCATCACCACCATCACCACCATCACCACCTCCACCACCATCAACACTACTTCACTACCACCATACCAGTAGCTGCCAGGAATTGATGTGTTACCTTATATACATTTATCTGATACAAACAACTTAACATAGTTTTTTAATGAATTCATACATGTTTTCCTATACTAGAGTTGAAGATACTTTTCATCTAATGTATGCTTTCATCACAAATCATAATTCGACTGAAGAAATCATTGACAGTGCTAATTATTGCCATAAAGAACAGCTCAATATCAAAGATCACAAAGATTGTTTTTGCAAGATATTTTTCATAATTTTAATGGGTGATATACGCGTTTCTACCTAATAATTAATCATATGTCACTTAATGAGGGCATATGGTAGATCTAATAGCTCTAAGCAAGACTAAAAGAAATGATGTCCCTCAAACTCTTACTTCCCCTAAATATTTTTTTCTACTCTCTAGGAGTTGATAGATAAAAGCTGTTGTAATCACTTATAGTGCATTTATTTTGTACATGCATGTGTATATATGTTTTGATTAATTTTTCTATTAAAAAACTCTGGAGTCTCAAATAAATAGTGCCTTCGATTCTTGAGTAGACCAAGAATTTCTTGCTGTTTTTTTAAACTAACAATGTGAGTCCTGACTACAGTTTGTTGGATATCACCATGTTGTAGATATAGAATTGGTAGGAAACTAAAAATCAAATACCTTAAATTTTTAATTGAATATCGGTCTTCCTATCTAGACACTTAGGAACAAAAGCACAAAGATTTCCCTTGAATGTAAGGCACAGAGTATCTACAACCCACTTTCCACTTGGAACCCTAACTTCAACTTATATAGTCCTCACTGAAAATCAAAGTGTTTTGGGATTTGTTGAGGTTGGCTAAGGGATATAATACTGATCCATCTTTACAGGTGTTACAAACTCCATCTGTTTATAACATTCAGTCACAGGAATGGGTACCCGGACCTCATTAGCTCAGACCGAGAAGGGAAGTTATACTTTAATGTTATTATCCTTACTCTTAGTAAGAGTTTATATAACAAACTTATTTGAAAAACATATCAGCAAATCCTACCACCTTGGTCTTTGATTATGTCATTTGCTCTTGATGGTGTCATTTGTTCTTAAATCCGTTGGTTATGGGGAGAAACAGATGGTATTTGAGTAGGACATGAATCCCTACTGTGGGGTGGGAACGTTAATCTGACAGCAATGACATCATGGATTGGAATAAATAGCCTGGTTTGAGATAAACAAAGGTGGTGAGAACAGTTAGGTTATTGTGGTATTTCAAGCTAGAAATAATGCTTCAGAATCATGACAACAGAGTCCAATTAGGATGTTATGAATCCAGAGTTCCCATTATTGCAAGCTAAGGAAGCAGGGCTTTCACAGTAGTGTGGTTGGAGAGAGGGGTGAAAATTACCAAATAGCTAAGTAGGAACTCATTCCTTGAGTGAGTTTATCCTACTCTTCAACCCTATCCATGTTGCTACCCTCAGCCAACAAACACAATGTGACGGATGTACTTACTGAAGTGGATGGATAGAGCTTTATGCACTCAGACACTGGCAGCAGAGGACAGAGTTGGCCTTTGAAACGGTGTAAATGCTAGTATCCATTGTCAGCAACGTACATGTCTGGTAGCTACAGGTTTCCAAAGCCTTTATATACAATCTGTTTATAATTGTTTAAGTTTGCTCCACCAAGAGACAAAGTAAAGGTGGGAAATAGCAAAGACAAATGTCACTTGGATTTTAAAAGGCAAGATTAGTCCTAGGAAACAAATTAATTAAAAGACATCATTAAAAGCGAAATGTAGGTGTCAGTAGACAGAGTCACAAAAAATGACAATTAGAAATAAGAAAAAGAGGTAATGCTTGTAGGCATCAATACTGGTTCTGATAACTTCTGAATTCTTCAGGGTCTTCCTAACTGCAACTTTTAGTAGCTTTATTTATGTGTTTATTCCCCTGCATGATCCAACTGGGAAATAAAATAACAAAAAAAAATATGAACTGGCATTTCAGAAAACAACATGCAAGCAGCTAATATGCTCATAAAAGGAAGTTTAATTAAAAGGAATGCCAGTGGGAAGGAGGCACCATGTTTGGCATTAAATCTCCAGAGACGAAAATGTTTCCTGGTGTGCAGCGTTGGCTAGCGACCACAGAGCCGTCCTGTTGGCGAAAATGTCATCGGTTCTTCCTGGAGAACATTTTGGCAATGTGCCTCAATATTAAAATATGCAGGGGAGGGGTGGTGGGGGGATGGGTTAGCCTGGTGATGGGTATTAAAGAGGGCACGTTCTGCATGGAGCACTGGGTGTTATGCGCAAACAATGAATCATGGAACACTACATCAAAAACTAATGATGTAATGTATGGTGATTAACATAACATAATAAAAAAATTAAAATATGCAGACTCTTTACGCAGCAATTCAAGTTTTAGGAACTTATACCAAGGAACTATTTTTAAAAAGACCTCCAGAGCAAATGAATTAATATATGGAAAGTGTTTAAAACATTTTCAGGCACCCAGTAAGAGCTGATGTTGGCAAAACAAATTAGATACAACCTAAATGTCTGTCACTCCAAGACTGGATAAAAGAGTCCATCAAATAGAACACGACCGCACATTAAAAATTAAGATGTGGTTAGTTATTTGTTGATATCAAAATATCAACAAAATGGCATCTGTTGAATGCAAAAAGTAAATAGCAAGTATGCTGCGGGTCTATTTCTGTAAAATGACACACGTCAGCGTATGATGAGCATAGAGAGATGTACAAAAGCGTGTTCTTCGAGTGAATTTCTTTTTTCCTTTTTTTAAAACTCTTTTGTCCCTTTTAAAGAGACTGAAGATTTTAAGGTCATCATGTGTTAATTTTATAATCAGAAAAAAATAATGCTATGAGCATTTCAGAGAATTTTCAAATATATACCAGAACAGGCACTTGGGGGGAACTTAAAATTTGATAAAAATTAACTGTATAATGTAAAAGGAAGTTTATCTTATACTCTATACCCACAGAGAAATTGTTAATGTCAAAAAAATCAGATGCATTGCAAAATTTGGTTTGAAGTAAAACATAGAAATTCCCAACTTTTGGCATAATGACTAAGTAAAAGTTGCCTTCAATTTTCAGGAAACAATGTAGTTTTTATACTAACCTGAGGGTTAGTCAACAGATAAATGCATTACATGTGTTCTGCATATTCAACAATATCTCTAAGTCATTTTATCAATTTTGTAATTTTACCTGAAGGAGCAATGCCGAATGTCACATAGCATTTAAATAAGCAAGATTGTCACTTTTCCTAAATTGTTTTCTGAAAATCCTATTACACTTTACATTGCAGTCATAATAGAGGCTTTGCCATTATGCATGCTTTGCCACGCTCTGGTTATGTTGCTGCGGCTTTGATTCGGGAAATACCTAAAATCAGTGATTTTATCCCCTCATGTCATTCGTTCTGCTTATAGGCACTAAATATGGGCTGTAATGATCAACTGGATGGCTCCTTTTCATTGTCCTCAATCAACCCATTGATGGGCCTAAAACAGATGCTTTTAAATGAGAACTGCAGTGAGGCATTTCATGAATGTGCATAAGAAAAGGAGAAGTTAACCTTTCTGATTACCTGTGATACAAAAAAAATTAAAAAGTAAAAAATAAATAAACTTCAACTAACAGGAAGGTGTCATCTCAGTCTCAAGAGGAGCCATGTTTCTCAAGGTTAACTGCTTGTGCAGCTAAAATTTTTATAGCGCTTTTCTTCTTTATGCCAACCCGCCTTCAGCACCAGACCCTTAAAGGACCAGCCCTGGGCTTTTGGTTCTTTATTGGAATTCTGTTTCTGTGACTACCTCCCATTCCGCAGTTCTGAAGACCATCTAAATGCAGAGGGCTCTAAATTTCTCTCTGCTGGGCCCCAGACTCGAGCATCCAGCTGCCTCTCGACATCGCCATTGGCTGGCTAATTGGCATCTCAAAGTCAACACATCCCCAACTGCAATCCCCGATTTCTCCCCCACCCCTCCATCCAGTCCATCCAGTCCATCTAGCCCGGCCAGACCTTCTGTGTCACACTTGACCACTTCCCTCTCTGTAGACCTGATTGTCTCTCCCCCCACCACCCCCACCCCCCCGACCCCAACCCGGAATTCTGAAGTGATCAGCTCACTTCTTCCCTCATTTCAGCCTGTTCTCTGCCAAAAGCCTCCAAAATGGTATCTTTAAAAACCAATCACCCTTTTTGGAGTGATAGAAAATATTTTGGAACTAGATAGAGGAGATGGTTGCACATTTTAGCGAATGTACTAATGGCCACTGATTTGTACGTTTTTTAAAATGGCTTATTGTATGTTATGTAAATTTCTTCTTAATTTAGAAAAAGGCTTTTTTTTTTTTTAAAGCTACCCTTGTACCTAGGTGACTAGTTGGAAATGTATCTTGTACTTTGTTTTCTAGTGCTGTGGATGCACCAGGAAGGAATGAAACATAATAAAACATGTTGTGACAATTACCTGCTTAATGTTACCCCACTGCACTTATGGATAAAAGAGAAACTTCTGACCCAGGCATCTGAGGCCCTTCTTAGGATGTGTCCCCTGCTCACCCACTTTAATCAGGGTTCCGGCAGGACATGTAAGGCACACTCGGCTGGGATTCTGGAGAGAATTTAATGAAGGTCCTTTTTTCCAAGATGTGGGCAGAGCCAAGAGACCACTTGGTCAGGCAGCTAGTGACTGTCACCAGTGGAAACAGTGAAAAGGAAGCAGTATTTCCAGAAGTCAGGACCATGGAGATGAGGTGCTGTAGCCACAAAGGATCTCAGCCCTATGGGCATAACTGAGGACGGGCAGCATGGGGAGCAGAAACATCCCACACTCTCTCCTTGCGCTCTACTACTCTCCTTCCGCCATTGGCTGAACCCAGCTGCAAGCCAGAGGGCTTGGGTGCCTGGGAGACTCAGCACAAGGGCACAGTTGGGCTTTGGGGGTTTTGTTTTTTAAGCACAATGGGAGGGGCGCCTGGGTGGCTCAGTGGGTTAAACGTCTGCCTTCGGCTCAGGTCATGATCCCGGGATCCTGGGATCAAGCCCCGCATCGGGCTCCCTGCTCAGCGGGGAGCCTGCTTCTCCCTCTCCCTCTGCCGCTCCCCCAGCTTGTGCTCTCTCTCTCTCCATCAAATCAATAAAATCTTAAAAAAAAAAAAAAAAAGAGCAATGGGAGTTGGTAGGAAACTGGAAAAATCAAATGCCTTGAATTCATAATTGAACATCAGTTTTCCTAAGACACCTAGAAACAAAAGCACAAGGGGTTCCCTTGAGGCTAAAGCAGAGAGTGTCTATGACCTACTCTTGAAGTCTTAACTTCAACCTTACTGAAAATCCAGCTAAGCACAGAGGAAGCGAGTGAAGTGTCCGTTCCACCACCCCACACACTGTCTGGCCATGCAGACCTTCCTTTTACTTCCTAAGTAGGCTGTTCTCTCTGTCCTGGTCTCAGCAGCCCCACAAAAGTTCCTTTGAGACCTGAGACCCCTGCCCCTTTTCCCACTATCTCCCCAGCTGTCCAGAGGAGCTTTAGCAAAATCACCAGATGTTGGTGGAATTGAATTCTTGGGTGGCTTACTCTAAGTCTTTAAACTGTTCTGCTAGACAAAGAATATTCTCTTCATTTCTCTGAATGAATAATCAAATCAATGAACAACTACAGGATTGAGTGAGGTAGTTGGGTCATGATGACATCAAAGAACATGAGCTCAGATCAGGAGATCACTAATCACTTTCCTTCTGTCAAAACAGGTAGTTTTTTGTTTTTTTGTTTTTTGCATTTTTTAAATTTTATTATGTTATGTTAATCACCATACATTACATCATTAGTTTTTGATGTACTGTTCCATGATTCATTGTTTGCATATAACACCCAGTGCACCATTCAATGCGTGCCCTCTTTTTTTTTAATTTTTTATTGTTATGTTAATCACCATACATTACATCATTAGTTTTTGATGTAGTGTTCCATGATTCATTGTTTGTGCATAACACCCAGTGCTCCATGAAGAATGTGCCCTCTTTAATACCCATCACCAGGCTAACCCATCCTCCCACTCCCCTCCCCTCTAGAACTCTGTTTGTTTTTCAGAGTGCATCGTCTCTCTTGGTTCGTCTCCCCCTCCGATTCCCCCCCTTCATTCTTCCCCTCCTGCTATCTTCTTCTTTTTTTTTTTCCTTAATATATATTGCATTATTTGTTTCAGAGGTACAGATCTGTGATTCAACAGTCTTGCACAATTCACAGCACTCACCATAGCACATACCCTCCCCAATGTCTATCACCCAGCCACCCCATCCCTCCCACCCCACTCCCCACTCCAGCAACCCTCAGTTTGTTTCCTGAGATTAAGAATTCCTCATATCAGTGAGGTCATATGATACATGTCTTTCTCTGATTGACTTATTTCGCTCAGCATAACACCCTCCAATTCCATCCACGTCGTTGCAAATGGCAAGAACTCATTCCTTTTGATGACTGCATAATATTCCATAAAACAGGTAGTTTTTCCATATTCTTCAGCAAGAAGTCACAGTTCAAGAAGGTAACATTGATGAACTCAGTTAAGTTCTCCATAGCTGAGATATGATAACTTCCACTGGTTCTTCACCTTGCTAGTCTTACAAAAAAAAAAAAAGAAAGAAAGAAAAAATGCTGGTGGCAGGGCCCACTTAGACCACTTAGACCAGAATCCCCAGAGATGGGGCCTGCGCATATGTATATTTCTTAATTTTCTCATGGTGGATAGGAAAACTACCATTCTGGCGTAAGACTGTGATTGCCCAAATGATATTTCCTTTTGACTGTTGAAAAATGCATTTTTTTTACTCAATTAACTTTTTAGTGGGCATCTACTATACAACTGATCCCATGGACGTTAAGACTATCTTCATATCTGCAAGTCTTCTCTCTCTCTCTCTCTTTCTGGATACCTGGATGCCTCGCTCCCATTCCATGTCTAATTATTCTCATCCTTCAAGGGCC
This sequence comes from Phoca vitulina, assembly GCF_004348235.1. Lineage (NCBI taxonomy): Eukaryota > Metazoa > Chordata > Mammalia > Carnivora > Phocidae > Phoca > Phoca vitulina. The sequence continues at coordinate 8,701,916 of NW_022589720.1, read as the reverse complement.
AACCAAAGACCCTCCCCTCTTCCAGGTAGACTTATGTGATCCCTTCCCTGGGTGATCTTTTGTTACCTGAATTCTCATGGCACATCATTTCTGAGGGTTGGTGGATTTTATCATATAAAAAAAAGTGTAAGTTTCACTTTTCACTGGGCAAGTGCCTGCTTTCTCTCCCCAGGTAGACACTGCTTTATTCACAGTATGTTACCCAGAGTGCATAGCAGTCCTTTGTTTTCAGAGGCATTCACAAAATATTTGCTGAAAAATTAAAACCAAAGAAATGGCACAAGGAAATGGAAGTTTCCCCAAATCTCTAATTTGGGTAGTAGATTAGCTTGGGGAATATGAAGGGGAGGGAAATATGCTTAGAGGAAAATATGCAGTAACAAATGTTCAAATGTGGAGTTATAGAAATGAAACTCAGAAATACAAATTTGAGAATGGCCAGCAGAGATAATAGTTGAGTCTTAATGTTCTTATCCACTGTCGTCATATTTTCCATGAAAAATAACCTCTGAATAGAGTGTCTCTAAAAGTCAAGATAATTTGGACTATGAGAGCCTATATTTATATCCCAGCTCTTTCTCTCTTGTTTGTTACCTGTCCTTGGGAGATTTTTGTAACCTCTTAAATCTTTAGTTATGAATCTGTAAAATGAAATCAATAGCAATACCTCTCTCCCAGGGTTGGGGTAAAGAATTAATAAAATAATGCATGTGACATGGTAATGGTTCAATAAATGAGGACTTGTGATTACCATTGGTATTGTTATGATGGAACAGCAATATGAAACAGTTTTTATTTAATGGAAAATAAGACCTTGTTTTAAAATTAGTGCGGTGGATAGGGAAAGGATTTGTTTTAAAATTGCCCTTCATCTCAATCTGGTTTTTGTTCAGTATTTTCTCCATGGAAGATTATAGCTGCAAATTTTTAGTACAGGTCAACAGAATTAAGGTTTGCAAGAAAAAATTACTTGCAAAAGTTGTTTCAAAGTGGAATATTCTTCATTCTATGAACTCAAATGACTCCTTAAAATATCTCAAGCTACATGACCCGAGGCTAAAAAGAAACTGGCAAAAGATGAAAAGCAGAACATTCTCTTGTGTTCATGTGTGTTGTACTTCAAAGGACTGCAAACCACATCACCTCTCTCCAATTTCAAGTAGCAGATTTACGTGCCTAATGTCTGTCTGATTGTTCCTATGCATCATGGCCAGACTACTGACCTTCACTTTCACCTACACGTGTAATACCCTTAGATGAGCGACTCAACTGCTCTGTGTCTCAGTTTCTTCATCTGTAAAATGGAAATTGTTGAAGGTTTACATGAGTTAATACATGCAAGATGATAGCAAAAATCCTCATGTATCACAAGAACTCAAAAATGTTAGGTATATTTGGCTATTTTTCTTCTCGTTTTCTTTTTTTTTCAGTGTGCTCTTATTTTGGACGCCCAGCTCAGTCACACTCTGAAAATCTGAGATCCCTGTATGTGAACATCATCATGACTCGATAATGTCATTCATTCCATATTCTTTCATTCAGTAGGAACTATGGATAGCCCACTGGGAGCTAAGCTCTTTTTAATCCTGATGATGTGAGAGCTGAATTAAACTTCCAGCCTGATTCCCAACTCCTGCTCTTCTCACTCTGCCACCAGTCTTCATCAAGGCAGCTTCTTGGTGAGAACCGTAGGAACCAAGGTTGCACTTTAAAGTAGCCCCAACATAGAAGAGTGTCCCCAGGTATCTTCTTTGCAGGGATTCTTAGCTAAGGATGCTCCCACAAATTCAGTTTGAGTCTTTATGTTGATTCCTGGCAGGAGGAGTGAGGAGGATGTGCTTGCTACCTGTAGTATAATAAAGAAAACCTCAAGGAGATAGCCATCCTTATCTTTGTGCAAGGTTCTATAATTCCATATTTGCCTACTCACTCTAAGCCCAGAGAGTTTGGAATGGCAGCCTGGGGCCCAACCAAGAAGCGTGTGGGGCTTTGCAACTTCTGGGTTATGGTACTTAATACAGGTGCAAACAGTGTAACACCCATGGTTATCCACATAAAGTCATGGCTTTATGGTCAGTGGATGCCCTGCAGTTTCAGGAATGTGCCAGGCTCTGTGTTGAAGACGAAATTAGCTTATCTACTCATTTTCAGTAATATATGTCATTTGCCAACTGTCAACTCCTCCAAAGACCACCAGAAAATCCTATAGATCAGCAAAGCTAAGTTTATTGGATTTACTATAGTAATGGAGAATACCACCTGGTAGGAGTCAAAAGGGAAACTGGGCAGTGTATTTATAAGGCTGTAGGTCCTTGGCTGGGTGTTTTTAAGGTGGGTGTTCCAAGGCGGGAAACACCTGGGTTTGGACAGAGTTATAACATAATAGCTCTGGACTGGTGGCACGGGGAGGCAGGGGTCATGAATAATAGTTTGATAAGCAAACTATTATTTTTGATAAGCAAGCTGATTAGTTCACAGTCTGAACTTCCAGATGTAGGTATTTTCTAGAACAAGCAGTTGGATTAGTCTGTCCCCAAAGCATTTAACCCAGGGCCAGAAATTATGGCGCTTTCACCTCCCATTTTCTAAAAATCATTATATCATGGAGCTGATTGTCTCTGAATCTCTCTCTTCCTCTCCCTTCTTCCCTCAGTCTCTTCCTCTCCCTCTCTCATCCCCCTTTTTTTCTCCCTTCCATCCTCCCTCCCTTCCTCAATCATTTTTGAATAAGTTACTTTATTTAATACATGTGATTGGGACTATACAAACCTACACAACCAAAGTATAAGAAATCATCTTTATTACTACAAAGAAGAATATGACAGTTGTCAGATAAAAGGACATAATCTTTAACTGCAGTCACTTTTAGAAAAAGAGGCCCAGGGCCAGGTTCCAGAGATTATAAAACTCAGCTTGGGTACTTTGGTGACATTGTTTTCAAGGTCTGGCTTACCCAAGGTCATTGAGGAAGGCTCTAGTTTCACGCAAGCCCAATTTTATATTCCTAACTCTTGATCTCTTGGGAATTGAAAAATAAAGAATTCTATGGTTCATTTACAAAATGTTGTGTTCAAACATGAACCCATGACTTTCACAGATGGTGACTATCAGACATTGACATCTTGTACGGGAGGAAAATATATCTTTTTTTTCCTGTACCCCTCTTAGGTTCTCCAGCTGGGGTCCTGTAATTTAGACAAGCAAAAGACAGATTAATGAGAGAAAAACAAGTTTCTTAACATGCATATGGCACATACATGTGGGAGCACACAGTGATGCATAGCTCAAAGAGGTGGTTAGAATTTGTGCTTATATAGCATCTTCAGCTAAACAAAAGAAAAGGGGCTTGGGGCTTCAGAGAGGGGGAGACAAGTTATGGGAAAGTGACTAAGAAAAGTATGGTCAAACAAGGTTGTTTGCTAATGTTTGATTACAGATTTAAGTTGGTGCTTTCTTCATTGGTAAGAGTCCTTAGGAGTCCTCCTCTTCCTGGTACAAAAGAGGGAGACATCTTGACAAATGGAAATTTCCTTTCTAAATGTAAATTTCCTTTACAAAAGGACAAGTTGTGCTGACTGGAGAGTTTTTTCTACCTGGTGGTTGGTGCTCAGTGGCCTTTCACTCAAAATTATCCATATGCCAAGGAGCTGTATTTGGGGGTGGCATATTTTGGTACCCTTCACCTCCAAATTATTTTCAACTACAATTTACTTAAAAATAAAATACCGTGAGAAGAGCTTCTTCCTTCTTAGATAGGAGCTGCACTGCCTGGTCCCAGCTGAAGATAAGCCTCATTTCTGATGACTCGAATCTGGCTTGTTATTCCTTTATTATAAACACTTACTATAATTCAAAAGAGCTTAGATCTACAGAATCCAACTTGAGATGGAGAGAGATATCATAGACACATCTAAATTTTGATGCTTTCTTCAAAAAAAGTCACCATCTTTTGTCTATAAAACTACCTCGTTTTCATCAAAATTAGTTCCAGCTCTGAAACCAGTGAAGATCATTTCTTAAATTATTAATAAAAATTGTAAGTGAATATGGGCCTCTTGCCTATACTAATCTATACTAGCATGTTCAACACTTTTAATGTGCACTGGCAGTGCTAAAATTTGAACATCAGAGTGTTGCTGGGATCAGTTTTGGCTTTGGAACAAGAGAGCACCTCAACATCCATGGCTGCGTCAATAACCAAGTTGTTTTAGAACTTCAGGAATTAAAACCTCTCATGTCAAACCAACACCTTATGCACCTTAAACTTGGCCCAGGTAGATGTAATCAGCTCAAACCAGAAGCAAAGATCTGATTTACTTGCTAATGTGAAGAACAGCTCACTCTTCATCCATTCTGGAGTTAACCAAATGCTGTACCTATTTTGAAAAGAAGCAAGGATAATTCTGCTTGATTCTCTGCATTTAATGCGTATGCGATGCTTTTAGAAAGAATTCTGTATTGGGGCTAGAAGCCAGCAGTGGTAATAGTGGGGTGACAGGTTATGGTTATTGAGTCTGACAATCTAGTTCTTCTGCCTGCTCACCCCACACATTTATCAGCCCCTGCAGCCCTCTCTCATCTCCTCACTACCTCTGTGAGACTCTCAACTCAGAATGATTGGGTGAGTTGAATTCTAAAAGGATTAACCTTCACCTAAGCCCCATGGTCACTGCACTTTCTTCTCCTGGAATATTAAAGAGGAGAACGCAGAGGTCATTCGTTCTGGTCAGCCAGCTCCTGGAACTCTGGAAAGAAAACCTGAGGAGTTTTGGCCTAACGAATTAGCCATTTTCTTTTAATTTTTAAAATTATTTTTAATGGTCCTAAATTTAGGTTCTTTATAAATTGGGTGGTGGGAATCACTTAGCATCAAAAAATGGATTGCTCTTGGGGGAAGGTTTACAGAAGTAAGACAAAGCTTCCAATCTTAACAAAGAATTTTTTTTCTCACATATATCCCAGAAATACTGATATTCAATTGATAAAATCCCCTCAGGCTTTGTCACACTATCCAGTATCCAATCCTAATTTCCTAAAACAATAATATATACAATTACTTATAAGATTTCCTATGATGCATGACACTAAGTGCTTAAATTAAATTCTTCTCTATAGCTCTGTTAACAACCATCTTTATTATGTGTGTTTTAAAACACTCTTCCACACGCATAACGGAATGACTATTACATCCATTTCCTCAGATTACTGTTCTCAAAGTATCATTCGCATAGCACATTTTTAAAAAATAATTTTTACTGTTTTTGAGATAAAATTGACATAATGCATTGTGTAAGTTTAAGGTGCATAAGGTGTTGGTTTGACACATTTGTGTATTGTAACAGGATTACTACCTAGTGTTATCTAACACATCTGTCATGTCGCATAACTATCACTTCTCTTTTGTGGTGGGAACAGTTAAGATCTAGTCTCTTAGCAACTTTAAAGCTTATAATACAGTATTGTTGTGTATGATCACCACGCTGTGCATCAGATCCCCAGAACTTACTTACCTACTCATTGCGTTTTTATACCCTTAAATATCTTAATTCTCCCACCTCCCAGCCCCTGATGATTACCATTCTACTCTCTGTTTTTATAAGTCTGGTTTTTTAGATCCCACATGTAAGTGATATCACAGTGTATTTGTCTTTCTGTGGCGTATCTCACTTAGCATAATGTCCTCAGAGTCCATCCATGTCGTCATAACTGGCAGGATTTCCTTCTTTCTTGTGGCCATGTGTAATATTCCATATATATGTATCCCATCTTCTTTATCCATTCATCCACTGATAGAGGGTGAGGTTGTTTCTGTATCTTGCCTGTTGTGAATAACAGTGCAATAGACAGAGAAGTGCACATATCTCTTCTATATCCTATTTTCATTTCTTTTAGGTATGTACCCGGAAATGGGATTGCTGGATTGCTGGATACTAGGGTATTTCTATTTTTAACTTTTTGAGGATCCTCCATACTGTCTTCCATGATGACCCCACTAATTTACATTCACCCCTGTAGTGCATAAGGGTTCCCTCTTCTCCACATCTTCACCAATACTTATCTCTTGTCTTTTTGATACTAGCCATTCTAACAGGTGTGAGGTGAGATCTCACTGTGGTTTTGATTTGATGAGTGATGTCAAATATCTTTTCATGTACCTGCTGGCCATTTGGGTGTCTTCTTTAGAAAAATACCTATTCTGTTCCTCTGCCCATATTTATTCAAATGTTTATGTTTTGTTACTGAGTTGTAGGAGTTCCTTACGGACTTTGGACATAACCCCTGGTTCGATATATGGTTTGCAAATATTTTGCCCCATTCTAGATGGCCTTTTTTTTTTCTTTTCATTTTTTACTGTGCAGAAGCTTTGTAGTGTGATGTAGTCCCATTAGTTGCTTTTTACTTTGAACTGCCCATTATTGTAGCAACATTTTGGTAAAGTTTATCATTGACTTAAGGTCAATGGTTTTATTTTTAAAAGCATTAAATGAGGGTGGTGTGCCAATCTTGTTGAGGCTCTCCCATATACCATCTGGGAGAACTTTCAAGACTGCTAATTCACAACCACGCCTTGAGGGTCATGACTTCTCAGGGATAGTTGGAAGTGTATCTCTGATACACCCAAATACTCAGATGCACACACCTAGATACCTGCATGCAACATGCACGTGCACACACTTGTGCACACACATGCACACACTCATGCACAAGCACACACACTCATGCACACGCATAGAATGAGTGTAGCATGTCATGGGCCTCCAGATTTTGATCAGCCACCTTCCACCCACCCAGGACTTCAAGCATGAACAGGTGGGGATAGAGGAGGCAGGTAACTCATTTGCCCCCATTCTTCTCTCTTCTCTCCCTTCCCCAGGTGCATAAATTTTCACTCTCAGAATAAGATGAATGATAGATTCATTTAAAAATAAATCTTCGTAAATACATCAAGTTAATTTTTAATTAGCTGATGAATTAAAAATAAATATTTAAAGCATTTATTTAAAATGAATTCAATACAACTTGTCTTTGGTTTGAGCCTTACCCATGTTCAGGGATTGTGTTTTAGGTCTAAAGATTAAAAGCAAATGAGGGATCATAGGAAAGACTTGCATAGCCATAGGCAATGTTTGATTTTATCATGATTTAAGACTTAAAATTATTAAAATACATTTTCTGTCAAACTGAGTTTTTTAAAGATATCCTTTACCTCTTTTAGGGAGGAAAAAAACCCCACAATTACCCTCTATTAAAATAAAGTAAAGTATCCAATGAAAGTAATTAAGATTTTATTAAAGAAATTTTAGTAAACCAATTACTGCTCATGAATATGGATAATCTCAAGGAAAGGAGCCACCCTGTGCCTGAAATAAAAATAAACTATATTTTAAATATATTTAGTATACATAATTAGTTATTTAAATGTCTTCTCAACTAAACCTACCGTCAAAATTATATTTGGAACAGTAATAATTTTATACTGTAAGGGAAAGCTATTGAATACACATAATTAAAGGAAAGATGCCATAAAACAATTTTATTGGAGATTTTAATCTCAAAGAAATTAACATATTTTCATTGGGTAAATTGAAATTTGCTAGTGACCATCAACCAAAATACTAAAACATCTTTATGTTACTTTCAGATAAGAATAAATGAAGTAGCTTGCATGGACACTAAATACCACTGTGAATTCAGTTTATTCCACCGTTTTTTCACAAATGGAAATTTTAGTACTACCTTGGCTAATTTAGAATTATCAGGGAGTTAATAAAAGATAATTGCCCAAATGAAGCATTAGAGATAAGCCTTCTAATGCTAAATTGACTAATGTTTTTTAGTGATACAAATTTTTCTCTACTAGCTAAAAGTAGAATTTCTGTAGAGTCAAGGGTTATAATCTCATTGAAGTAACATTTTGTATTCTCATTTGGATTTATTATTTGTAACCTCTGCTATTTTATTTCTTTAAATCATGACTTCATTTTGCCACACTGTAATATTTAAGGAGTGTACAATGCTTGGAGCACCTGTCATCTTATAAGGGTCTATCATCTAGTTATTAATTCTTTTATTTATTTAGCACCTGTTTGGTAAGCACCTAATATGTGTCAGAGCATAGTCTATGTGCTGTATGTGTTCTGTATGCTATGAACACTCAGACAGACCCCTTGTTTTCATGTCATGGCCGGGACCTTGTTGTGGGGAAGAATAGTGAGCAAAGGGCAGAAGATCAAATAATAAAAAAGCATGGAAAATAGGAAAATTAAAATAGGAGATCTGATAGCAAGTGTCGGGGAAGTAGTTTAGAATGATCCAGAAATGTTTCTCTGAGTTTTTGCACATTTAAGGTACATGTGAGCAGAAAGAAAGATCAGCCTTGGAAAGGTCTGGAGAAGAATGTTCCAGGCTAAGAGAGCAGTAAATCTAAGAGATCTGAGCTACAAATGAGCTTGTGTGTGTTCAAGGAGAAGAAATATGGCCATGTTTGCTACAGTAGAATGACTGTTACAACCATGGAAGGACCCTGAGTGTAGGGACATTTTGTTTTATTCAGTAATGTAACCTCAGCACCAAATAGAACCTGGCATCTAGGTCCTTAATGTGCGTGGAGTGAATAAATGAGTGAGTGATTCAGGACGAATTTAGAGATGTAGTGGAACTCCTGACCATGAAGCTGTAAGAAGAGGTTTAATTTTATTTGAAGCATAGCAGTATTTTAACGGGTTGTGTGGTATTGAATGTTGGCTCCCCAAAGGTGTCCATGTCTTAATTCTCAGGGCCTGTGAATGTTATCTTAGATAGTAAAAGGGGCTTTGCAGATGGGATTAAGTTAAGGATCTTGAGATGGGAAGGTTATCCCCAATTACCCAGGTGGCTCAGTGAGATCACAACAATCCTTATAACAGGGAGGCGGGGGTATCAAAGTCCGAGAAGGGAATATGATAATGGATGCTGAGGTCAGAGTGAGAAGGGCCTCAAGCCAAGGAGCACAGGCAAACCTTTAGAAGTCAGAAAAGACAGGGGCATCTGGGTGGCTCAGTTAGTTAAGCATCTGCCTTCAGCTTAGGTCATGATCTCAGGATTCTGGGATCAAGCCCTGCATCCCTCCCCCCGCCCACTCCTGCTCTCGTAATCTCTCTCTCTCAAATCAATAAATAAAATCTTCTTTAAAAAAAAGAAGTTAAAAAAGACGAGGAAGTTCTCTTAGAGCCTCCAGAAGGAGCACCACCCTGCTGATCTGTTTTAGACTTAAGACCTACAGAATTGTAAGATAATAAATATGTGTTGTTTTAAGCACTATGTCTGTGGTAACTTGTTACAGCAGCAATGGAAAAATGAAACAGGATTATTCCACATTCAAGAAAGTGGACATTTAATAAATTGCAAACATGAAGAGGGATACATTTTTAAAAGTTAATCACTCAGAGTGCTCCCTTCAGCAGCACGCATACTAAAAAAGAAAAAAAAAAAGTTCATCATTTATAATCTAAATCAAAATGCATTTTTTATTTAGTTGCAGTGTTCAGCCGGATCCTCCTTCCTAGATCTTCTGTTCTCTCACAATACACTTTATGAAGAGAATAAGAGAACAAGTGGATCTAAGTTATAATGACAGGGGTAGCTAAGAAAAAAGTGTTGGGGGGGGGCGGGAATGAGTCCAGAGACAAAGAGAAAGGGGAGGAAGGAGAAGGGACCCCATACAGTGTCTGAGTGTCAAGAGTCCAGGAGTGACAAACCTGGGTGGTTCTGGCTCAGCATCCCCCAGGGGGCTGCATCATCTGAAGGCTTAGCTGGGGCTGGAGGTCCCACTCCCAAGGTGGTCTTTCCATGGCCGTTGGCTGGAGGCCCCGTTCTTTGCCACATGGGCCTCTTCAGGGCATCACTTGAAGGTCCCCCCAGTATGAGAGCAGGCTTCCCCTCAACAAGCAATCCAAGATAGGGCTTGGAGGAAGCCACAGTGCCTTTTCTGTGACCCAGCCTCAGAAGCCACCCACGGTCACCTCCACCATATTATGCGGATCAGAGCAAGTCTCTAAGTCCAGTGCTCATGCACAGGGAGGAGGATTGGGCTCCACCGTTAGAAAGGGATGTCAAAAGAGAGAAGAACAAAAATGTTAAACCAGCACAGAAGAACAGAAGAAAGAGGAAGGAGTGAAGAGAAATGTGAGCAGAACAACCATTTCTTCATTTCTTCATAGAGAATGCCCTGATTTGGTCGTTTTTCTCACTAATCTCTCTCCCGTCTGCCAGGACTAATGGATGTGTGTCTGTCTGTCTGTCTGTAGCAAGACAGCTGTAGAGTTCTTGGCTGTTACCCACTTTTGACTTCTGCCAGGCATGTCAGCGTTTATCTCCAACGGCCCCAGAAACTTGTGGTTCTACACTCAAGCTTGTCTCTGTGTCCAGATAATCTAACCAAACTCAAAGTTTTGAGGGCTCCCTGCAACCGGTTGACGGAATTCCCCCCAAAAGAAATTCTGCCACATTACATCCACTTGACCAAGTCGTCACCCAAGCAGAGGTGATAAAAGCAGCCTCTGATCAGAGGTCCACCGTAGCTCTCATGGGTCAGGAAGCACTTGGGGGTTGCAGATGTGAAGTAATATAGAAAGTTCAGAGATGGGGCAAGCGCTGTGATAAGCTCTCTGGAATGTGAAACACGGATGGAGCCAGCCTGGAAAGATGCAGCGAGTGGGAACTAGGAGACTCCTGTCCGCGCTCGGTTCTCAATGAGCTTATCCTAGTTAATTAATGAGGGAAGTAACGGAGAGAAGAGCCCAATAAAGAGTTATCTTGGACCATCTCCTTTCCATCTGTTCACTTCTATCAGATATTAGATTAGACCTTTACATTTCCTTTGATTTTCCCCTCTTCTGACCTTTTTTTCTGATTTTTAGAAACCAGTAAGGGCGCCTGGGTGGCCCAGTCAGTTAAGGGTCTGACTCTTGATTTTGGTGCAGCTGTGATCTCAGGATTGTGAGATTGAGCCCCGCATCTGGCTCCGCGCTCAGTGGGAACTGTGCTGGAGATTGTCTCTCTCCCTCTGTCCTCACCACCCCCAACACCATGCTCACTCACTCTCTCTCTAATTAAAATAAAAAAGAAAACAGTAAAAACTGCTTTATTATCCTAGAATGCCTTTAGATTCTTTTAAATTCATTGCATGTAAAAATGCAAAAATTTCTCTTTTGCTATTTAGCTTTTAGAGGAAATGTATTTTACAGCAAAACACGCCACCCATATTTTAGAACATTTACATGCCCTAATTTTCTTTTTTTTTGAAGATTTATTTATTTATTTGGGAGAGAGAGATCATGAGCAGAAGGAGAAGCAGACTCCCCACTAAGGAAGGAGCCCAATGTGGGACTCGATCCCAGGACCCTGGGATCTTGACCTGAGCCGAAGGCAGACGCTTAACCAACTGAGCCACCCAGGTGCACCTACATACTTCAGTTTTCATGGATTGATATTTTCAAATCAGGATTTCAGAATGAAAAAATCTGAATTTTCTGTCTGTATGTGTGCATAGTATACGTAGAAGAATAGACATAAACCCTTGAATGTGGTACTTTGTAAAGTTACTTTCAAATACTGGGATAGATATTAATTTCATTTTAATGTGCTTTTTAAGTTTGCAAATCTATTTTATTAGAAAAAAGAATTTTCACTAAGATTGGAAATGAATGTATTTTGATTATCTAAAATTTAATAAAATATTTCTTAATTGAATGAATACACAGCTTTATATATTATTTAAAACAAGATAAATGTACATGATAATATTGTTAGCATTTCAAATCCATCTGAATCAGAATATATTTTGGGGCACTTTCTGTGTACTACTGAGCATTTTTTGTGTACCCAACTTACAATACCAACGGCAATGCAAACCTGCACACAGAAATTTATAGAAAATGGTCTATATGCTAAAGCAGGGTGGGGAAAAATCTTTCTGTAAAGGGCCAGATAGTAAATTTTTTAGGCTTTATGGGCCATATAGTCAAACTATATTCAACTCTTCCCTTGTGGGCCATAGACAGTATGTAAATAAACAGGCAGAGCTATGTTCCAATAAAACTTTATTTACAAAAACAAGCAGGCAGGATTTGCCCTCAAGCCAACCCCCTGTACTAAAGGATTGATTTATACATAATGGGCACCAAAAATATTTTATTTCCTTTGCATTTACCTCAGTAAAATTCCCAGCAAATGTTATTTTGAAAGACAGTTGAAAAGAGTTTGTCTTGGGGCGCCTGGGTGACTCAGTCCGTGAAGCGTCTGCCTTCGGCTCAGGTCATGATCTCAGGGTTCTGGGCTTGAGCCCCATGTCGGGCTCCTTGCTCAGCAGGGAGCCAGCTTCTCTGTCTGTTTGCTACTTCCTCTACTTGTGCTCTCTCTCTCTCTCTCTCTGACAAATAAATAAAATCTTCAAAAAAAAAAAGAAAAAGAGTTTGTCTCTACAGTCATATTTTTACAGAACCAATGTAAAACTCTCCCTACGGTTATGAACAATCCAACATTATCAACTTTCAGATTAATATTATTCATGCCCTTGATAAGTTCAACATATACCATGAAGGTACTAATAAATTTCAGGAATACCTGTGTTCTGTTTGTTCTATTCCTAACACAATAGACGAAACACAATCTCGTCTTAAAATTTACTGAAAGCTTATTAAACAAGTAAGATGGAAGTTGTGTTTCTAAAGATAACCATGATATTTTATTCTCAGTATCTGCAGTGATAATGTCTACTTAGATTAGTCTTGAGAGAAAGTACAATTTTTCTTTCATAAAAAAGTAGACTATAATTCTGTTTCTTTTACCTTTATGTGTTCTGTTTTGAACAATAACAAAAAATACCTTAAAAGGGGGAGGATATGTACTATGGTGAGCGCTGTGAATTGTGTAACACTGATGAATCACAGACCTGTACTCCTGAAACAAATAATACATTATATGTTAATTAAAAAAACTGTTTTAAAAAGAAAAAAATAAAAACATTTTCAAATATTATAACTTCTATGCAATACTGATGAGTTTTTCTAAACTTGATCCCATTTTAAGGTTTTGTTTAAAAATATTTAAAAGCCTAAAAAATTCCACCTGACCTAAGACCTTTGCTTTTGCTCTGCCTACATTAATGATGGTTATAGTCTGTCCACTGCAGACATGCTCTCCACTTTCTGCTGCTCTCTGTCCTAGTTACATAAGGAAGACCAATCTCTGGGTCCTCCACGAGCATTGCTTTCTGAGAAAAACTGACAAAGCTGTCACAAGTGACAGTAAATTTAAATTCCTTGTTGATCCTGTTGTCATCAGACCTGGTTCTGGATTTTCATAAGGTCCCGCGTAATGGTGGCTGGTTCTAAATGGAGGCCAAGTCAATCCGACAGTCCATATGTGCATATTGAGATCTGGGATAAAACCAAGATGTCCTACTAGTTTGTAGCTCAGATAACTTTCACAGCTCTTCCATCTTGGTTAGATTTTGGATACTTGGTCCCATTGTATTAATAGTAAACAGAAGTCTGGTTGGTATTCTCCATTCAGATCAGATCTCCAACTTGTTACTCATCATGATGGCACAAAGACAATCATAACACAAGTCCTCTGCCCACTTGTCAGATTTTTACAGCGCCCCTTCAGTGGGTTCTCACAGGTGTTAAGGAATTAAAGATATGCTCTAGGACATGTGCTCATCCTCTCTTTGTCCGTCCTGCCCATGCTGTTAACTTGATGAGGGAAAACGCTTTGGAAATGAGAAAAAAAGAGTGGCCATCCCAAAGCTCTGTGTATGTGTGTCTTGCAGGAGTCCTTTGGAACCTCTCATCTTGCGACGCACTCAAAATGCCAATCATCCAGGACACTCTTGCAGTGTTGACCAATGCCGTGATTATCCCCCATTCAGGCTGGGAAAATTCACCTCTTCAGGATGATCGGAAAATACAGCTACATTCCTCACAGGTGCTGCGAAATGCAACTGGATGCCTAAGGTGAGTCCCATCCTGGTGGCCCTCCTCCTGCTGTCATTCACTTTGTTTCTCTAACTTCAACCGCTGTTTCACTGAGGATCACAGTGTCCCAGAAAGATGGTAAAGGAGGATAAGAAGCTAGCAAAAACCATTTCTAATGAGGTACTAAGGAGGGGTAGACATCTTCCACTGTTAGTTTTTTACTTACTTAACATGTTTTCTTGGGTCTTGGGCAAAAAAATAAACATTTTCATTCCCACCAAAAATAATTAGTTTTTTAAAAGACAATAGTTCACAGTAATTTCCTGTGTTATAATATATTATGCATATAGAACAGCCAGGCAGGCCAATTTGTTGGGGGAGGGCCTATGGCATACACATAGGGATCTAGTTAACTGCCATCGCTAGTTAGTTTCATTTTTTATTTTTAAAAAATTTTCTCTGTGACTGCCAGAACTATAATTGCTTAGAGATAACTTCTTAATAAAGTCTGTTGTATGAAATGTTTTTTTAAATAATGAAAGTAGCAAGTACGTTCTAATTCTCTCTCAATGCATTTTTGCAAAAATCATCCCCCAGAAACCTCTTGAGAAGCCTTAGAATCATCTTTACTTTTGTTTAAGTTTTGCTCTTAGAAAAGAATGTAATAATCAAGATACAGTTTTTCCCATCTCTGGAAACTGTGCTCCCAAGGATACTGTATTTTGTACCAAAGTTGGAAATCTCTGCTGGATAAACTTAATGATGAGATGAGGGCAAAAGGGTGACTCAGAAGAACACCCAGTCAAATAATCTATATTTCAAACATAAAATGTACAGAATTGTTTTAGCTGGGCTGCCTCAAAGCTGTCATTTCTCCTACAGTTGATTGGTTTCTAGGTGCAAAAACTAGTCTCTCCTGAGGAGGAACAAAATCACTTTGGTGACATTAATAATAATTATCTCATGAATATTTATAACAATGCTCCCAACTTCCAGTCTTGAGAAGAGTGGCGTGTTTGTGTAAATGTGCGTGCATAGAGGGAGATAAAGTGAGTCTGCCTCCATAAATATCGACATGTATTCACAGACAGGAATAGGAAATCCTCTAATGATTTTGCTTTTCCTCAAGGTCACAAAATAATGATCTTTGGACATGATTTCTCTGGCAAAGCTTTACCATAAGCCAAATTTACAGTTCTCCAAAACTCCCTGTTGAGACATTTATTTTATAACCTCGTACATTCTGTTATCCTTCAGAAACCTCCTGCCCTACCAGAAGAAATATAACTCCTTCCAGAGGCTAAAACTGTAGACACTTCTCACTTTTTATACCTGATTTTCTTAGTTCAGTTATTTGCAACTATTATAGGTAGTTTTTTTTTTCCCTCCTGAGCATCTTTGACTTATAGAGTTGAAAGAAAGAAAGAAAGAAAGAAAGAAAGAAAGAAAGAAAGAAAGAAAGAAAGAAAGAAAGAAAGAAAGAAAAAGAAAAGAAAGGAAGGAAGGGAGGAAGGAAGGGAGGGAGAGAAAGAGGAAGGGAGGAAGGAAGGAAGGAAAGAAGGAAGGAAAGGAAAGAAAAGGAAATGGTCTATTGTTCCTGATCATGGGAAAAGTGCCTCAGAATCAATTGTAGAAGTATGGTCAGTAAAGACCTGGTTAACTCTGTCAGTTAAAATTCTCTTTGAATGATACAGTAACATAATTACGCATTCAAGGTGTTTTGATTAATGGAGGTAGCCCACTGCCCTTAGCGTACATTCAGCACCATTTGATGAAAAGTCAGATGAAGAAGCTAGACCGCGTAGGTTCGTGAATCCCCCTGGTAGGTCATCTGGCTGAGTTTAGCATCTGGGCTGTGACCTAGAGAGAAGGTTGGTTTGTTCCCACACACAGAGGCTTGGCTTCAGCTGTTGAATGTGGCAAGGAGCAACCACAACATAGGAAGCAAAAAACTCATTTAGAAAGAGTTTCATGTAGCCAAATTGGGTTTTCTTAGTTAAGATGCAACCAGGTTTAGGGGTTTATCTCTTAGTTCTGAGTTACCTTGTGATTGGCAAAGCAAAACCCTTCAATATATGGTGAATACTTAACTTCCCTCTTAATTCATTGACCCTCTGCCCTTCTACAGAAAGAAATAATAATCTCTCCCCTTATTTGAATGTGTTCATGAATCATTCCACAGTGATGAGCAGTTTGAACTAAGAGAGGAAGAAAATAGCCTTGGGGAGGGGCTAAAATGCATTTATTGAATACTCAGTGGGTACAAAGTTTCCAGAAATTTCTACTAATACTTGGCACTTAACTTACAACCAGTGTTGGCAACACACCAGAACAGTCACAAATGTTTTTATCATGATGGAAGATTCTAGATTTTAATTTTTGAGGTTATATACATTCTTGATTTTTCTGAGAAAGCCTAGCTTTTTATTTACGTTAAAGAAATTACTTCTTGTGCTGTTCCTGCCTTTCAACAGTGTTGTCCATGAGCATTTGCTGAGAGTCTGCTGTGTGCTCGGGAGGGACCCGGAAGGTGGAAATAAACAAGGCCCAGCAAAAGTCCTCCCAGAACTGCAGAAATGATTTGAATATACTCCTTAAAATGGAAATTAACAACCAGATTGTCTCAGTTTATAAACCAGATCTGGGCTGGTACCTTTGCAAGGAACATTTTCTTCTATCAAAATATTTAGAAAGAATTTGGTGCTTTGGTGCTTCTTAAAGAAAAAAAAAAAAATCACAGCAGTTGTCCTTGTCTTTTTCATGTACTAAATATATATTGTATATAAAGTGATACAGTGAATTCCTACCCAAAAGGATATAGTAAGCTTGTATAACATTTGCATACTTTGATCTGGCCTATTAATTTATAGCTTTGATTTTGAAAGTTGCCTAAATTGTGTAAAATGCTAAATTTGCATGTTATAATTCTTTTCCAATGCGTCTTGACCACCACTATCATATTCCATGAAATCGGGCTAGAACGTTAAGTATAGGATTCAGGACCTTGTTTAGCTGGTAACCGAGAACCAGCTGCATTTGGCCTACAAAATGTATCTGCCCGCTCACAGGTGTGTAAGGAATTCAACAGATGACTCTGGAAGGAATGGTGACTGAGTTGGTATAAACCACCTTGAGTGTCACAGCACGCAAACAATTCAGTTCATTTCATGTGATTTCTGGATATTTCACTGTGAAGGCAAAGAAAATTAGTAACCTTCAAAAAATAACGTAAGATATGCACACAATATTTCTTATTCTCTTCCTTTTTTAGATCTTATTAAAGAAGCATTTTTAAAACTAAGGCATTATTGTTGAGGACCATCCGGTTGTATTAAAATTCTTTTCAAGTATTTACTTTTATGTATTTCAACTTCTAGGAATCCTCCGTAGCCTTTAAGGATCCGGAGTTACATATAATTCAATCCTTGTCATAATTATACATTTTATGAATTTATTTTGAGAGTGTGATTTTCTCATTACCATTCATTACCAAATAACACTTGGAATTTAAAAAATTACAAGTAGCAACGTACATGAGTCACTATTTAAATATTTTTGATAGGTGAGATGTCAGTTAAATTTAATTCAGCTAGCTGTCCTCGGGTGATATTTTCTCTAATACTGAGTTTGAATGGAAACCATCCTTTCTCATGAATTCTAGAGAAATCGAAGAATGGAGCTGTGTGTATGTTATACGTGTGCACATGTGTGTGTTTGTTCATTCCAAGGTTTGACCCGGCAACATACTTATTAACTAATTTTATGCATTGTCAATAGAGACAAGATTTTCAAATAAAATTAAATGAGTATTTTGATGTGTAAAATCCCTGTCTTCCAAGGACCAGAAATTTCTGCTTCAAATACATCGCTTGTTCTTGTATTTATTGTATGTTCAATAGCTCATGGTTAGTAGGTTGGGAAGCCAATACTTGAACTCACATCCTGACTCCTGGTCCAGACCATCCCACTATTTCCACACGGAGAGGAAATACAGTGTCCTGTGAGGTGACAGGAACAGATCTGTGCTCAGAGCGACACAACCAACTGAGCACCCAACTGGCGATGGACTTACTCCCCTTTGTGTTGGCTCCTTTACTTTGCTTCTTGACAGCTCCTGAGTGGCATCCTCTCAGCCAACATCCATCCGTTTTGCCTATAGTTGCCAACTGTCTTCCTCCTCCTCCTCCTTTCTTACTTCCCATTCTTTTCTCCTAAGGCCTCAAGTATGGAGTGGGAGGCACCTGGAGAGTTAGTCATGGAGCCCCACATCAGCCCCTTCTCTCCACCTCCACCTTAAATCTTAATTTAGGCAATTAGTCAGAGCAATGGATGCCTTTTTTTTTTTAAGATGAGACTATATTTTAAGACATACCCTAGATAATAAAGTTGATGTTATTTTTCCAATACTCAGACTCCTCCATTCTCTTACTGGTCACTTAATTCTCTTTGACTGATGGCTCCACTCTTTTCCCCCGGTAGTATTTCCTACCCCAGGTGGCTTGCAGCTCCAGTAAGAGCTTCTGGTAGGTAAAAGTAAATTTCTCTGATCACTAATGGAGAGCATTATTCTAAATTTTTGTTCCTGGCAGGATTCAAACTTGTTTGTGTCATTTCAGGGTGGGAAGCCAAGGTTAGGAATTTCAGCAATTACTATTCTAAAAGAGATCACCTTTTCATCTTTCAGAAAGAAAAAAAATATTATAAATGCAAATTGTACCACTCGTAAATGTTCAAAAGCTTATCAGAGGGAAATTTAAGTTAGAAAAAAAGCCTAAGCCTTCCTAAGCTAAAATCTGGAACGCTAACGCTGTCCAACCTTTAGATAATTCCATACAGTCCTAATAAACTCTGTCCAGTTTCTCAAACCTTCTCTTTGACAATATTTTGTACCAATATCGATGGTGGTACCAACCCCACCCCGCCAGCTTCGATCCCGGGACACACTCACGGGGAGTGTTCCAAAGAGAAGAGACTTTTTGCCCTTGCCTTCTCTAAAAAAGCACAGTAAATCTTCATGGAAAGATATCATATCATGTTGACATAGCAAAAATGTAAGCACATATGAAATATAAAATGAAAAGTTAATGCCCTTAGTCCTTTTCCATTTAAAATTCATTTTGGGGTAGGAAATGGAATTTTTCAAAAGCGAATCTCCATTTGTTCCTGAAGTATCTATCTGTCACTGAAGAAAGAAGATAGAAATGGAAAAAAAAAAATCTCTTAAATTTTGTTGAAGGAGCGAGTTGATAAGAGTGGTGGTGACTGGATGGTGGGGCTCCAGGCGGCAGGGGCAGGTGGGGTCAGCGGACATGACAGCTGCTGGTGATTAGCCCGGGTCAGGCTCCATCTCCGAAAGCTTCCTTCTGCCAGTGTCCACCCTGGACACACACTTACCCTCCCCTTCTTCCTCATCTCTTCCTCTTTGCTGATGTTTGTCTTTTGCTCCTAATGCTGCACAATTTAAGCTTTAATTTTAAATAAAAGCCATTTTAAAATATGGCCTAAAATAAATGTGATAAAATGTTAGATAAGGCTTAAGCCGTAAGGATGCATGAAGTTACTGGGTTAGTTCTTTTTCTTTCACCTTATGATTAAGGAGTCCTCCAGGAAACCACTCTCCTTTGGCCTAAATCAGGCAAGTCAGACCTTGAAAGAGATTCAGTTCTGTACTCACCATTGTTTCACTGTACAGTGTATGATCAAATACTTTTCCTAACTTCTGGCCAAAATAATCACCTTCAACCGATATGCGTATTGACCAACCACAACCTGATTGCTGAACAGTGAAGGTCAGACTGGCTCAGCCTATGGACACGCTCATTTTGGCTGAGATCATTGTAATAGGTTAAATAAGTGCCCTCCCCACCAAAAAAATTTACGTCCACCAGGAGCCTCAGACTGTGACCTATTTAGAAATAGGCTCTTCGCAGATAAAATTATTTAAAATTTAAGATGAGGTCATAATGAATTAGGGTGGGCCCAAATCCAATGGAGGATGTCCTTATAAGAAGAAAACATACACGCTCAGGAGAAGGCCATGTGAAGACAGAAGCAGAGATTGGAGTGGGGCAGGGATAAGCCAGGGAATGCGCGGGCATTGCCGAAGGCCACTACAAGCGAGGAAAACTCGAAGAAGGATTCTTCTCCAGAGCCTTCAGAGGGGACATGGCCCTGCTGACACCTTGATTTTGGACTTCTAATCTCTCAAACTGTCAGAGAATAAGTTTCTGTTGCTTTAAGCCTCCCTTCTCCCCCCCATTTGTAGTACCTTATTCCAGCAGCCCTAGGAACCTCCTACAGTCACCCTAGGAAATAGTCCAGGGGGGGCCTCCAAAGCTGCAAATAACTCAGAGAAGCTGCCCATCCCCAAACAGTCTTCACGCACAGGAACAAACCACCCAGATAGGGAGCTGTTGTTTTTTCTCTAGGCCATCATCCCCTCAGGTACAAGGCCAAACATCCCTTGCACGGGATTGGGTTCTGCAAGCCTAGGTGTGGCTGCCTCAGCCAAAGGAGGTTCACCTGAAGCCTCTGGACTACATAGTTGTAAATAAGCATCTCCCCATACGTCGCTCTGGTTTCTGTGTTTTCTGCTTCTATTTATGAACCCACATCCCATTTCCTCCAGTCTTTAAACTACCTTCTGAAAGTTCTGCAGATCTGTTCGATGCTCTAAACAGCCAGAAGTCATTCTGGGTTCTCAAGCAGGGCACGTGACATGAAAGAAGGATCATCTAAGGAAGTCAGCTCCTGCAGCTGAGTGCAGAATGAATGCTTTCTAGATTTCGCATGAAATACGACTGTGTTTCCCATTTAAAATATCACAAATCAATATCCTAAAGATCCCTATCGTGGCCATTGTCATAATTGCAGACTGAACTATAGGTGAAGCCTTGCTGAGTATCCTTTTTTTTACCATTGAATCTGCCAGCTCAGTAAGACAACTCCAATCTATTACTGTATGGCTGAGTTCCATTTAGTCATGCATGCTTAGGACTCTATCTCCAGCCAAAGTATTTGCATAAGGCTGGCTTTGCTAACTTCCACAGCTCATTTCCTAGAGCCGCTGAGTCATTTATTTATTTTATTATTCTATTCCCACTTCAACATCTTGTCCTGAAGGACAACAATATACAACCCTAATTTTTCCATCTATCTTGTGTACACGAGACTGTTATTAAGCCCATCAAAGGAGCTGCACTGCGCCTTTGCTTATGAGTATAATTAAACTCAGACCCTCAATTAGTCATTTTAACCCATATAATGGATGAGCACTTGATCCCATGGAGAGCCACTAATTCTGGAATGACCTTGAGAAAACCCGTTCACAAAGTAATACTAGTGATAATCACACTCCGGCTGGGAAGCTCCAAGGACATTTATTTTATCTGGTTTACCTCTTGCATTAGCCACAGGTGAGAGGAGGAATTATTATCACTTTTATGTTAAGTTCAGTTGGTTGCCAATATTATCCGACCATTAAAATAATCTGTTTTGCTGCTGCAACTTACTCATTCCATAACTGAAAGCCTCTGCCTCCCACTCTCCTTCACCCAATTTGCCCATCTCCCACACCCTGCCCTCTAGCAACCATCAGTTTGTTCTCTGTATTTATGGGCTAGTGGTTTCTGCTGTTTTTGTTTGCTTGTTTGTTTAGATTCCACTCGTAAGTGCACTTATATGGTAGTTGTCTTTCACTGTCTGACTTACTTCATCATAGGGCATATAGTCAAGAAAAAAAAATCTGTTTTAAAAATTTTTCTTTTTAGCTCTTGTATAAAGAGTTCTGGATTTATCCCAGTCTTGTGTTGCAGCTGAACTGAGGGCTCTTTATTCAGGGACTTAAAATGGAAATGACCATGTCTATGTGGATGCTGTAAACAGAGGAGAAACACTCACCCACTCACACTTGGTTTTCCCACACCTGGCCCTAAAGCAGATGATATTCCTCACCTGAGCAGCTCTCTACTTCCGATCACTGCACCTATTATGGATGCAGAGTGAATGGTTTTCTTGAGTCAGGACACAGCAGTGAAGGTCCTCTTTGGAGGAAGGGAACAGAGTTGGGGGGGGAGCGACAGAAGGAGTAGGGGGTCTTGGGACCCCATCAGAGGGGAGAGTTGGGCTGCCCATCTCAGCACCTCCCTAGGTGACAAGGACTTCAGTCCCCCATGGAGCACCCCAAGCTTCTAGCTCACTCCGTGCCACGCAGTCGGCATGGTTTATACTCTAGTAGTTTATAATAATAGGTCTATTTTCTATTAATAGATTACAAGAATTTTATTCTGTATTAGTTTGCCACGGCTATCATTAACAAAGTACCTCAGACTGGGTAGCTTAAACAGCAGAAATGTATCTCCTCACAATTCTGGAAGTTAGAAGTCTAAGATAAAGATGTCAGCAGGACTAGTTCTCAGAGGCCTCTCTCCTTGGTTTGCAGATGGTCATCTTCTCGCCATGTCCTCACATGATCTTCCCTCTGTGCCTCTGTGTCCTGATCTCCTCTTCTTATAAATCTCCATGTTGGGATCTCCAAATGAGGCATCCGCAAGTGGGGCACTACCTTTGAATACCACAGGCTCTAGGGCCTGGCTTTTGGCCTTGCCTGGTCAGAAACTGGACCTTAAAGCTGCAATAGCATCAGGAGGAAATTAGCTTTGGTTTAGCATCTGTGAAAAGCCCATTATAATGCTATGCCTCTTTAATATGCATGCTGTTTGATACAATTGTCCCTATAATCTAGTGAGGTAGGATTCCCTATCCCATTTTACAGATCAAGAAGCTCATGCTCATAAGGATAAGAGTAGCTTGACCCAAGTCATACAGCTAGTAAGCAAAGGAAAGGTGATAGAAACCCTGGGTTATATGAGCTGGGTTCCTCCCACCTCACCATGTTTCATTAGGCAGAGACAAGGGAACAGCCCAAGAACACCTATGTTTCTTTACACTGAGACTAGGATGCTGGCTCAGTACAGATCCTAAGAGAAGCAGACACGAAGACAGAATTAGCAGTCCGTGCAAGGTATTTAATTAGGAGCAACACTGGAGAAGACAATGGGAGGAAACCAGAGAGCCTGGAAGAGCCTTCAAACCATGATGCAGCAGGTCTGCCCCCAAGTGAAGGGGAGCAGAAAAGAAGGAAGGAATGTTGGTTGGTTGGGTGAAATTGTTTTAGGCTCTCCAGGAGTTCGACAAGACCACTGGAGAGTTCTTAAGCCCAAATCATTCTTCCAAGGAGTCCCGCATCTCCCAGAACCAGGTTTGCCCTGTACTGCTGCTGAGCTGGGTCACTGGCTGGGGGCACCATGGTGAGTAAAGCTGGAGCATGAAGGCAAACATAGCGACGAATCTTAGGGCACAGAAGCTGGACCATCATCAGTCAGTGATGCTCCTGCAGTGAGAGATTTGAGTGGGTGCATTTTTATGGACATTACATAAGCCTAATCCTTTACCAGTGCTTTCTTTCTCTAGAGGCTAGGCACTAAGAAGTCACCATACAATCAGAAAGTTGCTTGGTGATACAGAATCCAAACAAGAGGAGTTCGTTACATTGACTGAAAGTTTCATTCTCTCAACATCTATTCTTCTGAGTCCTTACTATGTGCTTGGCTCTATGGTAGGCGTGGGGGCTGTAAAGAAGAGCAGATAGACACAGTCTATGGAGTTTGCTCTTGAAAGCAATGCATAATGTCATTTAGACAACCTGATTGCATCTAAGTCTCATTAGGCTGCCCCAGAACTGGAAAGATTGGAGTGTGTCTCTCCTAAATCATGCCTCAGAAGGCCATATTCTTTTTTTCTTTTTCAGTATTTGCATGGCTAACCTAACTCTCTCTTACCAATACATTCTTTCTTTACATATAAAAAGCTGTTTACTGTTAATTGATTTACTCTTACATCTTGTAGTCTTAAAGCTTTCTCTCTCTTAGGATTTTGCATTCTTGTTTCTTTTCTATTAGGAAAAGTCTGAAAAAACTTCATTTTTTAATTCTTTCAGAAGACAGATTTATGCCCCAGAGGACTAACTATAATTTTGCAAAGTTCTTTCTGGCATTTATGTTCCATGAAATAGTAATAGGGATCATTTCTCCCCAAACATTGTTTTGTTTCCCTAAACTAGAAGTGAGACTATAATGATTTCACCTTAAATATAAATTTTTAATGTAAGATACCCTATCATGCTATTTCTTCCTCAAGTTTCCACAACTTATTTCTGCAAAATTTGATCTACTTAATTATGAAAATTTGCAGAATCTAACTAAAACTTGTTTTGAATTATTTATCCTATAATTTGATTGCAAATGTGGGCTTCTTTTAAAAGGACAAGCAAATGTTAAATTTTACTTTTTCAGTATGAGTAGTCATTCTTCCTATTAGAATATGAATATTCAAACCTTTCCATTAGTATGAACAAATTACTTCCTTTAAAAAAAGATTAAATAAAAAAGCTTAGTTAATCCCCAATTGGTAGACAATGGTGTTTAATATTTATCCCTATAAAACATTGGGTTGTAGGGTGTTAACTCCCTGATAAATAAAAAGCAAATTGCAAGAGCTGGATCATTCTTCAAATCCTTCATAACTTCCTGATATTAAAAATATGATTTTTCCTCCTGCTGCCCTCCCAAATTATACTACATTGCATCAGAAGTAGCTTCCCTGGAGGAGAAGCAAAGAAACAAGTCTATTATCCATAAATTGAAGAAGAAAGAGCTCACCAAACAGTTTCACTTACAGACTAATCCTCTCCAGTATTTCAACACATCTATTTTCATACCATTTCTCCTTTCCCTTTGCAAAGTGGCACTTACTTTAAAATAAATAAAGCCAGCGTTTGCCAGAGTTGTGACAAAATAACCAGAAATGAGGACAACTCATAGGAGAAGAAGCAGAGCATGTGTGGAGGTTAGCCCACACCCGGTGGTGATAATGAAGATCTCCTGCTTGCAGTTCCAATTCCTCTTGGAGGAAAGAGAAACATAACCAGTGAGAGCCATGCATAGCGTTCTCCAAAGTACCAGTGCAGAGATCAGGCCTCCCACCCCCCATCCTGGGAATTCCAGATGCACAACTCTGTTCTCCACAACCAACTTTGAAACCCTTTCGCTCCCCTCATTCTCTTTTCCTTGAGTCTAGGTGATCCTTAATTGACCAAGAATATTTGAAGTAAGTTTCACGTGTCCTTTAGTTGACCAAGGGACCCTGAAAGAAAAGAGTAGGAAGTGTTTGAATCACCATCTTATTCTCCCTTGGCCCCCTTTCCTGGGTTAATGACTTCCTCCTGTCACAGGGCCAGCATTTGGAGCTGTCCATGACCATTTGCTTCAGGACATTTGACAGGCAGCTGTGGGTCAAGGCTGAGCAGGATGGCCCATTCCCTGGGTTCCTCTCCATCGCCCTTCCCTTCGGAGCTATGACAGGGAGGGCTGACAAGCGGGGTCTCTGATTCAGAGAGCTGTGGCAGTGTGGGGGGATTACAGGAAGCAGAGGTACAGGTAGGGTGAATAGAAGCACCCCTTGGTCCCCTGCACTACATCATGGAGCTCTTGGTTGCCCTTCTGTGGCAGGACCTTCACCATCTCCTAGCAAGTTGTTTGTTCTAGAAAGAGAGAAACTGGGGAAGCTACTAAATATAAAAACCATCATTTCTTCATTCTTATTGGAAAGTCCTTGTTCTGAGCTGGCAGAAGATTCTGGAAGTACTAACTCACATGTTTTCCTGAGGCAGAGAAGAGCCAAAGGGAGGGCAGCCCTACCTAGATTTCGTGCTTGGTCTATATTTTCTTGCCTCTGCAAGATTTAAGCAAGAGAAGCAGTTGTTAGTAACTGCTTTCACGCTGTAATGGACTGACAGCTTTCAACGCTTGATTTTTAGGATACATAAATTCTTTTTTCAGTTTTTCAGTCTGCTAAGGAAAAGGACAGACGTGTCAAGACTTCAGATTAACCCTATGTCCTTCACCATTGTCCCATGGAGGTACAAATACATCATTGTTCCCCATTAACAAGCACTCAACCGGCAAGGAAGATGCTGTGCCGAGAATGCACTGACTGGAGCTAATGAATCCCAACAACCAATTACCTTTCTCTTAAGGTAACTTATTACCAGAAAGTAGCTGTGTTAGCACCAAGATTTGATGTGAGACTGGCCGTCCTTAGGAAGAGACCAGCTGATTAGTCATCCCCCATCGTTCTCCGTAATAGTCCTGTCTGGACTTTTGTGTCCAGACCGTTGTTCTTCCCAGGGTTACATTTGCCCTGACCTGATTTTGGGCCAACAATGTAATTGGTAATTGCAGGCTAATTTATATAAACAAACGAGGGTCCTGCTCAATGAAAGCATTGTCATCATGATTGGTACTTACTGCTCTAAGAGCTCTCTATTTGGTACAAGTTTGGGTCAAGTGGTTGGAGCCAATGGAGCTTAGTGCAAAAAAAAAAAAAAAAAAAGATTATTTCAAGTATGAAAAAACCATCCTGTCCTTTTAAGTCCTGCCAGGAAGCATGGTTGATGGTGTCTTGCATGGAATGAGTGCTCACATGTTTTAGAGAAAACTGGTTTTGTCCTTTGCTTAGAATCTTGACAGGACCTGAAGGTCCTTCTCCTTAGCATCTAAGAAAGCAGCACTGGTAAGTCTCTTCCTAGAACAGAAAGGAACCTTACTTCTTTCTCCTCTGCAGGCAGCACTGTCATCCTGACTAGCAAACATGATTAAATGTCATTTGTCCTTGACCCCTGTCACTCCAAAGCAGCCGAAATGGATTAAGAGGCCAGTGCCCCCCAAATCAGATGGAACCCAGGGTCCTCAGCGCAGACGGGCGGTAATAGCTCACAAAGGAGCTGGTGCTGGGGCTTATTACCATTTTTCAGGGCTCGCTCTTATTTGAGGGGAGATAACTGAAACAGTTATCCTATTGTTTCCTTTCAAGCACCCAGCCAAGATCCCCGGCAGGCTTAGACAAACACCTTCAGAAGGGGGGTGAGGGGGGCGGGACACAATACCTCAGAAAGGCAAAGCTGTGGGTCTGAGGTAAAGACAAAAACCCCCTTGGAGAAAGGGAATCCCTTACCTCTCACCTCTCAGGGCCTATAAGCTTCCTCTTTTCTTTAGAAACTTTTTACACTCTGAAGGCTTTAATTCAAGTGAAGCCAAAGGCCAAGACACACAATGAACCATGAAGATTCGATTACCCTGACCCACGGTCACTCTGCCTGACAGCAAAAACATGTCCCTCTACCCAAGGAGCCCCTTCTGTCTGGCACTCAAGGGAGCCCCCATCTCCCCAGCATTTTCTCCCCTATTCTTTTTTTTTCTTTCATTTAAAAAATTTCAGGCACAATGCACATAACATAAAATCCACCATTTAGAAATGAACAATTCAGTGGAGTTTAGTACATTCACGACATAGTGCCACCACTTCTATCTAGTTCCAGAATTTTTTCATTTCCCCAAGAGGAAATTCTGTATTTCTTAAGCAGTCACTCCCCATGCTCCCTCCTTCGGGCCCTGAATTTCAATCCAGTTAGGTAACATACAGTGTGGCACTGGTTTCAGGAGCAGAATCCAGTGATTCGTCACCCACATCCAACACCCAGTGCTCTTCACACCGAGGGCCCTCCTGAATGCCCATCACCCAGTTACCCCATCCTTCCGCCCACCTCCCCTCCAGCAACCCTGTCTGTTCTCTATAGTTCAAGGTCTCTTATGGTTTGTCTCCCTCTCTATTTTTATCTCATTTTATTTTTCCTTCCCTTCCCATATGTTCATCTGTTTTGTTTCTTACATCCCACATATGAGTGGGGCGCCTGGGTGGCTTAGTCGGTTAAGCATCTGCCTTCAGCTCAGGTCACGATCCCAGAATCCTGGGCCTGGTTCTCCCTCTCCCTCTGCCCCTCCCCCCACTCATGCTCTCTCTCAAATAAATAAATTAAATTAAATTTTTTTTAAAAGCACCCAACTCTTGGTTTCAGCTCAGGTCATGATCTCAGGGTCATAAAATCGAGCCCCACGTCAGGCTCCATGCTCAGCATGGAATCTGCTTGAGATTCTCTGCCTCGCCCTCTGCCCTTCCCCTCAATTCTCTCTCTCTCAAATAAATAAAGTCTTCAAAATACAGTTATAAAAAATATTCCACATGAGTGAAATCATACGATATTTGTCTTTGACTTATTTCACGTAGCAGAGTACTCTCTAGATCCATCCATGTCATTGCAAATGGTAAGATTTCATTCTTTTTTATGACTAATATTCCAATATATATATATATATATATATATATATATACCACATCTTCTTTATCCATTCATCAGCTGTTGGACATTTGGGCTCTTTCCATAATTTAGCTATTATAGGTTACTCTGCTATAAACATCAGGGTGCATGTGCCCCTTTGAATCAACATTTTACTATCCTTTGGGTAAATACCTAGTAGTGCAATTGCTGGATCATAGGGCAGTTCTATTTTTAACTTTCTGAGGAACCGCCATACTGTTTTCCAGTGGGGCTGCACCAGTTTGCATTCCCACCAACAGTGTAAGAGGGGTCCCCTTTCTCTGCGTTCTCTCCAACATTTGTTGTTTCCTGTCTTGTTAATTTTTGCCATTCTGACAGGTGTGAGGTGATATCTCATTGTGATTTTGATTCGTATTTCCCTGATGATGAGTCATGTTGAGCATCTTTTCATGTGTCTGTTAGCCATCTGGATGTCTTCTTTGGAGAAGTGTCTATTCATATCTTCTGCCTATTTCTTAACTGGATTATTTGTTTTTTTCGGTGTTGGGTTTGATGAGTTCTTTATAGATTTTGGATACTAACCCTTTATCTGATATGTCATTTGCATATATTTTCTCCCATTTCATAGGCTGTCTTTTAGTTTTGTAGATTGTTTCTTTTGCTGTGCAAAAGCTTTTTATCTTGATAAGGACCCAATAGTTTATTTTTGCTTTTGTTTCCCTCATGGCCTAGATTATTTTCTTTTTCTCGGATTATTTGCCTTTTCTTTTGTCTTTTTATTTCAGAAACAAGTTTTCTCTTCAGCTGCTAGATTATTAAGGCCATTTGTCTTTATATCACTCTGCATAAGTCCTGGGATAAAGGTACTGCATGAATGTTATGGTTTTGCTTTAAAATTCTGAGGATTGATGTCCACTCATTGCAGCTTGTGGTCAAAGTTGGCCAGATCCTCAGAGTCTCCAGCCCTGTGTTGGGCCCCTCTGCCCTTACCGTGTTTGCAATACTGGCCTTCTTTCCATTGCTCTATCCACTGGGATCTTTGCTACCTCAGGACCTTCACCTTGACTTCCGGCACCTGGAGGACTCTGTCCTCTCCCCTTTACCTTTAGATCTCAGCTTAAAACTGTCCTATCCAGAGAGACTTTCTGCAACACCCTCTCCTCCCATATAAATTAGGCCTTCCCCGATGCCTTTACAAAGCATTCTGAGCTTTTCATCCGATCTTCTGACGATCTAGAGTGATGTCCTTGCCTATGTGCTTTGGTCTTTAAGGTCAGAGAGCTATATTCTCATGAGATTAGCTCTTAAGCAGCTTGGCTTACTCAGTGCTAAAACAACAGTTGGCACCTGGTGGCCCCCTGAGAACTAGCTCTCAAATGAGTGAGTGAATGAGAATCAGGGAGCAGCCCTTCCCTGGCTGCTCTTCCGAGTGCCCCATAACTGTCCTGTGCTAATTTCCACCAAAGCAAGGAACCTTTTCATCCTCCCGGTTATGAATAAGATCTTCCCAGTCGCACAGATAACGTTACTGTGCGTGATCTCCAGTGTCCACATGAGACCAGTCTCCTGGTTACAGCCCCATACCTGCTTGTTTTCTGGTGCGTGTGTTTGTGATATTTCTGCTAAATACAACCACTGCCCCCATGTGTGTTACCATCAACAGCAGAATCTCTTTTTTCTTGGACAGTCATCAGTGACCCGTGTACAAGTTTCTGTCCTTGTACTTTGCTTGTATTGCCCTTGGTTCTCATACCGAATTCGTCATCCACCTCATTTGAAGGAAGCTGTTGGACTCTTGATTTATCAGCACAGTTAAATAATAAATGTGGACAAAAGCTCTTTAATACTGCCAATCAGCACTTGATTCTCATGACGGCTTTATAAATAAGAGGTTATTATGGGTTTTTCCCCCCAATTTTAAGTAAGAAGAACCTGAAACTGGGAGAGGTTGAGCAATTTGTCCCCAAGCCCATGGTGGGAAGTCGTGAACCCAGACGCAAGCCTGGGCTCTCAGAATCCAGATGGAATGCTGCCCAATGGCATCATGTGCCTCGGAGTCGGCCTATTAGCACTAAACACTGCAGCCAGTCTGCCCCGTTGTAAATAATGAGAACAGCCGAAACCATTGCGTCATTTCCTCCTTGGTCCAGTGCTAAATCAACACCTTGGTAAAATGGACAGTGTCTCTTATTCCACACAAAAATACAGTGAATTTCTGTTATGTGCCCAGGACTCTGCTAGGTACCTGAGAAGCAAACAAGAATAAGACATGATACTTAAGCCTAAAAGAATAGAAGGAAATCTCAAAGAAAACTGATGGATGGAAGCCAAACAGGCTCTTTACCTCTGAGAAGGCTGAGTGGAGATCCTGCTTTCTTATCTGCAGCCGAGAGGCAGGCTAGGGATCTACTGATGGCACTGTGTAGATTGCCAGTGTAGACTGGGGGACTGACCCCGTGGAAAAGTCGAGATCTGAAGAGCTGACAAACGCAGTCAACATCACTGCCTCCTAGTCCCCGGGTGGTCTGTTGGTGGATAAACTCCACCAAGTGAGAAATCTCAACCAAGGGATGGCAGAGCTTTGTCACCTGCCAGTCAGACAATTCACTCTCTCTGCTGGGGGCTGTTATGGGTTAAATTTTGTGATTAGAGATCATATATTGATCTCTAATTCCCCAAATTCATATATTGAAGTCCTAACTCCCAGTACTTCAGAATGTGACCTTATTTGGGAATAGGTCGTTGTATATCAGATGGACATTAGATGAAGTCATTAGGGTGGGCTCTCATCCAAGATGACTGGTGTCCCTATTAAAAGGAGAAATTTAGGGGCACTTGGGTGGCTCAGTCGGTTACACATCTGCCTTCGGCTCAGGTCATGATCCCAGGGTCCTGGGATCGAGTCCAGCATCAGGCTCCCTGCTTGGCAGGGAGCCTGCTTCTCCCTCTCCTCCCCGTTCATGCTGTCTCTCTCTCTGTCAAATGAATAAATAAAATCTTTAAAAAAAAAATAAAAGGGGAAATTTAGACACAGAGACACACACAGCAGGATGCCATGTGTAGGTGAGGGCAGAGATGAGAGTGGTGCTTCTCCAAGTGGAAGAACATCAAAGATGGTTGGCAAACTCCAAGAAACTGAGGGGAGCGGGGAACAGATTCTCACAGCCTCAGAAGAAACCAACCCTGCTGACACCTTGATCTTGGATTTTTGCTTCTTCTGAACTATGAGAGAATAAATTTCTGTTGCTCAAGCCACTCAGTTTGTGGTACTTTATTACCAAAGCAGCCTGAGCAGACTAATACACGGGAGACAGCATATGGAAATGAGGAAATGCTGGGGAGCATGGAAAAATGAAGCCAGGAAAAGAGGCTCCTCTTTTCAAAAAACTAATATAATAGTCCTCCTGTGCACCACACTAGAATCTTCCTGTGCTTTGTTCTTATTTTCTCTTTGTTAAAATAGAAAGATAAAAGATACCTGTCCTTTGCTTCAGGTATCTGTGCCTAAAGTGAGCAGATGTCCGGGAGAAAAGGTGGTGGGTAACTGTAGGTCTGCTCCTACGTACTGCACAGACTTGGCCTTATCTGATCCTTCCAAAACATTAGCCCACTTTACAGATGGAGAAACTGAGGGTTAGAAACGCTAATATGCTACCCCAGGCCAGGCTGATAATAACAGAGTTGAAATCAGACACCATAGCTTTTCTACTCCCCTAGAAGGTCATTTGGAGTATAAGATACTTCCATTCTTTACAAGTGAATGCCAGGATTCATAAACATTATGTTACACAAATCAGGACTTGGTAAGGTAGGGGTGTGGCTGTATCTCTGGAATGTTCTTCTCACTGTTCCTATCCTTCTCCCCAGGCTCCTCAAGAATCCCCATTGCTTCCAACTGCAGAGTCTCTTGCTTGAAATTGCTTTAACATGCTGGAGACAAGAATGTCATCTGTCTGTCTGTAAACTGTCTGTGGAGTAGGGCGGGAGAAGGAGCAGACAGTGGGAAGCTGTTCTGTTGCTGGCTTCGAATTGTATTTCCTTCCATGGCAAGAATCCGTTAGCATTGGTGTCCCTTAGTCCTTCTGTCTCCTTACATTCTAGCAAGTTATCATCTATCCTACAAGCAAAGAAATCAGTCACAGGCAGCCGTGCATATTGATTTGGTCACAGACCAGGATTGGCCCTGAATGAAAATGTGGGACCATCGAGGGCTGCCTGCTGCCAGCCTGGACTCCCGAGTGCAGACTGCTGGCCTTGGGCATCTGTCTGGTTCCTCCTCCCCCTAATTTGAGTTTGCCCTCACTTTGTCCATTTGCTTGGCTGCCCATCCACCCCACGGCTTGCCTTCTTGCCGGCCAGCTGCCCGTGCTCTACCTCCTCCCCCAAGCAGAATGATGCTCTGTGACCTGAGCGCAGAATGCCGGTAGACAGTAAGTAAGTGATATGGGTGGGTGAGAACATGCTGGTGAACATTGACTGAGCACAAGACGCAGTAACCTGCTGAGGAGGACATGGAAAAAGACATGGAAAGATGAGTAGACGTTGGCCAAGTGAACAAGAGGAAGCATGTCCCGGGCATATAATGTGCTCAGGATTTGGAGTCTGAGTGAAATGGAAAGTCTTGGGGTGGAGGACTGGTGCTCCGATGTACATTTTAGAAGAATCACAGGAGCTTTCCTGGGAGGTGGGGGATGAGGGCAGAAGCACAGGGACCCAATGAAGAAACAAGACGTGGTGGTAACGGACCTGTCGGTAGCCATGCAGGATGATTCTGGAGATGCTTCGTGGTCAGAGCTGCCTGTGTGTGCCAACTGCGTAGACGCAGGTGTGCGAGAAAGACCGAGTCCAGGGTGAGTGACACCGTATTTGTCCAGCAAATCAATCAAAGTGTCTCAGCACACAGCAAAATAGCCCTTTTAAAGGAAACTCCCAAAGCAGGTTCCAGTTAGCACTACTTTTCTTTTCCCCCATTTCGCTCTTACCTCTTTTTTGCCTTTTAAATCTCCTTCTTATTTGCTTCTCTTGATCCCTATGACCACAACTATACTTTGTGAAGGTCCCTTGTCCCCCTCATCATCATTCCCATTCTGGTCATCCCCAGGAGAATTCAAGGACTCCATGATGAGAGGAATCCAGCATTGAAACCAAACCAAAAAGCTAACCAGCACTCATGTAGAGGCTGGCTAGCTGTAACTCCTCGGCCGGCAGCCCACGGCGTCTCACCACACGGCGAGTGGCGGGCGCTGCCGGGAGAGCACCAGGCACCAGCACGTGTCCCACAGGTGTGACCGTGTGGCGAAAGCGGAAACCATGGTCTAAGACCGCCGCAGTCCAGGGTTTCTTTGGCATTGGAGTAAACAAACACTGTATGTTTGATTTTCAGCACATTCTGTAACAAACCCTCCATGGTGAGTATTTGTGATTAAAACTGAAATAGTACATTGCATTCCTGGGGGGCAGTTTTAGGGAAATAATGGATTATTGGAAATGCTGGATTTGATCAGTGGAACCACTGGCCTAACAGCAGTTTGCATACTACATAAGCGTCCCCTTTCTGCTTCTATTTTGGACAAAAATTGAATCATTCTACTCCATCTTTTCCAAAACTATGTTTTCTTTACTGATGAGTAGGCCTCGAACCTTTCCATATTAGCACGTGATAATAAGAGTAATTGTATTAAGATGAGCTTCAGAAAAGCCTGGCATTTCTAGACTATATATTCCAGATAATTTTCATGGTGCATTGGTGCCTTGACATTTCCCCCAAGAAGTCATTTTATATGGTCTGCTCCGGAGGAACTGTTATCATTTGAGCCGTGAAGCCAGCAGGACACATGCACCCTGGGCCGACGGTGGAGACACAAGCCTCCCCTTTTGTCTTCTACTTATTCTCGATGTGTCCACCGAGCTGGTTAAGTGCACAGTTTTTGAACTCAATCTTAACACTTGCTCAACATCAAAGAGAGTAACCCCAGTCCCATAGCAGGTGAGAATGCTTTTATCCCAGCACTTATTTAGTGTGACAAGGATAAGCAATGAGGCTAAACTCTTGTGGCCAACTTGTGACCTGGTTTTAATGATGCCACGAGGCTCCTCGAAGTGTCCTTTTTAGGTGACCTTCCTATGCAGCATTAGGATTCTTAGATGTTTGAAACCTTACTCCCTCCACAGCTAAAGCAGTAAAAGGACATTGTGCACCCAGTGGTGCCATTATGCTACACTCGTTTTAAGCGCCAGCCATCTGGTTGTAGTAAAGCAAGAACAGTCACTCTTAGGTTACCTGGAGTTGAGGAGAAGCCCATTGCGCTCAGCATTCCTGCAACGAGAGGCGGCTGAAAGTTCTAATGACCACATTTTATCTTGTTTCTCAGAGCATCTAAAAAGGCGAAAGATTTATACGATCTGAAGAGAAACCAGAGTATTCTCAGAGCATCTAAAAACATCTTCATTTGAAGATGCAGAAAGTGCATCTGAAAGTTTTGAAATACGTTAGCAGAAATACTAAAAATGAGCTTTGATGGGAAACTATTGCAGTGAGGCTTTCTGGTCTTCTATGGATGCACAAATGGAGTTCTTCTGTTGCCCCCATCACAGGCTGGAACAGTGCAGGGGGCGTGGCTGGTCTCACAAATTGAACGTCAGGGTCTCTGCCAGCAGGCTTTTCTCAGGAAGCTCTGGGAAGAATCTGCTTCCTGGCTCCTTCAGGAGGTTGGCCAAATTCGGTTTCTTACGGTTGTAGACTTGAGGACCGCGTTTCTTTGTTGGCTGTTGGCTGGGGGTTGTTCTTAGCGACTGGCAGCCACCACATTCCCTGGCTTGCGGCTCCTTCCATTGTCCTGCAGAGCCGGGAATATCAGGGTATCAGGCCCTCTCCCCTCACCTTCCCTCATCTCTCTGCTCCCTCTTCAGCCACATGTCTTGGACTGACTCTTCTGCTTTTAAGGACTCATGCTATGACACCGGGACCCTGAATAATCCAGGATCATTTCCCTCTCCTTAAGGGCAGTGATGGGTACCGGTTGCCATCCGCAGAGCCCCTTCACGGCAGTGCCGAGATGAGTGCTTGGCTGAACAACCCCAGAGCAGGGATCTTGAAGGGACATCTTTCAAATTCTCCCTTCCGCAACAGAGAAGGAAAGGTCCACTCATGGCCACATTGGAGGCAGACAATTAAACAATAGATTCCTAGGTGCTAAGCAGCCTCGGTTTTAAAATGCAAAGACTCTTCGGACAGCTTTGACTTTTCCAATTATTCCTAAATTGCGATTCAGACCAATGCCTAAGCTGCTGCTTCTTATGAAAGCTGGCACCCACTTTCAGTAAGTCTTCCAGAAATTTCCTCCAATATGTAAAAATATATTTCAATAATTAGGAATAAATGTATACTCTTCTCCCTTTCAAAAAATAAAGAGGCTGAGTAATCTTAGTTTTACAGAGTTCTCTGTGTATTTTTTTTCTTGTAGAAGTTTATATGGATTTTTACAGTTTCTCCATCTGGTCACCCAGTGCCCCTACCCTAGATACTTTCCTTTCAAAACAAGGAGAGAACAGAGTTGTCCACAGACACCCTCTGCAGCTTTAATTCATCTTTGGCCAAACAAAGTTTGGCTTTGTTTGTTTATTTCACCTAGCTAGAACTACACAGTAATCTCTGGCCAAAGTCATTGGAGTCTGAATTTTTTTTTTTTTATCATTTATCCTGCTCTTTGGGCCATGTAAAAAACTACTAAAGGAGGGCGCCTGGGTGGCTCAGTCATTAAGCATCTGCCTTCGGCTCAGGTCATGATCCCGGGGTCCTGGGATCAAGCCCCACATCGGGCTCCCTGCTCCGCGGGAAGCCTGCTTCTCCCTCTCCCACTCCCCCTGCTTGTGTTCCCTCTCTCGCTGTCTCTCTCTCTGTCAAACAAATAAAATAAAAATCTTAAAAAAAAAAAAAAAACTACTAAGTGAGCCGTCAAAACTTCTATGTTCCCGGGACAGCAGTTAGGAGAGATGGGAGCATTTTTAAGAGATTCAAAGAAAGGTGGTTTTCATTTTTAATCCTTTCCCTCCCCTTTGCTTACGAGGCTTCAGCTGTTTTGATCCAGGGACTATTTTTACTAGCATTCTGGCCACAAATTTCAGGAAACTTTTTCCAAAGAAGAAATTTAAGAAAACTAAACAAAACAAAAAAAGCATAGAGGGATGGTTAGTAGAATGACAGGATTTTCCTCTTCTCGCTTCCTTACCCTGTGGCTGCTTGTTCTGTTCACTCATCCTACAGTGCTGGGCAAGGACCTTGAGCAGTCAGCTCAGAGAAATGCTGCTGGGTTCAGCCCAACAGTGAACACCCCGAATAAAAGGCTATGTGGGAGGGGCTAGGGAATTGCACGGAGCAGGACTGGGGTAGAAACGGGGAGGGGATGAGACACAAGAGTAAATGTAGATCTTTCCTCTGAAGATACTTTCAGATTGGGGGTTGTTACTCTTGGTACCCAATAAGGTATCAGCGAGTGATCAAAGCAAGCATGAACACAAGAAATACACCTTGAGGACCACTCATCATCTAGATAAGTGAACTTTTAGAAATCACATTGATTCCCAGCTTTAATAAGTCTTTGAAGTATGATTTGTTAAAATTTCCTGCAAGTAAATAAATTGAAAGATTACATGAGTACATACAGGGAATCAGGTGATGAATTGAAATGAAGGTTTGAAGGGTTACTCTAATAATAGCTATTAATAATCCAGAACATAAGGTCAAATCTTGAAAGTCTTCAAACCCACAATCTGACATTTAAAAGGCAAGTAGCCAATTACCTATAATCCCTTGTTAGTCAGGTTTGTTCTCCTACTTCTTAGAAGACAGAGGTCTGAAAATACAAGGAATTGGATGGCCTCAGGATTGCTCATTATTTATGTAGCCACAATGCTCATTTTCTTGGAAGCCACCCATTCATAGGTGAAATGAATGTTGCCTTTCTAGTTTGCAGTGTTCCCTAGCATATTAATTTATTGCATGTATTTTTATTTTTTTAAAGATTTTATTTTTTTATTTGTCAGAGAGAGAGAGCACAAGCAGGGGGGAGCGGCAGACAGAGGGAGAAGCAGGGCTCCCTGCTGAGCAAGGAGCCTGATACAGGACTCGATCCCAGGACTCTGGGATCATGACCTGAGCCGAAGGCAGACTGTTAACTGACTGAGCCACCCGGGCATCCCCATTGCATGTATTTTTAAAGCTCAAGTTTTATGACTTATATTCAATTGTGTCTGGGTTGATAAGGAATAATTTGGTCTAGCAGAAAAGGGAAGAAAAAACTGTGTTATTATTCCTTTTTTAACTTCATTTGCATTTTGACCATGACATTTTCTTTCTGCTGTTGCATTTGTAATCGGGCCATGGCTGGCCAATGATTATGTTCTGGGGGATGCCTGTTGCAGGGGTGCTACATACACCTGATGGAAAGCCCCCTCGATGGCAAGCAGAGGTACCAGGACTGAGATTGGATGTGGGGCTCGCAACGTGAGATGCTCCCTGGTTCTGAGTCAGCACAAAGGGCCTTTCACAAACGTGCCGGAGCGAACTGTCTGGGGCATCCATGGAATGTGGGGTAGGTGAGCTCAGCTCAGAAGCTTGGGTGCATGGCAGTCTCCAAGCTCGACGTGTGGTCTTGATAACTCCACACTCAAGGCACGGTGTGCACAGCTCACGCCCGAGTCCTACAAGTTAGGAAATAACAGTGGATGTTCGTGGAGCACAGAGGACCACAGGCACAATTAGGTTCAGAGTTAACGGCGTTAGCCACTCAGCACTCACTTTTTTTCCCTGTGATTTCCTTATAATGTAGCCCGATGGGAAACTCGCAGCAGACATTTCATAGAGCAGTTAACTCCTCGGCGTCCATCAATTTTAATTGGAATCATGAAGCTAAAACCCTAGGTAGTACTTGCCAGCCATAGGGCGTCTTTTAACTCAGGTATTTCTGGCTCCACTCTGGGCTGCTTTGGAACAATGTGCCCTGATGCGTGGCTAGCTCCAGAAGGCATGGCTCTAGGCATTCTTAAAAGGGGCCGTATTGAATAGCCAATGAAAGAGGAGCTCATCCATCTCTCTCTGCTGGTTTACATTTACGAGGGTGGGTGGGGTGTCTACGCGTAGGGGCCACCGCTCTGAGGACAGCTCAGGAGCCAAGTTCACTGCCAGCCCAGTAGGTAGTTGGTCTTTAGGCCACTGAAGCGCTCTGTCCCTGCAGCTCAACAAAGCAATTACCAAGCCATCACTGTCCTGATTTATAAAGAAATTGCCTTCCTTGGGGAAGACAGGAAGGTGCATAGCAGGAATCCGAAAGCAACACTGCTAATCTTTTTTTTTTTTTTTTAAAGGAAAAGGAAAAGAGGAAAAGAAAAAGGGAAATTTATTTCTCTGGAAATTGTTCTGACTTGGCCGTGATAAAGTGCCAGCTTAAGAAACCCATATGTGTAAAGAGAAGGCGAGAAATTTTCAAGTAAATTCAGCCTTCTGTTATTTGTATCCAATAAAAATGTATGGAGGTGTGGCTCATCTTAATACAGGTGTCCCTCGGTTTTCGAAAGTTTGCATTAGGCCACTTAACTTTAAAAAAAAAAAAAAAAAACCAACATGAGGAGCTGTTTTCACAAACAGAAAAGAATCAAAGAGGATTTTTGCTGTTATGGAAAAAAGGTGAAAAGCAAAGAGCGTCGAGCGTTGGTTTTGCCGAGAGCTGGGACAGAGGCAGGGCACCCGGGCAGCAAGGAGGGTCCCGCGCAGCCCCTTCCCTGTGCCATGCCCAGCGTCTCAGCATCCAGCCCCCAGAGCTTTGAACTGGGCCAAGAGCATCTGGGCTTTATGTGCTTTGCGCACCCACTAGCAGTGTGCCCTCAGGCATCAGGAGAGCCTAAGAGAGGAGATCTGGGGGTCTGGGATGGCTCAAAAATGTCTCCATATAAATTAATGGCAATTGCTTCTTTCCTTTACACACGTCAGGTCATGGAAGGTTTCCTAGGAGCCCTCTACCCTTGCATAGCAGAGGAAACCTGGACTATTCATACCATTTGGTACTTATGGTGGGCATTTCAGATAATGCTCCAGGAATTCACTTACAATAATGAGTCTCCACTAGAGGCTTCACTCAAGCAGAGCTAGGACATCGCCCATTTCTCTCCCTTATAATCCAGCATGCTCATTATCCCCCTGCCCTCTCTGTTCACCGGAAGCTGTGAAGACTGAGGTTTTCGGGAGCCCCTTCTATAGTATGAGGACTGGCAGAAGTAAAAGGTATCGACAAGCAGGAGAGCAATCTGGTCCAAGCTGTTGCCCACATATCTG
This sequence comes from Phoca vitulina, assembly GCF_004348235.1. Taxonomy (NCBI): domain Eukaryota; kingdom Metazoa; phylum Chordata; class Mammalia; order Carnivora; family Phocidae; genus Phoca; species Phoca vitulina. The sequence goes on along the minus strand of NW_022589720.1, from coordinate 8,662,399 downwards.
GTAGCTCTCTGTGCCTAATCAGGTGATGGAGAGGGCAAAGCAAATTAAAGCAACGTAGTTGTGCCTCAAAAAGTGCATCATCACGTCGCACCAGTGTTTCTTATGCAAAGCGCTGTAGTCCGCTCGGAAGCAGATGGGGCATCGCCTTCCCTGCGCAGTCGAAGGCAGATGCTGTACGTGCCACCACCTCGGCCCGTCCCCTGCACACGTGCCCCAAGGAAGAACTGTGATTCTCTTATATAGGTGGCATTTTGGTCTTGATCAAAACAGTACAATTATTTGATCATCTAGAAATACCCTCTAGAAACTTGCGTGAGTCCCCTGCAGATAAGCAGTTTTCCGGGGTGTGAAATGTGTACACGTGCGTGGAGAAGATTTTCATTTACCCTTGAGTAAGACAAGCGAAAGGCTCTGTACCGGTTTCCTACTGGTGCTGTGACAAATGACCACAAACTTAGTGACTTAGGACGACACAGATTTATTACCCTACAGTTTCTGGAGTTAGAAGTCTGACACGGTTCTTACCAAGGTGTCGGCAAGGTTGCGTTCCTCACTAATGGCTCTTGGGAGAAAATTTGTCCAGGCTTCTTCAGGTTATGGCTGGAACCAAATTCCTTATGGCTGTGGGACCAAGGTCCCTGTTTCCTTGCTGGCTGTCTGCTGAGAGCTAGCAGCCTCTCTCTCAACGTTGCATGTGACCCCTCCGTGTCAGAACCAGCTGTGGGGAGTTGAATCCTCATGCCCAAGATCTCTCTGACTTCCCCTTCTACTGCATCTCCCTGACTCCACCTAGACAATGCGCCCTGCTTTTAATGTTCATTGGGTCCACGGGGATCATCGAAGACAATAACACTATTGTAAAGTCCATAACCTTCATTCCCTCCGCAGTCTCTTTTTCCTTGTAAAGTAACCTATTCACGGGTTCCAGGCATTAGGACATAAACATCTTGGGGGGCCATTAATACCAAAGAAACAGCTTATCTGCTCCCGACCAACACTGGTGGGACAGGCATAGGATGATAATTATAGACATGCCAGTTCTAGAAGGGGAGAAATGGAAAATAAAATAGAGGACTGGTTCCAAGCAACTTGGAAATCTGGCCCAGGACACCCCATGAGGTTTCAAGGCCAGGGACTTATCTTCTGTAATCCTTGACTCTGCATTCTGGGTAAGATGCCAGAAAAAGGCAACACTGGAAAACCCTCTTGAATGACTTGAATTCACCAGGCAGGTGAGGGGAACCTTGCTGTGGTTCCGCATGGTAGCTGGAGGTCAAAAGGGACTTAGCACAGGTCATGTGGTTTGGTGAAAGAGCATCAGCAAGATTTACCCTGGTGAACCAGGAGCCTGCCGTGGTTTTACTCAACACAAGGGGCTGGCTTACCGTGCCAGGCTTAGTAAAAATGGAGGTGAACTAGCATTTGCCACAGACTGCCACCTCTCCCTACATATCCTGTCCTCTGCTCATGCCAGGAGTGGCCTGGAGCCCCCACCGCTGCATGGTTGTGCTTGGTCGGTATTGACAATGGCTGTTCACCAGGAACCACTTCCAAGCCCGGATGTGTAGTTTACACCTTGCCCTTCAAATCCGAAGGTCCATTCCACTAAATATGCATCAAATGTTTTCTTGCTAAGAACACACTTATTGTACTCTGTGTTCTTAAGTCCAACCCATGGCTTGCTGCTACAGATATTAGGGAAAACAATTTGATACCCAAATTTACAGAATTTCAACCTCAGCAAAGATTTTAATTACGAGTAGTAAGACTTCCATCCATCTCAGCCGAGGTTTATTTTCTAGGCATACCCAGGCATGGCTTCCGAGGGAGATTGGTTCCCACGTTCTTCATACTGCTAGTTCCATGCAAATGAGATCAGATCTTGGCACACCAGATATGTGTTTGCTTCCCTTGCTAGACTGTGAGCTCCGAAGGTCAAGGGCCAGGTGTTCTTTTCTTTCTATCCCAAGACTTGGCCTTGGGTGTAGAGCAGAGTCAGTACCCAGTCCAGTTGGGTTACTTTGTTGCTTTGAACTGATTGACCCGTTACCCTTTCTTCTGGTTCCATAGGGTCCATCTCACAAAACATGTAACTCCTCCAAATTTCCGCTCAATGTTACTTATTACAGCAAAAAATTAAAAACAACTTGGATGTCCTTTAATAGGGTAATCATTTCTTAAATTATAAATTGTGATATATTCATACATGGAATACCCAAAGTCATTCATTGAATAGGGTAAATAGGTAGGCACTGTCATGAAAAGAGGCAATGAGAGGCTTTTAAAGGATAAAAGCAGGGGTGCCTGGGTGGCTCAGTCGGTTAAGCATCCGACTCTTGGTTTCAGCTCAGGGTCGTGAGATTGAGCCCTGAGTCAGGCTCCACACTGAGCATGGAGCCTGCTTGAGATTCTCCCTCTCCCTCTGCCCTACTCCACACCTGCCTTGCACTTTCTCTTTCTTAAAAAAATAAAAAAGATAAAATCAAGCAAGGTGCCTGACGAACCACTATGGTGAAAAGCAAAAACATACCTACACAGTTTATTTGTAGGAGTAGAAAATCATCCTGAATGATAAACTTCACATAGACACAGTGATTTCCTTGGACAGAGGGGAAGAAAAGAGTGAGGATGCTCACTTTTACTCATATATTTTCCCCACTGTTTGAATACTTTTACAGTAGTTTCAGATTTTTTTAAAATTAGTGATGAGCATGTAAACAATGAGGTTGTCACTATCACCGTGAAACCTTCCCATCTTTCCTGTGCTCGCCCCTTATCCTTGCCGCCTGCCTGCCGTCCACATTCCAGGTGGGGCCGCAGCTCCCCACCTGCTGTCTCTCTCCCTCTTGCATGGGAGTCTCTGGGTGAGAAGCAGCAGGGGCGGTTCACATTTACTGTGAAGAGTTGGCGCCAGGCCCTGAGCACTGGGCTATGTCACCGCACAAGCTGGTGATTCAGACATCCCCATCTGCACATTACAGATGAGTAGACCCAGGCAAGGCACGTGCCTTCACACCTAGGGAGCCCCGGCTACAAGACCGTGGCAGGTGCACGAGAGAATCCATCTTTGTTGAAGTTGTTAAATGATAAGAAGGAAACAAGCTCTCCCTTTGTGCAGAGAAGCTACAGATTTAAGAGGATGAGGCCTAGTGGTTTCTGTGGTGGCGGCCCCTCCTCTGTGGTGGCTCCTCTGAGACTTGGCAGGGCTCACACTGCCCCCATAGACCCTGTAACCACTGACCTGGAGTCAGGGGATCCGACTGCACAGCTGTTGCTGTGTTGACCCAGTGAGCTGGGCAGAAGACCCCCTTCCTCCCCAACCCTGCACACTTGGCTTTCCCACATGGAGGAAGAGATTGGGGTTTCTTGGTCAGTGATTTTGGAACCCACACACAAGCTCTCTCAAGGCCTTTTGTAGGAGAGAAGAAGACATAGTTGCTATTTACCCATGGAGATAAATGCATCTGAATCCTGAAGCCCAGGCTCTAGAATTAGGAGAGCAATGTTCTGCTCAGACCAAGGGCACTGCTGATTTTGATTGGAGGTTCTTGGACTTTTTTGGGTCCTGGCCTCAGAATACACTGTAAGTCCTATTCCTTTATCGCAGAAAAAAACACACACATAGCATACATATAAAACTATATGAAATTTTGAGGAAAATATCAGGGATTCAGAGACTCCTCCTAAATCCTATAACCGGGCTTCCGATGAGAATCTAGGTCAGGGCTTGGCAAATTAGGGCCCATGGGCCAAATCCCACCCATGACCTGTTTTTGTATGGCTGCAGATAAGAGTGGGTTTTACATTTTTAAAAGGTTGTTAAAAGAAGGAGGAGGAGAAGTTACAGAGACCCTGTGTGGTTCCCAAACCTGAAACATTCACTCCCCGGCTCCTTATAGAAAAAGTTCTCTACTCCTGATTTAGATGCGTGGATAGAAGGATCTCTTTAAAATGGAATGTTTTTAACTAAAGCAAAAGCAAGCCTACTTCATGAGAGAATGGCTTGAGCATGATTGCTATCATTTCCCTTTCCCATGCTTAACTCAGACCAGGTAATTTATGAGAAGCTACAAATTTCATTGGTAATCACGTGGTCAGGAAGTTGAGATGATGCACATTTGTGCTTTGCTTAGATTTCCCCTCACAAACTTGGTGTTAGTTCCAAGATTTTCACAGTGTGCCAGTTGGAAGCCTGTGGCAGTCAGTCTAGATGCATCGTTGCTGGAGGGGAGGTGGGGGGGGGATGGGGTAACTGGGGGATGGGCATTAAGGAGGGCACGTGATGTGATGAGCACTGGGTGTTGGACGCAACTGATGAATCACTAAACTCTACCTCTGAAACTAATAATACACTCTATGTTAATTCATTGATCTTAAATTAAAATAAAATAAATGAATGCATCGTCGTTGGATGTAAAGCCATGATGCCCCCCTCAACCCATTAGGAAGAGGAAACCGAGTATCTTTAAGAGTTTATGTATTATGTAGTTCACAGTGGACAATTACATGGTCATTTAATAAATATTTCAATTTCCTGCTGTTGGATTCCCTGCTAAGAGAGTGGTTCTCAGACAGCAAAGTAAGATGACGCTGCCCACCCCTCCTCACATCACAGAGGGACCAGCCTCAAACATCAGGTGTTACAGGTGCCCTAAAATCTTGCGCCTGGAACAACAAAGAGGGGCTGAAGGGGCTGAGGCAGAGGTCTGACCAAGCCTAGGCAGCGTGACTGCTCAAAGCAGTGGCCTAGACGCAGAAGGAAAAGCATTGCAGGTGGCGGCAGGGAGGGGTCAGCACAGCCTCCGATCCCCAGACAGACTCTCTTTATCTGTGGTTGAGGGTACAGAGGCTCGAGCCCCTGGGAGTCCCTGGTATCCCCAGACCCAGGTCTGGTCCTCCTGGTCCACTCTGTGCTGTCGTCTGTGGTGGACTGTACCTCTCTCCCTGCCTGCCCTGCTCTGTTGGCCCCAAGGCCTTACTGAGCGTGTGGCTTTGTATTTCAGCTTTGCCTTGGGACCACCTGTATTTCTTGAAACGGTCTAAGCTCTGCTCTCTGAAGATCCTGGCAACCCCACCCCACTCCTCACACTGGTGTGTAGTCTCAGAAGCTCAGCCCAGGGTCCCAGAGACCCAACATCTAGGTTCTGCTGGTGAGATGAGCCAGAGAAGCCCAGGGAGCCCCAGCCCAGAAATGTGCAGGAAGGACCCAGGGCTCAAGGTGATGGGGATGGACCTGGTGTGAGATGACTGCAGGGGAGGGCAGATCATAAAGGCCAAGGAGCAGGGGGTGCGGAGAGGAGAGGAGGTAACAGAGAGCAGAGGACGAGAACCTGAGACAGAAATCTCTTCCTGCAAGCCTGGGGTGAAGATCGCTATAGCTCGGTAGTACCTGATTGGCTCCAAATGACAAAATCGTGTCATTCTCTCCCGCACTCTGTGGGATCAATATCGTCAACAGAAGAAAGCTGATAGCTCAGACTTGCTTAGTTTGAGATATGATACAAGCTTTAGATACCACACACTATGTTCAGTTGGTTTTTTTTTTCTTTCTTCCCAAATTGAGGCTGACCTGAATAGTCCAGGATGGGGGCAAGCCTGCATTCTTGATGTAACAGACATCTGATATCATCCAGTGAGTATGGAGGGCAGAGGCAAATCAGTCACCCAAATTCCAGTCCAGCTGAATGCACGTGTAATAACCAACTTGCACCGAGCACCTAGGTGGTGTAGGGCAGTCAGCTGCATGCTGGGTATACCAACAACAATGACATGCCCTCTGCCCTCCAGAAGGTTCCCAAGCAGCAAAAAGGTCACAGCCTAAATAATTCTAATCCAAAGTCAATGGTGACCAGTAAGAGAGATTCAAAGAGCACAGGCAGTGCGGAGAAGAGAGAGGCTAATTTCAAGTTGAGTAATTGCTAAAATCCTTATCCATGGGTTTTCTCTGCGGTTTCACTGTCCATATCCTGGCCATCCGAAGTAGGGACACATAAAATGAGGTCTTCCGTGTGACATGCTGCATTCATTCCTTTGAATGTAGGGTACAAGGACCACTTGGGATCCTACGAGAGCTGCGTATATTGAATTTGTTCTTACTAAGCTCAGTGAGTGATGGAGGCTCAGAGAAACGGGATGTCAAACAGCACTGAAGATAGGGAAAATAAAGCAGTTTAACAAGTTACATTAGAACAAAAGAGATCATAAGAGATTCTGTATCTTTTAATTGTAAGAAATAAAAATAAATTCTCATTTTTTATCAATTAGATAAAAAGATCGTAGAAACTACTGTAGGCAGAAATTTCCAAATAACATGTAAACTGACAATTCAATCAAGATTATGAAGATTATTTCTAAGGAAAAGCTATTGTACCATCTTTGTGCTTTTTATAAATAATCTGTCAAGTATTTGTTGTAACGTTGGGTTTATGTGTAGAATTTTGCGGCACCAGTTTCTCATCCGACAAGAAAATCTCCTCTGTCAAGAAGGGCATCTCTGTCAAATGCAACAGGAGGGAGGATCTTTGTAGGTCGAACACTGGCTCATTGTCACTTGCTTAGGACCGTAATTACAATTAATTGTTACAGTGACCAACACACAAAGTTATTGGTTTTTTTATTTTTAACCAGTGAAGCATGCATAATATAGTAGATCTTATTTTGTGTGGGGGAAGGAGAAAGAGGAAACTCTCCTCTCCTACAGTGTAAGAAACCAGGGGTACTCTTCTGATACGTTTCCTAATTCAGGAGTAGTTGCTTAAAAGTGAACCCAACCCCAAAGGGTTTGTAGGACACCATTGATTAAGAGACATGTGCACACTTCATTGTGTTTAAAAATACATATTGAACATCTTCATACCTGCAGACACTGTGGTAACTCCATCCTCCCCTCTGTATCATAGGGGTATGTGTGTGTGTGTTTACTTGTGTATGTTTGTGTGTGTGTGTGCGTGTGTGTCACTCATTTCTCCTTCTCTACTGGGACTAGAATCAAACAGACAGAATAAAGAAAACTGCTTAGGTTAATATTCACAACTTGTAATGTTGACGAAGTTGGGAATTCCTGATATTTCTCATGGTTGCCCTGCCCATTCATTGATTACCAGTGAGCATAGGCTGATCACTTCGAAGTGGATTTGTGAATCAGGCTGCAATCCGTCCTCATCATCGTAAAGCTACCCAAGAGAAAGACTGAGTGCTCAACAGCCAGGGAGGAGGGTGGAGGATTTTAGACTAGGGTGTACAGAGCTTACCCCTAAGGCACTTTCAAGACTAAATTCCATCATTCTCTCTTTGGAAACACGACCTCTTCAAAGCACAGAGGCACGATTTAAACACATGGGCCCGCACTGCCATCCAGCATTCTTCTGGCCAAAGAGGTCTGATGGGAATTTTTGACAAGCCTGTTACTCTCACAGCCGCAAAGCTCGACCTGGCGAAAATCATTTCAAGGAGGGATGGTCTAAAAATGCTCTCTCACAAAGGCCATCCTTCCAGTTTAGAATAATAGAGGTTTAGCATAAAACTCTCGCAGCTTCTTCCTGCAGAAAGTTGGTTCTTCCTCCCTCCCCAGATCCTGTCAGAAATGAGGGTTGGCCACCCCAGGGGGAGTCCGAACACTTCACATAAAAATACCATCAATATTTGCCCAGTTCTACTATCTAAGGAACTGAGAAATTTTGTTTATATTTTAAGATCTGCAAATGCCAAAAATACGAATTTGAATTGAATAACCTTTCCCAATCTTACATTCAAATGCGGAAAGATCTTATTTAAACACATCCTACAGAACCTTCTAGATAATCAAAGTGAACATTTCTGTTCAGTAGCATTCTAGCGTTAGGCCTATTTTCCTTTAATTCCTTAAAAAAGTGGTGCATCCATGTGGCCTGTCAAGCCTGGAGGCCTCGCCTTCCTCTCCTTCAGACCCGGTTCTGTTCTAGCCGCTCCACTTACTGCCTCCGTGCCCTCTGTGCCTCAGTGTTCTTATCTGTAAAATAGAATGAAATGTAACCTTGAAGGACATTTTGAAAATGAAATGGGAAACACTTGTGTCATTACGGTGTGGCCATGAGACTCATTCTGTGCAGTGTCTCCTGCAGGCCCTGCCCAGGGCTGCAGATTCTTGAGTTCAGACACGTGGCAGCACCCACAGTCAGCAAAGAGCCCCGCCCTCCCTGACCGAGAGCCAGAGTCGGAGTGGTAGTTCTCAACCTCAACATCACCAAATAGGAAGTTATCCAACTCCCGAAGTGGGGCCAGGCAGTCTCCTCCAGGTGATTCTGCTACTAGCCAAGCTCGAGAGCCATTGTCCAACCAGGATCTTTCTCAAGAGATCACTCTTCCCCACCATCTCTAAATTCCTTCAGCCCCTTTACACCTTCTCTTAACTCACCTCCAGCATCCCTCCAACAGGCTGTGTTTTCTGAGTTGCTGCAGAAGTTCTCTACCTGAACCAAATCCTAACCCTGGGTAGGAGAGGGAAAACGTGCTCTCAGGTGCAGGTCACTAAAAGCACCCCAGCCCTTGACAAGGCTTGTCTCATGTGTTTTGTAGGGGTGGAATATCTCTCTACTTCCCCTCTGCATCTTCCCTGATTGTCCCCCCTTCTGTTGGCTTAGGCTCAGCGTGCGCCGGTACGGGAAGGAGATTGGGCCACTCCTGCCCATCAAAGGCGCCGTGGGCATCCCAATGACTAAATTTTCACAGAAACCCCTCCCTATGTTCTTAGAATAAATTTCTAGAAGTTTACTGCTGGCAGGATCAAAGTAGGTATATTTTGGAGGCGGGTGAAATTAGATCACTAAAATACTTCAGTAAGTTGGAAGCTCTGTCTCTAAAAAACATTCTTTTCACATTTCTCAAAGAAAAAGCCTTTGATTCAAAGAGCTTCTGGTTTCCCTCTTCCACTGTCAATGAAGTAAACCTTGAAGACTTTTCAAGAGTCTCCATTCTCAGTGGTCACGGGGCCTTCATAGATGATACATTCAGAAATCTCTATCTCCATTTTGCAAGTTGTATGGCGGATCCCTGTAACTCAGCCGGTTCTGGGATGCATTTGTGCAAGCCATCCCTCCTCGTTCAAACTGTGTTCTTGGTAAATATTCAGGAGGTGGGCACAGAAGAAGGTTCTTTTGGGGACCCCCGTGGAGGTAGCTGATGCACCCTTTTGCTTTGCAGGAATGTTAGTTCAGCTGGAGAGGAGGCTCGCAGGAGGATGCGGGAATGTGATGGGCTCACAGATGCACTGCTCTACGTGATCCAGTCCGCGCTGGGGAGCAGCGAGATCGACAGCAAGGTTTGTTGTGTTTGCATAGATTAAACATCTTAGTGAATAAAGATGCCCAAGGGACTAAGCAGTGGCCAACAACAGCAGAGAGCTAATGCTGTGCGTAATACCTTCACTCTGCAATCTCTCTTGGGTCTCCCCGTAGGAATCCAACGTTTTCTAGATGGCTTCTAATCCTAGCCTAGAACTAGACACCCAATCCTCGATTAATAACGAATAAACATGTGGATTGTTTTGAGTTACTCAAACCAGATGAGTATATAAATGTTTACACACCACATTACCCACAAGCTTCCAGTTTTAGTTTATAAAGTCTGCTTTCAAAAGAAAGAGGAATATTAAAACTACCTGAGCTTTGAATAATTCTGTATTCTTACAAGTTAGCTTTTTACAAATGTTAATTGTATCAAATGCCATTTTAAAAATGCCTTATGAAGACTGAAGAACCTTGGCCAAAATCTAAGTAAATGGGACTGTCCACATGTTCATCCTCAGAATCTAGTCAGTGTTTCAGTTCATAAGCCAGAATAGAATTAGGTGGGCTTTTCCAGTGTGAGAGGCATTTTGTTTTGCCTTAATTTGCCTTTTGATTGGTTTTGATTCAATCTAAGTGTAAAATTGTCAAGTAAAAATATCTTGATTTAACACAGACTTTACGGATGCTTTTAAAGTCACCATGTGATAAATGCAAGACCTTAATGAGAATTTCTCCATAGCCACACTATTGACATTTTGGGCCCAGTTATTCTGTGTTGTGGGGCCGTTCTGTACATCGTAGGATGTTGAGCTGCATCCCCGGGCTTTCCCCACTGGATGCCAATAGCTTCTCCCTTCCTGGTGGTGACAAACAGAAGTGTCTCCATACATTGCCCAGTGTCCCCCAGGGGAGCAGAACTGGTCCTGGTGTGAACCACAGCCATGTGCCTAGACCCCATCCCAGCCCTCTGACTCGGAAGGTCCACCTCTGGTCTCAGACTTGTGTTCCTTTAAAAGTTCATCTGGTGATTTGATGTGCATCCTCAACTGAGCTAATCTTCAGTAGATTAGCTACAGCTTTGAAATGGACTCTGATCAGGAATATGATCACATGTTATTTAGTTATAAAGTCAGGTAAAGAACAGGTAGGGGTGGTTTTATCCCCTTAGTTACCAACAGGCATGGGGAGTGACTTAGCAGTTTTCCACCTTGCCTGCACCGTGGAGTGGGCTGAGAAATTGAGACAATTGCTGATAGCCGAGCCCTACTCCCCACAGTCCTGGGTGCGCATACCTTCTGGAACTCCAACATTTTGAGTACTAGTCTGCTGCAGTTATGAACACGGTTTGTCATCTGATCACCATCACTGAGTTAGGTGGGCATCCATTAGTTACTCTGTAAGTGTTATCAATTTCAAAGACGGAATATGAGATGCTAAAGATTTAATCAACCCCTCTCGTAAACACCCTTAATAACCATTTTAGAACTTTTAATACCATTGATAGGAAAATGAAGTCCCTAAAAAAAATGACCAGTCAAGATGTCTTGAGTATTTATAGATGCCTGTTAATATAATAGACCAGCGATTTTTAAACGAGCTGCCGGAGGTAATTCACAAAGTCTGCTGTGCCCAGGATCTCCACATTCAGAGCAGTAAAGACTACAGCATCGGGACACAAAGCCTCCCACCATAACGGATACAAAAAAGAGCTTTAAGACTGTCTGGGCCTTTCGGTTGAAATTAAAAGCAGAGTCCACAGCCTCTTGCCTTGGCCAGGTGCCCATGCCAACACTGGTGGGAAGGTAGCCTTTAGCAGGATGGTCCCAAAGCAAAGTGCTATGAGCTCCCACACCTCTTTCCTGACATGGCAGATGGCTAGATCCCTGGAGCCCCTGGGAGATCCCCTCTTTTAATGTCCACGTTGTATTCAAAAGAGGAACCTGGAACCATGAGGAGTGTTGAGGGCGGCAATGAGAAGACACGGCTATTTCTGCTGAAGCCTCAAGAGCACCAAGCCTGCATAGATGCGCCCCCTCCAGCTCCCGCTCACTAGAGGACTGTCCCTGAGTACCCCCGACTTCACGACGAGGAGGCTCGTCGTAGCTTCTGAACGGATCAGATGCCACAAGGGACTTAGCAGTGCCTGGCCGTCCAGAACGTGCCACGGAGCTTTACCGTGTTGTGGTCCCGCAGCGTCCCACTTGGCCCTCTGCCTGGTCCCCTCTGAGCTTTCACAGGGACAAGGTAGAGAGGGAAGGAGTTAATGAATAAAAGGGCCTGGAATCCGTGCAAGCTCTCAGCTTGGCGCCTGCAATTGGGACAGTTTGTTGAATGGGTACCCTATGGTACCACAGACAACTTCCACATTAGCCCTTTCTAATAGAAAATAAGGAGTCAAAATGACCCTTGTGGCCAAGAGGAGTGGCTAAAAGCACTGGTGGACAGCAGTGGATGTCAAAAGCAGAGCCACCAGCTGCCACGTGCCTTCTGCTGGTAACCCAGAGAAGGGCAGTAGCTGCCTTTTTTTTTCTATCCTCTTTCCCCAGTCCCTTAGAGAGAAGAGCTTGAATGGGTGACCCATCCACACCAAGCCTGGCTAGAGAGACCAGGTCAGTCCCGGTGACTCCCTTGCCCCGTCCCACCCTCTCCTCTGCACCCTCTCCTTCTGCCAACCCTGCTTTCTCTCCCCTCCAGAATTGTCCCACATCATCCCCCAGCCACAGGTAGATTAGAAAGCATTTCTGGAAACTGCCGGGGATGTGTTCCCCAGTAGTCATTTGTTAAACAGAGGCACAGAGATGCCCCTGGGGAAGATGAACAGCAGGATGAGAAAGAAGTTGATTCTCCCAAGTCTTTGATGTAAGAAAAATCAGTTTGAGCTGATTTAAAAATCGTTCTGACTTATGCCATAACATTTTCCTTTCAGGGAGAGACTTTTCTCTCTTTCATGCATCATCCTGTGTTTACCTGCTTTCATGCAGGTTCCTTTTTTGATGCTGAGAGGATGCTTGAAATAGATAATCAGGTTGACTCAAAGCCTGTGGGATTAGCAGCCATGAAACCTTGAAAAGCTGACAAGGTCTGGAATGGCAAAGGCTCCAGAGACAGATCCTGAAAACGGGTTTTCCTGGTTGATTGTCATGCCCCCCGTAGTTGAGTCAAAGACACACCCACAGCCTTTGCCCAGATTCCTGTCCTGGGAGGGGGGAGCAGTGTGGCCCCCACCCGATCCAAGACTAGAGAGAAGTGGCCCTATCTTCTGGGGAGGTAGATCCCCTTCATCTGTGAAATGGAACCATGGTCCCTGTCTCAAACGCTGGTGCACACGCAGGTGCCTGAGAAGCCATAGCCAAGTTGGCACGCTTTTAAAAATAAAACCTAACTCCATTCAATTTTTCTCCCCCATCATGATTTTGTTTTATTTAAAAAAAAAAAAAATTGGGTGTATTTTTTCTCTTCCCACCGTTCATCAAATGCAGGGCAAAGGTTAAAAGGTTGATCCGAAGTTCATGGGTGAAACCTAGGCTCCAATATGGTGATATTTCAGAGGAAGGGTCTTTGGGAGGAAATGGAAGCACAGAGAGATTAAGCACTTGGCCCAAGGTCACACAGCCCCTGAAATGGCAGAGCCAGGACTCAAACCTAGGCTCGCTGGTTCTAGGTCCGTGCTCTGGACTTGCCAGTGGTGCTGCACCACTGTTCCCAGTCTGAATGCTCGGATAGCGTTTACTCGGGGCCAGGCAGTCTTCTCAGCACGCGCGTACTGGATTGGTTTCCCATTGCTGCTCTAGCAAATTACCACAAACATGGTGGCTTAAAACAACAGACATTGATTATCTTACTGTTTTACAGGTCAGGAGGCCCAAATGGGTCTTGTTGGGCTAAAATCAGTATGTCGCCAGGGCTGCGTTCCTTCTGGAAACTCAGGGGAGAACCAGTTTTCTTGTCTTTCCCAGCTTCTAGAGGTGCCCACAGTTCCTTGGCTTGTGGCCCTTTCTTCCATCTTCAGATCCAGCAATGAGAGGTCACACCTTCTCACACCACTTCACTTCACCACTTCTGCCACCCCCTCTCACTTATAGGACCCTCCTGGTTACATGGGCCCACCGGGATAATCCAGGACAATCTCCCCAACTAAAGGTCAGCTGATGAGGTCTATCTGCAACCTCCATTCCCCCTGGCCAGATAACCCAACCTTTTCACAGCTTACAGAGATTAATGTGGACATCCTGGGGGCAGGGGACCACCTGCTCATCCATACTTGACTATCCAGATACACACAGGATACATAGTAGTATGTATGTATCTACTATGTCCATCTCACAGAGGAAGTTACTGAGTCAGAGAGAGGTTGGGTATATTGTCCAAATCACACAGCCAGCAGACAGAGATCAAGGGCCTTTCAGGTGTCTAGCCACACAATGTGTGTCCTCAAGCACTGGTTAACCCCGACGCTAAGAAAACAGGAATACCAGCTATCTCCAAACAAATCAGTAGCATAGAAACATCTATGCCCCCAGGTGATCCCAGCACTCGGTTTGCCTGGGACCCCCCAGCTTTATATCTCTTACCTCATTTTACTCCCAGAAAATGCCCTGGTAGGTGGGAAATACTGGGGTCTCCCTCCTGGAGCTGATGGGAATGTGAGTATCCACGCTCTCGATGATTCTGAGCCCCAGTCCCCAGGTGGGAGCGGTGCATGCGTGGGCCATATCTGGGACCTCTCCCAGGTTGTGGATTCTTTCCCTCTCCCCAGTGAACTTCAGTCAACAATGACAGTTGTTTATATAAGTAACTAGCGTGGATAAGAAGAGGTGTTAAGACCTTCTCGGGCTTCTCTCAATTCTTTCCACTGTGGCTGTCAAGGGAGCCTTTAAGGAGCCAGCAGCTAAATGTGTCCGGAAAGAATCGGGGATGTGGAAATGACTGCTTTCTCGGGTGGAGAAGGAGTGCTGGTTAGTTTTTATTCATTCCTCCTTGGTTTCCTTTCCTTTTTTTTTTTTTTTTTTTTTTTTTTTTTTGGGTTCTCTCCAGACCGTTGAAAACTGTGTGTGCATTTTAAGGAACCTGTCGTACCGGCTGGCAGCAGAAACTTCTCAGGGACAGCACATGGGCACGGATGAGCTGGACGGGCTGCTCTGTGGGGAGGCCAACGGCAAAGACGCGGAGAGTTCCGGGTGCTGGGGCAAGAAGAAGAAGAAAAAGAAATCCCAAGATCAGGTAATGCCGGCGACTCGCAGCTGCATGCAGTGATCCCCTTCCCTGATGGCAGCATTAGTGTTTCTTCCGCACAGATCGGTACGGGGCTCTCTACATTCCGTGCCTGGTAAAACCACTCACGCATCTGCAGTTTCTCCGTGGGGCTTTCACGGCTCAGACGGGCGAGCATCACACGACTTCCCCCACGTCCTGCAGCCCAGCCCAGATAGGGACTTTGAAAAAGAGAGTCTCGTGGGTCCCGGGCAGGCCCTAAGGTCCCAGCTTGTAGAGTCGGCCCCGGGTGCTGATTCTTCTGCGTGTCGATGTGCACGTTGACGGAGGTCCTCACCGGGGACAGGCGGGGTGCCTTGCAGGTGGTATAGATGCACACAGTGGGTGCGGCGTCAGAAGGGAAGCTGAGCACAAACGCACAAAAACCCAACACATAGTTCACTGCATGTTTTGAAACATTTCGATGTGTAATCTTGCACTTATTGTTAGAAATGGTGGAGGGGCGCTCAGACTCACAGTTCTCCAGCAGAATGACATTAGGAGCTTGGCCTTGGGGGACAATTCTGATAAATTCAGAAAGCTGTCCAGCTGGAGAGGTCTCTTCAAAACGGATGGACTTTACCTCGAGCCGCTGTAAGTAGGCTGCCTGCAGTGAAGTAAAGGCCAGTAGGCAGCCACTCTTGGCCTTGGTGGAATCAAGACAGCCTCCAGCCCTGTCCCCGGGAGCCCCTGGGAGGCAGAATCCTTCACCCATTGGGCCCCCCAGGGAAGGGAGTGGTGTGTGGTACCTGCCGGCCCCCGAAACTCCTGCTACGGAGGTTGTCCCATCTTACTGTGGTCTGGACAGTGTGATCATGCGTCCAGACTCCCCCTGGACACCATGGTCATATCCGAGCGGCTAAGGGTCATACAGACCCAAGATCTGGCTGTCCTCAGAAGTGAACAACTAGGAAAGCAGGACAGAACTCACAACACTCTCTCCTAGCAGGTTTTAACTCAAAATAAATATGCAGAAGTATCTGGTCAGATCACAGCACATCATTTTTCAAAGTATTTTCAGAATCATGCTTTGAGGAAGGATTAGAAGCTATTTTGTTTGGAGTAAGGATTCATGGGAATGCATTCTTAAATGTACTTCCCAAATTTAACGTGAATGCGCCAGTGTTTGCATTTTTTAGGCTCTAGTTCTCTTGCTGTTTGTGGCCCCTGAGGGCTGCTCCAGGAATATCTACAACTTCTAGATCTGTATGTTCCAGCATAAACACACCTATAATTTAAAAAATACATGCTGCTTGCCTTTTTGATAGTAATCATCCACTCTGAGAGGTTCCCAACCCTGCTTTCTCTCCTGTCATGGATCAGTGCTCTGTGTCCACTGTCTCCCCAGGCCTTTTAAGAGCATTGAGCCATAGGTCTTAATGCAGCCACCTAAAAACCTCCCACCAGGTGAATGCAATGGTTAACTAGCAGGTATGTCTTGAATGCCTACTATGTATCAGGCATGGTACCAAATAATGTCAGATACCTCAGTTTTCCTTCCCGGTACTACCCAGACCATGATGGCTTCTGAACTTTTTTACTATCAAATAAGTGATAAATGGCCTAACAAAGGTATAATGAATGGGTCCTTCCCATGGTTTCCTGCTGCATTACCGTATCCCAGAGGGCCCTGTCCCTTCACTGCTTCATCCCGGAAATTGAATGAGCGTAATAAAGTTTGAAAACAGCATATGGGCAGGAATGTGGTGCTTCCCAATCTGTCCAGTGATCATAAGCCCCCCGGGGTCTCACCCACCACCTGCAGACTCAGAACCTCCGGGATGGGCCCCAGGCAACTTTGGAGTGCAGATTTGGGAAATTGTATTAACACATTAGCCTTGGTTTAAAAAAGCAAAAGCAAACCTTTGAACTGAGCTTGAATTCACTCTGACTTCAAGGTTTTCTCTCTAGTCTGTTGCTTGAACTCTGAAGAGCATCCTTCTGATGACCTCCACACCTGTCACTGGTGTCCCATCAGTAGGAGTCGGCCCCAAACCCTCAACCCTTTTTCCGACTCTGGCAAGGTGCGCTCACGTGGCTAGAAGCCCTGCAAGTGACAGGTGAGATTAGGTGTTGATTGGGTCCGGAGAAGCCAGGAGTCAGAAGAGAGTCTTCATGGACTCCCCCCAAAAGGCAGCCCTCCTTTCAAGCTGGTTAGCTGCTTCCGTAGAACCTTATGATGAACAACTTCCCACCTTAGAATGTTGTATTTTTGAACCATATTTTATGACATCGATGAGCTATTTTCTAAGTTGAGTAAGATGAAGAGATTAATACAGTTTTATCATTTTTGCCAAAAGTCTAAGTGAAGATTTATGAGGGTCATTTGTCCCATGTTTTTCTGAGGATATTCCTTAAGGAAACAAAAAGGATTTCTTGAAGAAAGTTTTGCTGAAACAACCATATTAAAATACAGTAGAACATTGTTGTTTATAAAGAAACTTCGAAGTTATGGTTTCAGTCAAGTGATAGTTTTGTAAAAGACTTTTAACTGTGCTCTAATATAATACAAACATATTTTATGAAAGATTTTAATGTAAACAGATAGCAGTTATGCTTGTTTGCAAGTCATTTCATATGTCTGTCAAGGTCAGTATATCTAAAAAGTCAAGAGTAAAAACCATCTTGCACTTAAAACCGGTGGAAGGGAGGCACAGCTGAAAGGCCTGGAGATGGGGAGGAGAGCATGAGACATGAAGGAGCAGGATAGGATAAGGTGGGCGCATCCGCCTGGCAGCCCTCCCAGCCTGGCGACCGGTCCCCTGGAGAGAACGGAATCTAGATGGCGCCACCTGCTGGGAAGGATGGGCATTTGCGCCAGCCTGGGGTCTCCACAGAGAGCTCCGGCTTCACCCTGAGGAACGTGGTTTGCACCTCCCGGAATGCAGGCGGCCATTCCGAATAGTCTAAAGGAATTAAAGGCCAGCTGTCTCAAGTGAGAGGAGGAACCAAGGCCCTAATTCATCACTGTTAACGGGTTGCAACAAGGTGAGAAATGGAAATGTCCCCAGGCCTAAGACAAAGCATCCCCATCTTTGCCTTCAGAGCCTGCAGACTGACTTAACTCACCTAGAAGCTTCCGGAAAGTTCTAGGTTTACAGCTTCAAAGATGGTCAGATATCCATTCTCTGGAATCTCTGTTGCTCATAAAGTCAGGTTTTCAAAGAATGTATAGTGATTAGAGAGAATATATAATACAAAGTGAAGTGAAGAAAAATAATAGAAAAACAAGGGTGTATATAGAGAGTTATAGATATGACATAGATAAAACCTGGCTGATTTCGCAAAATGTGTGTCACATGCAAATATAAAATATGTATATTTTTATCTATGTGTATCTGTATATATACGTATGTGTTTCTAGAGAAAGTGCAGTCAAAGACAGAGGATAGTGATTCTTTGTACTTGGCATATTTACAAATTTTCTAATAGGCATTACATTTGTAATCTTTTCAAATACCATTTAGAAAATAATATTTTAGAAAGCATGAACTGATTAAGTCAATGTTTGCTTATAGGAATGTATTCGTTTTCTTCTCTTTAAGATGCCCAGAGAAAGGTATATGAGAAGGTTGTCTAATCCACAACACATACTTCCTAGGACAGAGGAGCCAGAGATTTTACCAGGAAGTCAAAGTGATAAAAATCGTAATTGGTTTAATGATCGCCTCTGGAGCTTGCTGTATCCCAGAAATGTATGTCGACTCCCGCCCTCGGCGTTGTTACCCCATACCTGGGGGAATGCTGTGATACTGCAAAGGACAGATTTGGTTACAGTAAAAATCTCAGAGGCTTTATCCTTTAGATTCTTAATTGGAATAAAGCAAGAAAATACCTGATACAAAGATATGCTTCATTCATGCTCTTATTTCAAGAAACGGTTGCTATTAGGGCGCCTGGGTGGCTCAGTCAGTTAAGCGTCTGGCTCTTGATTTCAGCTCAGGTCATGATCTCAGGGTCACGAGATCGAGCCCAGCATGGGGCTCCATGCTCGGTGAGGAATCTGCTTGTCCCTCTCCCTCCCCCCACTTGCGTGCATGTGCGAGCTCTCTCTCTCTCAAATAAATAAATAACATCTTTAAAAAAAAAAAAAAGAAGAAAGAAAGAAAGAAATTGTTGCTATTGAACCATACTGGAACCATCAGACTATGAGCCCTGGAGTGTAGAAGTATTTAACATTTCTGGGCATCATATTCTGATCCAAAATGGCTTTGCAAATTTATTAATTTCTGACTCCGCGTTCTGTGCCTGTTGCCAAATTATAAGAAATTGCTGGTCTCTCTAGCCCTTTTCAGGCAGAACCCTACCCCCGCCCCACCAAACAGTCTACACGGCACGTGCCAAGAGGCGCATCTCACCTGTCAGGGGCTCCGCCGCCTTCTAGCAGGCTCTGTGCCAGTCGCTGGGCACAGTGGGGACAGGGACAGCAACCAGAAGATTGGGGTCCAGGGAAATGCAAGTAGACAAAATTGCTGTATTTACTTTTCCACCTTATGTAGAAACAAGCATCTTGTGTTTTGCAATTTGGGATATGGCCAAGGTTCCTGGGATGATATCCTGGGATTGGTGGTACTCAAAAGTGGATTTGAGGTAAAGAATACTGGCTGCTGGCCAGAGCTGACCTGAGCCTTCCAGACCCCTCAGTGTGAACTTGACAGTGCAGAGAAACTGCTGAGAAAAAAAGAAAGAACAAAGCAAGACAAGTGAGATGCCCTAGAACTCAGAACTTCTCTTTTCTGCTTGAATATCGCTTGTGAATTTTTTAGTTCACGTGGATATATATGTGTCCACATGGGTGAGGACGTTTAACCTACCAGAATTCAAAGATGATTCTGATCTGATATTTTCATATGATAGACTTTCTCTCTCCTGATCATCTTTGTTTCACAGTTTAGTGAGTTGTGGTCAATTTAAGAGTGGGCATTATTGCTCTTTTCCACCTCTTGCTTACGTTGTAGATGCCAGATGCATGGAACGGCAGGAAGTTTCATTTATGATATCACCATGATATTTTAGACACAAGAGCAATAGTAATGGGATTCTGCATAACATGATTTAATGCCCTCTTATTTTTACCTGATAATAGACATGTCTTGGCAGAACTTCCAGGGGTGTCCACCTGCACGCTTTCCTGGCCCATCCTTTGTCCCACGGACCAGCCTCTGAGATTTTGTTCTTGCTCTTCCTCTGTCCGTCCTTCTCCTCCCCTTCTGCTACTTAGAAGATTATCCTCTAAGACCAAATAAAACATCACCTCCATCCTTTCAAGACTTCTTCCAAGTAAAGAATTACGCATCCTCTAATCTACTCTCACCTGGTTTTATTGAACTTCCCCTCTAGTGCTGATCTACTGTAGCAGCTGACTCCCACAGAGAGGGAATCTGCTGAGGGGAAGCACTGGGTGAATCTGGTTTCTGTCATTGACTTCTAGCCCAACACCCAGAACCAGCTATGCTGAGTGACACTCAGTTTTGGGTCCATGGCAGCCTCTACCACTAGCTGGGGAGGTATTTCGAGTAGATGTTCACAGCTGTGACTTGTCCCAGCTTTGTCCATTTCCTTCTTGATGACACTTTGCCTCCAGGAGCCGCTGTGAGCCAAGAGTATTCTGTAGACCTTCTCTTTTCCATTTTTGGTTCAAACTGCTATCCAGCTTCTCCTGACAGTGCTGCATTTTATTATGTTAGTCAATATTCTGCATCTGCAAGGACCACCAAACCTAACAAACATTCTGTATCATGATAATCATCTGAGAACTTGGGTTTCATGTCAACAAGTGCGTAGAGGTGTGTCTCAAAGTTCCCTTGGAGAAGCAGTACTTTTGATCATGCCCTGAAGGTGTTAACACATGACACAGAAATGGTATTAGATGTCACGAAATCCCGTTGCCTGAAAGGTTTCCTGGGATTTTCAGGACTTTCTATCTGGTGTCACTTCTTCGTGAGCATCCCATGTTGCCCACTGCATCATATGGATGCTGTTGGCCCAGAAACGAGACTCTGACACTCAATAGTGATCAATATCCCAAAGTGCACAAATGAATTTTCTTGCTAGTTTAAATCACACTGGAGATTGGAATTTTAAAGAAGTTTCTCCTTATTTTGGACAAAATGGATGTTAATTATAAGCAAATATAAATATGCATGTACATACATGTGTGTATAACATGTAAATTATATATGAGTAAAATAGGAATAAGCTACGAGACGGAAGGGATGCACACACCTCCACCACCCCCCTCCTAGACAGCGCCACTATTGCAGTTCATACCAGGCAGATATCCTTTCAGATCTTCTCTCTCCATTTTTATGTACAGCTTTGTTTAACCCTTCAAAATACAGGTTGACTACATTGATGTGAGTATGAGTTAGGGAGCATGTCAGACAGCCAAACTCTTAGAGTTTGTGAGGGTCCTGAGAGTAGATAAGTGTCCTTCCCGCTGATGTGAAGGTCGACGCTGCTGGCAGCCCATATCTGTAGTCTGCAGAGGCTCTGAGATCTATCGTGTTCTCCTCTTTGGGAGAATTCCTCGTTCTCATGGTCCATGATGGCTCTTCATGTCCATCGTCCAGGAGCAGAAAAGGCACAAAGAAGACAGGAGAGGGAGGGAGTGTCCTTCTCCCCCCCAACCCCCGTGGTCTGTATCGGGTCATGTTAAAACCCAAAGTGCAAGGGGGGCAGGAAGTGTAGCATATCTGTGGGCCAACCATGACCCCAGGGCATCTTAACTAAGGGAAAGGGGGCACAGTGGTATATCTCAGGGGGTGCAGCAAGAGCTTTCTGTCCCTGTGAGGGGGAATCTTTTATTCCTGAAACTGTTGAGAGTTGTCTGCACACAGTGATGAAAAGTTTGCTTTTATTTATTTCACTGTTGGCAAATTCTCTGCCAACAGTGCAGCCCCTGATTACCTGCCCTCGGTGACCGCCCCCACCACCCACCTTGGCACAGCACGGATGGGAAGACAGATGTGGGCGTGACACCCACTCGTCTCACTCTGCGTGTTGTTGTACAATAGTTAATCCCGTGACTCAGCATGACCTTTTCCCTTGCCAGCAAATTGTCGCCAGCAGAACGAAGAGAGGGCTGCCAGGAATCTCACCGTAGGGGTGTACTGTGATGTGTGAACCAGTCCCTGATGATCAGAAAATGTGGTTGCTTCCAAATCTTAACTAATGTAAACTGTAATAAACTTGCGTAGCTAAATCTCACCCACGCCCTTAATCACTCTTCAAAGAGAAATTCTTAAAAGTGAACTCTCGAGACCAAATGAATCTGGGTACGTAAGCCAGGTTTTGTCTTAATCACGCTGGGTGGCAGTGACAGCTGATTGCAGTTTATCATCACGGATGGATCTGCCCTTTGTGGCATTCTTGGTGCTTTTTAAGTTCTCATTTCTTAATATCACAGGTTGCCTTTCTTCCAGCTTCCATTTTATTAGTAAACATGCTTTTTCTTTCGCTGCTTAATACCATTTCTTTACCAACCATCTGCTTATTTGAGCTGCTGCTCATTCCTTATGGCTGGCCTCATTGTGCCTTCACCTCACCATATGCCAGGAGCTTGGTGACTCAAGACATGATATTTCATGTCCTCAAAGCAACAAGTCACACAAGCCTGCAAGATCATGGTCGTCCTTGTTTGTGCAGCGACTCTCCTTGGTCACTGCCTATGAATGAATGAGATTCTCCTCGTACTGCTGCACCTCTCCTGTAAATATATCCCATCACCTAAAAATGCTGTTCTTTTACTTTCAGTGGCTTTACAGACTTAAAACTCCGATGTAGGCTTCCCATTTACTTTCCTTACTGACATTTTACCATGCAGTGCTTCATGCCATCAATAAATACTCTGTGCCTGGTCGGCTCTGTTGGTTAGGCCTCCAACTCTTGATGTCGGCTCAGGTCATGGTCCCAGGGTCATGGGATTGAGCCCGACGCGGGGCTCTGCATTCAGTGGGGAGTCTGCTTGGGATTCTCTCTCTCCCTCTCCCTCTGCCTCACCTCCTCCTCTCTCTCTCTCTCTAAAATAAATAAATCAAAAAAAATATTCTGTGTTTTATACTACTAGATCAGGGTTTCTCAGCCTTGCCACTCTTGACATTTTGAGCCGGATAATTCTCTGTTGTGGGGGCTGTCCTGTGCATTGTAGGATTCTATCAGCATTCCTGCCTTCTACCCAGTAGATGCCAATAGTACCCCCTCCCCCAGTTGTGACAGTCAACAATGTCTCCAACATTGCTGGTTGTCACCTTGGATGATAAAATCCCTTCAGTAGAGATTCACTGTATTAGCCTGGCTTTGAAGGATGTATCATCAAAGATATAAACAAACAAGACTATGGGATTACCTGAGGGGGGTTGGCACGTCAAGGACAGAGCCCTTTAAAAGGTAGGTAATGGAAAAAATAAGTAAAAGGTAGGTAATGGAGAGATTCCTGGACCAAGTTTCCCGAGATGTGGATGAGAAGTTAGGAACAGAGAGAGTTCTAGAGGGGTGTTAGTGGTGTTCTGGTTGGTTCCATTGCAATGACTAGGAGAAAGGGCAGGCAAGCCTGGTGGTATGGACCAGCCTTGGTTACACTAGTCTGTGGGGCACAGCACAGTGGCCTCATTGTGCCAGTCCCTAGAGTAGGCAGCATCACTGGCCTCCCTCCCACCTCTTCCTGAGGGATGTGTGCCCCTTGGCTCCACACCCACAGAGATGAATCAGCAAGGCTTTCCCTGAATCTCTTTTATTCTGATCCTTGATTCAGAAAATATATCCTGCCTCTTTAACACAGGTTTACAATCTCTCAAATGCAAAACCCTTCATATCTTCTTCAAGGAGAGCCTAGAGACAATGTGTGCCACATAAATACAGCTCGTTGGCCACCACCTCTGTCCCCTCTTTGCAAGGGCTCAGCCCCCTTGTTGTTGACGTCTTCTAAATAGCGCCTAGGGGACTTACACACCTGAGCTACCCTCTTCTTCAAAATTCCCAAGAGTCAACACAAGAATCATCTCACTCCTGGCTTTTTATAGCTGCTCAGAGGGTCTTCATCACTTTTATTCCCAGCCTCCCTTTCCCTCATCCTCAAAAAAGCTGGAAGTGATAATGAAACTCTGTAAAAGGAAAATCTATTGGTAACTCCGCTGTTCAAACCAAGCCAAGCCAAGATGGCAGACAGGATGGACTTGTGTGTATGTTGTTGCTTTTTAAAGGATGTAGTACGGGCTGCACCCTGATTAAACCAAGCCCTGTGTGAGAGAACATTCTTGACTATTCCCATCTTCAAACCATCTTCTCTTCTGACATGGTGCGAGATGCAACTTCAGCTGGGAGGGAAGAGTGGGATTTTAAAGGTGAATGTGTCCCTGATCCCAGATCCACACCCTTTATCTTTCAGTTTCCTTGGTCTGTTGTTTATTTCACCAAAACCCCTTAAAAACGAACAGCCTGCACATGGGATAATGACAGTGATGTCCCCTCACTGGTAGAGAAATATGGGCAACAGAGTTGCATTGCGCTAATGAAGAAGCCTTTTCTGAGTGTGTTCTGAAGACACAGCTGAGCCAGAGAAGCTCTTCTTACATGGCTTGCGTGGCTGCGACTTCAGTGAGAGAAGCCTGGATCGCTCAGCACCTCTGGGCTGTAGATCCTTCCCCTGGATTTGGGGAACACTCCTTCTCTGCATCTCCGTGGTACCCAGCCCAGGGACGGAGGTGTAAGCCCAGTGCAGGGGAAGAGCTGAGAGTCTCTTGTTAATTCTTCTCACTAGTAGGGGCTTTTATGAGTGCAATAATTCAAGCACTCCGTGAGCCACCATCCCCAAAAGAAGCCCATGTTTACCAAGTCTCTGGGTGTATGGGCATCTTTACTTTCTGGTTTGGGAACTTTCTGATTTTTGTCCCTAACTTACATCTTTCTCTTCATATAAGGAGAAAAATGGCTTCTACTCTTCCATCCTCAAGCCAACTAAGAAATCTTTTACATAGAATTTAACCTGTGTGGGGAAGCAAAAGAAATAAAAACAAGTCCAAAGAAAGACTTTTTTCTAGTTGGGGTTTTTTTTTTTTTTCTTTTTTAGCCACACATTAAACACAGTCCCACACATGTGTAACTTTCCTCCCAAGCAGACATTTCTTACCCGTGGCCAGCATCTCTCTCCCCCCGACTCTGACCAAAGCAGAAAGCGTCATGTCCAGAATTTGGCAGCTCCTAGGCTTCCAGCATGGAGGCTTGTATCCTCTTCCTTTCCGAAAAGCTTTGAGCATTTCCCTCTTGAACAGAGAATATACCTATTTTCAATTCAATACAGTTTTAGAAAGTGAATGATACAAACTGTTGACTGATTTGTTTTATTGGTGTTAGTCATACAGTTATACATTTAAGACCAGGAAAGAAAAGTGCTAATAGTATGTTATTGAGTGTGGCACTATTTGGGGTGACAAAATCAACTGATTTGCTCTATGATTGACTGTCAACATAATCTTCCCAGACTCTCTCCTTGCTTTGCTGACAGCCTGCCCCGAGAGAGAGCTCCATGGCAGAAAGGTCGTAGAGTAGCTCGAGGACCCTACTATACTGAATTTACTTGGTGCTTACTGTGATTACTGCTTCGTCTGCTCAGGCTACCATAACAAAGCACGACAGACTGGGAGGTTTAAACAACAGACATTTATTTCTCCCAGTTCTGGAGGCTGGAAGTCCAAGATCAAGGTGCCAACAGATTCAGTGTCTGTTGAGAGCTCTCTTCCTGTTTCACAGATGACCTCTTCTTGCTGAGCCCTTACAAGATGGAAATGAGAAAGCTCTGGTCCCTTCATTTCAAATTTTAGGATACATGTGTCTCATATTTACATTTATAAATAGCGTATGTCCACTTTGCTGAAAAAGTTGCATATCCCGTGACTTCTCATGGATCCTTACTCTAGAAGAAGCTTAGCACTAAAAGTTTGCATGTGCAGAATTTTCACCACCTAAGTCAGATCCTGATGTCACCTTCACCCTGTGGTCCTATTGATGTTGATTTTCCAGGCAACATAATGTTGAGCATGCTAACACTCTCTTCAAGAAGACTTCTGGTCTTTTTATAGGTGGTGAAAATCTATTTTTCATGGACAATTGATAATTCTTACCCTACTAACTCAATAAAAGTTTGAAATAATGTACCCAGATAAAGGCCAGATACATTGGCTGGCTTTGAAATAACTCTTTTTCTCCAATATTGACATACCAAGGTGCCATCAATGTTCTGAAATAGCAGAGAATCCCCTTTGAACTCCATTTCTAGTTGCCATCAAAGATTATCTGTATTCACATCAGTTTTCCTTTTATTTCCTTCAGATTCTCTCTGTAGCCATTAAGAAAGGATTGTAATAAAAGGTATTTAAGAGCTACATAGATCACATGTCAGAGCAGAAGAAAATTGTGTACTGATATAGCCATTTATCCTATTTTATTGGGCAGAAGTTAGGAAAGGAGAACAAGATGAAACCCAGCAAATGATACACAGCTGCTTCTTGCTGCTCTTCGAGTTTGGCTGGCCCTCACATTTTGTAATGAGCATGTAAATACTGCTTCTGTGAGCCTCTTGCTGTTGTGGTAGCTCGCCCTGCAGGAGACGGAAACGCCATCCCTCTTGAGTTCTAAGTTGCATAGTCTGATTTTTCTGAATATTATCACATCTTTATATGAAAGCAATAGCTTAAAAGTTTAAAGGAGATGACAAGATAAACAATGGAAAAAAAACACATGAAATAATTTCCCATTTCCAGGGCACCTGGGTGGCTCAGTCGGTTAAGCATCTGCCTTTGGCTCAGGTCATGATCCCGGGGTCCTGGGATCGAGTACCGCATGGGGCTCCCTGCTCAGTGGGGAGTCTGCTTCTCCCTCTGCCCCTCCCCCTGCTCGTGCTCGTGCTCTCTCTCTCTCAAATAAATAAATAAATAAATTATAAAATCTTAAAAAAAAAAAGACTTTTCCATTTCCTGTTGTGCCAACAGAAAGATTCAGCACCCCAAGCTGGTTTCCCTGGACAAGCCAGTATTAGCCCTGCTTTATCCAGTGTAACGAGTCCATCTCAAAGCATGAGCAGGGAGCAATGTGACAAGACTGTTCACTTCCCATTTTGTTATTTTTTGTATTTAAAAGAGATGTGCTGGTTTCATGCTTGCACATGTGCAAAGTCATTTCGGAACGGTTTAGAAGTGGCTTTGGTTCAAAGAACAAGCAGGTCCCCGCCCCCCGCAAGTGTCCTTGTTACAGAGTTAAAATTGAGTGACACTGTCATAGAAAATGATCTTTCGTGGGATGTCCAACATCCATCCATGAGATACTCATCTCTGAGCTTTGGCCTTCACTTAAACTAAGCTGTATCATAAATGAGAAAAATAAGACATGAGTTTTTGATTTTTCTCTTGGAAAATAATGAAATTCTTGAAATGACTTGTGATACTTAAGTAACTTTACATTTTCACCATCAACATTTCCATTTTTATGTTACAAAGATATGAAGTAAGCCTATTTTGCAGTAAAATTTTCAGAACTAAGAAACAGATTTTGAAATATAGCTGTGATTTTTGTATTTATACATATATGTGTGGGTATATATGTATACACAATATACACATATATACATATATACACACACACATGCACGTATATGTATGTACATGAATATCTGCAGTAAAGTTTAGTACATGTCATTTAGACTATATTTTAAGTAACCATTAACAGACACAAATAAGCAGTTAAGTAACTTGATGCTCTCACCCTGAAATTATACAGGATTATTTTGTGCTACTATGATTTCTCTCAGAAGTGAATATTGGAGTATTTTTTTCTAAACACATAAGTTTGCTTCATTTCTACCCTCATTACATTTGTTGGTTTCATTTTTCCCAAAAGACAAAGGCTGTGTGTGATCAAAGATCAGAATCAACTATTATAATTTTTAACATTTTTAAAAATATAAGAGTAACAGAAAATTTGAAATGTAGAAAAAATGAAAGACATAAACATTTTGTTAAGAAGATTTTATGATCATACATGTTTTCCTCATGCATTTTACATGGTATAAAGCACAAACCCCTTACTACTTTGCATCCTGCTTTGTTCATTTCACTTTTTATCATAATCATTTGTCCACATTGCTACACGGTCTTCATAACTATCATTTTTAATGGTCTGCTGATAACTCCCTTGCACAATAAGCGATAGTTTTTAAATTATTTGCATTAATTTTTAATTACACATTCTCCTATTATTCATTAGATCCAATTCAAAGCAAACTGAACTATCCGAATCGCTGTAAGACCTAATTTGCCTTTAGCTAGGTCACTGCATCTAATAAACCATAGCAATTTTCTCTTCTGTGTCCATACTGACAACTGTTTGATGCCTATAACACAGTGATAGAATTCAAAAGCAAACAAATATGTATTTTATAAGTTATATAAGGATGTATCCGTTGGCACTTAGGCTTAAGAAGTGCACGTGTTTTATTATTAATCTGTACTGTGTTATGCTAGTAGTATGCTAACTGTAAGACATGCTGCCTTGATCTTTAACCCTCTTCCATTCTGCCCATCAAAATTAATATATTTTTTCTTCCTTTTTATAGCAATGTGTTGGCACCATTCTTAGAGAGCTTATGCATTCTCCTGTCAATTACTTTCACTCATGTACACGCTCAGTCACCCTCCACTTTCCATCATAAGCTCTGCGTGGGCAGGAGTGGCTATCCTGTTTTTGGCCTAGTAAGGCATTTCTCTATATGCAATAGATGTTCACCAAATGTTATGACCCCCTGCTTTTGTTTTTGTCTACAACATTTGCAGAAGGCAAAGCTGGGAAGTGTAATGATGTTAAAGATGTTTACTCTCTTATTTTTCTTCCACCAGTGGGATGGAGTAGGACCTCTTCCAGACTGTGCAGAACCACCAAAAGGGATCCAGATGCTGTGGCACCCATCAATAGTCAAACCCTACCTCACACTGCTCTCTGAGTGCTCAAACGCAGACACGCTGGAAGGGGCGGCAGGCGCCCTGCAGAACTTGGCTGCAGGGAGCTGGAAGGTACGACTAGTTCATTACCATAAAGAAGAGATCTGGAATTATGAGCACGTCCTTAGGAAGGAATAGAAGTCTAGTTTTGAGATAGGCAATTCCGATACAGGTTTTGAGAATGTTAGGGAAAGACCAGTTAACGTTGGACTTTTGGACATAGAAGGTATTCCTTTTAAAAATTCTCAAGGGCTCAGGGGTCCTTGAAAATCACTACAAAATACAGATGAATAGATGTAAGTATAGTCATTGAAAATGTTGTGATATGCTTTCCATTCTATGTGTGTAGCTGAGCTATTTTGTTTTCAGGGGAGATCGTGACATGTTGACGCTTTTCAAAGCTCTGTTGTTGACTGTTAGGGGAGCTAATACCCAAGCAGCTTGTATCAAAACCCATGTGAATCCCTCTAATGTTGTAGTTGGTCCTGTCCCCGAAGGAAAAGAACTTCTTTCATTTTTAACCTATGGGCTTACAGAGAAGAATAGTATTCCTGGGTCTCTTTGACCAGAATGTTAAAGTAAAGCAAAAGTACAATGGGGAAGGAGATTAGGAGGGCCTTTTCCTCTGAGTTCTTATAAGCACACACTATCCCTGATTGGTTTTCACAGAAAATTTCCATGACCCTCATTTTGGGTAGAAAAGGATTCACCATAGCAAAGAATTCTTGAGTTTGGTCACTCACCATTACATGAGCTAACTTGTCTTATTGCATAAAAAAGTGTAACCACCTAGAATGAGGGCATATGGAGAAAATATCAAGAGAGGAAGTTTGGGCCTCTGCCATCCATTTTTCACTCATTTAATTCAAAGCCTGGGGTTTGGGATACACCTAAATCACTATCTAGCATTCACTTTCTTCAAAACAATGTTAATAAGACACGTGGCTGCAGAGAATTCTCAGTTCAGTACCATAGGCACCACACATACTGTCCTCAGCATTGTCATACAATTATCCTCCCTTCTTGTTAGAGCCTCCAACATCTGCCTTCATGTCACCTCTCAGTTGTCATTCTGTTTCCACTGCTACGGTCCCAGCTACAACACTGCCTTCTTTCTCAGCTGGGACATCCCAGCTCTTGGGGCCCGGCCCTTAACAATCCTTCCCAGGAGCTGGCTGCTATGTATGCATAGGCCCATCCCTTCTTTTGAGAGTCTTAGGAATGAACATCATTGTCCCTTTCCTTTCTGTCCATAGGTGTCCCTAATGTTGTACTGAAAGAATTCAGGTTGGGTTAGGCTTGAAATGAAGGTTATCTCTTGCTTTCAACCAGAGAAAAGCTTCAAAAACAGAATCACATCAGGCAGAATTCCAGAATAGGGCCTTGCAAGGAAAGGAAAGAGATAATAATGGAAATCACTTCCTTGAACTAACCCTTAGATCTTATCTCCCTCTAAATTTAAGAGGCTTTGATTCAAATCTCAATTCAAACCTAGTCTCTACCTTTCCCGAGCTCTGTGACCCTGAGCAAATTATAGCACCTCATTGTCTCAGATGTGTCATCTTTAGACAGAAAAGACTGTGGCTGCTTCATGTCACAGCTTTCAGATCAATCATGGCACTAGATGCAAAGATGGAAGCAGGATGCCATAGGCCAATGGGTTGTCATTACGTAGGGCCAAGAGTTTTGTCAACCTTACTTTATAAGAAACATTCACCATCCTAATTAACTCTAGAAAAGTGAGATAGTCTTCAGGCAAGGCAAGGGGCTTTATGCTAAAGAATATTTGTGTGTAGGTATAAATATATAAATATAAATATACTTACATAAGGGTTTTCTGATCAAAATACAAATGCACAAGCATGCATAATAGTCAATCACATTATCATCATTTATTGTATACTTTATTAACATGCCATATTAAGTGGTAAGGAAATACATGAAAAGGGAAAATAGACAATCCATAGGGATGATTTAAGAAGGTTATCATTAAGCCAAACACTGATAAATTGTTACAATTTTTTTAAAGATTGAAAATAACTTGTACAAAAACCAAACAGAAATCTTTCTTTTAAAAAAAAACAGATTTTATTTAAGAAAAAAATCTTGAATGATTGAGAGATTGATTTAAGACACATAAAAGCATCAAATTTCATGTGGACAGTGCTATCATTTGAAATCTAGAGTACTAAGAATGTATTTTTATAGCAACTGTTGAAATTTAGTGGCATTTTCTTTAGTGTCCTTAACTTTTTATGACCCAAACAAAAGCACAAATCTGAAGGTAAAACACCAGAATTTTACATGGAGGCAGCTTTTTATAGACCTCATCATCTGAAACAATAACTTCTCTTTATAGGAAGATCATGCACACTCTTCTTGCAACAAATTGACTAGTAAACTAGATCTTCATAATGGTCTTAAATACTTTTTAAACTTTAAGAGACTCATTACTTGGTTTATGAGCATCAGAAAAACATAATGGTATTATGGCAGAAGCAAAGTAATGAATTTTTTTCATGGCCAACATGGACTTCAGTTACTTTTTTTTCTCATTTACAGTACAATTATTTTGTTTGTCACAGAATATTAAAACAATTGGATATAGTAGTTTGAAGATTTCCAAAATGTGAATGAATGCTCTTTCAACTCCCATTTATGGGTTATTTCTATTGTAATTGAATTTTGTGAAAACCTAGGGATTGAACTATAGAAATAAATACGTACTTATTATTAAGTCAGATATTTTAAATATCTTTGTACAGTCCATTTGCCCCTAAAAATGTAACCAATTTCAAAGAATCTATTCTTTGCCCATTTACTTTTAAAATAAGATAGAATAAAAGGACATTTGGATATTAAGCGGTTGATATTTAATGAGGTAACATGATAGCAACATAGATGTAATGAAGAAGGAAACAGAATCTCTGGCCATGTGGCCAATATGAATAAAAAATAAGAGAACTGGGAAATTTGAGACTAGAGTCAAGGCAACAGCCTTGAGAAGGACAATGAATTTAACATAGCATAGCAGTTGGAGTATCATGTAGAAGCAAACCAGGGCATCAGTGGAATGCAACAAATAAAAGTAGAAATCATGGTTTGACAGTTGTCTTTGTTCTAGCTAATGGTGTGATGTAAAACATAAGGTTTAAATAAAAAGAAACAAAGTTTTGAAAGAGTATGGTAAAAATGAGCCCTGAAGCATGATCCCTAGTGGGTTCGGAATTGGGTCAGAATAAACACAGAGGTTATCTTAGGACCCCACCCAATCAGCAGGCTCCTAGAGACAACACACCCAGTTGGACATGATGACCAGCCTGAGGCAGGACAAGGATGAGCCCAACCTAAGAAGGAAGAAATGGAGAGGATCCAGGTCTTAACCAAGTCATTGGCCCCAGTCACACATGACTTAGTGATTTCTTCCCCACGAGACCCCAGTAAGTAGTCCTGATAGCGAGGACTGCACCTATACTGTAAATGCCGTATGCATCCAAATCGACTATAGGATAAACCTGGTTTGGGTTAGTTTGGCTTTACTTTCATCATTGTCATCGAATAATCTGATTTCCAAAGCTCTGAGTTCTTGAACTCTATTCTGAAGCTGTAGAAACAGCTAAACCTGAGGGACTCCTACTTCAAGCCAAGATGCCAAGATGGAGTAACAAGGTCCAGATTTACCTCCCTTTAAGGCAGAATAATAACAACAATAAAATAACCTAGAGAAATATAAGAAGCAGTGGTTTTTAAGACACCAAGCATTAGTCAGTAAGGACAGTGATCTCTGAGAGACAAGAAACAAGCAAGATGGGTTCTCTGATTGCCTCAGCTCACTGCCTTGAGTGAGTTTGCCCACCATGGCACCAGGACTGGAAACCCCAGATGAGTTCAGCAGACTCTGAGCTAAGGAGATGGGGCTGGGAATCTGGGGAGACAAAGGTGACTGGAGTTCATAGGACAGAATAGCAGCGAGGAGAAAACCACACAGAGAGAGAACCCTAGAGATCTGCAGAGGATCCTCCTCAAATATTCTGCAGGGACCTATCGGAGTGCATGCATGTGAGGGAAATGCCCATGTCTGAGGAAAGCACCTCCTGCAATTAGAGAAAATGAAACTTGGCACTCATGTAAGGATGGGTATAGTGTGCCTTCCCAAGAACCAGACAGGTAGGTAAACCTCATAATTCATGGGCCACTGGGAAGAGTGCTCAGGAGGGTCTTGCCTCCCAGTACTAAGCATATAATTAGCCCTGGACCAAATATGATCCAGTCTTTCCTATCAAATCTTAGAAGTAAGATCCAAAAATAGCGATCGTTTCCAAGTAAATTAACTGAATTCTAGAACAAAGCTTAAAAATATCTAAAGGAATACAAAAAATACGCAGCACCCAACAGATTAAAATTAAGAATGTCTGACATCTACTTGAAAAGAACCTTACAAGCCAATAGAAAAGAAAATGTAATTCATAATGAGGAGAAAAATTAATCATTCAAAATCAACTCCGAACTGACACAGATGTTAACATTAGCAGACAAGCAGTTGCTATAACTGTATTTCTTGTGTTCAAAAGTTAATTAGAACATGGAAAATTAAGTAAGACTCAAATAAAACTTCTAGAGTTATAAATACAATGTCTGAAATGAAAAACACATGGGATGAGATTAGTAGCAGGTTAGACATTGCAGAAGAAAAGATTAATGAACTGGATAGAAACTACCCAAAATGAAACACAGAGAAAAAAGAAGAAACCACAAATTATCAGTGAACCTCAAGTGGCCTGATATACGTGTAATTTGAATCCCCAAAAGAAAGGAGAGAGAAAGGAGAAAGAGAATAGAAAAAAAAAAATATTTGGAGTCTTAATAGTTGAAAATTTCCCAAATGTAATGAAAACCATAAACTCACAAACCCAAGCAGCTCAAGGAAACCCAAGCAGAAGAAGCATGAAGAAGCTGCACTAAGGTACATCATAGTCACAGTGCTCAGTATCGGTAGTAAAGAGAACACCTTAAAATCAGCCAGAGAGTAACATTGTATGTCAACTGTACTAAAAAATATTGTATATATTATGTACATATACATATATATACATATGTATTAAAGCAGCTGGAGAAAAAAAGACTTCTACATACAAAGGGAAGAGTGACAGCTGATTTCTCACCAGCAATTCTGCCAGAGATAGGACAGTGAGGCAACATACTGAATCTGCTGGGCCCCATTACATATAAAGTTGATTCTGGTTTGGTGTCTAGCAGGCACAGTCTGTTCTTAAAGGAACCCCTGGGGCACATATTATACCTATAACAGTTGTAAAACAATCAGTAAAAAAAAAAAAAAAATCCCCATTTGAGCTCAGGTTAAGACATGGGCTAATCTGGGAACTGGCATTATTAATTACCTGAGCAGTTGGGGCAGAGGGGATTCGAACATAAAAACTTCAGGTTAACTGTCCCAGCACGATCAGAGCTATGGGGCTCAGGACATGCCACTCAGTATTCTTTTCTTCCAGTCCTGAGGACAAGCAAGTATTTGTAGGCTCTGCATTGGGTTCCAACCCCACACACGGGGACCACACACAGATTAAAGGACTAGTTTGGCTTTAGGAGAGACTAGTCAAAGAGCATGTGATCACTTCTGAGCCCTAACAGCATTTTTGTAGGAGTGGTTAGAACTGCTTTCCCTATAAAAAATCTCAGTGGCTTTGATCCTTTTTTATATAGTTCATTTCAGTTGGAGAATGCTGTTCTTAAATAATAAGCATGGATTCTAGAAATCAACCTGATCTTATCTTTCATCAGCTAAACATGTTTTCATCTCCAACTGTGAGCTGTAAGCTGGAAGACAATTGCCATAAGAAGCTGAGTGTGACTTGGTACCTTCCCCCTGGTATCCTCCAGTACAAAAACATGAAAACAAAAAGTTCAAAAACCATTGTAGAAGCTATGATAGGAATATATACACAAGGGTGTATATATAATGCTAGTGACCGTAGCAAAGAGACCCCAAATATGCAAGGACTAAAACAAGATGGAAGACAGAAGTTATTTTCTCTGATGTAACAGATAAGGGCAGGTGTGTGAGGAGGGAAGCTCCCCTCCATGAATTAATTCACCAACGCTCACAGCTGTTCTGCCATCTTCAACATTGATTTCCAAGGCTACTCTTGTGGTCATCATCTACCAGCAGGAAGCAGAAAAAGAACACAAATCCACAACCAGAAATATTATCTTATGAGAGTCAAGGTCACACCTCTCACATAATCTGGGCTCAGCTCTTAGCTTCCAGCAGACAAATGCTTTCCATACACTCATACACCACTGACAATGAACAACAATTCTCAGGCATTATGTAGTCTGAATCCAGATTCAAGAAAAGCAATATTCTTCATTGTCAAGGGACAGAGATTTGCTAATATATTCAATTTATGTTACAAAATAAAACACTTAATATCGTAGTAAAAATCAATGGCAGTCCCGTTACCTTACTACCCAGGGCTTCAACAAAAGCTATGCCTTTTATTTGCAAGACTGAAAGGGTTTATATCAGCATGGTCCCTCCAGGCTGTGTGTAATATCCCCGGAATGACATGTTTTCTGGCTCCAAAGGAAAAATATGAGATGTAACTCCCTCTCCCCACGAGGCACCATATTTTTAAAGAAGAAAAAAAGGGAGGGATATATTAAAGGAAAGGCTTTCTGATTTGGGATCTAATAAGTGAGGATGAAAAACAATTAAACTACTTTTATTTTCTGACATTGAATAAAGAATCACTGAGCCCGCCCTGCCTGCACTTCTCAGTCAATCATCATCATTGTTGAAAAAACAGGGGTATAGGCAGTTTCATTTGAACCCCCATTCTTGTGCATCTCCCCTCCTCCGTGGGATGTTTACACAGCCCTGTCACTAGAGAACGTGCAGGAGTCTCAGAATAAGGTCTGTGGCATCCTTCCTCTCAGACATGTCATGCTTGTGATCTAACAGAGTCACATTCTGTTGCCCAGAAGGCATTTCTAAATGCCATTTGCACACAGTGAAGACATATTTGATAACATTCACCCAAAAAAAAAAAAAAAAACCACACACACACAAAAAAACACCCTTCTGTGTTCAAAAGGGTTCATTCTTAAAGGTCTGTTTTTTCATTGAGAATTACTGATCTTGAGATGGTTTGAGAGTTAGGCGGACAGGTATACATGTTGCTGTTGGTTGAATGAATGCTTCCCCTACATCACTTTTACGTGAGCTTGACCTTCTTTATTTGTTCCTACAACAAAAGTATATCTAAATGCTTTTCCCCTGGGAACTTCTCTTGCTTGGCCATTAATATTTTCAGCATTGTATAAACACTTGCAATAAAATTCAGTCTTTGCACTAACCTGACTTACATTTTCAAAACACAAACACTTTAGATATGCAATAGCTGCCATTACGTTCATTAAAAATTTTATTTACTAAACTGATTTACTGGTGCAACGACACAAGGGAGTTCTTCTCTAGTCCTCCTCATTACAGATACAACTTTTTAAAATGGATTTTGAAAACAAAAATATATAATCCTGCAACAAGATCTGAATTTAAACAGCGGACCCTGAAGTCCTATGTCCACCGCAACAGAACCGAGCACGTGAAGGGCCTTGTGGTAAAGTTGCCCAGTTGCTTCATGAATACTGTTGTAGTCACCAATCATAGTCCTGGATGAACGTGGTAGTTCAGATAAAGTTCCACACTAGAGAGAATAATGTGAGGTGTGCAGCAAAAGCCACACCGTTTCTGAATATTTTGAACATTCTTATTATAGTAAACTGTCAGTTAAAATGAGACTGAGTAAGCAAAAATTTTGGGTACTTTCTGCCCTCTTACCATGAGAATGAGACACTGTAGTAAATAACATGGTATCATAAACGAATTCAGAAACATATTTCAAAATCTTGAGTAATCTGTGTGAAATTCCTTGCAACGTATTAGTCATTTTACAGCTGTAGGATTTTAGCACATTGTGGTCCTGTGACACTACAGGATGCTAAAATGCTTCTGAAAGGTGAAATTACATTTGGAAGAGTTTGGTTTGAAAATGTGACTTTTCTTTACCAATCAAAAGAAAACGAGGGGAATTTGATAAGGGAATTCAATGGGAAAACAGTCATGAAACAGAAAACCACTTAATTGCAGACTGTACTTCTAAAGCAGGAGAACTTGTAATATAATAATAAAAAATATTAATATTTAATATGAATAAAGATGTTAATCAACAAATTCAGAAGTTTAGCACTATCATGGGTTCAGACTCTTAATAGAATATTTAGTACTGAAAAGAGAACACTATCCCTGGTTATTTAGCAAATTATTGGGATTTCATAAGAGGGAGAAGCTAGTTACATTACCGTATTGATCTCCTTTTAGGAACATAAATCAGCCTTAATTGAATCAGCTTAACCAGGGCAGAAATTTTTTTCCTCTTTATGGCTGGGCTGGAAATTTAAAAAACAAAGTTCCAGGGATGCCTGGGTAGCTTATTTGATTAAGAGTCCAACTCTTGGTTTCAGCTCAGGTCATGATCTCAGGGTTGTGAAATCAAGCCCCACACTGGGCTCCATGCTCAGCAGGGAGTCTGCTTGAAATTCTCTCTCAGTCCCCCTCTGCCCCTCCCCCCATGTGCGTGTGCACACGCACACACTCTCTCGCTCTCTCTCAAATAAATAAATAAATAAAATCTTTAAAAATGAAGCTCCTGAGATCCACATTAGATTGATGTAGTCTGAGTTGAAAGCATTAGAAGGTGTTGACTTCACTTTATTACCAAGCTCTCCATATGGACAACAAGGAACATTATTGGACAAAAACTCGTGTAACTTTCTTTGTGTAATTCAGTTTGGGTTCGTCTCTGACCTCTCATTTTGTCCAATACAAAAAGGGGAAAAAAAGAAAACAAACCATCTAGACATTTCTAGGTAAACTCAATAGTATGCAGCTATTTCTCAGTCTCTTCAGGCTTAACACTTAGCCATATTGATGTTTGTCAGCCTTCATCCTCTCCTGCCCCCTGCAGTTGATGCTAAACTTGGGGGGGGGGGGGCATGTCTTGCAGGCATATCCCTGCAGGGGACAGGGATTGGGTATCCATTTCTCAGTGTGGAGTCATCTCTTGTCCTAAGCCACCTCTCATCCAGGACAAACTTCCTTGTCCTGTTGGGGTCTCAGATGGGATATGACAATTGGTGATGGACTGTCTCTGGTCCAAGGGTCTCTCCTGGCCCACACCTACCCCTCCAACTATTAAGCTCCCCCAAGATGCAGCCACATCCGCTCCTTAACCCTGTCAGGCACTGTCCACACTGTTCACAATGGGGCACCTGGGTGGTTCAGTTGGTTGAGCGCCCGACTCTTGATGTCCGCTCAGGTGATGATCTCAGGGTGGTGAGATCAAGCCCTGTGTCAGGCTCTGTGCTCAGCATGGAGTCTGCTTGAGATTGCCTCTCTCACTTTCCCTCTGCCCTTCCGCCTGCTCACACTCTCTCAATCAATCAATCAATCAATCAAATCTTAAAAAAAAATCCAACAAAACTCAGCATTCACTGCTTTGTGCTCTGTCCCGTCCTGACAATAGCAGTTGTCATTGGGCCAAATAATGATGGAGCCTTTCTCCAGGAAGAGCTATGAGCAAGGAGGAGGAGAAACAGCTTTTAGTAGCTTGAACTGCTGTCCCATCACATGTGTAGAAGCGATCCTTTCCTGACACAAACAAGGCGTTTCTCTTTGTAATTCCAATTATAGACAACTTCTTGTATCAGGTCTGCTAAATCGGGGCAAGCTGCTTCTCAAGACTAAGTTGAAATGTCCAGTAGCTCCACTGACAGCACTCAAAGACTCCTTAACTCAAGAGTTTCAAGGTGTGCCAAATAGGTTATTGCAAGTCCAAAGTAATAACATCAGTTATTAAGCCAAGATTAATTGGTGCATTTGTAAGGATTATATCAACTATGAGTGCAGATGTGTATAACTTACACTGCCTTTTTGAGAGGCAGATGAGAATGATGGTCAAGTAACCCAACCCTGGGACAGTGCTCTCTAGGTTCAAGACCTGGCCGAGCATCTGCAGGCTGTGAAGCTTTGCTGTGGCTCCCTTTCCTCATCTGTAAAGGATGGAAGTAACTGAAGTGCCTACCACATAGGGTTGAGATGGGGATTAAGTGAGTTAATACATATAAAGTCATTAGAGGAGTACCTGACAATTGGATTAATTGTTAAGTTTGTTTTTGCTGAAATATTTTGAGGGCTCATAACTCTCCTGAGATCATCATTGGGAAAGCATGTCACCAGGAACAATTTGAAACATGTCTGTGCTCTTTTCTCCTGGACCAGATCCTCCTCCTTTTCTTCTTCCTTGTCCTCCATCTTCCTTCGTCATTCTCCTCCTCCCCTTCCTTCTCTTCCTCCTTCCCCTCTTCCTTCTTCTCTTTTTGAATCGTGAAACATCCTCTCTTCAGCTCATGAACCATTTTTCTTAAAGGCATCCTGGTCCACGCCCTTCCCTCTAGAGTGGCATGCTCAGTGCTCTCATTCCACTTACAGAAAGTTAAGGTCCCATCCAGAGATCTCCACCTCAACCACAATGAGTTATGATACATTTTTCTCTCTTGTTCAGCTATTCTTATGCCAGTGATACTCCTACTTTTGTTTCTATTACAAAACTCTTAGCAACCCATACACCTTTCCACCACCACGGAGGCTGCCATGCTTTCCAAGGCAACTCACTTCCCTTCTGGAAAACCTGTGTATGAGCTTTGTGTTTCTGTATTGAGGGCACCTATGAAACAGTCCCCATTTCCTGAATACTTCTCTCTCTTTCAGCCACTGACCCTTTTACTCCTTCTTGCTGGATTTCATGTAGGTTACACACATGGGTTACACATGATCTACTCCAAGACTACTTAGAAACCATCACTGTCACATTAGCTTTGCATGTCAAGAAAACTTGTGGAAACTTGCAACATGTCTTGAGTGAAATGTAAATAATTTATTCTGAGTTGTCTCATATTGAGCCAATATTGGGAATTTTCCATATATGGTTGACTCTTGAGCAATATGAGTATGAACTGTGCAGGCCCACTTAGTCATGGATTTTTTTCCAATAAATACAGCAGTACTGTCAATGTGTTTCTCTTCCTTATGATTTCCTGAATAACATTCTCTTTTCTTTAGTTTACTTTATAATAAGAATATAGTATAAATACATAAAACATACAAAATATGTGTTAATCTATTGTTTACATTATTGGTAAGGTTTCAGGTCAACAGCAGCTATTGATAGTGAAATTTGGGGGGAGTAAAAAGTTTTACACAGATTTTTGACCACATAGGGGGTCAGTGTCCCTAATCCCTGTGTTGTTCAAGAGTCAACTCTACCTACAAACCCACAGAACTAAATGTTTCACAATAAGAGTTACTGTCTGTGTATCACTAATGTAAGATCACATCCATTATCTGATTATCTCTTTCCCCTTAGGGAGAACATACCACTGTTCACCATTTCCTCATTCCAAAAAGGCATATCTGTACTTCATATACATTTTCAGCCATACACAGGCATTTTTTATTACTCTAAAATCACTTCCCAGAAAGCTAAAGCGTTGTCACTGTTTTCCAAACACCAAGTCATCTTTCCATCCAACATGGGAGGGATGTAATAGCTGAACTTCTAAGAAGATAAAACGAAGTCAGAGCCTTCCTTTCTTGGCTCATTTCAGATATGGCCAGGTTCCCCTCTGTCTACGTTGGGAAGGATGGAGGGGAGGGCAAGGCAGCATCTGGGAGACTGAGCACAGAGGATGAGGTGAGAGAGAGGTGACGGCAAAGGAGGGAGTATCCTCAGCATCATAAAGAGAAGCAGATGTGGAGTAACAGGCCCAGGCACAGGTGACCCCTGTGGGCAGATTATTTAACATGTTTGTGTCTAGATTTCTTCATCTGTAGAATAAGACTAACTAATGCCAACCTCCCTGGGCCCTGGGGAACTAGATGAGATCACTGATGTACAATCTAGCATCCCGGGCCTGGAGTGAAGTGCTACTGCAAAAGAGGTCCTCTTAG
Organism: Phoca vitulina; assembly: GCF_004348235.1. Lineage (NCBI taxonomy): Eukaryota > Metazoa > Chordata > Mammalia > Carnivora > Phocidae > Phoca > Phoca vitulina. The sequence goes on along the minus strand of NW_022589720.1, from coordinate 8,621,813 downwards.
GGCTTATGCTTCCTGCTCAAGTTACCAAGAACGTTCCCTGTGGTCTCTTAAAAGGTCCCGAATATCTCCCCAGCATTAAAGTTTATGTTTGATGTTCATCTTACTATATGTAGACGTTGACCCTACATTTGATTTCCCTTCTCTTCTTTTTTCTAGCTTCCCTTCTTAGTTTTAGGGAAGAAAGCCAACCATGAGTGGGCTGCGTAAGCTCAGGTTTCTAGTTTTTTCCAGGCACTGGAGACAAGAAGGTTCACAGGTAGTGGAGGAAGTGGATGAAAATCGTATCTCAGCATGTCAAATTGCAAGTGAAATTTCCAGTGACACTAAAGGAGGTTTTGTGCTGTCTTCATGAAGGTCCTTCCCACGGAGGGGATATCTCATCCAGACACCCAAATTCCAATAAGCAGCTCCCAAACCTCGAGGTTTTTCCATGTCTAAGACTTTCTGACTATAGATTTCTTTGCTCCCTGAGAGTGGGGCTGTGAAATAGTTCATTGCAAGTAAGAGGTGCTTTAGTGAGTTCTCTCTGCTTCCCCACCCCCTCAGGCTTCCTAGAGCTTGAGGCACAGAGTGGGTGCAGGAGAAAAACAGACAGTATGAGTTGATGGTGATAAGAAACTATGTGAATATGACTTCTGACGTAGGACAGGATGAAGTTGTGTGTTTTTTTAATCTCATATTTCATGCAGGGCTGGGCTGAGGATGTGGCAGGCATGGCGTATGCCCTACGTTCACTGCCAGAGGGGGCTCCCTGCCTGCCACAGGTGAGAGCCAGCTCTGGGGTGCCTGCCCCAATGGGGAAGGGGGATGGAGGGGCCTGGTGGGGGAGGGGTGGGGACTTTCTTCTACCTTTGGTGGTCTGCTGGAGGACTCTGCCGCAGAAGAATCCAGAACTTCATGTCGTGAATGTCATTTTCTCAGCTTGGGAATGAAATTGCAACAGACTAAAAACCCTTATATTGCTTGATTTTTATAGTGCACACTCTTCTCTGGAACACCATACAATAGTATAAAGTATATATACAAATGTCCAGAAAGTCTGGGCCTACCTGCATTCCATTAAATGAATCTGAATGCTTTGTCATGCTGCTGTTGCAAGTACATTTCAGTAGTAAGATTAGCTGTGTTACATTAAAGCCAACCACCACCAATCCAAAACAAATTGTCTTACTGTAAACAAACTGTCTTACTTTATAAATTGGACATTGAATGATGGCCCTAGACATAATACATTTTGATCTAAATGTTTTCTTGAAATTCTCTTACAATTTTTACTCTTGGTTTTAAAATTTTAAATGTCATATTTACCTCTCATCACCCCTACCTTTTTCTGACCCCTTTCCTTATTATTATTCAGCCAAGACCATATTGGCAGTATGGTTGCCAACTCACCTCCATGCCCCACCTCCAAATACAAGTCTCTTTAAAAAAAAAAAAGTTATCTACTTTCGACCTTTTATCATTCTCTACTTTTTCTGGGGTCCTTTTTTATTCCTCTTCCCGCCGAAAACCAGCCCTTCCTGTCCTCCACCTCCGTATCTGAAAGCATCAAGCACGCACGTCACGCAAAGGGTTTGCCAAGTCAAGGACAGCAAACACTGGCAGCAGAGAGATGAAGCGCGGTTACCTGATTAAGCCAGAAACCTCTATCATACACAGAAGGCAGAAGATAAAGCTAAGACATTTCAGTACGTGCCTACCACATTGAACCCATCCTACCACTAGGTCTTGATAATTCAACCTTCTTGGCTCCTATAAACAGCAGTCTGAAAACCCACACGCGCTATTTGCTGATAGGGTTTTCCCCCCCTCGGCTTCTAAGGTCTTTGCCTTCCCTCTTGTTGCAGTGGTCAGTCTATATCCGGGCTGCTGTCCGAAAAGAGAAAGGCCTGCCCATCCTCGTGGAGCTGCTTCGAATAGATAACGACCGTGTGGTGTGTGCGGTGGCCACGGCACTCCGGAACATGGCCTTGGACGTCAGAAACAAGGAGCTCATTGGTACGTTCTCTCCCAATTCACAGCAACTCAGATTTTAAGTAGAAAATATTTCCTGGCGGGGTGCATGTGGTCAAAGCCATAGGCAGGACATCTGCACCTGCAGAAATAGTGCGTTTATTAGAGGCCGCGTTTTCCCAGCTGTCCCTTCTGCTTTAAATCCAATGCACTGATTTATCCTTTAGAATTCAGAGGAAAATGCGACGTTTGTTGACATTCCTAATCCTTGCAAATTAAAAAGGACCACAATGCTCAGCACTGGATACCACTGTCCTGAGCCTCTAAATCTCTGTCCAGTTGTTTGTTTGCTTTCCACATGGTGAACTGGAATTCTAATGGATACACGCCACACCTCTTCCCCTGTCTGTTTTAAGATTCATTATGGATTAGACCACACCGGCTCTTGAATCCTATTTTAAAAGATTCATCTCCCTCTAATTCGCTATTCAAGAAATAGGAAGGATGTTTTCTTAATGAAGCATTCAGGAGGTCATATAGTCATCTATTCAACAAATATTTATCCATGACCTCCTTTGGTCCAGGCCTGTTCTAGGCCCAGAGAGCGTATCTGTGAGCCAGGCAGATAGGAAGCCTTGCCCTCGTGGGGTTTACATTCAGGAGAGGGGAGAGGTACAACGAACAAAATACACACATGAACCCCGTGTGTGTTAGAAAACTTCCACAGGGTAAAGGAAACTATAATTGTGAGGCTGCAAGTGTTTTTCATTGAGATGAAGTTCACCTAACATTACATTCACCACTTTGGAGTGCACCATTGCGATGGTATTTAGCATTTTCACAATGTCACAACTCCAGTTCTAAAACATTTTCCTCGCCCTAAGGAAAACGCTATAGCCATTAAGAAGGCATCGCATTTTCCCTCCTCCAAGCCCCTGGCAGCCACAGTCTCCTTTCTGTCCCTGCAGACATCCCGATTCTGGATCTTTCATGTAAATGGAATCATATAATATGCGAGCCTTCGTGTCTGGCTTCTTTCACTCAGCCTAGGGCTTGTGGTTTTAACTGGGAGGTCAAAGTCAAGATAGGAGTTGTGGAAAGGTGACATTTGAGCAAAGACCTGAAGGAGGTGAGAGTGGGTCGTGTGGATATCTAGGGGGGGAGTACAAACAAACTGAAGGAGAAGCTTCTGCAAGTAGCCCCTGGTGGGGAAGCTGGGAGCCATGCGGTGGGGTCAACATCTTCAAGGGGTCTTATGTGTCTGGCGCAGAGTGAGTGGTAGGAGCCCAAGTCGGAGAGGCTTCCTGGGTCCTCCCTCTGCAGATGAGAAGATCCCAGGCCAAGGCCATGGATGCGTGGAGAAGTGGTCAACCAAGGGACCCGCCCAGGGAGAGGCACAAGCCTCCCCACAGACATTTGTCCGCCTGGTAGGGCATCTGAAATTAAAGAGATGATTCCAGTAGTGTCTGTGGTCGGTGCAGCGTGAAGCCTGGCAAGCCTGCTTACAGGTAACAGGTGTCAGTGGAGTTCAGGAAGCAGGGAGCTGGACCACCCACCACGCCAAAGGTTCACGCTATGCAGCCTCTGGGCCGGGGGAAAGGGAGGAAGCAGGTGAGCATGGGCAAAGGAGCAAGATTCCATTCCTGGGGCAGTTGGAGTACCAAGTGTGGGTCCTAATTTCATCCACAGATGTCACATAAATACGTGGGTCTAGTTCTGCTGTCCTCATTCCTGAGCGCGGCGTGCTAAGCCATTTTGGGATCTGGAAACCAGCCACTTTTTTTCTGCCATTTCGTAATACCCATCATATCCTCCAATAAAAACAAAAGTATCTTCGGGCCTTCATCCATTTATTTATTTACAGGGAACCGGACTTCAAATCTGTGTCTAATAAATGCAGTGGTTTTGTTAAGCTCGCAGTCTATGATAAGGCATGAAAGATAAACTCACAATTTGATATGTATACTTAGTTTGAATATGACTTAAAAATTGTTTGTGGATTTTGTATATTTAAACCAGGCCATTAACTCAGAAGGTTACCTTCTCCAAATCCGCTTTTCCTTTCCTTACATAGTCGTTTCAGACGGGACAGATGGGGCTTCCAATAAAATCCTAGTGCTCCTATGTAAAATGGAGGGGAAAAAAATCAATAGCTCATCAGTCTGCTGCCTGTATACTAACTGCTAGGTATTGTGTGTTTGGTGTTTTATTTCTTTTGGTGGATTAAAATATAACAAAATAGGGAACTATTGATTGCTTCTCTAGCTTGCAGGCATCTCTTCTTTCTCAGAAGCCAGTTATCTAGTACTCTCTCTGAGGCAGGAACATTTGGAGCTCCATATTGCCCGTGTTAAATTAAGCCTTTACTATCAAATGTCACCAGACAGGAAAGGGAGCCAGCCGTTTAAAAATAGAAGTGAAAATATCCAAGTCACCGACTTTATGGAATCAATAACTTTTTCCTTGAATGAGAAAAGCAGAACTTAACAAAACAAAAACAACAACACACCTTTCTATTCTATCTAGGAGAAAGGAGATGTGACCTCTGCCAGGCCTTTTACTTGAAATGCTGTATCAACACAGTGATTTTTATAGGAAATGCTATACAGAACTTTGTATATTGAAAAGGAAGCTGCAGTGTCTTTGAACAAAGAACAGCAACAGTGACTTCTCTTTTCCATCACTTCTCCCCCAAAGCTTTGGTGACCTCCTATGGTTTCAGGGTGTTAAAGATCACCTGTATTCTGATGACTCTCAGGTGGATGTCTCTGGTGTGAATCCCACACCTCAGGGTCCAGTCGTCTGTCCAGGATCTCCACTGGATATCCCTCAGGCAGCCCAGATACATCTCCAGACCTGAGCTCCTTAACGTTCCCTCCGACCCCAGTCCCTCCGCAGTCTGCCCCCAACAGCAGACGGCAGCGTGTCTTTGCTCTGGGCCACACTCGGCACCTTGCGGGGCTCTTTGACTCTTCGGTCCCCATACCCACTCTGTCAGCAAGTCTGATCACGCTTCTGCATTCTCCCAGAACCTGCCACTTCTCATCTTCAGTGCTTTTTTTTCCCCAAACTCCCATCACTGCTCACCTACCTGGTTATTACCTTGGCCCCTGTCCAGTCTCCCTGCCTCTGCCATCACTCCCTACCGTCCACTCTTTACGCAGTAGCCAGATGGTCCTGTTAAGACCTTAGCCAGAGCATGTCTCATCTCCTGTCCGCCCCAGGGTAAGTGAAATCTCTGCTGCGCAGATATGGCTCTGCCTGATCGAGCTCTCTGGTTCCCGTCCACACTCGCCTTCTCCCCTCTCGCTGTCACGAGCATGCTGCGGTCACTGGTTCACCGAGGTTCCCTTATCACGTGAGCCATGATCCTGCCTCAGGGCCTTTGAACTGGCCGCTCCCTCTGCCTGCAGTCCTCTTTCTCCAAGTGTCCTTGAGCCTCTATTCTCATCCCACTCAGGCTTTACATTCCAGTTTCTGGCCCCCGGTCTTAAATTCCACCCCCTTCTTCATTTTGCTTCTCTCCCCAGCACCAGTCACCTCCTAATATATAACACAACACTTCTTTATCTTGCTTGCTGTCCATCTTCCTGCCACTGGAAAGTATGCCCACCAAGGGCAGGGAGTTCTGTCTTGTTGGTTCACTGGAGTAGTCCATGTACCTAGAAGGGTGCCTGGACCCATAGTAGGGACTTCATACATTTTCACTGAATAAATGACAAAAGTAAATTTTTTCCTGCCTGGCCATCATCTTAAAATGAACCCCAATCAGCAAAACATTAAGTAAGCAAATTAAATTAAACTTTAAAAGAAAGCATTTTATATTAATTAAAGAAAATCATTTTAAAAACTTGTTCATCTTCCTCCTAAAATTTGCTTGGTGTATGCAGACATTCACAATTGCAGAAGAAACCCCATTTTTCCCATCACTGGTTTAGGGTTTCAGTTTAAATCACAACTCTTTGGAGATGGTTCTTTTAGTTAGGATGGGGGAGGAGCTGCTGCTACATTTCGGTTAAGACATGGTTCATCTTCTGGGATTCCATTATTGGGAAACTGTTGAACAACGATCCTCCTACCCCCTCAGCTCTAATGAGGATCATCTAAAAGGAATGTCCTCTTGTCATATGAGCTTCCATGGCTCTGTGTCTGTCTCTGCCATTGGGCAATAAGTATTATCTACTTATCTCTCTCTGTCTATAGATGGACCTTCTTGTTCTTCTCAATGATGTGGCGCAGCTATCCAAATTAGTGAACATGCATACATTTCTTTGCCGCCTCCCAAATATGTTAATTATCCGAGTGAAGTGTTATTTCATCATTCAGAGAGGTTTTTATAAAGAATGGTAATAATTAGCTTCAGTGAAAAGAGCAAACAATATTATATCCCTTTAGCAAGTATAATAAAATGCCATCCATTTTGGCACATTGCCAGTCCTGATAAAGATGGCAGACACTTATTTTAGCCAAATCTCTACCTTCTCTGCCAACAAACAAAGGAAACTCCAAAAAATAAAAACTTCAAACGTGTATAAACACTAGACAAGAGAGAGATTGATCACCTGGCAAACACTGGTCATTAACCCATTGCTATCCATCCATGGAAAATAATCCTCAAGAGAGTAATTTCATTGAATGTGCTGTTTTGTTTTGCTGCATTTGCAGACAGCCCAGAAAATCAAGACTACATCAAAACCATTGCTATGGATAACACAGGCCCTGCCAGGTTTCCCAACAGGCAAGATTATCTAGTCTGTGGATGCCTTGGTGCCACATTCTAGGCCCCGCCCATGCCACCCCAAACTGCCTCTTATTTCTAATGGTTTTTCATGAATTCTTCAGCCACGCCAGATTCTGTACCGTCATTCCCACTTACGCACTTAACGACCTCCCACCCGCCATTCCAAACTAAGCTCAGGGTGGCCTTCCCAATGTAGGCTACTCCTTGAACTCAGAGCAGAGGTGGGTAGTACCTAGCTGATAGGAAACATTTTAATTTAAGATTTCCATTGTGTAATTGTCGGTTTGCAATGTCTTTTAGGTTTTTGTGTGTATCTACTTCATCTTCCCCTAATGAGATAAGAGACAGGGATCAGGTACCATATTTATTTTTATGTCCTGCAGGACCTAGCACTTTGCTGTGCCCATAGCAGGCGCTCAATACATGTTTGCTGAACTAATTCGCTGATGGGCGAGAAACACTGGTATTTTTTCTGAAGAATGATCTGGAGGCGGTTTGGGGAATCCCAGGTAGAGAGAGGAAGGGGTAGGGGAAATGTCTGTTTCAGCCTCTTTCCATGGCTTCCAGGGAATAGATAGAAAGACAGCTTAGACGCTCCCTGAAATCCAGGACTCTTGTCAAGCTCAAACTCATTCTGCTGCCTCTCGGAAAGAGGCTTGAGATTGGGTAGGAAACAGTACCATTTTCTGTGTGTGCCTTGATCACTGCCAGAAGTTCGTGTTGGCAGAGTGACTGCACCCCCTTCGGGTTGTATTGGCAGAGCGATGGAGCACCCTCCCTTCGCTTCCCGGGCCGTGGCTGCTTGCCACACATTCTGGCAGGTGATCTGGAAGCATCCTCCCCGCTCCCCTACATACTTCCCTGGACTGAAGAGAAGGACCTTCCACTGCCTCATGAACCTGGCCCTTCCCTAGTTTACCTCATCCTCTGCTTTGCATGACCCTTTCCCTTGATTATCATTTGGATGGTTGGGTCCCATATCTGGGATGATCTATAAGAATGTTCCTTTGACCCACACATTCGTCTTATAAGACCCATTCTTCTCATGAAACTAACCTTCTCCTCACCCCATTAGCTAGCTGAGCTTCTGTCTAGGCAACACGCTTTCATTCGGTTCCAAGTTCTGAGGGAGCGCCAGACAAAATTTGACCTACTCTGGGGTCAGAAGGGGGCCATTTCCTTACAGGAGTCTGCTGGCTCCAAACACAGGTAACCACCAGGAAAGATGGAGGAGAAAGGAGCCCCATATTTCCGGGTGTACCTAGTGGTACTTTCCCACACTAATGAAATCATGAACAAAATAAGGGTAGTTTCTTGCCTGGGAGTTAATTATTATTTAAGCAGTAACCCATTGCTGTTTCTCTCCCCTTTTGGGGTTTTCAGACTATCCTTTTCATTCATTTAGGGAAGTAGAGGCCAAGGGGCTGGGGACATTCCCTTCCTAGCTTTTTTTTTTTCTTGCCACAATGTTTTAAATATTCAGATGAAAGATTTTATCTGACCACTGTAAAGACGTTTATAGACAGTGGTTGCTGGTTATATTTAAAGGACAATATAAAAACTTCCTTTTAAGTGAAGATAAAAACTGAATAAAGAAAAAGATAGTCAATTCTGTCAATAGAATGACCTCCTCCATGCCAGATTGTTACCTAGGGAGGAGTGTATTTTCTTTTGGAAAACTAGAAGGAAAAAAAGGGGAATATCTTCATTATATCTGTACTGTCCTGAATGTTGCACAGTTTTGTAAATATTTTCTTTTAATTAGTGATCTCACAACTGAATTTCCTGAGATGTCTATCCACAGAATTGTCAACCTGGCAGTACTGATCTTCATCCAAACTTTAGGATACATTTTTACTCAATTCTGTAATCATGAGAGCATGTTTTCAGGGAAATAAAGAGATACCTAAAGCAGGGTCTCCACCTCCAAGAAGAAGCATTCCAAATATTACTCAGGAAGTGGTTCCTCAAAGTTTGTCTTTTTTTTTTTTTTTAAGATTTTATTTATTTATTTGACAGAGAGAAAGACAGCCAGAGAGGGAACACAAGCAGGGGGATTGGGAGAGGGAGAAGCAGGCTTCCAGCTGAGCAGGGAGCCTGATGCAGGGCTCGATCCCAGGACCCTGGGAT